>NW_027362155.1:0-727500 GCF_039654945.1 Dendrobates tinctorius | reverse complement strand
CCCCCAGCAGGATGCAGAGTTTCCTCTCCTCGTCCATGGATGGGAAGTCTGGGGTATGGGTGGTAAGTTTCTGGAAGTGGGAGTCCCTCACTGCTGAGTATTTGTTGCAGTGCAGCAGGAAATGCACCTCATCTTCCAGAGCCCCCTGCTGGCAGTGCTGGCACAGTCTGTTCTCTAGTGGCTTGTATGTCTGTCGGTGCCACCCTGTTTCCACCTCTAGGTTGTGGGCGCTTAATCTGTATATACTCAGGGTCTGCCTGTCTTTGGGGTGGCGTAGCCTTTCCAGGTATGGAGCCAGTGTGTAGTCCCTCCGCAGTGACCGGTAGATGGTGAGTTTCTGGGAGTTCTCCAATTCACTCTTCCAACCCTCTATGTATTGCATCTTGCAGCTCTCTGAAATCTCTTTTATTTGGGCTTTAGTTAGGGTGTGTTGCTGACTTTGGTTGAGCTGGCTGCCGAGGTTCCTGGCTTGCTCTTGGCTCTGGCTCAGCAGGGCTTTATGATGGTAGGAGCTGGGGTTGCTGTTCTGTATATGCGCCTGGTGTGATAGCGCCCTCTTGTGTATAGTGAGCCATAAGGGGAATCGGCCCAGCTCTGCCCGACAGGCTATGTTTGAGGTGCTGCGATGTACCTGGAGGAGATATTTGCAGAACTCCAGATGGAAGACTTCGGTTGGGCTGGAATCCCACTTTTTCTGGTCTGGATAGGTTGCTGGACCCCATACCTCGCTGCCATATAGCAGTATAGGTGTGATGACGCTGTCGAATATCTTGAGCCAGACTCTCACCGGTGGTTTGAGGTGGTACATTTGTCTTCTGATGGCATAGAAGGTTCTGCATGCTTTCCCTTTCAGGGTCTCTGCTGCTTGCTTGAGGCTCCCGGTTTGGCTTAGCTCCAGACCGAGGTAGGTATAGCTGCTTGTCTTCTCTAGCGTGGCACCATTTAGTGTGAGGGAGGAAGTGGAGGTTTCTTTAGAACTCCTCTTTTGAAACACCATGACTTTGGTCTTCTTATGGTTGATGGGCAGCGCCCATGTGGTGCTGAATGTTTCCAGCACGGCCAAGCTATCTTGGAGGCCTCTCTCGTTTGGGGAAAGCAGCAGGAGGTCATCTGCATACAGCAGGATCTTCACCTCTCGGTCTTGCAGGCTGAGACCTGGGGCAGAGGAGGATTCCAGGGCCGCTGCCAGTCCATTTATGTAGATGTTAAATAGAGTTGGGCTCAGGCTGCAGCCCTGTCTTACCCCACGGCACTGCCGGAAGAAGGCCGTCCTCTTTCCATTCACCTTCACGCTGCACCGATTCTCAGTGTATGAGCTCTTGATGACGTCGTAGGTTCTGCCACCTATTCCGCTCTCCAGGAGTTTCAGGAACAGACCTGGGTGCCACACTGAGTCAAAGGCCTTCTCTCTCTCTCTCCTCCGCAGACAGCGGATCTGTCAAAAAAACGGTCCGGTGGCACATGTTGATGTCCGTACGCAGGTGGATCCGTTTTCCGCCATTTTGGCGGATTACAACTGACAGAAAAAACTGATGTGTGAAACAGGCCTAAGGGGGGTGGAATTGTGGTGCTGAACGCTTCCCTGTATCATAAAGAAAATGTCAAAATCATAGATGATGTTGATTATTACACTAAACTCAGATTTGATCCTGCTACTATTTTTCAGTTGCAATTATTGGAATTATTACAGGAGCGCGTTACAAGTGCGGCACTTGATGTCAAACTTTCTGAATATTTATATGCCGAGAATCCTATTGTGCCAATTTATGATGCACTTCCGAACATACACAAAGGGATTTTTCCTCCCCCGTTTAGACCCATTATTGCTTATGTGGCTCCCCTGAGGGTTCAGTCGCCACAGAGGTACTGCACCTCCTCCTGAGGTGTGGAGCCCCACCATCCAGGTAAGGTGGAGACACCTGCATCCCACACCACAAAGTAGTGTAGCAAAGCACCTTCGGCAGCTCCCTGCTTGGAGTATAGCAAAGCACCCATTGGTGGCTCCCTGCTTGGAACACGAAACGTGTTGGGAGGTGGGTGGAGTTTAGAGAAGGAAGAGTTGAGTCAGTCAGTCAGTCTGACAGAGAGAGAGAGTTAGAGAGATCCCCTAAGAGGGATGGATTGATGGAAGTGCTGCAGCAGACCTCAGTGATCTGGGTCTGCTGGCACAAGAAAGGAACATAGAAAGGAAGCCTGACTCTCCATAAGAAGGAAAGGATTAGTACGGAACGTGAGGAGAATAAGAGAACAAGGACCAGGGGTAGAGAAGAACCCTTCCCAAGTTCTAAGTGCAAGGCCGGGATCCGGACCCCGAGGTTGTACGGATACTAATGGTCCTGCAGCAGACACCGGAGGAATAGAAGTAGTGACCGCTTTATTCCCACACAAGACATGGGGGCACAACAACAACATATTAGTGAGTCTGGACTCAGCAGCAAGGAGTCCCCGAAGCAGGCTACAGCTGTTTGCCGTACAAGTAGAGTTCATAGGAACATCTGACAGGAGGAACTCCAGTGTAACTCAGTACTGTGAGTACTTCACTCAAAGGCGCTAAGAGGGAGACGTTCAGAAAAGGCACAGATGTTGGCGGAGTGTTGGAAAGGAGTGCTTCATCTTGCCTGGAAGTTGGCTGAGCTCCTGACCCGGAGGACACGGCACGGAAGCGGGCACCTGTTTGTACAACAGACTGTGAGTAAATCTTTGGAACTGCATGCCCTGGTGTCCTCCACTTATTCCGGCGCCAACCCGTCCAGCACTGCTACATCTCTTGCGCCCGACACTACACCAGCTACGTGTCACTTCACCTACACTGCCCTGTGACTACAGCCCTGCCTGTGGAGGGCTATAACATCACTGCTGCACCACACCATCTGTCCCAGAGGATCTGTCTGCAGCGTCGGCTTAACATTTGCCGAACACCACAGGTGGAGTCCCGAATCACTTATAAACTTTCACCACCATAAGCACACTGAAACAACCCCTTTTGTAATGGAGCCCCAGGGCCACGGACCGGGTCACTGCTGCCCTGACAACTCCCGTTGAGAAGATCTACCGGCCCGGCACCGAGTACCCCACTGCCCTGCTGAGTGAGGGCGCTCCACTGGTATTGGTGGACTTAATGATAAATTGGGGGAAAGGGATGACATGTACTTACAACACATGGTGTCATTAGAGACACTAAGACGTTAATTTCTTCCTTGGGTAGAATCAGATGGGCCTCCACTTTCTGCTGGCCCAGCTGTGATGTGGAGAATTTATATTCCTCGATTCCCCATGATATTGTGCTATTTAGTTTAAGGTTTTTCTTGAATAAATACAGTAGGTACAAAGTTCACATCCAGGATTTTCTCATGCGCTATGTGGCTTTTTTGTTATCTCACAATTATTTTTCATTTGCAGGGTTTTTTCTGCAGACTAAGGTGTCAGCATGGGAGGGAAATTCTCACCTTCCCTCGCCTATTTGGTTGTTTGGGAGGAATTTCTTCTATTTTCTGACAATAACATTTTTCATGCTGATATTTATTTTTATGGGCGTTCTATTGATGATCTAATAATAATATGGACAGGCAGTTTTATGAAGTACATTAATGACAATAAGTTGAATCTGAAGTTCACACATCAAATCAGTCAGACACACCTCAATTATTTGGACGTTACCATTACAGGTGATCATGTGGAGAAAACATTTTTCTCATGCCATATAAAAAAACCAATGGATAGTAACTCTGTTCTGAATGCTAAGTCCTGCCATACCCCCCACATCTTACATAATATCCCTGTAGGGGAATTAATTCGGATAAAATGACATTGCTCCTCTGATTAAATTTATTTTTCTGAAAAAACAAAAGCTACTAGTAGATTACAACAAAGGGGATGTGCTAATCGACATGTAACTAGAGCGACATCGATTGTGGACAATATCAATAGTGATATAGAAGGTTTGCCTTCATATCCGTTTAATTGCCTTTTGCCTATTATTGCTAGAATTGTTCTTATGACTCTGCAGACTATTAGTATCTGTTTCAAGGAGACACACTTGTTATCATATATGTTCTCAATAGTCAGCCACAACGTGTTCTGGTTACATTGTAACCAAGGTATGACCCTGAGGTGATGGTGGGTGACAGTGGGGGCCACATGAGCTCTATAGAGTCACATATTGTTGTAAATGGTATAAAAGATTGCCTTGTATTTCATTACGTCAGATAAAGTGATCTGCCCACGGCCCGTGTGTGTGTGCAGTCTCTTTTGTCTCCAAGCGTTTGTAAATTAAGAGCGAAAAACTCCTAATCCAGACTCACTGGTGATCTGGCATATCTGACTCTGGGTCAGAACAAAAAGCAGCTACGACAGCTTGACGCCCAACGGGGACCGTGGAAACCAGCCTATTCGGAATCTGTATGTGGGAGCTTCCTGGGAGGTTGAATATGCAAAATCCGGCTGCAGCAGGTGAGGAGATTTTACTCTTACACTGATTTTGCATTTTGCAACCTCTCTAAGGATGTCCACATATCTCTGGGTAAGACTGTACAAACACGGTTCAAAAGAACCCACATCACCAGTGAGTGGTGAGTATGTCTGTATGAGAGTTGAATAATAGAGTAATAAGATAATAATTGTCATCTGTATTATCTGTTAATCTGTTCTGGTAATGTACTAATATACTAACTGGTTGTGTACTGGTGCACTGTGTAGCACAGAGCCAGGGGTAGACTCCGTGCAGTGCTGATTTTGGATTGGCAGTAAATCATATGAGGCTGTATTTTGTATAGGGCTGTGGTTTTTGGTTGCTTTGGTTGTTGTTGATTCTTTTTGTTTAAGAAGTTGGCTTTGGTGTTCTCAGAGTGTCAGTGGACACTGCTGTAGGTTAAGGTGCCAAATCCAAAGTGCAAGATAGGCAGCCTGTGTGAATCCTTGTATGTATGTCTATGAGAACCTCTGAATGAGAGGAGAGATGAGTAATTGAGTATAAGGGATATACATACAAGTTGTGGCCAAAAGTATTGACACCCCTGCAATTCTGTCAGATAATACTCAGTTTCTTCCTGAAAATGATTGCAATCACAAATTCTTTGGTATTATTATCTTCATTTAATTTGTCTTAAATGAAAAAACACAAAAGAGAATGAAGCAAAAAACAAAACATTGATCATTTCACACAAAACTCCAAAAATGGGCCAGACAAAAGTATTGGCACCCTCAGCCTAATACTTGGTTGCACAACCTTTAGCCAAAATAACTGCGACCAACCGCTTCCGGTAACCATCAGTGAGTTTCTCACAATGCTCTGCTGGCATTTTAGACCATTCTTCTTTGGCAAACTGCTCCAGGTCCCTGATATTTGAAGGGTGCCTTCTCCAAACTGCCATTTTTAGATCTCTCCCCAGGTGTTCTATGGGATTCAGGCCTGGACTCATTGCTGGCCACCTTAGAAGTCTCCAGTGCTTTCTCTCAAACCATTTTCTAGTGCTTTTTGAAGTGTGTTTTGGGTCATTTTCCTGCTGAAAGACCCATGACCTCTGAGGGAGACCCAGCTTTCTCACACTGGGCCTTGCATTATGCTGCAAAATTTGTTGGTAGTCTTCAGACTTCATAATGCCATGCACACGGTCAAGCAGTCCAGTGCCAGAGGCAGCAAAACAACCCCAAAACATCAGGGAACCTCCGCCATGTTTGACTGTAGGGACCGTGTTTTTTTCTTTGAATGCCTCTTTTTTCTCCTGTAAACTCTATGTTGATGCTTTTGCCCTAAAAGCTCTACTTTTGTCTCATCTGACCAAAGAACATTCTTCCAAAACGTTTTAGGCTTTTTCAGGTAAGTTTTGGCAAACTCCAGCCTGGCTTTTTTATGTCTCGGGGTAAGAAGTGGGGTCTTCCTGGGTCTCCTACCATACAGTCCCTTTTCATTCAGACGCCGACGGATAGTATGGGTTGACACTGTTGTACCCTCGGACTGCAGGGCAGCTTGAACTTGTTTGGATGTTAGTCGAGATTCTTTATCCAACATCCGCACAATCTTGTGTTGAAATCTCTTGTCAATTTTTCTTTTCCGTCCACATCTAGGGAGGTTAGTCACAGTGCCATGGGCTTTACACTTCTTGATGACACTGCGCATGGTAGACACAGGAACATTCAGGTCTTTGGAGATGGACTTGTAGCCTGGAGATTGCTCATGCTTCCTCACAATTTGGTTTCTCAAGTCCTCAGACAGTTCTTTGGTCTTCTTTCTTTTCTCCATGCTCAGTGTGGTACACACAAGGACACAGGACAGAGGTTGAGTCAACTTTAATCCATGTCAACTGACTGCAAGTGTGATTTAGTTATTGCGAACACCTGATAGGTGCCACAGGTAAGTTACAGGTGCTGTTAATTACACAAATTAGAGAAGCATCACATGATTTTTCGAATGGTGCCAATACTTTTGTCCACCCTCTTTTTTATGTTTGGGGTGGAATTGTTAGGAATCTGGTTTCTACCATGCCTATGCAGGAATCCAGATTCTCACATTTATCTCCAGAGGCTAAGTCCTTTGTGCCATCTTCTGAGCATGCTCACAGGAT
Organism: Dendrobates tinctorius; assembly: GCF_039654945.1. NCBI lineage: Eukaryota > Metazoa > Chordata > Amphibia > Anura > Dendrobatidae > Dendrobates > Dendrobates tinctorius. Next base: position 720,940 of record NW_027362155.1, on the reverse strand, counting down.
GAGCTCCCATTGGAGTTCAGGTGCTCAGGTCCTGCTCCGGATCCTATTGGCTCCTTTTGGAGACCTGGAGATTTCCGGCAGGTCCCGTACGCTATAAAAAGTGTGCATGGCCGTTCTGCCATGCGCTAGTATTTTCATACGGCTGCTGTATGTATGGTGATGGATGCTTGGACTGGTGACTGACTTATTAAGAAACCCCTTCCCTCTGATAATACGTCTGTGTGAGTGTTTGGGCATCAGCCAGTATTAGCGCCAGCGCGCTCAAGCTTCATCTTTGCCAGCAGCTAGCGTCCTGCATCGCGCTTGCAGCATAGCGGTGCTTTCTCTGCGGCTCAGTTCACGCCGCGCTGCGGTTGCAGCCTGTCGGACGTTCACAGTTGCGACGTTCCGCATCCTATTTTTACGGTACGTCTAGAAGGAGTAGTCCTGGTGTTTAAGGCTACTTCTGTGGCCCTTAATACCACATCGCTGGAAGTCTGTGACCCTGTACAGACTCAGCGTTATTTATGCTTTTGTTTGCAGCTCTGTGCATATAACAGAGTCTGCTTCAGTGCACTGGGTGCAGCTAAAACCCTGTGCACATTACCGCCTTAGTGCTCTGCCTCTTTTAGCAGCGGTTATTCCATCCACCGCACGGTGGACCCCGAGTGGCGAAGGCACTTTATTTATTTTTTATTTAGTGTCTTCCGCCACTCATAACAGGAATTATATCCAATTTGGCTTTAGGACAATTCTTTTTGTGTTTTTTCATTTAAGACAAATTAAATGAAGATAATAATACCAAAGAATTTGTGTTTGCAATCATCTTCATGAAGAAACTGAGTATTATCTGACAAAATTGCTGGGGTGTCAATACTTTTGGCCACAACTGTAAATCCCTGATTGATGTGGGGTCTGTCATCATCCATGCTGGTTCAGGACTGATATAAAGCACCGGTAACCTTTTTTTTTCCTAAGCTGTGCTTAAGGTGTTTTTGCCCCCGGTGGTGGTTCTAAGTTTGCCCCCGGTGGTGGTGAGCGTCATTGCACTCTAGTTTCTTTTGTTTAGTGCACATGATATTAATGCAGGTGTGATTGCTGGCTTTGCTATAAAAGAGTCACAGGTGTTGCAATCAGTGTTGGTGATAGTGCTCATTTCAACCATCCTTGGTGGAGGAAGGAGCTGGAGAGCATTGCTTGCAGCACTGTCTTAGCCCTGGTGTGAAAGGAGTCATAGGGGATTTCCTTGTAGCTCTGACAGAGCTTGGTGACAGCGATTCAGGAGGAGAGCTGCATGCTGGTGGTGGACTCTGTTGCCAGGAGCAAGTGCAACAGAGTAAAGCTAAGTGGTGTTTCCCTGTTTGCGTTTTTCCTTAGTGTGTATTAGTGCAGAGGTGGGGCCAGTGCCTGCCCCACCCAGCTCCCTAGCAAGGGATAGGTGTAGGGTGTGCTAGGGCGACAGGTTCCTGATTGGTGCCCGGTGTGGAACCGGCATAGGGAACGTTAGGAGCATTAGGGACACTGACTCAGGGGAGTGCAGGAGATCTCCATGTCCCCTTTCCCTATCACAGGGCCCACCGTTGTAACTGATTCCCTACCCCTTGTCTTGTTGTTTTAGTTACCGGCCTGTGAGCCATGTCACACAGGACGTGTCCACGTGACATTATCCCCAACCTCAACTTTTTTTCTGCTGAGCTGTGGACCCAGTTCAGACCTTTGCCCAAATGCTGCAGACCTGTAATGAATGGAAGCGGAGGCAGAGATGGTGAAGTTCACATTCGTTTTTATTTTTTAAGTGGAACCTCGGGACCACGGTCCGGGGGGCTCCGAAGGGGGAGTGACTAGTGAGCCCCGGGTACCCGTAGTAAAGCCCCTCAGGCAGGGCCAGAATGGAGTACCCGGAGGACACAGGTGCTACCTCCAGTTAGACCCCGAACACGTGGCAGCTGTCCCAGCGGGACCAAAAGGGATAACAAAAGTTACAGCAGAGTCCGTAATGCGCTGGGTCCTGGATCCGGTTAGCTGGTAAGAAGTCGGTTCCAGTGACCTTCACACAGTCCTTGGACTCGGACGGCTGTAGGCGGAATGGGATGGCTTAGGCCCAGATGGTTGCTGAGATAACCAGGTAACACAGGATACTGATATGCTGTGAAAACAGAGAGCATTAGACAATGCACAGAGACTGCACGTATGCTTTTTTTAAAAAAATGCACCAAAACCCAGAAAAAACGCACACAAATGCATGATGCATTTTTTTCATGCGTTTGTGAGTGCAAAAAACGCTCAGCAAAAAAACGCAAGTGTGAAAGTAGCCTAAGACCAGGCGCACTTGTCTGCGATGCGAGACCAAGTCAGTAGAAAAAATCAGAATGTCGTCTAGGTAGAGAACAACATAGGTGTAAAGCAGGTCCCTGAAAATGTCATTGACGAACTCTTGGAAAACAGCAGGTGCATTGCTTAGACCAAACAGCATTACCAGGTACTCGTAGTGGCCATCACAGGTGTTGAAGGCTGTTTTCCATTCGTTTCCATCTCTGATTCGGATCAAATTGTAAGCACCTCTGAGATCCAGCTTGGTGAAGATCCTGGCCCCTCGGAGATGGTCAAACAGTTCTGAAATTAGAGGCAAAGGGTTCCTGTTTTTTACCGTGATCTGGTTCAGCCCTCAGTAGTCGATACAGGGCCGCAGAGATTCGTCCTTTTTCTTCACGAAGAAGAAGCCTGCTCCTGCCGGTGACAATGATTTTCGGATAAACCCTCTGGCCAAGTTCTCCTGGCTGTAGTCCAACATAGCCTGAGTCTCTGCCTGGGAAAGAGGGTAAACTCTCACACGGGGAGGAGATGTTCCAGGAAGAAGGTCTATTGGACAGTCATACGACCTGTGGGGGGGGTTTCAGCCTCCTTTTTCCCGAAGACATCCGAGAAGGACCAGTAATGGTAATTCAGGCAGGGTAGCAGGTTGGACCGGGGGTGAAGCTGGTTCAATCCGGGTTAAACAACGGTCCGAGCAGGAATCTCCCCAACGTAGAATTTCGCCTGTTTTCCAATTAAGGACTGGTTCATGTTTCTGAAACCAAGGCAAACCTAGAAGCAAGGGGTGAGACAAACCAGGGTACACATAAAATGGATTCTTTCAGAATGCATAAGACCTACCCGGAGTTCCACTGGCTCAGTCTGGAACTGGACGGGTTCGGTCAGAGGCTGGCCATCGACAACAGTTACTCGCAACGGGTTGGGAAGAGCCTGAACTGGTAACTGGTAGCGATCCACAAGTGTCTGCTGGATAAAGCTTCCGGCGGCTCCGGTGTCCAACAGACAGAGTCCAGAAAATTTTATTGCTCCGCAGGTCATGGAGACTGAGATCTGCAACGAAGGAGAGAAACGTTCTCTACCTAGGGTGACCTCTCCTACCGAGCCTAGGCTCAGGAGTTTTCTGACTTCTTTGGACAGGAGCGGATCAGGTGTTCGGAACTACCACAGTACAGACAGCTTCTTTCTTTGCGACGCACCTCCTGGCGGTGGCTGGCCACACTTACTCGATCTACCTCCATAGCCTCAGGAGAAGAGGATGAGGTAGACGTTTTGGAAGAATTAGAGTCCAGGTGGTAGGACCTCCTGTGACGCTTAATCTCCATGGAACGCTCCTGAAAACGCAGGTCATTCCGGGTCGCCAAGGAAATCAGGTCATCGAAGATGGTAGGCCTGTCCCGTCCCACCAGCTCATCCTTAATTTTTCTAGATAGGCCCTCCCAGAAGGCAGCCAGCAAGGCCTCATCGTTCCAGGATATCTCAGAAGAGAGGGTGCGGAACTGAACAGCATACTGAGCCACCGTGAGGGTTCCTTGGCATAAGCGAAGCAGGGCAGAAGCGGTCGACGTGACCCGGCCGGGTTCATCAAAGGTCCTGCGAAAAGTCTCTAGGAAAGATTGAACATCATTAACCAGCGGGTCTCCTCTTTCCCATAACGGATTCAACCAGGCGAGAGCCTCTCCTGCTAGATGTGACATAATGAAGCCCACTTTGGCACGGTCAGAACACAGGTGCTACCTCCAGTTAGACCCCGAACACATGGCAGCTGTCCCAGCGGGACCAAAAAGGATAACAAAAGTTACAGCAGAGTCCGTAATGTGCTTTGTCCTGGATCCGGTTAGTTGGTAAGGAGTCGGTTCCAGTGACCTTCACACAGTCCTTGGACTCGGATGGCTGTAGGCGGAACGGGATGGCTTAGGCCCAGATGGTTGCTGATATAACGAGGTAACACAGGATACTGATATGCTGTGGAGACAGAGAGCATTAGACAATGCACAGAGACTGCAGATGCAGTGCAGACAGGTTAGCATGAGAACCGGATGTAGCAATGATAGATGCTTGTTGCTCCGGCGCTCTCCCTATGGAGGAAAGGCCAGAAATAGTAGCCAGTGAGCTGCCATTGGTTAATTGTATTTTTTGAATAATGCACGCCGCCCCTTTAAGAAGGCAAGAGAGCGGGCGGGCGTGCCCTAATAGTCTTAGCTACAGATCTCCTCACAGGGTGCCAGGAGGAGGAGGAGGCAGGAGGGAGGACAGAAGGCTGAGCAGCAGCATAAGAGGCTCGAGGTGAGTGCCCAGAACGGAAAGCAGCGGCAGGCCTGGATGCAGCGCCAGGACGGGGGCCAGGTGTAATAGCGACAGACCTGGGCGCAGCGCCATGGACGGGGACCGGGTGTAACAAGACCCTTACTGATGAGATTAAGGGGCTGCGCGGTGAGTTGGTGCAGCAACTGCAGCAGTTGGTGGGCTTTGGGGCTTGGTTCAGAGACAGGCTCAGCCAGAACCCAAGATATCCCTCCCTGACAGATTTTCTGGAGGGAGAGATCAATTCTTGGTGTTTCAACAAGCCTGCAAATTGTATTTCTGGCTGCGCCCTCGTTCATCAGGAAGTGAAGAGCAACGGGTGGGAATCATTATGTCCCTTCTTAAAGGGGGATCCCCAATCCTGGGCCTTCTCCCTACCGGACGATTCTCCATCATTAGAGTCCGTGGACGAGTTCCTTGCGGCTTTGGCGCTTGTGTATGGGGATCCTGATGGCATCGCCCTGGTGGAATCTCGAATCCGTAGGTGTAAACAGGGAGCCCGGGTCGCTGAGGAGTACTGCTCAGAGTTTAGGAGATGGGCCACTAATACGCAGTGGAATGACACTGTACTTAGGAGTCAATTTGTGCAGGGTTTGTCTCCAAAGTTGCAGGATACTATGGTGCAGTAAGCCGCCCCCAGGTCGCTGGAGGCGCCATGTTCCTTGCCATTCGGCTGGATATGGGTCGCCCTCCCAGGGCTGTGGGGTACTCGGTACTGGGCCGGTGTCAGGGGATGTGTCACAGCAGCGGTGACCCGGTCCGTGGCCCTGGGCGCCCAAATCAATGGGAGATGTAGCTAATGGTAGAATAGTTTGTGACGCCACCCGTGGTGTTTGGCAAATATGGTGTTAGGCCAACGCTGCATACAGATCCGCTGGGACTGATGGTATGTGCAGCTTAGATGGTAAAGCTCCCCACAGGTGGAGCTGTAGTCCCAGGGCAGTGTAGATGTAGCTGGCACGGGGATGTAGTAGTGCCGAAAGCGTAGGGAACAGACAAGACACAGCGGTTGTAGTTTCTGTACCTTTACTGAGTATATGCAGTCCAGAGTCCTGATTACAGATGGTATTGGAGCAGGTTAGCTTGGAAGCAGATCAGGATTCTCTCTCAGCAGCAGGGCTGTGCAGTCTCCTTCCTAGCGCTTTATAGTGTGAAGCACTCCAGTACTTAGTTACTCTGAAATGCCTCTCTTCAGATGTTCCTAGAACTTTACTTGTATGACAGACAGCTGTAGCCTCTCTCGGGGACTCCTCTCCTGAGTCCTGGCTCTCTATTCAATTGCTGTTGTGTCCCAAGTCTTTGGTGAGAGCAGGGCATTTACAGCCTCCTACTCCTCTGGTATCCGAGGCAGGACCGTTAGTATCCGTACCACCATGGAGACCAGGCTCCAGTCTTTGCGCTCTAGCGGTGAGGGAGCTCTCCTCCCTGAGCTCAACCTCCACCCCGCTCCACACGTCTGCACACGTGGACCTCCTCACACTATCTCACTACTCCTTTCTCCTGACCCTCAGAGAGTACTCTGCTCCTCAATCCTGGTTCAGAGTTCCCCCTGGTGGCCTGGAGTGGAACTGTGTTGCATGCATTAGGTTAACTGCTGGAGAGACCCATCACTGCTTCCAAGCCTGGCATTACCCTCCCCTGGAGGAAGGCAAAGCCAGTGTGGCGACTATACTCCTGGGGGCACCACAGATAGACGCCTTAGAGAAAGACATATACAAAAAGTGCCCCCTGATGTCCTCGCTAGGGAGGAGGACCCGCCAGTGCGGATGGAGGAACCCAGACAGCCTGGTGTTGTTGATACAAAAAAGGGGGTGTCTGCGGCTCGACGTGGTGGGGGGGTATGCTTTTCCTGTGGGAAGCCTGGCCATTTTATGAGAGCCTGCCCAGTTCATGCCAAGTCTCCTGACGAACCCATGCAAGTAGGAGGAGCTAGTTTGTATTCGGAGCTGCCTACTGTTCGGGGAGTGGTGTCGGCATGTTTGTACTGTGGGCAGACTGATCATGTCCTGAAGGCTTGCCCATTGCGCGCCAAATTATCTGTGCCATCTGAGAAGCCGCATTCCCCTGGTCGCTTAGAGGGAGGCGACCAAGGAGTATACATTTCCTCCATTTTGCCCTCCCAAAGTACCATGTCAGCAGAGGTCTTGGCTGGCGGGGTACCGAAGGTGATACCGGTGTTTGTGGACAGCGGAGCAGGAGTCAGTCTGGTGGATGCTCGCTTTATCCAGACTCATGGTCTGAGGTGTAGGACGCTAGCTCAGCCTATAAGCGTCCAGGCCATAAACTCTGTTCCACTGAGCCAGGGGAGCTTGACCAAGGTCGTAGAGAATATCCAGCTGCGTATAGGACATCATGAGGAGTCCTTGTCATGCTACGTCTTGGAGGGAATGCCAGTACCTATTGTTTTAGGCCTCCCTTGGCTGAAGAGACACAACCCGGTAATAGATTGGCAGGTGAGGGAAGTGGTCAGCTGGGGGCACTCGTGTGAGGGCTGCTGCCTAGGAACTACTGTCTCTGCCGTCTCTCTTCAACGGACCCCTTCCTCTCCGGTGAGGGCAGCAGATGTGCTGCAGGAGAGTAGGGGCAAGTCTCAACCCTCGCCATTGGCCAACCCTGGGAGGCGCAGACCTCGTGGTTGAAGGGGTTGGAGGGTGGTGTACCCCTTGGTGAGGTGCGGGGGTGTGAGTGTGGTGACACAAGGGGACGCCAATGTTGTCAATCCCAGAAAGAGTTCTCCAAGTGGTGACAAACGAACGAGTGGCAATAAATGTTCAGGTCCGGACCTGTGTGTGAACGAGCGTGTATGGGTGGCCACCAAAAAACATCCAGTGGAAGTGTGTTGTGGAGTGTTACCAGCTCATACCAAACATACACAACCTGTTCCCCAGGTCAGCGCTTCGGAGATGTGTGTTGCCTCCAGAACATACGTTGCCAATACCAGCGGGCTCGTTTCTCATCAACCTGACATGCAGGTAGTTGCTGGGGTGAACTCTGGGTTTGGGTGTCCCCGCTGTAGGTGATTCCCTGAGTGGGAGCGGTCTTGAGGGTCCAGAGGCCCCTCATTAAGGGGAGGGTATTGTCATGATCCATGCTGGATCAGGACAGATATAAAGCACAGGTAACCTTTTTTTTCCTAAGCTGTGCTTAAGGTGTTTTTGCCCCCGGTGGCCATTAGGATTATTGCACTGTGGTGTCGTTTGTTCTAAGTTTGTCTCCGGTGGTGGTGAGCATCATTGCACTCTAGTTTCTTTTGTTTAGTGCACATGATTAGTGTTGAGCATTCCAATACCGCAAGTATCGGGTATCGGCCGATATTCGCGGTATCAGAATTCCGATACTGAGTTCCGATACTTTTAGCATATCAAATACCGGAATCGGAAGTTCCCATAATGCTATGAGCCAGTTTGATTTGATTCAGCCAATGACAATCCTCAGAAGTGTGGGCACATCCTGTTAGGCATTTAGGCATGTTAACTAATGGCATAGCTGTGATTGGCTGATGAAATGATGTCATGATGCACTATAAAAGCCGCCGCCGCCATTTCGGGTTCACTCTGCTGTGAATTCAGTTAGGGACAGGCTGCTGTTCAAGACTCTGAGGGACAGTTAGAGATAGCGATTTTCACAATCATAGTGTGCTTTACCCAGGCTACATAATCCACCACTGTAGCTTTCTTTTGCCTTGCAGCAGTGTTCACAGCTGTCTGCAAGGTCTGTGTGAGTGCAGTTCACGCTGTAGTGTGTCCTGCAGCCACGTCTGGTTGTAGGCCGCTCAGCGTGTGTCACTGCCTCATACATATTTTTCTTTTTTTGCTGCTCATTTTTCATTCTCCTATTAGTGTGCATCCATCCGTATCCATATACATTGGTTGCAAACACTATAGGAGTAGACAGCGGACCCTCTCTGAAGCCTTTCAGTGCTAGTGCCCACTTATCTGCACTGTTCACGGCTGTCTGAGAGGTCTCTGTGTGTGAGTGCAGCTCACGCTGAGTAGTGTGTCCCGCAGCTACGTCTGGTTGTAGACCACTCAGCATGCGTCACAGTTTCACACATATTTTTCTTTTATTGCAGCTCATTTTTTCTTCTCCTATTAGTGTGCATCCATCCATATCCATCTACATTGGTTGGTTGCAAACACTATATAGGAGTAGATAGAGGAGCCTTTTTTCTGGCTTGTGCCCTTCAGCTGCAGCCAGATTAGTATTACCCTATTTTTTGGAGCCTCATCTTTTGCATTGTAGGTTAGAATCATAGAATCATAGAATCGTAGAGTTGGAAGGGACCTCCTGGGCCATCTGGTCCAACCCCCTGCTCAAAGCAGGATTCGCTAAATCATCCCAGTTAGATGTCTGTTCAGCCTCTGTTTGAAGACTTCCATTGAAGGAGAACTCACCACTTCTCGTGGCAGCCTGTTCCACTCATTGATCACTCTAACTGTCAAAAGGTTTTTTCTAATATCTAATCTGTGTCTCCTCCCATTCAGCTTCATCCCATTGCTTCTAGTCTTTCCTTGTGCAAATGAGAATAAAGTTGATCCTTCTACAATGTGACAGCCCTTTAGATATTTGTAGACAGCTATTAAGTCTCCTCTCAGTCTTCTCTTTTGCAAACTAAACATTCCCAAATCCTGCAACCTTTCCTCATAAGACAGGGTTTGCAGACCGGTCACCATTCTGGTCGCTCTTTTCTGAACTTGCTCCAGTTTGTTAATGTCTTTTTTAAAATGTGGTGCCCAAAATTGGACACAATATTCCAGATGAGGTCTGACCAAAGAGGAGTAGAGGGAAATAATTACTTCACGTGATCTAGACTGTATGCTTCTGTTAATACATCCTAGAATTGCATTTGCCTTTTTTGCTGCTGCATCACACTGTTGACTCATATTCAGTCTGTGATCTATTAGTATACCCAAGTCTTTTTCACATGTGCTGTCACTTAGCCCTATTCCTCCCATTCTGTATATGCTTTTTTCATTTTTATTGCCCAGAAGTAGTACTTTGCATTTCTCCCTGTTAAAAACCATTCTGTTAGTTGCTGCCCACTTCTCCAGTTTATTTAAATCTTTTTGAATCCTCTCTCTCTTCTCTAGTATTAGCTATCCCTCCTAGCTTTGTGTCATCAGCAAATTTAATCAGTTTACCCTCAATTCCTTCATCTAAATCATTGATAAAGATGTTGAACAATACAGGGCCCAGGACAGAGCCCTGTGGTACCCCACTTGAGACATTCTTCCAACTGGATGTGCAGCCATTTACAACCACTCTTTGGGTCCGATCACTAAGCCAGTTATGAATCCACCTAACAGTTGCCTTGTCCATTCCATACTTAGTCATTTTTTCAATAAGGATTGTATGAGAGACTTTGTCAAATGCTTTGCTGAAGTCAAGATATACTATATCTACAGCATTTCCTTGATCCACCCAATCAGTAATACCGTCATAGAAGGAAATTAAATTAGTCTGACATGACTTATTAGTTACAAACCCATGCTGAGTCTGTTTAATCACTTCATTCTTATCCAGGTATTGACATACATGTTGTTTAATAATTTGTTCAAAGATCTTTCCTGGTATAGAAGTCAGACTCACCGGCCTATAGTTGCCTGGGTCCACCTTCTTCCCCTTTTTGAAGATAGGAACAACATTTGCTCTTCTCCAGTCTTCTGGCACTTCTCCTGTTCTCCAAGAATTTTCAAAGATTATGGAGAGGGGTTCCAATATTTCTTCTGCTATCTCCTTCAGTACTCTGGGGTGTAATTCATCTGGACCTGGAGACTTGAATTCATTTAGGTTAGCTAAGTGTTTCCTCACTATCTTTCTGTTTATAGATATCCTGGATATCCAGGTTACCTTCCTGCATTGTAATAGCTCCAAAAAGTTAGTGATACTATCCCTTTCAAATCTTTGGTCACATCCTTTTAGTTTTGTTTAAAAAAACAAACAAAATAAAGTTCACCAAACACTCCATTTGACAGTTGTGTAGGCCACATTATCTCCTATTAAAGTGTAGTCCACACACACACTTCATAAAATTAGTGTTTCTTATACCTGTAACCAGCTGTTCAGGAATAAGCACACTAAGGCCCCCCTTTGTACTTTTCTGCCTATCTTTCTCAGTCTAGCAAGATGAAGAAGGCAGGGAGTAAGGCACGAGGCCGTGGGCGTGGAGTTTCAGCAGGGAGAGGACGTGGGGATTCTGCAGGGAGAGGACGTGGGGATTCTGTGCCTGCTGTTGGCACCAGTGAGTCAGCAGCCCCCACTTTTACCAGGCAACAGTCCTTTATGCGCAGCTTTGTAGGACCTCGCCGTACCCCACTGCTGCGGGAGGAACAAATTGAAGCCGTTGTCGGATGGATGGCAGCTAACGCATCGACTTCAATGACTTCCACATTCTCTCAGGGCCAGAGCACTGAAGAGCAACCATCTATCTCTTCACCACCTGCCAAAGTGCCTAGGCAGTCAGAGAGCCCTGGACAGGAGCTATCACAGTCTCTACGTCTGTTCTCTGAATCTGTTGGCTTGGAAAGAGGGGGCCAGCCAAGCAGCATTCAAGAATGTGAAAAAGAGGGAGTATGCAGTGATGCGCAACTTCTTTGTCCCTCAGAATCTGAAGAGGCGGGTGGGCCAGTGCCTATGGTCAGCACACCTCAGTACGCATCAGATGATGACGACACTCAGGTGCCACTTTCTGGTGCATACGGTGCTGGCGAGACAACCCAGGAGAAGCAGGTGTTTGAAGAGGGGAGTGTAGATGATGAGGTCCTTGACCCATCATGGTGTGAGGAACAGGGAGGTGGTGGGAGCAGCTCTGAGGAAGAGATTCCCCGAACGGCCAAAACAGGAGGGAGAGGGAGGGGGCAGACTTGGTTGCCTGTAGCCTCCACTTCGGCAACCGTTAGGAGCATTCCTCTTTCAAAAGACAAAACGGGCGCTCCCAGGACTTGCAGTGCGTGGTCCTTTTTTGACACAATTGCAGATGACATTTGCTTTGTCAAATGCAAGCTGGGTCATCAGAAAGTCAAAAGAAGGAAAAATGTCAGCAACCTCAATACCACAAATATGTGGAAACATGTGCGGACCAAGCACGAGGTAGAGTTACACAGACACACTGAAGACGTAGGCCATCCTACAGCACCACCTACCACCTCTTCAGCTCGTGTTGGGGCCTCTTCCTCCAGCTCACACACAGCTGGTTCGGCTTCCTCACAGGATCGCCAAGGAAGAACCTCTGGCACTGTTGTCCAGAGACCCAGTGACATTCCACCCACAGCACCATGTTCCCAGTCATCCTCACACTCCCAGGCCACTCTACAGCCATTGGTAGCACAGGCATGGGAGAAAAGGCGGCCATACTCGGCAAACCATCCCTGAGCACAGGCTCTGAATGCTGGCATTGCCAAACTACTGGCCCTTGAAATGCTCTCACTCAGGCTGGTGGAGACTGACACCTTCCGGGACTTCATGGCATTGGCATACAAAACACAAGCTGCGGAGACACCATCACATGTTTCTCAACGCAAGCAATGACTAGCCAGGTCTTTCTCCGGGAAGGAACAACCACGGGAAGGGCAGTCTCCAATGAAGGAAACCACCTATGCCAAAACATGGTATCCATCCACAGACAGCTGTTTCGGGGTATTGCCCCTCATCAGTGTGGAGTAGGAAACTGGCTAGTAGGAGCAATGCCTAGTAAAGACTGTGAAAAATGAGGATGAATGACCTCATGGAGATCAACATCCAACACTGCGGAGACACCATCACATGTTCCTCAACGCAGTGATTCTAGGGCAATGCCCCCATCCCTTATGGGAAATATGCAAAAACATACAAAACACAAGCTGCGGAGACACCATCACATGTTTCTCAACGCAAGCAATGACTAGCCAGGTCTTTCTCCGGGAAGGAACACCACGGGAAGGGCAGTCTCCAATGAAGGAAACCACCTATGCCAAAACATGGTATCCATCCACAGACAGCTGTTTCGGGGTATTGCCCCTCATCAGTGTGGAGTAGGAAACTGGCTAGTAGGAGCAATGCCTAGTAAAGACTGTGAAAAATGAGGATGAATGACCTCATGGAGATCAACATCCAACACTGCGGAGACACCATCACATGTTTCTCAACGCAGTGATTCTAGGGCAATGCCCCCATCCCTTATGGGAAATATGCAAAAACATACAAAACACAAGCTGCGGAGACACCATCACATGTTTCTCAGCGCAAGCAATGACTAGCCAGGTCTTTCTCCGGGAAGGAACACCACAGGAAGGGCAGTCTCCAATGAAGGAAACCACCCATGCCAAAACATGGTATCCATCCACAGACAGCTGTTTCGGGGTATTGCCCCTCATCAGTGTGGAGTAGGAAACTGGCTAGTAGGAGCAATGCCTAGTAAAGACTGTGAAAAATGAGGATGAATGACCTCATGGAGATCAACATCCAACACTGCGGAGACACCATCACATGTTCCTCAACGCAGTGATTCTAGGGCAATGCCCCCATCCCTTATGGGAAATATGCAAAAACATACAAAACACAAGCTGCGGAGACACCATCACATGTTTCTCAACGCAAGCAATGACTAGCCAGGTCTTTCTCCGGGAAGGAACACCACGGGAAGGGCAGTCTCCAATGAAGGAAACCACCTATGCCAAAACATGGTATCCATCCACAGACAGCTGTTTCGGGGTATTGCCCCTCATCAGTGTGGAGTAGGAAACTGGCTAGTAGGAGCAATGCCTAGTAAAGACTGTGAAAAATGAGGATGAATGACCTCATGGAGATCAACATCCAACACTGCGGAGACACCATCACATGTTTCTCAACGCAGTGATTCTAGGGCAATGCCCCCATCCCTTATGGGAAATATGCAAAAACATACAAAACGCAAGCTGCGGAGACACCATCACATGTTTCTCAACGCAAGCAATGACTAGCCAGGTCTTTCTCCGGGAAGGAACACCACGGGAAGGGCAGTCTCCAATGAAGGAAACCACCTATGCCAAAACATGGTATCCATCCACAGACAGCTGTTTTGGGGTATTGCCCCTCATCAGTGTGGAGTAGGAAACTGGCTAGTAGGAGCAATGCCTAGTAAAGACTGTGAAAAATGAGGATGAATGACCTCATGGAGATCAACATCCAACACTGCGGAGACACCATCACATGTTTCTCAACGCAGTGATTCTAGGGCAATGCCCCCATCCCTTATGGGAAATATGCAAAAACATACAAAACACAAGCTGCGGAGACACCATCACGTTTCTCAACGCAAGCAATGACTAGCCAGGTCTTTCTCCGGGAAGGAACAACCACAGGAAGGGCAGTCTCCAATGAAGGAAACCACCTATGCCAAAACATGGTATCCATCCACAGACAGCTGTTTCGGGGTATTGGTTTCCTACTCCACACTGATGAGGGGCAATACCCCGAAACAGCTGTCTGTGGATGGATACCATGTTTTGGCATAGGTGGTTTCCTTCATTGGAGACTGCCCTTCCCGTGGTTGTTCCTTCCCGGAGAAAGACCTGGCTAGTCATTGCTTGCGTTGAGAAACATGTGATGGTGTCTCCGCAGCTTGTGTTTTGTATGTTTTTGCATATTTCCCATAAGGGCTGGGGGCATTGCCCTAGAATCACTGCGTTGAGAAACATGTGATGGTGTCTCCGCAGTGTTGGATGTTGATCTCCATGAGGTCATTCATCCTCATTTTTCAGTCTTTACTAGGCATTGCTCCTACTGGCCAGTTTCCTACTCCACACTGATGAGGTGCGAAGTTTCCTGAATACGTTGAGTGCTGTCTCTTGGCCTTCCGGCATCGCCACTTCGGTGGATTAAGCCGGTCGCTGCTTTTGGGAGATAGCCAGGAGGTTTCGGGGAGGAAATCCTTGGAGCTGTGGACGATGGGAGTCCGACTTCAATTCTCTGGGACTGGTGATAGCCGGGTCAAAAATGGATTCAGGATTGACATCACTGAAGATAAGAAGTTGCATTTTTCCCTGGGATATTTGGTCAACATGGTGCTTTATGAAATCCTGAAGATTCGGAAGTCCGATATAATATGCCTGCAGGAGTTTAGGAGAGAAGGCAGGTATGTACTGGTGCTATCTTCTATGGCGGCTTGCCAGAATTTGTTTACTGCCCTGAAAAATGGAGTGGCAAATCCTTTGCTGGAAGGTCTTACCTTTACTGTGCTGTACTCTAAGGGAGATATCCCACTTGTAGTTTTCATGCACATCCCTTTTGTTTCCCTGGAGGACATTGCTTTATTTTTGAAAAGACATTGCATTTATGTTCAGTACTCCCACAGGGTCCTGAATGGAGAAGGGCTCTGGACTGGGAAGTACAAATTTTTTGTGAGATTTGGGATGGATCCCCATGGCCCGGGAAGCATCCATTACCCCCCTCTTAATTTTTCAATTGGGAAAAATACTGTTTTTTTGTTCTTTCCAGATGCCCCGATGTATTGCAGGAGGTGTAAAAATTTCGGGCATACCAAGGATAGTTGCAAGGAGATGCCAACTTGCAGGAATTGCAATGCTTCTGGCCATATGGCAAAAGACTGCACAAATCCTGTTATGTGTAATGCTTGTGGTGAGGAGGGCCATAAGTATCGGGACTGTAAGGCCAGGATCAGTCCTCGGTCTTACGCTGAGGTCTCAGGTGGGGCAGCTGCACCCCCTGCTGCTGTTGTTGACATTCCACAGGTTTCAGACCCGGAACTTTTTGAGGAACCTGAAATCATGGATGCACATGAGGAGGCCCTGCCCCAAACGGAGTCTCCCAGCCCAGAGGTGGCAGTTTTGGAAACTACTGATGTTGAATGTGAGCTCCCTCTTCAGTCTGATGTCTGAGGGGAGGGGGAGTTGGAGAGTACTCTTGGCAATACCCCCAGTGTATCTTGGTTTGCTACTGAGGAGGAGTTGGCCAGTTGTGGAGATCAAGGTGACTTCACTCTTGCGAGGTCCTCTGAGGATGAGGAGCCTGGAAATTCCTGTAAGAAGCCCAGAACAGATTTGGCAGACTCCGGTGAAGTTGGTTTAAGTCCGGTGAGCGAACGTAGTTACCCTCAGAATGTCTTCTCTCCTGACACCATTGCTTTTTTAGGCATTCCCGCAGACGTAAACAGATTCAAGGAGTTGCAGTTCCAGATGGAAGACGAAAACGGCTGAAGAGGAAGTGGCGTGTTTGTCGTCATGTAAATAACACAGTCATGTTATGGCTCCCCAAGCTGGTTGGGGCATTGCGTCCCTGAATGTCAGGCAAATTAGATCCAAATTCAGGAGGGCAATCGTTCTAGATTATATTAAACAGATGAATGCTCACATCTTTCGTCTTCAGGAATGTGGGATTGTGGACGCTCCAAGCGATAAGGACTGGCCTTACGGACAGCATGCATGGTCTGGCTCATGTGTTAATAGGAATGATGGTGTAGGGATATTAATGGGTAACAGGGAGATTAGTTTAGATAGCTACATGGTGGTAGAGGTGGGTAGATGTATAATTACACATGTTAGCTATAGGGGGTGGCGGGCTAGAATTATTAATGTGTACTGTCCATCAGTACACGACAGGAAAAAGGAGCGTCTGGCTCTTTTGGAAAAATTAAGTTTGTTTCTTCCGGGCAAAATGCCTACAGTTTTAGCTGGAGACTTTAATTGCACCACAGATGGGAATTGTGACATAACTGGTAAAAAGTTATCCAATCTTATTTCTGATTTTTCCCTTCTAGATGCTGCTGCTCTGAAATTTGGCATCCCACCACTGCCAACGTACCATGCTGATAGGGGTGGTATTGCATCCAGGATAGATAAAATGTTGTTTTCCAAAAATATGTTGTGTATGAATTTTGAACAAAATACTGTACCTTTTTCTGATCATGAGTGTTTGAGAGGTGCGTTTAGTGCGATTGATGACCGTGTGTATGGGGATGGGGTTTGGAAGCTGAATGTAAGATTGTTAGAAGATGAGGATGTGATGAATGAATTAAAAATAAAGTATAAAGAGTGGAGAGTATGTAAGAGGGATTTTGCGTGTGTACTGGAATGGTGGGACTGGGTTAAGGTGTGCTGCAAAAAATTCTTCAAAAAGTGGGGCTATAAAAAAGCTGCTATTTATCGGAGTAGATTTAATGATTTAAACAGGCGCTTAGACTGGTTAAGGAAGTGTGGAGAAAGTGGCATGGATGTGTCTGATCTGCTGGCTGAGACAAAGAGTGAATTAAAGAGTGTTATGGATGAAAAAGGGAAAGAAATCATCTGTCGCACCAAAATAGAACATCTTGAGAAAGATGAAAAGTGCACGAGGTTCTTTTTTAAGAAAATGAATGGGAGAAAGGTTGATATGGATGAAATCCTGGATAGGAATGGTTTGTGTGTGTCAGGTGACAATGTGATAAAGGAGGTGAATAGGTTCTATAGCAAGTTATATGATAAAAAATGGATTGATTCTGGTCTTGTCTCAGAAGTGCTGAATGGGTTAGAGAACAAGTTGGATAGTGGAGAATGTGATATTTTGAATGAGGACGTAATTATGGAAGAAGTAGAAAATGTGATGAGGAGTGCTAAAAAGAATAAGACTCCAGGTAAAGACGGATTGCCGGTAGAATTCCATGTGAAGGCGTGGGATATTCTGGGTGCTGATGTGACTGAGATATGTAAGTATATGTGGGAGAGTGGTAAGTTGTGTGAATCAATGAAAGAGGGGGTGGTTGTGCTTGTGCATAAGAAAGGTGAGAGAAAGTGTTTAGAGAATTGGAGACCTATAACATTGCTGAACGCAGATTACAAAATCTACAGCAAATTGTTGGCGCATCGTATGCGTGAGGTGATTGGTAGTGTTGTGGATGAGGATCACGTGTGTGCTGTGCCTGGAAGAAGTATGAGTGATAACTTATTGTTATTAAGGGATTTGATTGGAGACTGCATGGGAAGGAAACGGAAGTGTATGGTTCTGTCAATTGATTTTGAGAACGCGTTTGATAGGGTCTCGCATTTGTTTTTGTTTAAAGTTCTGGATAGAATGGGATTTCCTCAAAAATGTGTGAATGGGATAATGTCTTTGTATGATTGTGTGTCAAGTGAGTTTCTTGTTAATGGGTGGTTGAGTGAGAAAGTGAATATAAAGTCTGGTGTAAGGCAGGGGTGTCCCATGTCCCCTGTCTTGTTTGTTTGTGTGATTGAACTTTTGTTGTGCTTGGTGAGACGTGATAAAATGATGCGAGGTTTGTTGGTACCTGGGAGTGGTGGGAAGCATGTGAAAGTTCTTGGATATATGGATGATGTTGTGGCTGTGAGTGAAAGTGTTGCGTCTATGAGTAGGGTTACGTTGCTTCTGGAGTTTTTCTGTGGTGCATCTGGCTTTAGAGTGAATTGGAATAAATGTAGTTTTAAATGTTTTGGGGATGACAGGGTTAAAATGGAGGGGGTAAAGTGTGAGGAGGGTGCTATCAATGTGCTGGGAGTATTATTTAATAAGGACTTGGAAGGTAAGGAGAGCTGGGAAGAGTGTGGATTGCGCATAGAGCGTAAGTTACATTTTTGGCGACTGAGAGACTTGACCTTGAGTGGTAAGATTTTGGTCATAAAAGCGGTGATTCTTCCGATTTTGCTTTTTATTGCAACAGTTTTTCCACCATCATGTAGGAAAATAAAAAGAGTGGAAAAGTTAGTTTTTACTTTTTTCTGGAGCAGTAAAATAGAGAAACTTAAGAGAGAGAGTCTTTTCAAGGCGTGTCACCATGGTGGCATGGCCTCTCCAAACATTGAGATTTTTCTGGGGCTTCAGTATATCAAAACTGTTGTTATTTTGCTGAATAAAGGAAATAAGGGAGCGTATATGGCAAGTTATTCTGCTGGCTGGATGTTCTATGGCTTATGTTGGAGAAAGAGGGATGCGAGAGTGCCTGTTGCTTTCCAGTGTCCGGTCTGGTATGAGGTGATTGAGAAGTTTGTGAGGAAGCATGATTTGCTGAGTGTGCCGATGAATGATTTTAGAATGGCTAAGAATGTGATGAAAATAATAAGTAAGAATGATGTGGAATGTAATATTGTGGGGTTGAGAGGGAATGAAGTTTCGGTTGCATGGAAGAGCTTGGAAACGCACGGGATGTCTAATAGACAAAGGGATATTGTATGGATGTCCTTGCACAATATTTTGCCTGTGCGACAGGTTCAGAAGAGACGAGGTCTGACCAGAGCGGATGGGTGCCCGAGGGAAGGATGTGGTGGATGTGAGACTGTGTGGCATACTATGTGGGATTGTGATTACGCGTGCAGTGTGTGGAAGTGTGTAGGTGGGTTGTGTAAGGAGTTAGCAGGTGTGAGTTTTATTGACTGGCGTGTTGCGATGTTTGGAATTGGTGCATGTGGTCGTGTGAAAAATAGAATCCTATGGTTAATTATGACTTGTGTGATGCAGAGCTTGTGGGATGTGAGGAATTTAGGAATTTTCAAAGAGAAGCATGTATCTGTGAATAAGTGTGTCGGGCTGATCCTTTCTAGATTATACTTGATTTATAAATTAGACAGTGAAGGCGGTGGTGGTTCTGATGCAGAGGGTGTCTGGAAATTTCAAAAATGGCAGCACCTGATCAAATATCAGTGAATTTTAGTGATGTTTATTGATGTTCAGGATGTCTGTGTGTATACCCTTGGTTTGTTATACTAAAATAAATATGAACCATGATGATGAGAGTTGAAACAACGACGTTTAAGTTGATGAGCTTATATTGAGTTGTTTATAACTAACCTGAATGGTTTAAAAAAAAAAAAAAAAAAGAAACAGCTGTCTGTGGATGGATACCATGTTTTGGCATAGGTGGTTTCCTTCATTGGAGACTGCCCTTCCTGTGGTTGTTCCTTCCCGGGGAAAGACCTGGCTAGTCATTGCTTGCGTTGAGAAACGTGATGGTGTCTCCACAGCTTGTGTTTTGTATGTTTTTGCATATTTCCCATAAGGGATGGGGGCAGTGCTCTAGAATCACTGCGTTGAGAAACATGTGATGGTGTCTCCGCAGTGTTGGATGTTGATCTCCATGAGGTCATTCATCCTCATTTTTCATGGCATTGGCAGTCCCACAATACACCGTGCCCAGCCGCTTTTATTTCAGCAGGCAAGCCGTCCCTGCCCTGCAAAAATGTGGAGGGAAAAATAAAACATGCGCTACTAAACGCCGTCAGTAGCAAGGTCCACCTGACCACCGATGCGTGGACCAGTAACCATGGACAGGGACCCTCACTGCCCATTGGGTCAATGTTGTGGAGCCGGGTACAGATCTGGAGAGTGGTGCTCTACGTGTTCTGCCAACTCCACGGATTGCAGGAATCCAGTCTGTACACATTGACTCCTCCTCCTACTCCAGTTCCTCAGATTCAGCGCAGCAGGAGCCTGTTATGACCGATATGAGCACAGCCGTGGCCAAACGTCAACAGGCCGTACTCAAATTAATTTCTTTGGGGAATCGAAGCCACACAGCGCAGGAGCTCTGGAATGCCATCAAGCAGGAGAGCGACGTGTGGTTTGTGCCAGCAAATCTCCAGCCGGGCTGGGTAGTGTGTGACAATGGCCGAAATCTGGTGGCAGCTCTGGGCCTAGGCAACCTCACTCACATCCCATGTCTGGCACATGTGCTCAACTTGGTAGTGCAGAGCTTTCTGAGGGACTATCCGGATCTTGATGCACTGCTGCACAAGGTCTGCATAGAGTGCGCTCACTTGCGGCGTTCCAGCACGGCAAGATCGCGCCTCGCTGCTCTGCAGCGACGATTTGGCCTTCCGGAACATCGCATCATATGTGACCTACCCACCAGGTGGAATTCAACGTTACATATGTTGGAGCGGTTGTGTGAGCAGCAGGCAGCAGTCATGGAGTACCAGCTGCATCAGGCGCAAAAAGTCGCACTGTGCGCTGGTCACACTTCAGCACCACTGAGTGGGCCTCTATGAAGGACATCTGCCTCGTTTTGCGTGCCTTCGATGATTCCACGCGGATGGCGAGTGCAGATGATGCACTAGTCAGCATGACTGTCCCCCTTATCTGCCTGCTTCAAAAAACACTGCAAGCACTAAGGGAGGAGGTTTTGGAAGAGGTGGAGGAAGAGGAGTCACAAATGCCATCTGCTTCTGGACAGTCTGCACTACGTGGTTCCTCACAAAGGCCATGACAGGGGACACTTTGTAAGGAGGATGAGGAGGACTCAGTGGAGGAGGAAGACATCTCTCCAGAGGAGGGAGGTACACAAAGCTCTATTCAGTATGTACAGCGAGGGTGGGGTGATGCAGAGCAGGCAGAGATGACGACTCAAGCAGGGGACATCGTTTCTTTGGCAGTTGGGAGTCTGCAGCACATGGTTGATTTCATGCTGCAGTGCCTGAGAAACGACCGCCGCATCGCCCACATTCTCAACAGGACTGATTATTGGGTGTACACCCTCCTAGATCCTCGCTACCGGGACACCTTACAAAGCTTCATACCACCGTTGAACCGGGAGCGTAAACTGCGGGAGTACCAAGATACACTGGTGCAGTCCATCAAGTTTTCCATTCCACCCGACAGCAGTGGTGCTAGTGCTTTACAAAGAAGCTCTGTGCGTCGAGGCAGTGGAGGAACCTCGGCACAAAGAGGGAGCAGAGGCAGCGCCTCAGCACAAGGCAAGACCAGAATTTGCCAGTCCTCTACCAGAATAAATAATTGGTTGGCAACAGTATCCAGGTCTCCTGTTGTGCTCATGTTTCTACCACCTGAACTGTAATCCCTGGGCTTCAACACAGCCAGTTGTCGCTCAGAAGTGCCATCTGCACAGAGAAAAACACTTGCTCCTGTGTTAGTGGGGTTCAGTAACGCCAGCTGCTCCCCTGCTGTGTAGACGGCAAAGTCTCCTGCTCCGTCCACATTCAAACTACTACTGATTTTTAAACGTGCTCCACTATGGCCTCTGGTTCCACTGTCTCTAGTTTTTCCCATGGCCTCCAAACCCGCCAGTTACTGCTCAGAAGTGGCGTCTGCACAATCCACACTTGTTCCTGTGTTACTGGGGCTCAGTCACGTCAGTTGATCCACTGATATGTGTCCGGCAATGTCTCCTGCTCTGTCCACATTCCCATTACTAGTAGTGGGAATGTGGACAGAGCAGGAGACATTGCCGGACACACATCAGGGGATCAACTGACGTGACTGAGCCCCAGTAACACAGGAACAAGTGTGGATTGTGCAGATGCCACTTAAGAGAAGTAACTGGCGGGGTTGGAGGCCAGGGGAAATACTAGAGACAGTGGAGCCAGAGGCCATAGTGGAGCACGGTTACAATCAGTAGTAGTCTACAACCTATATAAAACTTGCTGCAAGTTGGCCTCCGCCTGCTGCATGATTGATCCTGGGCTTCAACACAGCCAGTTGTCGCTCGGAAGTGCTGTCCGCACAGAGAAAAACACTAGCTCCTGTGTTAGTGGGGTTCAGTAACGTCTGCTGTTCAACTGCTGTGTGGAGAGCAATGTCTCCTGCTGCCTGTACATTCAAAAACCATCAGGCCTCTGCCTGCTCCATGCTTGATCTTGGGCTCCAACAACGCCAGTTGGTGTTCAGAAGTGCCGTCTTCACAGAGAAAAACGCACTAGCTCCTGTGTTAGTGGGGTTCAGTAACGTCAGCTGTTCCCCTGCTGTGTGGACGACAAAGTCTCCTGCTGCATCCAAAATCACACTACATCTTATTTTCTTCTCGCTCCAAGTAGGCCTCAGCCTGCTGCATGATTGACCCTGGGCTCCAACATCGCCAGTTGCTGCTCAGAAGTGTCTTTGGCACGGGTACTCCCTCCTGCCCAGCCTGGTTCCAGCACGCCTGCTGTTTCCGGGTAGTGTCAACGTCACTTTGCCACCAATACGTTGTCTTGTCGTGTTGTGGTCGGGTTAGCCGAGTCTATGGTGCCTGCAGTTTTGGTGCTTCCTATGTGGGCTGCGGGTTCTGGTAATAAAGGCTGGTTCCGTAGTGCCAATAGGACAAGCACCCCCTGTTGGACTGTGGGTTTCGGTAACTGAGTCCTGCTCGCGGCCTTGCAACTTTGTTTATTATGGGTACCTTGTGCCACCCATCCGGGTTCCAGCACCGTTAGCTGGTTCTCGGCAGTGCCTTTGGCCTAGGTGCCTCCTTCTCAGTATCCGAATTCCAGCACCATCAGCTGGTCCTTGGTAGTGCTTTGTAGCACAGGTACCTCCCGCTTATTAACCGTGTTCCAGCACCGTCAGCTGGTCCACGGTTGTGCCATTGGCTCTTGTTCCTTCAGCTGCCACTCTGGGTTCCAGCAGCGTCAGCTGGTTCTCGCTAGTTCCATTGACTCTTGTAGCTTCTGCTACCCATCCGGGTTCCAGCACCGTCAGATGGTTCTCGGCAGTGTCTTTGGCACGGGTATCCCCTCCTGCCCAGCCTGGTTGCAGCACACCTGCTGTTTCCTGGTTAGTGTCAACGTGACTTTACCACCAATACGTTGTCCTGTCGTGTTGTGGTCGGATTAGTCGAGTCTATGGTGCCTGCAGTTTCGGTGCTTCCTATGTGGGCTGCGGGTTCTGGTAATAAAGGCTGGTTCCGTAGTGCCAATAGGACAAGCACCCCCTGTTGGACAGTGGGTTTAGGTAACTGCGTCCTGCTCGCGGCCTTGCAACTTTGTTTATTATGGGTACCTTGTGCTACCCATCCGGGTTCCAGCACCGTCAGCTGGTTCTCGGCAGTGCCTTTGGCCTAGGTGCTTCCTTCTCGGTATCCGAGTTCCAGCAACGTCTGGGTACCTCCTGCTTAGTAACCGTGTTCCAGCACCGTCAGCTGGTCCACGGTTGTGCCATTGGCTCTTTTTCCTTCTGCTGCCCCTCCGGGTTCCTGCACCGTCAGCTGGTCCTCGCTAGTTTCATTTGCTCTTGCAGCTTCTGCTACCCATCCGGGTTCCAGCACCGTCAGCTGGTTCTCGGCAGTGCCTTTGGCCTAGGTGCCTCCTTCTCAGTATCCGAGTTCCAGCAACGTCTGCTGGTCCTTGGTAGTTCCATTTGCTCTTGTAGCTTCTGCTACCCATCCGGGTTCCAGTACCGTCAGCTGGTTCTCGGCAGTTCCTCAGCCTTCTTGTACCTTCTGCTACTTTTGTCAAGTTCAAGCTTGTGGAAATGGTTTTTGGTTCTCACTCTGGATCTCCCTGATGATGACCCTGAAGACGAGGACCCTGAAGACCACACTGAAGAATACCAAAAAGATGACCCTGAAGAAGATGACCAAGAGGACAAAGAACATGAAGACAACCACCAAGATGCGGAACAACAAGAGACAGAAGACCAAGAAGCAGAAGAACATTAAGCATAAGACTAATAATCAGAGCAAATGATATTATCTAAATTATAAGCAGAAGAAGACTAAGCAGTGTATGGGGTGAGTCCGTTCCTCCTCGTGGTGCCCCCGGAAAATGGCTGCTGCTGCAGGCCAAACTGAACGCGGACAAATCCTGTTGTAAATCTTTTGTGACAGGCAGAACGGAAGGTGTAATCTTCAAACTGTTATAGATAACAACTACAGGAATGCCTGACACAAATAAGAATATGATGAAGAAGAAGAATAGGAAGAAGATGAAGAAGTAGAATATGAAGAAGAATAATCGTTGAATAAGAAGAATATGAATAATGTACAAAAAAAGAATAATAGGAAGAAGGTGAAGAAGAAGAAGATGAATAAGGTGAAGAAGAAGTTGATGAAAAAGATACTGCTGCTTCTGAGGATCAAGAAGGAGAAAGTGTGGGAGAAGTAAAAAAGAAGGTGAAGAGCATGGAAGTAGTGAAACATACATATCTGACAAAATATAAAAGAGGTTAACATAGTCAATATCTTTGTAACTCCGAACGTCTTTAAAAAAAAAAATTAATTCCTGCTATTCCATTTGATTGGGCTAAACCTCTATGCCTTTAATGTCTCCTCCACCTCCCCCAATACAGTCTACATTATTATTAGTTGTTTTTCTTCATGTAGAATTAACCTACAAGGAAAGAAAGGTTTTTTTTAATTCCGATATTTCTGTTCCATTGACTTGAATGGGACTTCCGGGATCGGAATTGGCAATACCCGATACTTTTTTTTATATCGGCCGATCCAATCCGATCCGATATTTTTCAATATCGGGTGGTATGGCTCAACACTACACATGATATTAATGCAAGTGTGATTGCTGGCTCTGCTATAAAAGAGTCACAGGTGTTGCAATCAGTGTTGGTGATAGTGTTCATTTCAACCATCCTTGGTGGAGGAAGGATCTAGAGAGAGGTCCTGGCAGCACTGTCTTAGCCCTGGTGTGAAAAGAGTCATAGGGGATTTCCTTAGCTCTGACAGAGCTTGGAGGCAGCGATTCAGGAGGAGAGCTGCATGCTGGTGGTGGACTCTGTTGCCAGGAGCAAGTGCAACAGAGTAAAGCTAAGTGGTGTTTCCCTGTTTGCGTTTTTCCTTAGTGTGTATTAGTGCAGCGTTGGGGCCAGTGCCTGCGCCACCCAGCTCCCTAGCAAGGGATAGGTGTAGGGTGTGCTAGGGCGACAGGTTCGTCATCGGCGCCCGGTGCAGAACCGGCATAGGGAACGTTAGGAGCGTTAGGGATACTGACTCAGGGGAGTGGAGGAGGTCTCCACGTCCCCTTTCCCTATCGCAGGGCCCACCGTTGTAACTGTTTCCCTACCCCTTGTCTTGTTTTAGTTACCGGCCTACGAGCCGTGTCACACAGGACAATATCACGTGCCGCGTCCTGTTGTTTTAGATACCGGCCTGCTGGTCACGTCACACAGGACGGGTCCACATGACAGGGTCCCAATTAGGAATGGTCCTCTGTATGTGACAGAGGACATTATTCAACTCACTTTGAGCTGAATTAGGTGCAGTGATTGAGATAAGGGATTTTTGTTATCTTCTCTGTGTAAAATCAAATGACCACTGAAAAGTGAAAGAAAAAAAAAATCCCTGAATGAGCAGGCATGAATGAATCATCACACATCATTTTGTGTCAAGAGATTGTTACCTTTCTAGTTCTTGTGGGAGATCCCGGACAGATGCGTTATAGATATTTCAAATCTACATCTGAGACTGAATTGAGTAATGATATAGTTCTGTTATATGTGGCATTACATTGTAAAGTTTCCTGGATGCATTTGGCCAGTAAAGGGCAAGGCTCGGTTACTCACATTATACAGTTACCTGCTCTTATAGTGAAATCCCGTGATTTTGAGGGTTTTTGTAGAAATTGATTTTGATTAAGTCTAAAGAACTACTGCATTCTGTTAGAGTGAAGGACACTACTTTTCTAAAATTCTGATGGGAGGGGGGAATGAAAGAGCTGCGTGGTTCTCCTCTCCTCTCCGTTCTTATCTCCGCTCAAGGTCTAATGGGAGGATTCACGGAGCTGCGCTCAAGAGTCTCTGTGTTTCTGTCCTTGGCGTAAATACTCACTAGGAGATATGTGCATTTTAAAGCAACAGTACTTAATTGAATATGCCATACAACAAGGCCTAAAAAGACTTCAAACAAAAAGATAAAGGAAGTATGAGCCACAATTTCATAACAGACATTCAATTAAAACCAACATTTATTTGGTCATGAATAAAATACATACTCATTGTATAAATCACAAAAGATAGAGATACACGGTGCACAATATAACCACTAACAAGGGTTTATTTATGTCTTGTCTTTATTTAACTTTGTTGGTTTTAATTTTCACTTTTTTTTATTTTTTAGGACTCTTATTATTTTTCAAATATGGAGAAACTTGTACCTGTCTTGTCCGAAGAATTGAGGGACTCTATCTAAGGGCACCTTTAACCTTATTTGAAGGAGGATTAAGAAGAGGAGAAAGAAGGAAAATATGGAATTTTTTGCCAAAAAATGTTTTTCCCTCCTGTCTTCACAGGAGGATCTTTTAAGTGTATAAAGAAAATATTTCCCTATTCTATCCACTATATTGTGGGACCTTGTTTTTCGGATAGTATGCTAACAATGGGGCAATATTCTTGTAGAGCTGGTTTCAGTTCTTTTTTTAAAAAATAGCGAAAAAAATTTTTTCCTCCTGTTTCACAGGGGGATATATGTAAGCAAATGTACACTTATATATACACATGTATTAGATTTTTTGTCTTTTCTTATGTTGCTTATATATTTTTTTTGTGGGACCCTATGTTGGGTAGTATGTCACTAATGGGGGTGATATTTTTGCAATGTGAGGTAGTAAGAATTTTTCAAAATTATTCATTCATTCATTTTGGCACTTTTTGGTGTCATAATACTAAATTTATTGCACTACAAGACTAGAACACAGTATATTTGTGGATTTTTTATTTATTTTTTTCAAAAAAAAATTTCAAAAATATTTTGTATTATTTATTCACAGTTTATTTCATGCACACATGATTTCGTATTTTCACATAATTTGGTTGAAATTAACACATTTGATTTCACCTACACTGAGAAGTACTTTCACTTATTATTGTATGTGCAGCACTTATGTACATTGCATACTTATCAAACACAAGCTTATCATTTCATGGTGATGGAATGAACTTCCCATGTTGCGGTTAATCTGCTTTAGCACTGTGCACTTTTACACAATCTCTGTCATCCTTCTTTTTTCACCTCCTTCCTTCAGCTCATGGCGGTGTGCGCTTGTAATCATTGCCGGTCAGTGCGTCACTATGACAACGCGTCCTAAGCGTGGCCCTCCCCCTTCCTTGCCCTGACGAGTCGGGCCGAGGAATCATGGTTTGATCACGTGGGACGCTGAGTCCTCTGACGTCACCTCACCGGCGATGTGAAGCAAGTGTCACTACAGACCACCCAGGTAATAGGAGACATGACTATAAATAGATCATAAAGCAACACTTGACATATACTTACCCCCCTATTGAAGAAGCTCATGCGAAACGCGCGTCGGGGAACGGCTGCCACTAACAGGTCAGGTATTCACATCAAGCTGCCATGTTTATTTAATGTGCTGGTTCTTCACTGTTATTATGGGCTTTTCCATACAGAGACATGCTTTACCATGGTTGAAGACGATTGAGTTTAACTATATCTGAGGCTGTTTATTTGTATACTGCCACTAGGCAATTTA
This sequence comes from Dendrobates tinctorius, assembly GCF_039654945.1. Lineage (NCBI taxonomy): Eukaryota > Metazoa > Chordata > Amphibia > Anura > Dendrobatidae > Dendrobates > Dendrobates tinctorius. The sequence goes on along the minus strand of NW_027362155.1, from coordinate 693,242 downwards.
TACATAATCACATTAATGATATTTATATCTCATTGCACTTTGCACATAGCACTTTAAGAAAGAGATATATATATTCCTTTGACAAACAACTCTCAGCCTGTTCATTTTTGCCCTTAAGCAGTTGTCCTGGGTAACTTCAGCTTGCAGCCCATATTTAACATATTTTTCTGGCAGTTTCTTTTATTAGTCCTTTTGGAATCAAATGCCAAATATTGATCACAGTATCTGGGGACAATATCATTAATTTTTATATTTAAGAGTGGTGCACAAGTGTCATAAGCATATCGCATGATGTTATCATTAGTGCATATTTTCTGTAGACATACATCCTGTGCAATATAGTAATACTATATAAAATTACATTTTTCCCTGAATTTGTCCATTGTGATACCCTTGTTAGTGGTTATATTGTGCACCGTGTATCTCTATCTTTTGTGATTTATACAATGAGTATGTATTTTATTCATGACCAAATAAATGTTGGTTTTAACTAATTGAATGTCTGTTATGAAATTGTGGTTCATACTTCCTTTATCTTTTTGTTTGAAGTACTTAATTGAAGTGGAATGAAATTTTGTAAGTTGAATAAAATATGGTGCCTAATTTGGAAGGAAATTGTAAGTGATTGCTTGGTCATTAATGTGGTTGAACCTGCTTCTAGTTGTGTGATTGATTTATAGCAAATTGTGGATCAACAGAGGAGGTAGCCGACTGTATGGCTGATAAAGTAGGTTAGAGGCCTATCACACCTGGGCCTTCTTACTTTAGTCAGCGGGGTTTTTTGTTGTGGGTGAGAGGTGAGGGCAAGGAGCCTTCTGGATACACATTGGCAGGCTCACTCTGACTTGCTATGCATTTCAGAAGAAAGGTGAGCTGTCTAAGTTGAAGCAGCCTTCCCACAATTCATGGAGCTGGGCTGGAAGGTAAAAGGCCTATTCCTATTCTAGCCATCTGATCTAACGGGTGAGAGGCAGAGAGCCTTCTTGTTACATCCTGTGGGTTTACCGGGTGAGAGGCAAGGAGCCTTCCCGCTACACCTTGGCAGGCTTGCTAAGTGTGGCCTGTAAGACAAAGGTCCAGGCACACAGAGGGGCATTACAGCAGAAAGGTGAGCTGTCGGGAGAAAAGGTTGAAGCCATGGCAACTTTTTCGGTGTATAGTCGGTGCCCCCAATGGGATCCAAAACAGCTATGTAAATTGAAAAAGACAGAGAAGAAAGGAAGCAGTGAAAACAAGTGGGACCAATATTGAAAAAGGCAAAAATACCAGAGTGTGAATGTTTGGATGTACAAAAAAGCACAGACTAGGGAAGAAAATAGCAAGTGAATGAATGATGTTTGAGAATGTGCAGCAGTGTGGAAGGTGTATTATGAATGTTTTGATTGACAAAGTGTAACCAGAGACCCAGACAAAAGAGATGGACTTGTAAGCACTGTGACCAGACTCAGACAAACCCAGACTGAATAGCTACTTGTGTGACCTGTGCTACTGACCTAAGCGAGTTGCGCTAAATCCTGTCCAGACAAGATCATAAGAAGCTGACATAATAGTGTGGATAGTGGGGACATTGACCTTTGAGGAGTAAGCTGACAGTAGACATCAGGCGACCAACCGCATCAGGACCTAGAAGGGCGACTAGAATAAGAAAGATACAGGTGTATTATCCCTGGAGCCCCTCTGACCAGCTAGCTTTGTTGAAGCAGTTGCCTGACCCTGAGGACCAATCATTCCCATTTTACAGACACATAAAGGAAGTACAGCAGACATATAAGTGTACCTGGGCAGACCTAGAGAGGTTGGTGAGTTTAAAGGCAGGTGACGCACTAGGACATATAATTAAGACACACTCAGATGTGACAAAGAATCAGGCTTGGGGCATGGATGATAAATCTGCACGATCTGGGGAGACGTACTGTGAGTCACTAAGACAACGGGCTACAGTGGAACAATCAGAGCACTCTGTACTCCTGACTAACGTGACACAGCAAAGAGGAGAGAGTGTAGAGAGGAGAGAGGGTAGAGATGTACTTTGGACGGTTACAGCTGAAATGGGCAGACATGGGGTACATTTGCATAAACCCACTTGATGTTAGAATACTGGTGAATGCATTCATTGACGGTATGAACAAAGACTTACGAGACGCAGTACAGACAGCCAGACCTGAATGGAGACATGTAGATCCAAAAAGACCTCCTTAAGGTAGCTAAAGAAGTTGAGCAAACAAGGACGGTAAGATGACCTGTTATGTATGCTGGAGCACAAGGAAAAAAGTGGAGACGTAATAAGGGACCTAAGGACATAGAAACAGTGAGGTGCAGGAATTGTGGTACTTACAAAACTTATTGTTAGTGGCAATACCCCTATGAATTTACTGTCATGATTACATTGAAAGAAGGAACCACTCCTCCTTGTTTAAAGCAATGCCCCTTGAGCCTAGCCAAATCAATGGCCCCAGCAGAGATATTAGAGAGAATGTTAAGGCAGAGGTTCTGGTGCAAAGATCTTCCCCCTGCAACACCCCTTTGTATCCCATTAGGGAAAAAGGACTCAAGGGTTTGCTGACACTTACAGAAAGGTTCATGACTTAAGGGCTATTAACCCCTTCACCCTCAAGGGTGGTTTGCACGTTCATGACGGGCCAATTTTTACAATTCTGACCACTGTACCTTTATGAGGTCATAACTCTGGAACGCTTCCATGGATCCCGGTGATTCTGACAGTGTTTTCTCGTGACATATTGTACTTCATGATAGTGGTAAAATTTCATTCAAATAACTTGCGTTTATTTGTGAGAAAAACGGAAATTTGGAGAAAATTTAGAAAATTTCGCAATTTTCCAATTTTGAATTTTTATGCCCTTAAATCACAGAAATACGGCGCACAAAAAACTTGATAAGTAACATTTCCCACATGTTTACTTTACATCAGCACAATTTTGGAACCAAAATTTTTTTTTGTTAGGAAGTTATAAGGGTTAAAAGTTGACCAGCGATTTCTCATTTTTACAACACCATTTTATTTTTACGGACCACATCACATTTGAAGCCACTTTGAGGGGTCTATATGATAGAAAATACACAAAAGTGACACCATTCTAAAAACTGCACCCCTTAAGGTGCTCAAAACCACATTCAAGAAGTTTATTAACCCTTTAGGTGCGTCACAGGAATTTTGTTTGAATATTTTAAAAAAAAATGAACATCTAACTTTTTTTCACAAAAAAAATACTTCAGGTTCAATTTTTTTTATTTTACCAAGGGTAACAGGAGAAATTGGACTGCAAAAGATATTGTGCAATTTGTCCTGAGTACGCTGATACCTGATATGTGGGGGGGAACGACTGTTTCGGCGCATGGCAGAGCTCAGAATGGAAGGAGCGCCGTTTGACTTTTTCAATGCAAAATTGGCTGGAATTCAGATCGGACGCCATGCCACGTTTGGAGAGTCCCTGATGTACCTAAACAGTGGAAACCCCCTACAAGTGACTCCATTTTTTAAACTAGACTTACAGAAGTTTATAACGTACAGCGGTACAATTAAAAAATCATATTTTTTCCACAAAAATGATCTTTTCACCCCAATTTTTATTTTCCCAAGGGTAACAGGACACTAAAAGTTATTGTGCAATTTGTCCTGAGTACGCTGATACCCCACATGTGGGGGTAAACCACTATTTGGGCGCATGGCAGAGCTCGGAAGGGAAGCAGCGCCATTTGACGTTTTTGGCTGGAATTGAGATCGGACACCATGTCATGATTGGAAAACCCCTGATGTACCTACACAGTGGAAACCCCCCACAAATGACCCCATTTTGGAAACTAGACCCCCTAAGGAACTTATCTAGATGTGTGGTGAGCACTTTGAACCCCCAAGGGCTTCACAGAAGTTTATAATGCCCGGGCATGAAAATAAAAAAATCGTATTTTTTCCACAAACATGATCAATTAGTCCCCAATTTTTTCATTTTCCCAAGGGTAACAGGAGAAATTGGACCCCAAAAGTTGTTGTCCAATTTGTCATGAGTACGCTGACACCCCATATGTGGGAGAAAACTACTGTATGGGCACACGTCGGGGCTCGGAAGGGAAGTAGTGACGTTTTGGAATGCAGACTTTGATGGAATGGTCTGCGGGTGTCATGTGCGTTTGGAGAGCCCCTGATGTGCCTAAACTATTGAAACTCCCCACAAGTGACCCCATTTTGGACACTAGACCCCCCACGGAACTTATCTAGATGTGTGGTGAGCACTTTGAACCCCCAAGTGCTTCACAGAAGTTTATAACGCTCGGACGTGAAAATAAAAAAATCATTTTTTTCCACAAAAATGATATTTTTGCCCCCAATTTTTTATTTTCCTAAGGGTAACAGGAGAAATTGGACCCCAAAAATTGTTTTGCAATTTGTCCTGAGTAGGTTGATACCCTACATGTGGGGGTAAAACACTGTTTGGGCGCATGGCAGAGCTTGGAAGGGAAGGAGCACCATTTGACTTTTTCAACTCAGAATTGGCTGGAATTGAGATCAGTCGCCATGTTGCATTTGGAGAGCCCCTGATGTGCCCAAACAGTGGAAACCCCCAATTATAACTCCAACCCTAACCCCAACACACCCCTAACCCTAATCTCAGCCCTAACCCTAGCCCTAACCCTAGCCCTAACCCTAACCCTAACCGGAAAATAGAAATAAATACATTTTTTTAATTTTATTATTTTCCCTATCTAAGGGGGTGATAACGGGGGTGTGATTTACTATTTATGGCGGTTTTTATATTTGGCAGCTGTCACACACTAAAAGACGCTTTTTATTGTAAAAATAGTTTTTGCATCACCACATATTGAGAGCTATAATTTTTTCATATTTTGACCCACCGAGTCATGTGAGGTCTTATTTTTTGCGGGACGAGTTGACGTTTTTATTGGTACCATTTTCGGGCATGTGACATTTTTGATCGCTTTTTATTCCGATTTTTGGGACACAGAATGAACAAAAACCAGCATTTCATGAATTTCTTTTGGGGGGGGGCGTTTACACCGTTCCACGTGCGGTAAAATTGATAAAGCGGTTTTATTCTTCGGGTCAGTACGGTTACAGTGATACCTCATTTAGGTCTTTTTTTATGTTTTGTCGGTTTTATGCAATGAATACTATTTTATATAAAAAATAATTATTTTTGCATCGCTTTATTCTGCGAGCTATAACTTTTTTATTTTTTCGCTGATGACGCTGTGTGGCAGCTCGTTTTTTGCGGGACAAGATGACGTTTTCAGCGGTACCATGCATATTTATATGCGTCTTTTTGATCGCACGTTAATACACTTTTTGTTTGGCGGTATGATAATAAATCATTATTTTTTGCTTCGTTTTTTATTTTTATTTTTTAAGGGGTTCGCTAAAGGGGTTAACTAATGGGACAGTTTTATAGGGCGGGTCGTTACGGACGCGGCGATACCTAATATGTGTACTTTTATTGTTTTTTTTTTATTTCCAAAAATGGATTTATTGGGGGAATTTTTTTTTTTTTTTCTAATTTATTTGGCGATTTTTTTAAAATTATTTTAACACTTTTTTTTACTTTTTTTTAAACTTTATTACACTGTCCCAGGTGGGACATCACTGTCCTGTGACAGATCGCTGATCTGTCACATCACAGATCACTATGACAGATCAGCGATCTGTCACAGGCAGTGCAGAAGGCTTCCTCATGCCTGCGCTTTGCAGGCACTGAGGAAGCCAGCTTCCTGCAGGCCCCCGAAGACCCCCGTCGCCATCTTGGATTCGGTGGCCTCCAGGAAAGGAGCCCCTCGCAGCAGCGCTGCACATTGCGCTGCTGTGGGGGGCTCAGGGAAGCACGGAGGGAGCCCCCTCCCTGCCGATGCTTCCCTTTAACCCCCGGTACACCGCGATCATGTTTGATCGCGGTGTGCAAGGGGTTAACGTGTCGGGGGCGGTCACGCATTGTGCCGGGTGTCAGCTGTGATAATCAGCTGATCGCGGTAGACGTACTATCCCGTCCATGGGCATAGGGGTCCGGGTCCCATGGACGGGATAGTACGTCGGATGTCAGGAAGGGGTTAATGATGATACAGTGAGTGTGACCTCAATCGTCCCTGATCCGCACACTATACCGTCACAGATCCCAGTGATGTCAGAATGTTTCACAGTCATTGATTTAGCAGGTGCATTCTTCTCTGTACCCCTGCACCCTGACTGTCAGTATCTTTTTTCTTTACTCAAACGTGAACAATATTGTTGGACAGTCCTCCCACAAAGGGGGAAAGAAATCCCCCGCCATCTATTCAGCAGCGATGGCAGGGGTCCTTGAGTAGTGGCCATCACCTCATCCGCTGATTGTACTATTACAGTACGGGGATGACCTTTTGCTGTTCTGCCCGGACCAGAGGTCCTGCAGGGAAACCACAGTCTCCTTGCTATGTTTTTTTTTAGCAGGAAAGGGCTGCAAGGTGACAAATTACAGTATTACAAACAAAAGGTGACATTTTTGGGACATTATATTGCCGAAGGTACCAGACACCTAACAGGAAACAGGCAATTCACAATCTCCCTCTACCCAGGTCACATCAGCATCTACGCACCTTCCTAGGCTTGGTGACCTCCTGCAGGCCTTGGATAAGCTGCACTACTACCAGGAAAGGCATGTGAGATCACACTGACGTTTCCGTTGACAATCTATTCCCCACATGACATCCATGCCATACTCGTACAAGTTCAGCCAAAACATCTGTCTATGGCCAGACAGCTCTGACTTGAGTGCGCCCTACTAATTCCTGAGTATGTCACCCTCAAAAGGTGTAACGTTCTGAATCCAGCCGCCCTCCTGCCTGTGGATTCAGAAAAGGGGGAATTGGTGACCGCACTAGAGAGTGAGGTCTTCCTCTGACATGACTGCATAGAACTGATGAGTCAGGAGACAGTCGGGTTTGCACACGTTCATGAAAAACCTGTTCCTAATGCAGACTTTGAGGGGTTTTTTTTGTAGATGGCTCCAGATACCACCAGGATGGACGATTCTACACTGGATATGCAGTAGTATCCTCACATGAGGTAATCCGAGCGGAACCACTCTCTCCTCACATGTCGGCGCAGGAGGCAGAGTTGAAGGCACTCACTGAGGCGTGTAGAGCCGCTGCAGGTAAAGTCGCTAATATTTACACTGATTCGAATTATGCATGGGGAATAGCCCATGATTATGGCCCTATCTGGAGAAGCAGAGCGCTCCTTACATCAGCCGGTCAGCCCATTAAAAATGCAGAGCTGGTGAAACAATTGATGGAGGCATTGATGTTACCAGTCCAGGTTGGCATTGTCAAGGTAAAAGCACACACAAAGGTGACTCCGTGGAGGTAGAGGGCAATAGAAGGGCGAACGAGGCTGCTAAAGGAGCACAAGGCGGCCTAGGGAGCAGTGGACGGTGGCGAGGAGTCAGCGTATTCCAGCCACACTGAAATCCCTCCAGCAACTGGCTGCCCAAACAGAGAAGGTACACCGGGGGAGACTGGGAGCAGAGCTGAACTCAAATGGAGTATGGGAGAATATGGATAAAATGTGCCCACCAAAGTCCCTGTTCCCAATCATAGCGCAAGCAGCACATGGCCCCAATCACACCTCAAAAAGTCACATGTGTGCCATGGTAGAAGCCTTCTGGATCGCTCCTGGTTTCAGTTACGCAGCCGCAAAACTTGTACAATCATGCCTCATCTGTGCACAGCACAACCCAGGTAAAACAGTAAAAGTCCCTGAGAAAGCGACACCTAGGCCTCTCTACCCGTTTCAGAGACTGCAGATTGACGACATACAGCTACCAAGGCAGGAGTGTATGCAAATATCCTAGTATGTGTAGATCTCTTCTCTGGTTGGCCGGAAGCCTATCCGGTAAAATGTGCAAATGCTAAAATGACTACAGACAAACTGATGAAAGAACTGATCTGCAGGTATGGTGTCCCAGAAGCCACAGAAACAGATAGGGGTACACACTTCACGGGAGAAATAATGAGGGAAGTCATGCAGGCCCTGGGTGCACAGCAAGCATTTCATACACCATATAGGCCACAAAGTAGTGGGAAAGTGGAAAGACTAAATGGGACACTTAAACTGAAAATTCAAAAGGCCATGGCACACACAGGAAAGAGCTGGATAGGGCCATGGCAGACAGGAAAGAGCTGGGTAGAGCCATGGCACACACAGGAAAGAGCTGGATAGGGCCATGGCAGACACAGGGAAGAGCTGGGTAGAGCCATGGCAGACAGGAAAGAGCTGGGTAGAGCCATGGCAGACACAGGAAAGAGCTGGGTAGAGCCATGGCAGACACAGGAAAGAGCTGGGTAGAGCCATGGCAGACACAGGAAAGAGCTGGGTAGAGCTATGGCAGACACAGGAAAAAGCTGGGTAGAGCCATGGCAGACACAGGGAAGAGCTGGGTAGAGTCATGGCAGACACAGGGAAGAGCTGGGAAGAGCCATGGCAGACACAGGGAAGAGCTGGGAAGAGCCATGGCAGACACAGGGAAGAGCTGGGTAGAGCCATGGCAGACACAGGAAAGAGCTGGGTAGAGCCATGGCAGACACAGGAAAGAGCTGGGTAGAGCCATGGCAGACACAGGGAAGAGCTGGGAAGAGCCATGGCAGACACAGGGAAGAGCTGGGAAGAGCCATGGCAGACACAGTAAAGAGCTGGGTAGAGCCATGGCAGACACAGGGAAGAGCTGGGAAGAGCCATGGCAGACACAGGGAAGAGCTGGGTAGAGCCATGGCAGACACAGGAAAGAGCTGGGTAGAGCTATGGCAGACACAAGAAAAAGCTGGGTAGAGCCATGGCAGACACAGGGAAGAGCAGGGTAGAGCCATGGCAGACACAGGGAAGAGCTGGGTAGAGCCATGGCAGACACAGGGAAGAGCTGGGAAGAGCCATGGCAGACACAGGAAAGAGCTGGGTAGAGCTATGGCAGACACAGGAAAAAGCTGGGTAGAGCCATGGCAGACACAGGAAAGAGCTGGGTAGAGCCATGGCAGATACAGGAAAGAGCTGGGTAGAGCCATGGCAGACACAGGGAAGAGCTGGGTAGAGCCATGGCAGACACAGGAAAAAGCTGGGTAGAGCCATGGCAGACACAGGAAAGAGCTGGGTAGAGCCATGGCAGACAAAGGGAAGAGCTGGGTAGAGCCATGGCAGACACAGGGAAGAGCTGGGTAGAGCCATGGCAGACACAGGAAAGAGCTGGGTAGAGCCATGGCAGACACAGGAAAGAGGTGGGTAGAGTCATGGCAGACACAGGAAAGAGCTGGATAGAGCCATGGCAGACACAGGGAAGAGCTGGGTACAGCAATGGCAGACACAGGAAAAAGCTGGGTAGAGCCATGGCAGACACAGGAAAGAGGTGGGTAGAGTCATGGCAGACACAGGGAAGAGCTGGGTAGACCCATGGCAGACACAGGGAAAAGCTGGGTAGAGCCATGGCAGACACAGGGAAGAGCTGGGTAGAGCCATGGCAGACACAGGATAGAGCTGGGTAGAGCCATGGCAGAAACAGGAAAGAGCTGGGTAGAGCAATGGCAGACACAGGGAAGAGCTGGGTAGAGCCATGGCAGACACAGGAAAGAGCTGGGTAGAGCCATGGCAGACACAGGGAAGAGCTGGGTAGAGCCATGGCAGACACAGTAAAGAGCTGGGTAGAGCCATGGCAGACACAGGAAAGAGCTGGGTAGAGCCATGGCAGACACTGGGAAGAGCTGGGTAGAGCCATGGCAGACACAGGAAAGAGCTGGATAGAGCCATGGCAGACACAGGATAGAGCTGGGTAGAGCCATGGCAGACATAGGAAAGAGCTGGGTAGAGCCATGGCAGACACAGGAAAGAGCTGGGTAGAGCCATGGCAGACACAGGAAAGAGCTGGGTAGAGCCATGGCAGACACAGGAAAGAGCTGGGTAGAGTCATGGCAGACACAGGGAAGAGCTGGGTAGAGCCATGGCAGACACAGGGAAGAGCAGGGTAGAGCCATGGCAGACACAGGGAAGAGCAGGGTAGAGCCATGGCAGACACAGTAAAGAGCTGGGTAGAGCCATGGCAGACACAGGGAAGAGCAGGGTAGAGCCATGGCAGACACCGGAAAGAGCTGGGTAGAGCCATGGCAGACACCGGGAAGAGCTGGGTAGAGCCATGGCAGACACAGGGAAGAGCTGGGTAGAGCCATGGCAGACACAGGATAGAGCTGGGTAGAGCCATGGCAGACACAGGAAAGAGCTGGGTAGAGCCATGGCAGACACAGGATAGAGCTGGGTAGAGCCATGGCAGACACAGGGAAGAGCTGGGAAGAGCCATGGCAGACACAGGAAAGAGGTGAGTAGAGTCATGGCAGACACAGGAAAGAGCTGGGTAGAGCCATGGCAGACACAGGAAAGAGCTGGGTAGAGCCATGGCAGACACAGGAAAGAGCTGGGTAGAGCCATGGCAGACACAGGATAGAGCTGGGTAGAGCCATGGCAGACACAGGGAAGAGCTGGGAAGAGCCATGGCAGACACAGGAAAGAGGTGGGTAGAGCCATGGCAGACACAGGGAAGAGCTGGGAAGAGCCATGGCAGACACAGGAAAGAGCTGGGTAGAGCCATGGCAGACACAGGAAAGAGGTGGGTAGAGCCATGGCAGACACAGGGAAGAGCTGGGAAGAGCCATGGCAGACACAGGAAAGAGCTGGGTAGAGCTATGGCAGACACAGGAAAAAGCTGGGTAGAGCCATGGCAGACACAGGAAAGAGCTGGGTAGAGCCATGGCAGATACAGGAAAGAGCTGGGTAGAGCCATGGCAGACACAGGGAAGAGCTGGGTAGAGCCATGGCAGACACAGGAAAAAGCTGGGTAGAGCCATGGCAGACACAGGAAAGAGCTGGGTAGAGCCATGGCAGACAAAGGGAAGAGCTGGGTAGAGCCATGGCAGACACAGGGAAGAGCTGGGTAGAGCCATGGCAGACACAGGAAAGAGCTGGGTAGAGCCATGGCAGACACAGGAAAGAGGTGGGTAGAGTCATGGCAGACACAGGAAAGAGCTGGATAGAGCCATGGCAGACACAGGGAAGAGCTGGGTAGAGCCATGGCAGACACAGGAAAGAGCTGGGTAGAGCCATGGCAGACACAGGAAAGAGGTGGGTAGAGTCATGGCAGACACAGGGAAGAGCTGGGTAGACCCATGGCAGACACAGGGAAAAGCTGGGTAGAGCCATGGCAGACACAGGGAAGAGCTGGGTAGAGCCATGGCAGACACAGGATAGAGCTGGGTAGAGCCATGGCAGACACAGGAAAGAGCTGGGTAGAGCAATGGCAGACACAGGAAAGAGCTGGGTAGAGCCATGGCAGACACAGGGAAGAGCTGGGTAGAGCCATGGCAGACACAGTAAAGAGCTGGGTAGAGCCATGGCAGACACAGGAAAGAGCTGGGTAGAGCCATGGCAGACACTGGGAAGAGCTGGGTAGAGCCATGGCAGACACAGGAAAGAGCTGGATAGAGCCATGGCAGACACAGGATAGAGCTGGGTAGAGCCATGGCAGACATAGGAAAGAGCTGGGTAGAGCCATGGCAGACACAGGAAAGAGCTGGGTAGAGCCATGGCAGACACAGGAAAGAGCTGGGTAGAGCCATGGCAGACACAGGGAAGAGCTGGGAAGAGCCATGGCAGACACAGGAAAGAGCTGGGTAGAGCTATGGCAGACACAGGAAAAAGCTGGGTAGAGCCATGGCAGACACAGGAAAGAGCTGGGTAGAGCCATGGCAGATACAGGAAAGAGCTGGGTAGAGCCATGGCAGACACAGGAAAGAGCTGGGTAGAGCCATGGCAGACACAGGAAAGAGCTGGGTAGAGCCATGGCAGACACAGGAAAGAGCTGGGTAGAGCCATGGCAGACACAGGGAAGAGCTGGGAAGAGCCATGGCAGACACAGGAAAGAGCTGGGTAGAGCTATGGCAGACACAGGAAAAAGCTGGGTAGAGCCATGGCAGACACTGGGAAGAGCTGGGTAGAGCCATGGCAGATACAGGAAAGAGCTGGGTAGAGCCATGGCAGACACAGGGAAGAGCTGGGTAGAGCCATGGCAGACACAGGAAAAAGCTGGGTAGAGCCATGGCAGACACAGGAAAGAGCTGGGTAGAGCCATGGCAGACAAAGGGAAGAGCTGGGTAGAGCCATGGCAGACACAGGGAAGAGCTGGGTAGAGCCATGGCAGACACAGGAAAGAGCTGGGTAGAGCCATGGCAGACACAGGAAAGAGGTGGGTAGAGTCATGGCAGACACAGGAAAGAGCTGGATAGAGCCATGGCAGACACAGGGAAGAGCTGGGTACAGCAATGGCAGACACAGGAAAAAGCTGGGTAGAGCCATGGCAGACACAGGAAAGAGCTGGGTAGAGCCATGGCAGACACAGGAAAGAGGTGGGTAGAGTCATGGCAGACACAGGGAAGAGCTGGGTAGACCCATGGCAGACACAGGGAAAAGCTGGGTAGAGCCATGGCAGACACAGGGAAGAGCTGGGTAGAGCCATGGCAGACACAGGATAGAGCTGGGTAGAGCCATGGCAGACACAGGAAAGAGCTGGGTAGAGCAATGGCAGACACAGGAAAGAGCTGGGTAGAGCCATGGCAGACACAGGGAAGAGCTGGGTAGAGCCATGGCAGACACAGTAAAGAGCTGGGTAGAGCCATGGCAGACACAGGAAAGAGCTGGGTAGAGCCATGGCAGACACTGGGAAGAGCTGGGTAGAGCCATGGCAGACACAGGAAAGAGCTGGATAGAGCCATGGCAGACACAGGATAGAGCTGGGTAGAGCCATGGCAGACACAGGATAGAGCTGGGTAGAGCCATGGCAGACACAGGAAAGAGCTGGGTAGAGCCATGGCAGACACAGGATAGAGCTGGGTAGAGCCATGGCAGACACAGGGAAGAGCTGGGAAGAGCCATGGCAGACACAGGAAAGAGGTGAGTAGAGTCATGGCAGACACAGGAAAGAGCTGGGTAGAGCCATGGCAGACACAGGAAAGAGCTGGGTAGAGCCATGGCAGACACAGGAAAGAGCTGGGTAGAGCCATGGCAGACACAGGATAGAGCTGGGTAGAGCCATGGCAGACACAGGGAAGAGCTGGGAAGAGCCATGGCAGACACAGGAAAGAGGTGGGTAGAGCCATGGCAGACACAGGGAAGAGCTGGGAAGAGCCATGGCAGACACAGGAAAGAGCTGGGTAGAGCCATGGCAGACACAGGAAAGAGGTGGGTAGAGCCATGGCAGACACAGGGAAGAGCTGGGAAGAGCCATGGCAGACACAGGAAAGAGCTGGGTAGAGCTATGGCAGACACAGGAAAAAGCTGGGTAGAGCCATGGCAGACACAGGAAAGAGCTGGGTAGAGCCATGGCAGATACAGGAAAGAGCTGGGTAGAGCCATGGCAGACACAGGGAAGAGCTGGGTAGAGCCATGGCAGACACAGGAAAAAGCTGGGTAGAGCCATGGCAGACACAGGAAAGAGCTGGGTAGAGCCATGGCAGACAAAGGGAAGAGCTGGGTAGAGCCATGGCAGACACAGGGAAGAGCTGGGTAGAGCCATGGCAGACACAGGAAAGAGCTGGGTAGAGCCATGGCAGACACAGGAAAGAGGTGGGTAGAGTCATGGCAGACACAGGAAAGAGCTGGATAGAGCCATGGCAGACACAGGGAAGAGCTGGGTAGAGCCATGGCAGACACAGGAAAGAGCTGGGTAGAGCCATGGCAGACACAGGAAAGAGGTGGGTAGAGTCATGGCAGACACAGGGAAGAGCTGGGTAGACCCATGGCAGACACAGGGAAAAGCTGGGTAGAGCCATGGCAGACACAGGGAAGAGCTGGGTAGAGCCATGGCAGACACAGGATAGAGCTGGGTAGAGCCATGGCAGACACAGGAAAGAGCTGGGTAGAGCAATGGCAGACACAGGAAAGAGCTGGGTAGAGCCATGGCAGACACAGGGAAGAGCTGGGTAGAGCCATGGCAGACACAGTAAAGAGCTGGGTAGAGCCATGGCAGACACAGGAAAGAGCTGGGTAGAGCCATGGCAGACACTGGGAAGAGCTGGGTAGAGCCATGGCAGACACAGGAAAGAGCTGGATAGAGCCATGGCAGACACAGGATAGAGCTGGGTAGAGCCATGGCAGACATAGGAAAGAGCTGGGTAGAGCCATGGCAGACACAGGAAAGAGCTGGGTAGAGCCATGGCAGACACAGGAAAGAGCTGGGTAGAGCCATGGCAGACACAGGGAAGAGCTGGGAAGAGCCATGGCAGACACAGGAAAGAGCTGGGTAGAGCTATGGCAGACACAGGAAAAAGCTGGGTAGAGCCATGGCAGACACAGGAAAGAGCTGGGTAGAGCCATGGCAGATACAGGAAAGAGCTGGGTAGAGCCATGGCAGACACAGGAAAGAGCTGGGTAGAGCCATGGCAGACACAGGAAAGAGCTGGGTAGAGCCATGGCAGACACAGGAAAGAGCTGGGTAGAGCCATGGCAGACACAGGGAAGAGCTGGGAAGAGCCATGGCAGACACAGGAAAGAGCTGGGTAGAGCTATGGCAGACACAGGAAAAAGCTGGGTAGAGCCATGGCAGACACTGGGAAGAGCTGGGTAGAGCCATGGCAGATACAGGAAAGAGCTGGGTAGAGCCATGGCAGACACAGGGAAGAGCTGGGTAGAGCCATGGCAGACACAGGAAAAAGCTGGGTAGAGCCATGGCAGACACAGGAAAGAGCTGGGTAGAGCCATGGCAGACAAAGGGAAGAGCTGGGTAGAGCCATGGCAGACACAGGGAAGAGCTGGGTAGAGCCATGGCAGACACAGGAAAGAGCTGGGTAGAGCCATGGCAGACACAGGAAAGAGGTGGGTAGAGTCATGGCAGACACAGGAAAGAGCTGGATAGAGCCATGGCAGACACAGGGAAGAGCTGGGTACAGCAATGGCAGACACAGGAAAAAGCTGGGTAGAGCCATGGCAGACACAGGAAAGAGCTGGGTAGAGCCATGGCAGACACAGGAAAGAGGTGGGTAGAGTCATGGCAGACACAGGGAAGAGCTGGGTAGACCCATGGCAGACACAGGGAAAAGCTGGGTAGAGCCATGGCAGACACAGGGAAGAGCTGGGTAGAGCCATGGCAGACACAGGATAGAGCTGGGTAGAGCCATGGCAGACACAGGAAAGAGCTGGGTAGAGCAATGGCAGACACAGGAAAGAGCTGGGTAGAGCCATGGCAGACACAGGGAAGAGCTGGGTAGAGCCATGGCAGACACAGTAAAGAGCTGGGTAGAGCCATGGCAGACACAGGAAAGAGCTGGGTAGAGCCATGGCAGACACTGGGAAGAGCTGGGTAGAGCCATGGCAGACACAGGAAAGAGCTGGATAGAGCCATGGCAGACACAGGATAGAGCTGGGTAGAGCCATGGCAGACATAGGAAAGAGCTGGGTAGAGCCATGGCAGACACAGGAAAGAGCTGGGTAGAGCCATGGCAGACACAGGAAAGAGCTGGGTAGAGTCATGGCAGACACAGGGAAGAGCTGGGTAGAGCCATGGCAGACACAGGGAAGAGCAGGGTAGAGCCATGGCAGACACAGGGAAGAGCAGGGTAGAGCCATGGCAGACACAGTAAAGAGCTGGGTAGAGCCATGGCAGACACAGGGAAGAGCAGGGTAGAGCCATGGCAGACACCGGAAAGAGCTGGGTAGAGCCATGGCAGACACCGGGAAGAGCTGGGTAGAGCCATGGCAGACACAGGGAAGAGCTGGGTAGAGCCATGGCAGACACAGGATAGAGCTGGGTAGAGCCATGGCAGACACAGGAAAGAGCTGGGTAGAGCCATGGCAGACACAGGATAGAGCTGGGTAGAGCCATGGCAGACACAGGGAAGAGCTGGGAAGAGCCATGACAGACACAGGAAAGAGGTGAGTAGAGTCATGGCAGACACAGGAAAGAGCTGGGTAGAGCCATGGCAGACACAGGAAAGAGCTGGGTAGAGCCATGGCAGACACAGGAAAGAGCTGGGTAGAGCCATGGCAGACACAGGATAGAGCTGGGTAGAGCCATGGCAGACACAGGGAAGAGCTGGGAAGAGCCATGGCAGACACAGGAAAGAGGTGGGTAGAGCCATGGCAGACACAGGGAAGAGCTGGGAAGAGCCATGGCAGACACAGGAAAGAGCTGGGTAGAGCCATGGCAGACACAGGAAAGAGGTGGGTAGAGCCATGGCAGACACAGGGAAGAGCTGGGAAGAGCCATGGCAGACACAGGAAAGAGCTGGGTAGAGCTATGGCAGACACAGGAAAAAGCTGGGTAGAGCCATGGCAGACACAGGAAAGAGCTGGGTAGAGCCATGGCAGATACAGGAAAGAGCTGGGTAGAGCCATGGCAGACACAGGGAAGAGCTGGGTAGAGCCATGGCAGACACAGGAAAAAGCTGGGTAGAGCCATGGCAGACACAGGAAAGAGCTGGGTAGAGCCATGGCAGACAAAGGGAAGAGCTGGGTAGAGCCATGGCAGACACAGGGAAGAGCTGGGTAGAGCCATGGCAGACACAGGGAAGAGCTGGGTAGAGCCATGGCAGACACAGGAAAAAGCTGGGTAGAGCCATGGCAGACACAGGAAAGAGCTGGGTAGAGCCATGGCAGACAAAGGGAAGAGCTGGGTAGAGCCATGGCAGACACAGGGAAGAGCTGGGTAGAGCCATGGCAGACACAGGAAAAAGCTGGGTAGAGCCATGGCAGACACAGGAAAGAGCTGGGTAGAGCCATGGCAGACAAAGGGAAGAGCTGGGTAGAGCCATGGCAGACACAGGAAAGAGCTGGGTAGAGCCATGGCAGACACAGGGAAGAGCTGGGTAGAGCCATGGCAGACACAGGAAAAAGCTGGGTAGAGCCATGGCAGACACAGGAAAGAGCTGGGTAGAGCCATGGCAGACAAAGGGAAGAGCTGGGTAGAGCCATGGCAGACACAGGGAAGAGCTGGGTAGAGCCATGGCAGACACAGGAAAGAGCTGGGTAGAGCCATGGCAGACACAGGAAAGAGGTGGGTAGAGTCATGGCAGACACAGGAAAGAGCTGGATAGAGCCATGGCAGACACAGGGAAGAGCTGGGTACAGCAATGGCAGACACAGGAAAAAGCTGTGTAGTGCCATGGCAGACACAGGAAAGAGCTGGGTAGAGCCATGGCAGACACAGGAAAGAGGTGGGTAGAGTCATGGCAGACACAGGGAAGAGCTGGGTAGACCCATGGCAGACACAGGGAAAAGCTGGGTAGAGCCATGGCAGACACAGGGAAGAGCTGGGTAGAGCCATGGCAGACACAGGATAGAGCTGGGTAGAGCCATGGCAGACACAGGAAAGAGCTGGGTAGAGCAATGGCAGACACAGGAAAGAGCTGGGTAGAGCCATGGCAGACACAGGGAAGAGCTGGGTAGAGCCATGGCAGACACAGTAAAGAGCTGGGTAGAGCCATGGCAGACACAGGAAAGAGCTGGGTAGAGCCATGGCAGACACTGGGAAGAGCTGGGTAGAGCCATGGCAGACACAGGAAAGAGCTGGATAAAGCCATGGCAGACACAGGATAGAGCTGGGTAGAGCCATGGCAGACATAGGAAAGAGCTGGGTAGGGCCATGGCAGACACAGGAAAGAGCTGGGTAGAGCCATGGCAGACACAGGAAAGAGCTGGGTAGAGCCATGGCAGACACAGGAAAGAGGTGGGTAGAGTCATGGCAGACACAGGGAAGAGCTGGGTAGAGCCATGGCAGACACAGGGAAGAGCAGGGTAGAGCCATGGCAGACACAGTAAAGAGCTGGGTAGAGCCATGGCAGACACAGGGAAGAGCAGGGTAGAGCCATGGCAGACACCGGAAAGAGCTGGGTAGAGCCATGGCAGACACCGGGAAGAGCTGGGTAGAGCCATGGCAGACACAGGGAAGAGCTGGGTAGAGCCATGGCAGACACAGGAAAGAGCTGGGTAGAGCCATGGCAGACACAGGAAAGAGCTGGGTAGAGCCATGGCAGACACAGGATAGAGCTGGGTAGAGCCATGGCAGACACAGGGAAGAGCTGGGAAGAGCCATGGCAGACACAGGAAAGAGGTGAGTAGAGTCATGGCAGACACAGGAAAGAGCTGGGTAGAGCCATGGCAGACACAGGAAAGAGCTGGGTAGAGCCATGGCAGACACAGGATAGAGCTGGGTAGAGCCATGGCAGACACAGGATAGAGCTGGGTAGAGCCATGGCAGACACAGGGAAGAGCTGGGAAGAGCCATGGCAGACACAGGATAGAGCTGGGTAGAGCCATGGCAGACACAGGAAAGAGCTGGGTAGAGCCATGGCAGACACAGGAAAGAGCTGGGTAGAGCCATGGCAGACACAGGATAGAGCTGGGTAGAGCCATGGCAGACACAGGATAGAGCTGGGTAGAGCCATGGCAGACATAGGGAAGAGCTGGGTAGAGCCATGGCAGACACAGGAAAGAGCTGGGTAGAGCCATGGCAGACACAGGATAGAGCTGGGTAGAGCCATGGCAGACACAGGATAGAGCTGGGTAGAGCCATGGCAGACACAGGGAAGAGCTGGGAAGAGCCATGGCAGACACAGGAAAGAGGTGAGTAGAGTCATGGCAGACACAGGAAAGAGCTGGGTAGAGCCATGGCAGACACAGGAAAGAGCTGGGTAGAGCCATGGCAGACACAGGAAAGAGGTGGGTAGAGCCATGGCAGACACAGGAAAGAGCTGGGTAGAGCCATGGCAGACACAGGAAAGAGGTGGGTAGAGTCATGGCAGACACAGGAAAGAGCTGGGTAGAGCCATGGCAGACACAGGAAAGAGGTGGGTAGAGTCATGGCAGACACAGGAAAGAGGTGGGTGTAGAGCCATGGCAGACACAGGGAAGAGCTGGGTAGAGCCATGGCAGACACTGGGAAGAGCTGGGTAGAGCCATGGCAGACACAGGAAAGAACTGGGTAGAGCCATGGCAGACACTGGGAAGAGCTGGGTAGAGCCATGGCAGACACAGGGAAGAGCAGGGTAGAGCCATGGCAGACACAGGAAAGAGCTGGGTAGAGCCATGGCAGACACAGGGAAGAGCTGGGTAGAGCAATGGCAGACACAGGAAAGAGCTGGGTAGAGCCATGGCAGACACAGGAAAGAGCTGGGTAGAGCCATGGCAGACACAGGAAAGAGCTGGGTAGAGCAATGGCAGACACAGGAAAGAGCTGGGTAGAGCCATGGCAGACACAGGGAAGAGCTGGGTAGAGCTATGGCAGATACAGGAAAGAGCTGGGTAGAGCCATGGCAGACACTGGGAAGAGCTGGCTAGAGCCATGGCAGACACTGGGAAGAGCTGGGTAGAGCCATGGCAGACACAGGAAAGAGCTGGGTAGAGCAATGGCAGACACAGGAAAGAGCTGGATAGAGCCATGGCAGATACAGGAAAGAGCTGGGTAGAGCCATGGCAGACACTGGGAAGAGCTGGGTAGAGCCATGGCAGACACAGGAAAGAGCTGGGTAGAGCAATGGCAGACACAGGAAAGAGCTGGGTAGAGCCATGGCAGATACAGGAAAGAGCTGGGTAGAGCCATGGCAGACACTGGGAAGAGCTGGGTAGAGCCATGGCAGACACAGGAAAGAGCTGGGTAGAGCAATGGCAGACACAGGAAAGAGCTGGATAGAGCCATGGCAGACATAGGGAAGAGCTGGGTAGAGCAATGGCAGACACAGGGAAGAGCTGGGTAGAGCCATGGCAGACACAGGGAAGAGCTGGGTAGAGCAATGGCAGACACAGGGAAGAGCTGGGTAGAGCAATGGCAGAGACAGGAAAGAGCTGGATGGAGTGCTTGCCTCTTGCACTCTTTTCAGTCAGACACACTCCAAATAGAAACACAGGCTTGTCTCCCTTTGGAGTCCTGTTTGGTAGTGCACCAAAGACTGGTCTGTACTTCCCACAGGAGCTGCAAATGCAACACGGTTCTAGGACAGCCTATGTCCAGGCCTTGCAGGAAAACCTTAATGTGGTGCATAAACATGTGTTCTCATCCATTCCAGATCCTAATGAAAGTGCAGATGTGTGTGGGGAAGGTGACTTGATGGACAGACTTGACTGGAAGTAGGAGGGATGTATGCACTACAGACGGAGATTGGTAATGACAGAAAGGTGACAGCAGGGAAAGACAGAAAAGGGAGTGCAGTACCGAAATTTGACCACAAGATGGCAGGGGGGAGTGTAGTTCAGGACTTAACATCAGCTTATGGCTACAGAAACTGCTTAGTCATGATGGACGGGGAGATAGGAACCCAGAAGGGAAATTCCCAGTGAGAGAGGGGATAAATAGGACTGGTTGGGGTTCCAGAGGCTAGGCTAGTCCCGGGAGGAGCTCAACAGAGGAGGACTCAGGACAGAAGACGGAGAACGGTAAAGAGCTCGACCAGGGAACTAACAAGAGAAGACAGTCAGGGCGGTGGCCCTGACATGACATACCGCAGGACAGACGAGGCCCCCGGGGGTACCGATAGGACGACGACCTCGGGCAGGTGAAGCGCTGGCAGTAGATTGGTCTAGGACAGCCCCAGCGAAAGATCCGCAAGGGTCATCACGACTAAAGGAAAGGTGAAAGGTACCCGGGCCTGGAAACGAGGAGCTGTAAAGGAACTGCGGGGCATGGCTATGGTCGTCAGGAGGACGGCCAATAAAATCGGACCTGTTACAACTGAAATCTGCCTCCGTCTCATCTTTGCATCGTCTGGTCGCGGTAAGCAGTGGACCACCCCCCAATCCGGCCCCCTACCACATGTGTATCAGCTGAATCCAGGTGATTGGGTGGTTATACGGAGACACGTGAGAAGGAGCCTGGACCCACGATTTGATGGCCCCTTCCAAGTCCAGCTGACCACATCCACTTCAGTAAAGCTTGAGGGAAAGCCCACCTGGATCCACGCCAGTCACTGCAAGAAGGTCCTGTCAACAGCAGAATGACTGTTCTCCTCATCACCTTGCTGGCAGTGACAGGGTTACTGCACTCTACAGAGACACAGGACAAACTCTTAAATGCTGATTGGGACAACAAACCTATTCGGCATCATGCTCTTCTCATAAAGGACATGGAACCCGAAAGACTGTTGGATCTGTACACACAGCCCAGTATCTGCGAGGACTATGCCGTACTTGGCCTTACCTCTGCAGCCATGGGAGGTATTAACCCCACACTGCATACATAATGAGACTTGGACTCAATCTAGATTTTGGGGAAAAGATGTTCCCCGTGATACATCTGCCTCATTGGCTATAATCGGATGGGCCACTAATCCCTGGTTTCATGGTAGATCAGAGGTAGGGTATCACGCTGATCTGATTACATATGGTAGATCCAGGGCTGCCACTAGGAATTTCGGGGCCCCATACTGGCAAAATTTTCGGGGCCCCTTGAAACTCCGCCCAGGCTCCACCCAGCCCTGTCTCCACCCCTCGAACCTTCCAAAGTCCCACCACTCTCTCTTGGAACAACTCCACTTCTGCACCATGTCCTCACAAATCACACATTAACAGTTCCCATCACCACATACATAGCCAGCAGCTTTTGTTTTGGCCAAAAGATTTTTTAATCCGCCACCACGACAAAGTAGACTCTTTTGGTCGGGCCCTACTCTACTGTAACTTACTAAACATTTGCTAAAATATCCAATACAATTTCGGAATATTTTTATTTATTTTTCCATTTTTAAAAATTACCAATAATGCCAGAAACAAGGGACAAATACCACCGGACCATGACCAGTCACCATATTACCACCACATGGTGAACTAAAATCCCATATACAAGGAACAAATACCATCACGCCATGACCAGACCACATTTTACCACCACATAGTGACCGGGGCCCCACTCCGGGCCCACTCTGCTCATCAGGCCCCATCCAGTAAGGGCAGTAATGCCCTGATAGCGGCCCTGCTTAGGTCAGTGGGTTTGGGAAGGATACTTATATTATAAAGTTTTTGGTAATATTAGGAATTATTAAGGTATATAAAAGAATTGTCCAGCTGAAAAAAGTGTATGGCCGGGGTCACACGAGTGATGATTCTCTCATGTGAGAGAATCAGCTTAATTATACTACTGACACTCAGCTCAAACTCTCATCCAAGTGTCATCTGATTCTCTTGCATGAAATAATCGGAGCACATTGAGAAGACAGGGAACTTAATTTCTCCATCTTCTCCATTGTCTGAGGTCGTGGATTCAGACTGCACTCAGCTGACAGCTGAGTGCAGCCTGATGTTTCACACGCATCCATAGATTTCAATGGGTCCGTGTGATCCGAATTCCAAAGCCACTCACGGCGTGCTGCAGATTATTTTTCCACAGACGAATTCGGTCTGTAGAAAAAATCACAGATCTGCGATGCCCCATAGTATAACACTGTGCTGAGTGTTATGCAGTAAAACATCACATAGCGCTCAGCCGTGTTATACGCTTGTGTGAGCGAGGACTGAGAGCCTTCATTCCCCTGCAGATCTTCTCTCATCAGCCTCTCATGCTGGAGTCCGGCCTCAGTTACTTTTCTGTAATACTGTGGAATTTTTGCAGACTTTTAGGGTCTGTGCACACGTTGCGGATTCTGCTGCGGATTTTTCCACACAAATTTCACTGAATCCGCCAGTAAAATGACCTGCGTTTTACCTGAGGATTTTCTGCAGATTTTGTGCAGATTTCCACAGCGTTTTTACACTTGTGGATTCCTATAATAAAAGATGTGTAAAAATGCTGCGGATCAGCCAAAGAATTGACATGCTGCAGATTTAGAGCCGCAGCATGTGCACAACAGTTTTGGTTTTAGATAGCCTTTTGGGCTATGCGCACACGTAGTGAAACGTGCTGCGGATTTTTCTGTGCGGATTTGGAAAAATCCACAGGTCAAAAGTCCTGTGGTTTACCTGTGGATTAGCCCTGCGGTTTCACACCTCACAATGGAGAAGGTGTGAAACCACTGCGGATTCCGCACAAAGAATTGACATGCTGCGGATTTGAACCCGCGGAAAAATCCGCAGCATGCACACAGCGTTTTTCATTTTCCATTGAAAACAATGGTACTGTACGACGCAGCTTAGCTGCGGTTCCAGAGCCAAAACCCCTGCGGATCCGCAGCAGAATCCGCAACCTGTGCACATGGCCTAAGGGTACAACGCAGCAGAATCTGCAATGTGTGCATATACCCTAACACAGTGGTCCCCAACCTTTTTTGCACCAGGGACCGGTTTCAAGCAAGACCATTCTTCCATGGCCCGGCAGGGCGGGGATGGAGGTGTGGCAGGGGCGGGGCTTTGGTCATAAGGGGGCGGGGCTATGGACACGGTTGTAGTGTAGCAGTGCATACTTATAATTAAATAACATTTATAATGTGACTCAACTCACCATAGGTTTTGAATGAGTGCTCCATCACCCCCTTCTCCCCATCATTGCCTTCACCCCTTCACTCCCCTCTCCCCATCATTGCCTTCACCCCATCACTCCCTTCTCCCCATCATTGCCTTCACCCCATCACTCCCCTCTCCCCATCATTGCCTTCACCCCATCACTCCCTTCTCCCCATCATTGCCTTCAGCCCATCACTCCCCTCTCCCCATCATTGCCTTCACCCCATCACTCCCTTCTCCCCATCATTGCCTTCAGCCCATCACTCCCCTCTCCCCATCATTGCCTTCACCCCATCACTCCCCTCTCCCCATCATTGCCTTCACCCCATCACTCCCTTCTCCCCATCATTGCCTTCAGCCCATCACTCCCCTCTCCCCATCATTGCCTTCACCCCATCACTCCCTTCTCCCCATCATTGCCTTCAGCCCATCACTCCCCTCTTCCCATCATTGCCTTCACCCCATCACTCCCCTCTCCCCATCATTGCCTTCACCCCATCACTCCCTTCTCCCCATCATTGCCTTCAGCCCATCACTCCCCTCTCCCCATCATTGCCTTCACCCCATCACTCCCTTCTCCCCATCATTGCCTTCACCCCATCACTCCCCTCTCCCCATCATTGCCTTCACCCCATCACTGCCGTCTCTCCATCACTCCCCTCATGGCCTTCTCCTCATGTCCCCATCTCCTCCAGGGCCAGGCTACACAAACACAGACCAACACACACACACACACACACATATTATACCTACACACAGACACAGACACCACCTCTCTCCTCTCACCTGCCCGCCGCCCGCGCTTCCTCGCTCTGACACAGCGGCCGCGCTCTCCTCTCTGTGTCAGTCAGAGACAGGAAGCGCGGGCGGCGGGCAGGAAGCTGGACGGGTCCTTGCAGCTCCGCTCCTGCTATTCCCTCTTGCAGGCAGCGGAGCTGCTTGAATCGCTCCCTGCCGCCGCTACACACGCCGCCCCAGCCCCCGCTACGCCACTGACCGCCCCTGGCTCCCCTTGTGTCCGCGGACCGGCAAGGGCACTGCAGCGGCCCGGTGCTGGGCCGCGGACCGGCGGTTGGGGACCCCTGCCCTAACATATGCTGTGTTTGTGATTATAGTGTGTGGTTGTGTTACATAACATCTCTGGGAGATGCTATAAATCCTGATGAGCAGTGTCCTGGCCCCCTGTCCCCTCCAGAGAAGGATAAGGCTGCTGTGCCCCCTCTGCCCCTGACAGGACACCACAGCTCCATTCTGAAGACTGAAGTTTTTTTACATAAGATTAGAGAGTAAATGCAGGGAATCCTGAGAGGGGGCTGCTGTGTCCTGTCAGGGGGCAGGCTGTGCTCAGCGGTCTTATGCTTCTCTGTAGGAGGTGAGGGGGGCACTCAGCTCTGCTGTTATCTTGGTCTATAGCTGATACAGGCAGGGGTCAGACTCAGGACATAGCAGCGTCCTTCCTTGGTGAGCGGCTGCTGTGCTGATAGTGTGACTGACGCTGTCACTGAGCACACAGCCCACTCACTGAGGATCCATCTGCTACAGGGACTGGACTAGATCCTGGCAAGACACTGGCCATACAACACAGGCTCAGACACTCACCGGGGGACTGAGGGCTGCACTGCTGCTCAGTGACTCACTCCAGACTGTGTGATGGGAGAATACTATATCTGCACTGCACTAAGCCCGCGCTCAGCCAGGATTAGTTGCTGGAAAGTCCCACCCTCGTGTTGCTCAGCACTGGCTGCCTCTCCCAGCTGTCTGTCACAGTGACTCCTGCTCCCTCCACACACACAGAACGCCGGTTTATGAAAATTCTGAGCATGGGGCCCCTCCAGCTCCCGGGGCCCCTTACACCAGTAAGGCTAGTAATGCCCTGATGGCGGCCCTGGGTAGATCAGAGGTAGGATATCACGCTGACCCAATTACATATGGTAGATCAGAGGTAGGGTATCACGCTGACCCGATTACATATGGTAGATCAGAGGTAGGGTATCACACTGACATGATTACATATGGTAGATCAGAGGTAGGATATCACGCTGACCCGATTACATATGGTAGATCAGAGGTAGGATATCACACTGATCTGATTACATATGGTAGATCAGAGGTAGGATATCACGCTGACCCGATTACATATGGTAGATCAGAGGTAGAATATCACGCTGATCCGATTACATATGGTAGATCAGAGGTAGGATATCACGCTGACCTGATTACATATGGTAGATCAGAGGTAGGATATCACGCTGACATGATTACATATGGTAGATCAGAGGTAGGGTATCACACTGATCTGATTACATATGGTAGATCAGAGGTAGGATATCACGCTGACCCGATTACATATGGTAGATCAGAGGTAGAATATCACGCTGACCTGATTACATATGGTAGATCAGAGGTAGGATATCACGCTGACCTGATTACATATGGTAGATCAGAGGTAGGGTATCACGCTGACCCGATTACATATGGTAGATCAGAGGTAGGATATCACGCTGACCCCATTACATATGGTAGATCAGAGGTAGGATATCACGCTGACCCCATTACATATGGTAGATCAGAGGTAGGATATCACGCTGACCCGATTACATATGGTAGATCAGAGGTAGGGTATCAGGCTGACCCGATTACATATGGTAGATCAGAGGTAGGGTATCACACTGATCTGATTACATATGGTAGATCAGAGGTAGGATATCACGCTGACCCGATTACATATGGTAGATCAGAGGTAGAATATCACGCTGACCTGATTACATATGGTAGATCAGAGGTAGGATATCACGCTGACCCGATTACATATGGTAGATCAGAGGTAGAATATCACGCTGACCCGATTACATATGGTAGATCAGAGGTAGGATATCACGCTGACCCGATTACATATGGTAGATCAGAGGTAGGATATCACGCTGACCCGATTACATATGGTAGATCAGAGGTAGGGTATCAGGCTGACCCGATTACATATGGTAGATCAGAGGTAGGATATCACGCTGACCCGATTACATATGGTAGATCAGAGGTAGGATATCACGCTGACCCGATTACATATGGTAGATCAGAGGTAGGATATCACACTGACATGATTACATATGGTAGATCAGAGGTAGGATATCACGCTGACCCGATTACATATGGTAGATCAGAGGTAGGGTATCACACTGACCCGATTACATATGGTAGATCAGAGTTAGGATATCACGCTGACCCGATTACATATGGTAGATCAGAGGTAGGATATCACGCTGACCTGATTACATATGGTAGATCAGAGGTAGAATATCACGCTGACCTGATTACATATGGTAGATCAGAGGTAGAATATCACGCTGACCCGATTACATATGGTAGATCAGAGGTAGAATATCACACTGACATGATTACATATGGTAGATCAGAGGTAGGATATCACGCTGACCCGATTACATATGGTAGATCAGAGGTAGGATATCACGCTGACCTGATTACATATGGTAGATCAGAGGTAGAATATCACGCTGACCTGATTACATATGGTAGATCAGAGGTAGGGTATCACGCTGACCTGATTACATATGGTAGATCAGAGGTAGGGTATCACGCTGATCTGATTACATATGGTAGATCAGAGGTAGGGTATCACGCTGACCCGATTACATATGGTAGATCAGAGGTAGGATATCACGCTGACCCGATTACATATGGTAGATCAGAGGTAGGATATCACACTGATCTGATTACATATGGTAGATCAGAGGTAGGATATCACGCTGATCTGATTACATATGGTAGATCAGAGGTAGGATATCACGCTGACCTGATTACATATGGTAGATCAGAGGTAGGATATCACGCTGATCTGATTACATATGGTAGATCAGAGGTAGGATATCACGCTGACCTGATTACATATGGTAGATCAGAGGTAGGATATCACGCTGACCCGATTACATATGGTAGATCAGAGGTAGGATATCACGCTGACCTGATTACATATGGTAGATCAGAGGTAGGATATCACGCTGATCTGATTACATATGGTAGATCAGAGGTAGGATATCACGCTGACCTGATTACATATGGTAGATCAGAGGTAGGATATCACGCTGACCTGATTACATATGGTAGATCAGAGGTAGGATATCACGCTGATCTGATTACATATGGTAGATCAGAGGTAGGATATCACGCTGATCTGATTACATATGGTAGATCAGAGGTAGGATATCACGCTGATCTGATTACATATGGTAGATCAGAGGTAGGGTATCACGCTGACCCGATTACATATGGTAGATCAGAGGTAGGATATCACGCTGACCTGATTACATATGGTAGATCAGAGGTAGGATATCACGCTGACCTGATTACATATGGTAGATCAGAGGTAGGGTATCACGCTGACCTGATTACATATGGTAGATCAGAGGTAGGATATCACGCTGACCCGATTACATATGGTAGATCAGAGGTAGGGTATCACGCTGACCCGATTACATATGGTAGATCAGAGGTAGAATATCACGCTGACCTGATTACATATGGTAGATCAGAGGTAGGGTATCACGCTGATCTGATTACATATGGTAGATCAGAGGTAGGATATCACGCTGACCTGATTACATATGGTAGATCAGAGGTAGGATATCACGCTGACCTGATTACATATGGTAGATCAGAGGTAGGGTATCACGCTGACCCGATTACATATGGTAGATCAGAGGTAGGATATCACGCTGACCTGATTACATATGGTAGATCAGAGGTAGGGTATCACGCTGACCTGATTACATATGGTAGATCAGAGGTAGGATATCACGCTGACCCGATTACATATGGTAGATCAGAGGTAGGATATCACGCTGACCCGATTACATATGGTAGATCAGAGGTAGGGTATCACGCTGACCCGATTACATATGGTAGATCAGAGGTAGAATATCACGCTGACCTGATTACATATGGTAGATCAGAGGTAGGGTATCACGCTGATCTGATTACATATGGTAGATCAGAGGTAGGGTATCACGCTGACCTGATTACATATGGTAGATCAGAGGTAGGATATCACGCTGACCCGATTACATATGGTAGATCAGAGGTAGGATATCTCTCTGACCCCATTACATATGGTACTTTTTAGATAACCCTTTTGCACCCAATGTATCTTCATAGGGTCTTTAAGGGAGAGGAAGGGACAGTTGCCGATGAGTGGGCTCGCCACTGCGCAGGATTGAGGGTCCAACCTCCGCTAGTAGGCAGGGAGACAGTAGTAACACACTAGTGATTGCTTTCTCCCTCCTTCCTTTGTGGTTGACGTTCTTGGTGTTGGGGTGACATTTATGGTGTTATTATACATATTTTCAGTTTTATAAGAGGTATATATAATTTGGTATTATTCGGTGAATTTGGCTTTTCTTTGGGAGCTAACATTTGATGTACGGTGATTCAGCGGTTGGGCCCCACTCTTATATTTTGTCCTCTAGAGAGTGATCACCATGATGAAGTGACGCCGTGCACTGTAACTGGCGCCGTGCACTGTAACTGGCGCATACAGTTTATGTCAGGGAACTATACTGTCAGAAATGGCGTCTCCATCTCCATGGTCGTCTCCTGATATTAAAAAGGTCCACATGGCAGTAGTTTAGCTACCGGAGGGAAGGGTGGACAGAGGATGCGGTCGCCACCCCGGCCCACCAGGAGCTACGCTACCCTTAACTGTATCTGTGTACGCAGCACTGTTCAGTAGACGTCTACCCCTTCCCAGCTACAGACCTCCAGGGAGGCTCATATTAGCCTCTTCTCCACTGCAGACCACCAAGGATGCTGACATTAACCCCTTTCCTGCTACAGACCATATCACTGAAGCCATGGAGGTTTGGGGAAGCTAGGATTGTGACCCTCCGCTCACATGATCCCCATGGATATGTTAGGAGAATCCAGGTTGGGACCATCCGGTCACCTGGCTCCATGTAAATGTTCAATCACGTACTTCAATGGACTGTCATCTTCCTAAGCTTTTGTTCCCTCCTTTCTGTGTGCATGCCACAGTTGGGGGTAGTCGGCCCTGGAAGCCCCAGAATCACAGCTGCTGTGATCCCGGTGAGTCACCGGAAGGGTGACGCTCTGTAATTTGCGCCATCTTGGGATATTTTGCTGGGACCGTTCTATATGTTATTGTCTATTTTGCAGTTTAATAAAGTATTGCCCCATTGTTTTACCATCACCCTCTGTTGTCTGAGTAGCGTTACGCCCATGGTAATCGGAGAGTGGGCTTTAGGTGGGATGAGCCCTGGTCCATGTGCCAGACGACAACTAGAGCACCCGCTGACCCCTGTGTCGCCACACTGACATTGACGACTTCCCTGCTACAGACCACCAGGAACGCTGACATTAACCCCTTTCCAACTACAGACCACCAGGGATGTGGACGTTAGCCCATTCCCAGCTCTAGACTACCAGCAGTAACCCCACAATCAGTGTAAATCACGACCCCATCCCCCATGATCACTCACCTCCCGCACAGGAGGAACAATGGGACAAGACCTAACTAACATGCAGGAGGCCGATCGGCCATATGGAATCTGGTACTTGTAGTGCACACCATAAACTCCCATTCATTCCTCTGAGAGGCGCCATATCAGTCAGGAGATACCGCATTTATTCAGATGGAGGATACAGCGCACAAATAATACAGCTCATTATAACTGCCAGGAACGCAGGTTGTCAGACGCTTCTCATCGTGCATTAGTCGTTTTGAATAGTTTTCTTCTAGATGTCAGCGATTTGTGGCCACCACCCCCTGAGCGCCCGTGGCACATGGCCAGGAGTGGTGGGGTGTGATGCTCTGCGGAGAAGCCGCCACCGGGTACATGTGGCTGAGGAGACTGCGATAATATTGAAATATGTAACAGGCGTTTACTCATATGACATTTAGGAATTGTGTCGCGCTCGTCTCTGCAGATTCCTCCTGGACACTTTAATGAAATGATCCTGAAAACAAGGAAAAATATCATTAAAATAAGAAAGTGCAACTATGGGAAAAAAAGAGGATATAGGGGAAAGGAGGAGAGGGGATGAGTAAGAGGAGAGAGGATGATGAGGACAGAGAAGGGGAGGAGATGAGGAAGAGGAGGGGAGGACATGAGGAAGAGAGGGACAGAAGAGAGGATGAAGAGGAGAGAGGAATAAGAGGAGAGGGGATGAGGAAGAAAAAGAGAGGAGGGGAGGAGATGAGGAAGAAAGGTAGAGGAGGAGAGAGGAATAAGAGGAGATGAGGAAGAGAAAGAGAGGAGAAGAGAGGAGATGAGGAAGAGAGGAGGAGGAGAGAGAAGGGGATGAGATCAGGAAGAAAGAGAGAGGAGGGGAGGAGATGACAAAAAGGGAGAGGATGAAGAGAAGTATAAGAGGAGAGAGAAGGGGAGGAGATGAAAAAGGAGGAGGAGGAGAGAGCAGGAAGAGGAGAGTGGAATAAGGGGAGATGAGGAAGAGAAGGAGAGGAGAAGAAATGGGAAAGAGAGAGGAGGGGAGGAGATGAGGATGAGAGGGGGAGAAGGAGGAAAGAGGAGGGGAGGAGATTAGGAAGAGAGGGAGAGGATGAAGAGGAGAGAGGAGATGAGGAAGAGAGGAAGATGAGAAAGAATAAAAAGGAGAGAGGAGGAGAGGAGATGATTACGAGAGAGAGGAGAGAGGAGAAGAGGGGAGGAAATGATGGAGAGGGGAGGGGGAGGGGAAAAAGGAGAGATGAGATGAGTAAGGGGAGAGGAGAAAGAGAGGAGAGGAGTGGAGGAGATGAGGAATAGTGGGGGAGGAGGAAGAGAAGAGAGGAGGGGAAGAGATGAGGATGAGAGGGAGAGGATTAGAAGACAAAGAGAGGGAGAGGAGGGGAGGAGATAGGAAAGAGAGATAGAGGAGAGAGGATGAAGAGGAGAGAGGAATAAGAAGAGAGAGAACAGAAGAGAGGAAGAAGAGGAGAGAGGAGGGGTGGAGGTGAGGAAGAGATGGAGAGGATAAGAGGAGGAAGAGGAGAGGAGGAGGAGATGAGGAGAAACAAGGAAGAAGAGGGGAGGAGATGAGGAAGAGAGGGAGAGGAGTGGAGGAAATGATGAAGCGTGGGACAGGAGTAAATCAGGAAGAAAGGTAGAGGAGGAGAGAGTAGGGGAGGAGATGAGGAAGAGCAGGAGAGGAGGATATGAGGGAGAAGGAGAGGAGATGAGGGAGAGAGGAGATAAGAAAGATAGGGAGAGGAGAGAGAATGAAGAGGAGAAGAATAAGAGGAGAGGGAAGAGGAGGAGAAGAGGAAGAGAGGAGCAAATGAGAGAGAAAGAGGAGGAGAGAATATGAAGAGGAGAGAGGAAGAAGAGGAGAGGGGAGAAGAGGAAGAGATGGAGAGGAAAAGAGAAGAGGAAGAGGAAAGGAGGAGATGAAGAGGAGAAATGAAGAAAAGGAGAGCGGAGGGGTCAAGATGAGGAAAAGAGGGAGAGGAGTAAGAGAGGAAGAGGAGTGGAGGAAATGAGGAAGAGTAGGAAAGGAGGAAGAGGAGAGAGCAGAGGAGGAGATCAGGAAGAAAGGGAGGAGAGAGAGGAGTAAGAGGAGAGAGGACGGGTGCAGAGGAGGAAGAGAGGAAGAGAAGGAGAGAGGATGAAGAGGAGAGCGGAGGGGTGAAGATGAGAGAGGAGTAAGAGCTGGATAAGAGGAAGAAGAAAGAGAGACAGAGGAGGAGAGCTTGAGAGAGGAGGAGAGAGAACAAAAAAGAGGAGGAGAGAGAGGAGATGAAAATGAAAGTGGAGATATTAGAGTGAGAGACAGAGGGGAGTGCAAGAAAGAGGAGGACAGAAAGGAGGAGAGAAAAAGGAGAGGGAAGAGCGAAAAAGGAGGAGAGAGGGGAGAGAGTTAGAGGGGGAAGAGAGGAAGATGAGGAGAAAGTGGAGAGAGGAGGAAGAGGAGGAGAAAGAGCACAGGAGGAAAAGGTAAAAGAGTAAAAGAATAAAGAGAAGAAAGAAGAGTAGGTGAAAGAGACGGGAGAATGGAGAGATGGAGAAACAGGGTAGAGATAACGTGAAATAGGAAAAAGATGGAAGAGGAGAAGAGTAGGGATAACACAGAGGAGGAATAGGAAGAGAAAGAAAGAAGAGGAGAAAGAGGAAAGAGATGGAAAAAGAGGAGAAAGAGGAAGAAGGAAGAATAGGGAAAAGGAGGAAGAAGAGAAATGAGGAGAAAGATGAAAAAGAAGGAAGAGGAGAAGTAAAAAGAGCACAAAGAGAAGTAAAAGTTACACAGACCGTGCAACACACAACATATGTCCAACACCCCTTAGCAGCTATCGTTCAGTATATCCACATAAATATAATATAGGTATCACTAACCACACAATCATTAGGCAATTACTAAGGCTTTTTATCAAATCGTGCAAAAATTATCCCCTTATTTCTGGAGACAAAACAGTTCCTATGTTTTCAATGTGAAGACTTTCTGACTTGTTTTCACCAAGCCTTTTAATAATTAGCTCTAGTTTCAGAATGGTTTCGTACTGTCTAGCACTATAAAGCACACTGGGCAGCCACGAGACGAGTGACTGTGCAGTGACGGCAGCAGAAGTAGCACCATAGAGATGACAGGCAAAGAAAAGCTTGGCAGTTTAGGGCCAGCAATGACCACTCCGGCAGCAGCAGAACTTCAGTCTAGATGACATGATGGACAGTGAGTACCGCAGATGACCAGTAGAGTGTGGTCCATCGGCACTGGTGGCAGCAGAATAGTGTAGATGCCAGTCAATGGTTAGGCAGGCAGATGAGATGACTGAATCTGTTTGCTGAATTCGCCAGGTTGTCGCAATGGCAGAAAAAAAAAATCTGGACCATCATGTCTAATATACTGTGGGTGCTGCTTCTGTGGCGCCCTGTGTCTTTATCACCACAAAAGGGTTAAATTTAAATATGTACTGTTTTGTATGTGTCTTCTGAGCAATGGGAGTTGCGCTTTCTCTGCTAGAGACCACAACACACACACACAATTTGCCGCACTCCCTTACTTGTCTGAAGCTTAGAGCTTTGCAGACATACCCTAACTGGGAGGGGGAGGGGCCGAGTTGTTGTTTTCAGTGAAGAAGAAGGGAAAATAATGCTTGGAAGCCATGTTAAGACATGTGCTCGATCCAGGAGTACAGCTAAAGAAACAACAGGGAACCAGCCCCTAGACCATCCATGCTTTCAGAGCAGGGTGGTAAGCTGAAAGACTGTGTGGGATTATACAACCAGCAGAGAAGTGTTTTCCCTCGGAAATACTGCAATAACCTAGGATCAGTGAAGGATGGTGCAAGTGGGAACTTGAGCTGCTTCACAAAGGATTCAAGCTGCAAGTTGCTGAAGGAGAAATACAGAGTGAGTAGAGGCAATACTGGGAAGTTCTAAACTCCGGGAAGCCTTGGTCCCAGAAGGGATTAGAATAGCAGGAAGCATACACTGAGTCACAGCAGGGAAATATAACTCCCATTCTCCAGAGCAGACTGTAACCTGGTGAGAGTTGTAACATCTCCTCTGAACTGCACCTGAACTGCAGTAAATGATAACGTGACTTTCCTTGTCTCCTGCCTTATTACTCCGTGCCTTCTACTTGCATCACAATCTCTGGGGGTCTGCCTGATTGGAGAGGGTTTAACATTTGCACTGCCATCACCATCTACCCCCCCAGGGATCATCTGCAGTGTTGGTTATACTACAGTCGAACACTCCAACTGGCATCACAAATCACTACATAAACTTTATCCCCATCCAATTCAACCCCTTTTACATGACCGCCTGGGATTACAGACCGGGTCACTGCCACTGTGACATTTCCCATTGAAGTTAACGGGCCCAGTGCCAAGTATCCCACGGCCTCTGGGGCGCATCACTTCCTCGGCCACTTGCAGCCCTAACACTGGCAAGGGCATGAAACGCTGTGTGGATCACAGAGGGTTCTGCTGTCAGTTAGTCATGTGGATGGCTCACATTTGCCCGGCGACCTCTTTGCAGGCCAATCAGCAGAGCTTTTTTTTTACCCATTTTTCATCACATTAGTGACTCTTATTATTTTGTCTGCTCTATTATACATATGTTTCTTGGATACATTGACGATCTCCAGACGGATTCTGTTCTGTTTCTTTTCCCTCTATCATCTTGCCCGCACCGCAGCTTTTCTTCATCATTTCACTCTGCGCTTTTTATGTGTCTTTTACGTTTGTCTCCATTTTTACATAAGCTTTATCCTCCGCATTTATTTAGTATCTTGTCTCTTTAATCTTGTGCACATTGTACTCTGATATGAAGTGATCTCTTTTTATTTTCTTGCTTTATGGCCGTGACTGAGGTCCACAGATGACTGATCACTGGCCATTATACACACTGGAGCCATCAGCTGACACTTCTGTAAAATTACATTTGATTTTCGGTTTGCATCTCTTGGAGAGCCATGGCTATTTTCTTTTACTCTTCTGGCCACCATGACCACTGCCTTTCTCAAGTTTGTATTTTTCTGAAAGAAATCTTGACCTTTTAAACTCAGGCCATTTACTATGGTTGCAGTGTGGGTTATTCTGCATAACTGTAAGGTAGCAGGAATAATCCAGTTATTATCACTCACGACAATTCCAAGTTGCGGATAACAATGCGAGACGAGCGGGGCGAGAAGTGGGACAACGACAACTCGAGACGAGTGGGGACAGTGTCATGGTTCCACCCTTCAGGGTGTCTTGGATGCAGTTACTGACAGCTCGGCCGTCCAATCCGGTACAGGGGCGTGCTGAGCTGTCAGTGTGTTGCTTGACAGTTCAACCAGCCAATCTGCGACTGGGAGGTGGTAGCTGTATCAGGTGTTCACTATCACGGGTAATTGCAATGGCTACTTATCTGAGCAGCTTCTCCCAGACGTACATTCATTTTGTGAGGTTTGCTCTCTCCTGTGCCTTGTGCTCTGTCTGCTTGATGTATTGCCTGACTTTGGACTTTGTTCTGACCATCTGCCTGTTTAACCCCTTAAGTTCTGATCTGTTAACCTCCCGGTACTCTGATCTCGGAACGTTACCTGACTACACTTTTGTCTCTTCCTTCTTTATGACATACCCTCATGGCTTATGACCTTGGACTCCCTGACAACTCCAACTCATGGCTTGGCCATGAGAAGTGACTAGCGTCATACTACGTCTGGCCGCTACATTTTCTTTTTCGCTAGTATGGATCCTTTTCACACGCTTTGTGACCAGGTGGCGAATTTGATGCAGACGACTCAGGATCTGGCGGAGGATTGCCAGAGTCTGGAATGTTCGCAATATCAGTTGCAGGGTCAGATAAATAACTTGATGAAGACCTCCCATAGCCCCCTACTGCCGGCAGTGGCTGTGACGTCAGTACCCTCTGATGTTCAGTTGGTCTCTCCCGAACCTGTTATAACCCGCCCTGATAAATTTTCGGGAGAGAAAGACCAGTTTAGGTAATTCAGGGAGAGATGTAAGTTATTTTTTACACTGCGCCCCTGGTCATCAATGGAGGCGCTTCAGCGGGTGGGAATAATCATGTCACTTCTGCGAGGGGGTCCTCAGACCTGGGCATTTTCTTTATCCCCACAAGCCACAGAAAGGTTTTCTGTTGATGCCTTTTTTTGACAGTTTAGGTCTGATATATGACGAACATGGCAGAATCCAGGTTGCGGAGCCTAAGATCATGAACCTGGCACAGGGGGGTAGCGCAGAAGAGGACTACTGTACTGAGTTCCGGCAGTGGTCCACAGAAGTTCTATGGAATAATGCTGCTCTCAGGTGCCAGTTCCAAAGAGGCCTTTCCGAGACACTCAAGGACGCTCTGGTCCTCCATGATGCCCCTTGTTCTCTGATGGAAGCCATGACTCATGCCATATGAATGGACCGCAGAATCCGTGAGACATAGTGAACAGCAGGCCGCATGTACTACTCCCCCAGAGCAGGTCCATTTACCCGAGGATAGAGTTGCCAGTCTTTGAGTTGTAGAGAGAAGACGGAGACAAGATCTTGGAGTCTTTCTATACTGTGGTCTCTCTGGACATTTTCTTAAGAATTGCCCAACTTGTCCTCAAGCTATCAAACCACTGGGACAACGTCTGAGTCTGGGTGACGGCCGAGGTGGTAACCCAGACTCCCAGGTACCTTTTTCTTCCTCTGATAAATTAGATGATTTCCTTCGAGAACCAGGTGTTATCAACATTGGGGTTCATTGACTGTGGGTCTGCTGCTAAGTTTATTGATTCGGGACTGGTTCTGAAGTTAGGTTTTAGGGATAGTTAGTTTAGAAAGACCTATTCAAATCAACGCCCTTGACAAGACACCGTTAGATCACAATATGGTTGAGAGAGCAACGGCATATTTCACTCTCCAAGTGGGAGCTCTCCACTCTGAATCCATCTCCTGTTTTGTGTTGGATATCTTACCTGCTGGATTGGTACTGGGATTTCCATGGCTGCAGATTTACAATACAGTTATTGATTGGTATCAGAAGGCGATTGTGAAATGGAGCCCCAAGTGTAACAAAAAATGTCTAAAAATGTGCAAAAATGCTCCGCTAGTATGGAGGGTCTTCCGGGGTACCTGAAGGACTTCGGAGATGTGTTCTCGGAAAAAGAGGTGGAGATACTACCTCCCCATCGTCCCTATGATAGTGCTATTGATCTTATTCCTAGTGCCAAGTTGTCAAAAGCTCGCTTTTACAATTTGTCGGGGCCTGAATGAGCCGCCATGAAAGAATATGTTAACAAAAGTTTACAGAAGGGTCATATCCGTCCTTCCTTCTTCCACTTTAGCTTCTGGATTTTTCTTTGTTAAATAGAAAGATTGGGGTCTCCGTTCTTGCCTTGATTTCCGAGAAATAAACATGATCACGTTTAAAAATACTTACCCACTTCCACTCATCCCCGATCTATACAATCAGCTTCTGGGGGCCAGGGTGTTTTCTAAACTTGATCTAGAGGGGCTTACAATTTGATATGCATTCGGAAGGGTGATGAGTGGAAAACAGCATTTTTAATGTCTAAGGGTCTTTTTGAAAACCTTGTTATGCCTTTTGAATTATCTAATGCACCTGCTGTTTCAACATTTTATGAATGATATTTCTCTGCTTTCATTGGAAGATTTGTTGTGATTTACCTCAAAGACATTTTAATTTTCTTGCCAGATTTGGACACTCACCAGGAACATGTCCGTGTTGTGTTACAGAGGCTAATGGAAAACTCTCTGTTTGCTAAATTAGAGAAATGGTTTTTTTCTGTGACAGAAATCTCTTTATTGGGGTTTATCTTGTCAGCAGAAGGGTTTAAGATGGACCCTGGGAAGGTGCAGGCCACAATTGATTGGGTGCAACCTCGTGATCTTAAGGCTTTGCAGTGTTTTCTGGTATTCACCAACTATTATAGAAAATTTATCAAGGGGTTTTCACAGATTGCTAAATTATTTATTGACCTTACACGTAAGGGGGTGAATCTCAAGGTTTGATTGCCGGGTGCAATCAGGGCTTTTGAAAGATTAAAAGAGTGTTTTATGTCAGCACCCATTCAGATCCAGCCTCATCTTCAAGAACCGTTCATTGTGGAGGTGGATACTTCGGAGATCGGGGTGGGGGCAGTTTTATTTTAGGGGCCCAAAAGTATGACTAACCTGCGTCCATGTGCTTTTCTTTCTAAAAAATTTTCACCGGCAGAGAGAAATTATGATGTGGTAATCGGGAGTTACTTGCTGTCAAATTGGCCTTTGAGAAATGGAGGTATTTTTTGGAGGGGGCGGTTCATCCAGTTATGGTTATCACGGATCACAAGAATTTAGCTTACATTGAATTGGCTAAAAGGATAACTCCTAGACAGGCCAGATGGTCCTTGTTTTTCCTCTCGATTTAATTTTTCCATTACATTCAGGCCTGGGGCTAAGAATGTGAAACGTAATGCTTTATCTCGTAGTCTAGATTCCATTTCTGCTCCAGAACCCCCATCCTCCATTATTCCTCAGGGTATTGTGGTGTCTATGGTAACCTCAGAATTGGAAGAGGAGAGATCCTGGGTCCCAGTTCGAAATGTGAAGGTCGATCGGTTAGTCAGCGCCTTCCATCTAAAGTTTCCTGTGAAGCCTGGGGGGTCCGGTGGCCCGCCCTAAAAGAGGGGGTACTGCCACGGTTCCACCCCTCATGGTGTCTGGAATGCAGTTACTGACAGCTCGACATTCCAATCCAAGCTGTCAGTGTGTTGATTGACAGCTCTACTAGCCAATCTGTGACTGGGAGGTGGCGGCTGTCTCAGGTGTTCACTATCCCAGGTAATTGCAATGCCTACGTAACTGAGCAGCTTCTCCCAGACCACTGCCAGACGTACATTCATCTTGTGAGGTTTGTGCTCTGTGCTCTCCTGTGCCTTGTGTTCTGTTTGTTTGATCTGTTGCCTGACTTAGAATCATAGAATCATAGAATCGTAGAGTTGGAAGGGACCTCCTGGGCCATCTGGTCCAACCCCCTGCTCAAAACAGGATTCGCTAAATCATCCCAGTCAGATGTCTGTCCAGCTTCTGTTTGAAGACTTCCATTGAAGGAGAACTCACCACTTCTCGTGGCAGCTTGTTCCACTCATTGATCACTCTGTCAAAAAGTTTTTTCTAATATCTAATCTGTGTCTCCTCCCATTCATTTTCATCCCATTGCTTCTAGTCTTTCCTTGTGCAAATGAGAATAAAGTTGATCCTTCTACAATGTGACAGCCCTTTAGATATTTGTAGACAGCTATTAAGTCTCCTTTCAGTCTTCTCTTTTGCAAACTAAACAATCCCAAATCCTGCAACCTTACCTCATAAGACAGGGTTTGCAGACCGGTCACCATTCTGGTTGCTCTTTTCTGAACTTGCTCCAGTTTGTTGATGTCTTTTTTAAAATGTGGTGCCCAAAACTGGACACAATATTCCAGATGAGGTCTGACCAAAGAGGAGTAGAGGGACATAATGACTTCACGTGATCTAGACTGTATGCTTCTGTTAATACATCCTAGAATTGCATTTGCCTTTTTTGCTGCTGCATCACACTGTTGACTCATATTCAGTCTGTGATCTATTAGTATACCCAAGTCTTTTTCACATGTGCTGTTGCTTAGCCCTATTCCTCCCATTCTGTGTATGCTGTTTTCATTTTTATTGCCCAGATGTAGTACTTTGCATTTCTCCCTGTTAAAAACCATTCTGTTAGTTGCTGCCCACTTCTCCAGTTTATTTATATCTTTTTGAATCCTCTCTCTCTCTTCTCTAGTATTAGCTATCCCTCCTAGCTTTGTGTCATCAGCAAATTTAATCAGTTTACCCTCAATTCCTTCATCTAAATCGTTGATAAAGATGTTGAACAATACAGGGCCCAGGACAGAGCCCTGTGGTACCCCACTTGAGACATCCATCTGTGTAAACCCCTTCAGCTCTGATCCGTTAACCTCCCAGTACTCTGACCTTGGAATGTTACCTGACTATGCTTTTGTCTCTTCCTTCTGTTTATGACTTACCCTCCTGGCTTCTTACCTTGAACTCCCTTACCACTCCGACTCACAGCTTGGCCGTGATAAGTGACTAGCGTCACAGAAAGAAGTGGGAGAATGACAACTCGAGACGCGCGGGGCAAGAAGTGGGAGAATGACAACTCAAGATGAGCATGGTGAGAAGTGTGAGGATGACAACTCGAGATGAGCATGGCAAGAAGTGGGAGGATGACAACTGGAAAAGAGAAAGATGAAAAGTGAGAAGATGACAACTGGAGAAAAGCGGGGAGAGAAGTGAGAGGATGACAACATGAGATGAGCGGCGCGAAAAATGGGGGGACGACAACTCAAGATGAGCATGGTGAGAAGTGAGAGGACAACAACTCAAGATGAGCTTGGCAAGAAGTGGGAGGACGACAACTGGAGACGAGCAGCGCGAGAAGTGTGAGGACGACAACTCGAGGCGAGTGTGGCAAGAAGTGGTAGGAATACAAATCGAGACGAGCGGGACAAAAAGTGGGAGAATGACAACTCGAGATGAGCATGGTGAGAAGAGAGAGGACGACAACTCGAGGCATAAAGAGTAGACAAAGCACTTATTACAAAAATAAAGAGACCTTTTATATTTAAAGTGAAAAAAGTAAAAAATGTCCACATGCCTTTACCGAATCGGTTGGGAGCAGAATATGTAGGTGGAATTCTCTTCCACAAGTGAGCGAGCATGACTGCCCGCTGTACTCGGGCACCTTGTGTAGCTTGTGACACTCTTGTCACCTTGGAATAGTGCAGTCAGTCATTGAGCTGTCATAAGCTGTACAGCTAACAGTCCTGCTTCTAGACTGGGATCACACAACACGTCCTTTACTGCCATGGCTCAATGCCGTACAATTTTTCTCAGCACATGAGGACTGCATGACCAGTTACTTCCTCCATAGCTGGTCACTATCATTATTCAGTGGCCACAATAAGTCTGAGCTCTGACCTGCGGAACAGTCTTATGGCTCCACCATGTGTGGGGATGGTGGGCACTGCTAGGCCAGTGACAGAGGGCACAGTGGACATGGCCAGTCATAGAGTGCACAGCTGAACAGGTCACAAAGGCCGCATTGTGGGTGAAATTTTTAGAACACAAGCTTAATTCATGTAATGAAGCTATCAGATGTCCATCAACATCTGCTTCAAGATGCAACACTCAACTCGCCCTAGCGAAAACCACAATCCAACATGGAGGCAACTACTCACCAGGTACAGGGAGGAGCCCAATAATATTGCCTTCAGCGTCACTTCCAGGTCCAGCGGAAAGGAGACAAAAATTTGATCACTCTCCATCTTGATCATTCCCA
This sequence comes from Dendrobates tinctorius, assembly GCF_039654945.1. Lineage (NCBI taxonomy): Eukaryota > Metazoa > Chordata > Amphibia > Anura > Dendrobatidae > Dendrobates > Dendrobates tinctorius. The sequence continues at coordinate 651,977 of NW_027362155.1, read as the reverse complement.
CGACATGCTGCTCATCATGAGACTTTACCTGGAAGAGCGACGGAGAGATTTGTCTCTTGACACCTGCCACCCTAAATGGGGCTGGAGTGAAGGTGGGGGTGAGCACGGCCTGGCCCGTAGCTCAATCTATCAGTGTCATCCTGCAGGGGATGGTGCAGACTCATAGCTCCCTTCTGTCTGTACCACCATTCAGGGGCCAGGGAAGGCTCATAGCTCCCTTCTGTCAGCATTACCCTGTAAGGGTGGAGTCATAGCTCCCTTTTTTCTATCACTGTGCTGGGGTAGGGGTGTAGATACCTTCTGTCTGTATCATTCTGCAGGAGCAGAGTCATAGCTTCCTTCTGTCTTTCACCCTGCAGGGGCGGGCTCACAGCTCCCTTCCATTTATATCACCCTGCAGAGGTAGGGTCACGGCTCCCTTCCATTTATATCACCCTGCAGGGGCGGGGTCACGGCTCCCTTCCATTTATATCACCCTGCAGGGGTAGGGTCACAGCTCCCTACCGTTTATACCACCCTGCAGGGGCGGGGTCATGGCTCCCTTCCATCTATATCACCCTGCAGGGGCGGGGTCATGGCTCCCCTTTGTATGTATCACTCTGCAAGGGCGGAGTCACAGCTCCCTTCTATCTATATCACCCTGCAGGGGCAGGTTCATAGCTCCCTTCGGTCTATGTCACAGGGGGCTGGGCACACACTGAGTACTATGTGACTTACCTCAAAAGTGACGTTGCCAAATATACTGTTCTGGAATCGGGGTCCCAGGATAATCAGAGTCACCTCCTTGGAGGAATTCATGATGGACAGGTGGGTCACCATCAAGTTATTATGCACCTTGACAAATCCAACTGGACACCCTGGGGGACAGTGCACCTCCATCTACAGGAGGAGGAACATGGTGTCAGGAGTAATTGGTACTGTGACCATCAGAGGGCGCCACACATTTGATGACAGATCTCGTGTTGCCCTGTGGGGAGGTTCCTCAGGAGGTAATAGCAAATGCTCGGCCCTCTGATGTAATAAACAGGAGTGTTAGATGTGTATCTCTGGTCCATGTGGGCTGCTATGTGGATGGCTTTAGCTGAATAGTGTGGGAGGGTGAGGTGCCCTGACACCCAAGTCACTGTCTATGTAACCCTCACCTGATGGGTACAGGTGCAGCTGCAGTTCTCCAGCAGCTGCAGGACGTCATTGCCGCTGTTGTCCTTAATCTTCACGTCGTAGAGAGGTCCACAGCACACAACATCCTGAAACGCCTGGAATAGTCGCTGACCAACATGGTTCAGCACATCAAACGTGCAGTTCCGACCCTGTGACACCGTGACTGGTGGGAAGAGACACAAGGATGGATCAGTACCAGAACTCAGAAGACAGTTCACATGAGACAGGTAGGACCATATTCATGGACAGCACCCACTGTAGAAGGCACACACACAGCCATACCAGAGAAGACAACAGATCAGGAGAGATCCTTCATCTAAACCATGAGAGACACTAACCCACTAGACAGCAGGACTAACCAACAAACCACAGGACACCAGGGAACACATATATATATATATATATAAAATTTTCTTACATTTCTCTTTCACGATTAGCTGGTTAATCTGAAACAGAAAACTCAACATTAGTGATGACTCTGCACACGATGAACATATGGATGAGTGACATCACAGCTGAAAGGTCAGGCAAGAGAGACAGGAGGAGCGACAGGCAGACAGGGGAGACAGGAGGAACAGACAGGCAGAGGAGACAGGAAGAACAGACAGGCAGGGGAGACGAGAGGAGCAACAGACAGGCAGGGGAGACAGGAAGAACAGACTGGCAGGAGAGACAGGAGGAGCGACAGGCAGGCAGAGGAGACGGGATTAGCAACAGACAGGCAGGGGAGACGGGAGGAGCAACAGACAGGCAGGGGAGACAGGAGGAGCAACAGACAGGCAGGGGAGACGGGAGGAGCAACAGACAAGCAGGGGAGATGAGAGGAGCAACAGATAGTCAGGGGAGATGGGAGGAGCAGACAGACAGGCAGTGGAGACGCAACAGACAGGCAGAGGAGACGAGAGGAGCAACAGACAGGCAGGGGAGACGGGAGGCGCAACAGACAGGCAGGGGAGACAGGAGGAGCAACAGACATGCAGGGAAGACAGGAGGAGCAACAGACAGGGGAGATGGGAGGAGCAACAGACAGGCAGGGGAGACAAGAGGAGCAACAGACAGGCTCGGGAGACGGGAGGAGCAGACAGGCAGGGGAGACGGGAGGAGCAGACAGGCAGGGGAGACGGGAGGAGCAACAGACAGGCAGGGGAGACAGGAGGAGCAACAGACAGGCAGGGGAGACGGGAGGAGCAACAGACAAGCAGGGGAGATGAGAGGAGCAACAGATAGTCAGGGGAGATGGGAGGAGCAGACAGACAGGCAGTGGAGATGCAACAGACAGGCAGAGGAGACGAGAGGAGCAACAGACAGGCAGGGGAGACGGGAGGAGCAACAGACAGGCAGGGGAGATGGGAGGCACAACAGACAGGCAGGGGAGACAGGAGGAGCAACAGACATGCAGGGAAGACAGGAGGAGCAGACCGGCAGGGGAGACAGGAGGAGCAACAGACAGGGGAGATGGGAGGAGCAACAGACAGGCAGGGGAGACAAGAGGAGCAACAGACAGGCTCGGGAGACGGGAGGAGCAGACAGGCAGGGGAGACGGGAGGAGCAGACAGGCAGGGGAGACGGGAGGAGCAGACAGGCATGGGAGACGGAAGGAGCAGACAGGCATGGGAGACGAGAGGAGCAACACACAGGCAGGGGAGATGGGAGGAGCAGACAGGCAGGGGAGACGGGAGGGGCAACAGACAGGCAGGGGATATGGGAGGAGCAACAGACAGGTAGGGGAGATAGGAGGAGCAACAGACAGGCAGGGGAAATTGGAGCAACAGACAGGCAGGAGAGACGGGAAGAGCAACAGACAGGCAGGGGAGACTGGAAGAGCAACAGACAGGCAGGGGAGACGAGAGAAGCAGACAGGCTGGGGAGATGGGAGGAGCAGGCAGGCAGTGGAGATGGGAGGAGCAGACAGGCAGGGGAGATGAGAGGAGCAGACAGGCTGGGGAGACAGGAGGAACAGACAGGCAGGAGAGATGGGAGGAGCAGACAGGCAGTGGAGACGGGAGGAGCAGACAGGCAGGGGAGATGAGAGGAGCAGACAGGCTGGGGAGATGGGAAGAGCAGGCAGGCAGGGGAGACGGGAGGAGCAGGCAGGCAGGGGAGACGGGAGGAGCAGACAGGAAGGGGAGACGGGAGGAGCAGGCAGGCAGGGGAGACAGGAGGAGCAGACAGGAAGGGGAGACGGGAGGAGCAGACAGGTACGGGAGACGGGAGGAGCAGACAGGCAGGGGAAATGGGAGGAGCCGACAGGCAGGGGTGATGGGAGGAGCAACAGACAGGCAGGGGAGATGGGAGGAGCAGACAGGCATGGGAGATGGGAGGAGCAACAGACAGGCAGGGGATACGGGAGGAGCAGACAGGCATGGGAGATGGGAGGAGCAACAGACAGGCCGGGGAGACGAGAGGAGCAGATAGGCAGGGAAGACGAGAGGAGCAACAGACAGGCAGGGGAGACGGGAGGAGCAGACAGGCAGGGGAGACGGGAGGGGCAACAGACAGGCAGGGGATACGGGAGGAGCAACAGACAGGTTGGGGAGACGGGAGGAGCAACAGAAAGGCAGGGGAGATTGGAGCAATAGACAGGCAGGAGAGACGGGAGGAGCAACAGACAGGCAGGGGAGACGGGAGGCACAACAGACAGGCAGGGGAGACAGGAGGAGCAACAGACATGCAGGGAAGACAGGAGGAGCAGACCGGCAGGGGAGACAGGAGGAGCAACAGACAGGGGAGATGGGAGGAGCAACAGACAGGCTCGGGAGACGGGAGGAGCAGACAGGCAGGGGAGACGGGAGGAGCAGACAGGCAGGGGAGACGGGAGGAGCAGCAGCAGGGGAGATGGGAGGAGCAGACAGGCATGGGAGACGGAAGGAGCAGACAGGCATGGGAGACGAGAGGAGCAACACACAGGCAGGGGAGATGGGAGGAGCAGACAGGCAGGGGAGACGGGAGGGGCAACAGACAGGCAGGGGATATGGGAGGAGCAACAGACAGGTAGGGGAGATAGGAGGAGCAACAGACAGGCAGGGGAAATTGGAGCAACAGACAGGCAGGAGAGACGGGAAGAGCAACAGACAGGCAGGGGAGACTGGAAGAGCAACAGACAGGCAGGGGAGACGAGAGAAGCAGACAGGCTGGGGAGATGGGAGGAGCAGGCAGGCAGTGGAGATGGGAGGAGCAGACAGGCAGGGGAGATGAGAGGAGCAGACAGGCTGGGGAGACAGGAGGAACAGACAGGCAGGAGAGATGGGAGGAGCAGACAGGCAGTGGAGACGGGAGGAGCAGACAGGCAGGGGAGATGAGAGGAGCAGACAGGCTGGGGAGATGGGAAGAGCAGGCAGGCAGGGGAGACGGGAGGAGTAGGCAGGCAGGGGAGACGGGAGGAGCAGACAGGAAGGGGAGACGGGAGGAGCAGGCAGGCAGGGGAGACAGGAGGAGCAGACAGGAAGGGGAGATGGGAGGAGCAACAGACAGGCAGGGGATACGGGAGGAGCAGACAGGCATGGGAGATGGGAGGAGCAACAGACAGGCCGGGGAGACGAGAGGAGCAGATAGGCAGGGAAGACGAGAGGAGCAACAGACAGGCAGGGGAGACGGGAGGAGCAGACAGGCAGGGGAGACGGGAGGGGCAACAGACAGGCAGGGGATACGGGAGGAGCAACAGACAGGTTGGGGAGACGGGAGGAGCAACAGAAAGGCAGGGGAGATTGGAGCAATAGACAGGCAGGAGAGACGGGAGGAGCAACAGACAGGCAGGGGAGACGGGAGGCACAACAGACAGGCAGGGGAGACAGGAGGAGCAACAGACATGCAGGGAAGACAGGAGGAGCAGACCGGCAGGGGAGACAGGAGGAGCAACAGACAGGGGAGATGGGAGGAGCAACAGACAGGCAGGGGAGACAAGAGGAGCAACAGACAGGCTCGGGAGACGGGAGGAGCAGACAGGCAGGGGAGACGGGAGGAGCAGACAGGCAGGGGAGACGGGAGGAGCAGCAGCAGGGGAGATGGGAGGAGCAGACAGGCATGGGAGACGGAAGGAGCAGACAGGCATGGGAGACGAGAGGAGCAACACACAGGCAGGGGAGATGGGAGGAGCAGACAGGCAGGGGAGACGGGAGGGGCAACAGACAGGCAGGGGATATGGGAGGAGCAACAGACAGGTAGGGGAGATAGGAGGAGCAACAGACAGGCAGGGGAAATTGGAGCAACAGACAGGCAGGAGAGACGGGAAGAGCAACAGACAGGCAGGGGAGACTGGAAGAGCAACAGACAGGCAGGGGAGACGAGAGAAGCAGACAGGCTGGGGAGATGGGAGGAGCAGGCAGGCAGTGGAGATGGGAGGAGCAGACAGGCAGGGGAGATGAGAGGAGCAGACAGGCTGGGGAGACAGGAGGAACAGACAGGCAGGAGAGATGGGAGGAGCAGACAGGCAGTGGAGACGGGAGGAGCAGACAGGCAGGGGAGATGAGAGGAGCAGACAGGCTGGGGAGATGGGAAGAGCAGGCAGGCAGGGGAGACGGGAGGAGCAGGCAGGCAGGGGAGACGGGAGGAGCAGACAGGAAGGGGAGACGGGAGGAGCAGGCAGGCAGGGGAGACAGGAGGAGCAGACAGGAAGGGGAGACGGGAGGAGCAGACAGGTACGGGAGACGGGAGGAGCAGACAGGCAGGGGAAATGGGAGGAGCCGACAGGCAGGGGAGATGGGAGGAGCAACAGACAGGCAGGGGAGATGGGAGGAGCAGACAGGCATGGGAGATGGGAGGAGCAACAGACAGGCAGGGGATACGGGAGGAGCAGACAGGCATGGGAGATGGGAGGAGCAACAGACAGGCCGGGGAGACGAGAGGAGCAGATAGGCAGGGAAGACGAGAGGAGCAACAGACAGGCAGGGGAGACGGGAGGAGCAGACAGGCAGGGGAGACGGGAGGGGCAACAGACAGGCAGGGGATACGGGAGGAGCAACAGACAGGTTGGGGAGACGGGAGGAGCAACAGAAAGGCAGGGGAGATTGGAGCAATAGACAGGCAGGAGAGACGGGAGGAGCAACAGACAGGCAGGGGAGACGGGAGGCACAACAGACAGGCAGGGGAGACAGGAGGAGCAACAGACATGCAGGGAAGACAGGAGGAGCAGACCGGCAGGGGAGACAGGAGGAGCAACAGACAGGGGAGATGGGAGGAGCAACAGACAGGCAGGGGAGACAAGAGGAGCAACAGACAGGCTCGGGAGACGGGAGGAGCAGACAGGCAGGGGAGACGGGAGGAGCAGACAGGCAGGGGAGACGGGAGGAGCAGCAGCAGGGGAGATGGGAGGAGCAGACAGGCATGGGAGACGGAAGGAGCAGACAGGCATGGGAGACGAGAGGAGCAACACACAGGCAGGGGAGATGGGAGGAGCAGACAGGCAGGGGAGACGGGAGGGGCAACAGACAGGCAGGGGATATGGGAGGAGCAACAGACAGGTAGGGGAGATAGGAGGAGCAACAGACAGGCAGGGGAAATTGGAGCAACAGACAGGCAGGAGAGACGGGAAGAGCAACAGACAGGCAGGGGAGACTGGAAGAGCAACAGACAGGCAGGGGAGATGAGAGAAGCAGACAGGCTGGGGAGATGGGAGGAGCAGGCAGTGGAGATGGGAGGAGCAGACAGGCAGGGGAGATGAGAGGAGCAGACAGGCTGGGGAGACAGGAGGAACAGACAGGCAGGAGAGATGGGAGGAGCAGACAGGCAGTGGAGACGGGAGGAGCAGACAGGCAGGGGAGATGAGAGGAGCAGACAGGCTGGGGAGATGGGAAGAGCAGGCAGGCAGGGGAGACGGGAGGAGCAGGCAGGCAGGGGAGACGGGAGGAGCAGACAGGAAGGGGAGACGGGAGGAGCAGGCAGGCAGGGGAGACAGGAGGAGCAGACAGGAAGGGGAGACGGGAGGAGCAGACAGGTACGGGAGACGGGAGGAGCAGACAGGCAGGGGAAATGGGAGGAGCCGACAGGCAGGGGAGATGGGAGGAGCAACAGACAGGCAGGGGAGATGGGAGGAGCAGACAGGCATGGGAGATGGGAGGAGCAACAGACAGGCAGGGGATACGGGAGGAGCAGACAGGCATGGGAGATGGGAGGAGCAACAGACAGGCCGGGGAGACGAGAGGAGCAGATAGGCAGGGAAGACGAGAGGAGCAACAGACAGGCAGGGGAGACGGGAGGAGCAGACAGGCAGGGGAGACGGGAGGGGCAACAGACAGGCAGGGGATACGGGAGGAGCAACAGACAGGTTGGGGAGACGGGAGGAGCAACAGAAAGGCAGGGGAGATTGGAGCAATAGACAGGCAGGAGAGACGGGAGGAGCAACAGACAGGCAGGGGAGACGAGAGGAACAGACAGGAAGGGGAGACTGGAGGAGCAGCAGACAGGCACGGGAGATAGGAGGAGCAGACAGGTAGGGGAGACGAGAGAAGCAGACAGGCAGGGGAGATGGGAGGAGCAGACAGGCAGTGGAGATGGGAGGAGCAGACAGGCAGGGGAGACGGGAGGAGCAGACAGGCATGGGAGATGAGAGGAGCAGACAGGCAGGGGAGATGGGAGGAGCAGACAGGCAGGGGAGACGGGAGGAGCAGTCAGGCAGGGGAGACAGGAGGAGCAGACAGGCAGGGAAGACGAGAGGAGCAACAGACAGGCAGGGGAGACGGGAGGAGCAGTCAGGCAGGGGAGACGGGAGGAGCAGACAGGCATGGGAGATGAGAGGAGCAGACAGGCAGGGGAGATGGGAGGAGCAGACAGGCATGGGAGATGAGAGGAGCAGACAGGCAGGGGAGACAGGAGGAGCAGACAGGCAGGGGAGACGGGAGGAGCAACAGACTGGCACGGGAGACGGGAAGAGCAGACAGACAGGGGAGACGGGAGGAACAGAGAGGCAGAGGAGACAGGAGGAACAGAGAGGCAGGGGAGATGGGAGGAGCAGAGAGGCAGGGGAGATGGGAGGAGCAGACAGCCAGGGGAGACAGGAGAAACAACAGACAGGCAGGGGAGATATAAAGGGGACAGTATGAAATGAAAGGCTTGAAAGACACAGTACATGTACAAGGAAGACAATTTGTTAAATAAATGAGGCAGAAACTGGGTCAGACTGGTTCACCAGGACACCGGTGAAATGCATGGTGGGCCCCAGAGAGAGTGAGGAAGAAGGAAAAAAAATTGTAGGGACACAGGCCTTTTAAAACTGCAGGAGGCAGAGGGGAGCGCGGGTGCGTGCACGCAGGCCCGACCCACCACAATGACCAGGGCCGGCGGCACCACATGGCGAACCCAGGTAACGCTGGGTGCCCTGGGCGAACGGGGTGTGGGACAGACGCTATGGGGTCTGTGAGTCGGGGGAGCCCGGTGACAGCGCTGGTATGGGCCCCCCTCTACTCTCTAATACCTCTCCTGGTTCTCAGCATCTGTACTGTCTTTAGCGCCCTCTGACGCTGCGATGTCTCAGGGCAGAGGGAGCTATGACGTCATCACTGCACGCTCAGCCTCTCTCTCCTGGGCTTTGCAGAGCCGGGAGAGATGCTGAGTGTACCGGACCTGTGGCGGGAACGGGAGAGGTATTTGATTTTTTTTTTATGTATGCAGGAGAATGGTTCCCATAATACTGTATGGAGAAGCATTACATGTGGCCCATAATACTGCATGAAGGAGCATTACATGGGGTCCATAATACTGTATGGAGGAGCATGGGGCCCATAATACTATATGGAGGAGCATGAGGCCCATAATACTGTATGGAGCATTACATGGGCCCCATAATACTGTATGGAAGAGCATGGGGCCCATAATACTGTATGGAGGAGCATTACATGGGGCTCATAATACTGTATGGAAGAGCATGGGGCCCATAATACTGTATGGAGGAGCACTACATGGGGCCCATAATACTGTATGGAGGAGCATGAGGCCCATAATACTGAATGGAGGAGCATTACGTGGGGCCCATAATACTGTATGGAAGAGCATGAGGCCCATAATAATGTATGGAGGACTATGTGGTGCCTATAATACTGTGTGGAGGACTATGTGGTGCCCATATATTGTACTATACCTGTATTATTTATCTGTGCAGCAAGAATCGTGGCATGTGTTAAAGGGGCCCACTGATACTCTTTCGCCAGAGGGCTACAAAAACCTGGAGCCGACCCTGGCAATGACGAACATGAAGATGAATGCCGCCTGCTGCTATGACAGGGCGCTCTGCTCTTTGACCGGCCATGCATCGACGTCACATAGCAGTTACGTTAAATGACTCCTGTAGCCTTTGATAGGCCGGCAGACTTTCAATGTTACTGCTATGTGACCTCAGCGCATGGCCTGTCACAGAGCAGAGCACCCTGTCACAGGTGCAGTCAGCAGCCATTCTAACGACCACGCCGAATATGAAGCCACAAGAGGACGCCGGGGAGCGCAAGAAGGTGAGAATTCCCCTCCCCCTGTGATTGGGCAAGGAAGTGGCCATAGGGGCGGATAGAGGGGCCCAGGGAGGGGACATTATTAAAGTGAACACAGGGGCCTAGGATGGGGACATTATTACTCTAAGGGGCCCAAGATAAGGAGATTATTAAAGTGTATATTGGGGTCCAGGATGTGACATTAAATAAAGGCGCCCAGGATCTGGAACCTTATTAAATAAAAGGGTGACATAATTACGGTTTGGAGGTCTGGATGAGGAACATACATTATTGGTTTATGGTGGCAAGTGGGGACACAGTTACTGTAGAGGCCAATCAGGGGACATTATTACTGCTGTATTTTAATTTACTTTTGAGGTTACTGTCTTCCATGGGGGAGAACAAAAAGGGGTCCTGCTACTGTGCAGGGCGGCACTATGTCTTTTTTTCTTCATCTGATATATTGTAGAAGTTGGGGAAAATAGTGGGGAATGTGCTCTGGAAGCGATCAGCTATAGATAACTGTTATTTTCTGCAGAGACGAGTCATGGCTGGAAGAAGTGATGGCGGTCTGCACTGGATGAAGATGAAAGACTTCCACTAGAGACGTCACCAGTGAGTCAGTGTGTGACTTGTACACTTACACTATATACTGTGTACAGAGCTCCTCTGTGTAATGTCACTGGTGATCACTGTATTACCTGTACACTATATACTGTATACAGCGCTCCTGTGTATAATGTCACTGGTGACCACAGTATTATCTGTACACTATACACTATATACACAGAGCTCCTGTGTATAATGTCACTGGTGATCACTGTATTACTTATACACTATACATGATATACAGAGCTCCTGTGTATAATGTCACTGGTGATCACTGTATTACCTGTACAATGACACTGTATACAGAGCTCCTGTGTATAATGTCACTGGTGATCACTGTATTACCTGTACACTATGCACTATATACAGAGCTCCTGTGTACAATGTCACTGGTGATCACTGTATTACCTGTACACTGACACTATATACAGAGCTCCTGTGTATAATATCACTGGTGATCCCTGTTTTACCTGTACACTGACACTATATACAGAGCTCCTGTGTATAATGTCACTGGTGATCACTGTATTACCTGTACACTGACACTATATACAGAGCTCCTGTGTATAATGTCACTGGTGATCACTGTATTACCTGTACACTATACACTATATACAGAGCTCCTGTGTATAATATTACTGGTGATCCCTGTATTACCTGTACACTATATACAGAGCTCCTGTGTATAATGTCACTGGTGATCACTGTATTACCTGTACACTATACACTATATACAGAGCTCCTGTGTATAATGTCACTGGTGATCACTGTATTACCTGTACACTATATACTATATACAGAGCTCCTGTGTATAATGTCGCTGGTGATCACTGTATTACCTGTACACTATACACTATATACAGAGCTCCTCTGTATAATATTACTAGTGATCCCTGTATTACCTGTACACTATATACAGAGCTCCTGTGTAAAATGTCACTGGTGATCACGGTATTACCTGTACACTATATACTATATACAGAGCTCCTGTGTATAATGTCACTGGTGATCACTGTATACCTGTACACTGACACTATATACAGAGCTCCTGTGTATAATGTCACTGGTGATCACTGTATTACCTGTACACTATACACTATATACAGAGCTCCTGTGTGTAATGTCACTGGTGATCACTGTATTACCTGTACACTATACACTATATACAGAGCTCCTGTGTATAATTTTACTGGTGATCCCTGTATTACCTGTACACTATATACAGAGCTCCTGTGTATAATGTCACTGGTGATCACTGTATTACCTGTACACTATATACTATATAGAGAGCTCCTGTGTATAATGTCACTGGTGATCACTGTATACCTGTACACTGACACTATATACAGAGCTCCTGTGTATAATGTCACTGGTGATCACTGTATTACCTGTACACTGACACTATATACAGAGCTCCTATGTATAATGTCACTGGTGATCCCTGTTTTACCTGTACACTGACACTATATACAGAGCTCCTGTGTATAATGTCACTGGTGATCACTGTATTACCTGTACACTGACACTATATACAGAGCTCCTGTGTATAATGTCACTGGTGATCCCTGTTTTACCTGTACACTGACACTATATACAGAGCTCCTGTGTATAATGTCACTGGTGATCCCTGTATTACCTGTACACTGACACTATATACAGAGCTCCTGTGTATAATGTCACTGGTGATCACTGTATTACCTGTACACTATACACTATATACAGAGCTCCTGTGTATAATATTACTGGTGATCCCTGTATTACCTGTACACTATATACAGAGCTCCTGTGTATAATGTCACTGGTGATCACTGTATTACCTGTACACTATACACTATATACAGAGCTCCTGTGTATAATGTCACTGGTGATCACTGTATTACCTGTACACTATATACTATATACAGAGCTCCTGTGTATAATGTCACTGGTGATCACTGTATTACCTGTACACTATATACTATATACAGAGCTCCTGTGTATAATGTCACTGGTGATCACAGTATACCTGTACACTGACACTATGTACAGAGCTCCTGTGTATAATGTCACTGGTGATCACTGTATTACCTGTACACTATACACTATATACAGAGCTCCTGTGTGTAATGTCACTGGTGATCACTGTATTACCTGTACACTATACACTATATACAGAGCTCCTGTGTATAATATTACTGGTGATCCCTGTATTACCTGTACACTATATACAGAGCTCCTGTGTATAATGTCACTGGTGATCACTGTATTACCTGTACACTATACACTATATACAGAGCTCCTGTGTATAATGTCACTGGTGATCACTGTATTACCTGTACACTATATACTATATACAGAGCTCCTGTGTATAATGTCGCTGGTGATCACAGTATACCTGTACACTGACACTATATACAGAGCTCCTGTGTATAATGTCACTGGTGATCACTGTATTACCTGTACACTATACACTATATACAGAGCTCCTGTGTATAATATTACTAGTGATCCCTGTATTACCTGTACACTATATACAGAGCTCCTGTGTAAAATGTCACTGGTGATCCCTGTTTTACCTGTACACTGACACTATATACAGAGCTCCTGTGTATAATGTCACTGGTGATCACTGTATTACCTGTACACTGACACTATATACAGAGCTCCTGTGTATAATGTCACTGGTGATCACTGTATTACCTGTACACTATACACTATATACAGAGCTCCTGTGTATAATATTACTGGTGATCCCTGTATTACCTGTACACTATATACAGAGCTCCTGTGTATAATGTCACTGGTGATCACTGTATTACCTGTACACTATACACTATATACAGAGCTCCTGTGTATAATGTCACTGGTGATCACTGTATTACCTGTACACTATATACTATATACAGAGCTCCTGTGTATAATGTCGCTGGTGATCACAGTATACCTGTACACTGACACTATATACAGAGCTCCTGTGTATAATGTCACTGTTGATCACTGTATTACCTGTACACTATACACTATATACAGAGCTCCTGTGTATAATATTACTAGTGATCCCTGTATTACCTGTACACTATATACAGAGCTCCTGTGTAAAATGTCACTGGTGATCACGGTATTACCTGTACACTATATACTATATACAGAGCTCCTGTGTATAATGTCACTGGTGATCACTGTATACCTGTACACTGACACTATATACAGAGCTCCTGTGTATAATGTCACTGGTGATCACTGTCTTACCTGTACACTATACACTATATACAGAGCTCCTGTGTGTAATGTCACTGGTGATCACTGTATTACCTGTACACTATACACTATATACAGAGCTCCTGTGTATAATTTTACTGGTGATCCCTGTATTACCTGTACACTATATACAGAGCTCCTGTGTATAATGTCACTGGTGATCACTGTATTACCTGTACACTATATACTATATAGAGAGCTCCTGTGTATAATGTCACTGGTGATCACTGTATACCTGTACACTGACACTATATACAGAGCTCCTGTGTATAATGTCACTGGTGATCACTGTATTACCTGTACACTGACACTATATACAGAGCTCCTGTGTATAATGTCACTGGTGATCCCTGTTTTACCTGTACACTGACACTATATACAGAGCTCCTGTGTATAATGTCACTGGTGATCACTGTATTACCTGTACACTGACACTATATACAGAGCTTCTGTGTATAATGTCACTGGTGATCACTGTATTACCTGTACACTATACACTATATACAGAGCTCCTGTGTATAATATTACTGGTGATCCCTGTATTACCTGTACACTATATACAGAGCTCCTGTGTATAATGTCACTGGTGATCACTGTATTACCTGTACACTATACACTATATACAGAGCTCCTGTGTATAATGTCACTGGTGATCACTGTATTACCTGTACACTATATACTATATACAGAGCTCCTGTGTATAATGTCACTGGTGATCACTGTATTACCTGTACACTATATACTATATACAGAGCTCCTGTGTATAATGTCACTGGTGATCACAGTATACCTGTACACTGACACTATATACAGAGCTCCTGTGTATAATGTCACTGGTGATCACTGTATTACCTGTACACTATACACTATATACAGAGCTCCTGTGTGTAATGTCACTGGTGATCACTGTATTACCTGTACACTATACACTATATACAGAGCTCCTGTGTATAATATTACTGGTGATCCCTGTATTACCTGTACACTATATACAGAGCTCCTGTGTAAAATGTCACTGGTGATCACTGTATTACCTGTACACTATATACTATATACAGAGCTCCTGTGTATAATGTCACTGGTGATCACTGTATACCTGTACACTGACACTATATACAGAGCTCCTGTGTATAATGTCACTGGTGATCACTGTATTACCTGTACACTATACACTATATACAGAGCTCCTGTGTATAATTTTACTGGTGATCCCTGTATTACCTGTACACTATATACAGAGCTCCTGTGTATAATGTCACTGGTGATCACTGTATTACCTGTACACTATATACTATATAGAGAGCTCCTGTGTATAATGTCACTGGTGATCACTGTATACCTGTACACTGACACTATATACAGAGCTCCTGTGTATAATGTCACTGGTGATCACTGTATTACCTGTACACTATACACTATATACAGAGCTCCTGTGTGTAATATCACTGGTGATCACTGTATTACCTGTACACTATACACTATATACAGAGCTCCTGTGTATAATGTCACTGGTGATCACTGTATTACCTGTACACTATACACTATATACAGAGCTCCTGTGTGTAATGTCACTGGTGATCACTGTATTACCTGTACACTATACACTATATGCAGAGCTCCTGTGTATAATGTCACAAGATCACTGTATTACCTGTACACTGACACTATATACAGAGTTCCTGTGTATAATGTCACTGGTGATCACTGTATTACCTGTACACTGACACTATATATAGAGTTCCTGTGTATAATGTCACTGGTGATCACTGTATTACCTGTACACTATACACTATATATTGAGCTCCTGTGTATAATGTCACTGGTGATCACTGTATTACCTGTAGACTATATACAGAGCTTCTGTGTATAATATCACTGGTGATCACTGTATTACCTGTACACTGACACTATATACAGAGCTCCTGTGTATAATATCACTGGTGGTCACTGTATTACCTGTACACTGACACTATATACAGAGCTCCTGTGTATAATGTCACTGGGGATCACTGTATTACCTGTACTGTTGTGAGTTCATTTTCCCCTTTACCACTGAGGCCCGATGAACTCCCTCTTCTAGTAAAGAAAGATAGTGAGCCTGATTATCTAGCATCTGGGTCTAATGATGATGATTGGCTGAGTGGAGTTTCTGACTGGATATAAGGCTGTCCACGCCCTTCTGCTCTGCGGGTGATTTCTCTTTGGGATCCTTGGATACCAGTCTGAATTCCTGCTCTCCAAATGCTCTTCCGTTTGCATTTGTACGTTGTCTTTGTTTTGCTGGATTTCTGTCATTCCCTGCTGGGGTGAGCTGAATTCCTTTAGCTCTGTCTTCAGAAAATACCTGAGTGCTGATATAGTTTTTGAAGCCTAGCTGCTTCAGGGCCTTTTTCCATATCAGCTTGTTGGCTTATGTCTTTTTAGGGTTTTTTGCAGATTGCAGACAGCAGCTGTCCTATCCTGTCCTATTTTTAGTTAGCTTGGGCCCCATTGTTTGCTCAGCCTATCTTTCTATCTGTGTGTGTGTTTTTTCATCTTGCTTCACCGTCATTATATGTTGGGGGCTGCCTTTTACTTTGGGGTCTGCTTTGGGGCAGTTTAGATTTCCTTTTCTGTCTTTAGGCTATTTAGTTTCTCCGGCTGTGATCGAGGAGTCTAGGGCACCGTAGGAAACCCCCACGGCTACTTCTAGTTGTGTTGTTAGGTTCAGGGGTCTGCAATCTGATAGTTGCCAACTTCTTCGGTTTTCTGGACTTAGCTGCTATTTTTGTGTCTGCCTCCTATGGTGACTCATTCATAATAGAATCACCCGCCGAACCGCAGATCCTAGGGTACTCAATAACAGGAAAGAATTGTAAAAAAAAAAAAGTGTGTATATTTTTTCCTCTATATCTCTGAGGCCGTAGGGGGATTTTTTTTCTCTCAATGGAGATAAAGCAATTGTCTGATCGTGTGGAGCAGCTCGCTGTGGAAGTGCGGGGAATTTCCGCCTACCTTGCTCATTCACATACTGCTGAACCAAAGATTCCCACACCTGATGTATTTTTTGGGGATCGGTCTAAATTTTTGAATTTCAAAAATAATTGTAAATTATTTTTTGCCTTGAAGCCTAACTCGTCAGGGAGCTCCGCGCAGCAGGTTAAAATTGTCATCTCTTTGCTGCGTGGCGATCCCCAGGATTGGGCGTTTTCTTTGAAACCTGATGATCCTATTCTGACTAATGTGAACGCATTTTTTCAAGCCTTGGGGTTGTTGTATGACGAACCTAATGCCATTGATCAGGCTGAAAAGACCCTGCTGGCATTGAACCAGGGTCAAGATTCTGAAGAATCGTACTGTCAAAAATTCCGAAAGTGGGCGGTACTTACTACCTGGAATGATAATGCCTTGGCTGCTCTCTTTCGGAAGGGTTTGTCAGAAGCCGTAAAAGATACTATGGTGGGATTTCCTGTTCCCTCTGGTCTTGACGATTCTATGTCATTAGCCATTCAGATTGATCGGCGTTTGCGCGAACGCAAAACTGCACGAGTAGTGTTGCCACTTGTTGAACAAATGTCTGAACCTATGCAATGTGATAGAGTTTTGTCCAGAGAGCAGCGTCAGGAGTTCAGAAGGCGTAATAAGTTGTGTTTTTTCTGTGGAGATGCCTCGCATATTATTTCTGTCTGTCCTAAACGAGAGAAACGCTTTGCACACACGTTTTCTGTTGGTGGTGTTCAACCTAAGTTTCTTCTGGCTATTACTCTGATCTGCTCCCTGTCCACATTTTCCGCCAAGGCTTTTGTGGATTCGGGAGCAGCTCTAAACCTAATGGACTTGGATTTTGCTAAACGTTGTGGATTTCCGATGACACCTCTGCAGACGCCTATTCCTTTGAGGGGGATTGATGCTACTCCTTTGGCAAAAAATAAACCTCAGTTTTGGACCCAGGTGGTAATGCGGGTCGCCCCAGACCATCAAGAAAATTGCAGATTTTTGGTGTTGCATAATCTGCATGATACCATTGTTCTGGGGTTTCCCTGGTTGCAAATTCATAATCCAGTTTTGGATTGGAAATCTGTGTCTGTGGTGAGTTGGGGTTGTCGGTGTGCCTTTAGTGAGGCTCCGGTGTTTTCCACCTCTCCTCAGTCGCATGATGTTCCTGATTATTTGGCGGACTTTTATGATGTATTTAGTGAGAATGAGTCTGCGTCTCTGCCTCCTCATAGAAGTTATGACTGTCCAATTGAACTGAGCCCGGGGTGTAAATTCCCCAAGGGTCGGCTCTTCAATTTATCTGTACCCGAGCACGAGGCTATGCGATCCTATATTAAGGAGGCGTTGGAGAAGGGTCATATTAGACCATCCTCTTCACCCTTAGGTGCCAGTTTTTTTTTTGTAGCCAAAAAAGATGGATCATTAAGACCTTGTATTGATTATCGTGCCCTCAACAAAATTACTGTTAAATATCAGTATCCGTTACCCCTGATTTCGGATCTATTCTCTAGAGTTAAAGGTGCTTGTTGGTTTACCAAGCTTGACCTCAGGGGGGCGTATAATCTTATTCGCATTAAGCATGGGGATGAATGGAAGACGGCGTTTAATACTCCGGAGGGACATTTTGAGTACCTGGTGATGCCTTTTGGGCTCACTAATGCCCCTTCTGTCTTCCAGTGCTTCATGAACAATATTTTCAGAGATTTTGTCGATAAATTTTTGATTATCTACCTGGATGATATTTTGATCTTCTCCAAGGATTGGGATTCTCATGTGGAACATGTTCGGACTGTGTTCCGGATCTTGAGGGAGAATTCCCTGTATGTCAAAGGATCTAAATGCCTTTTTGGAGTACAGAGGATTTCTTTTTTGGGATTTATTTTGTCTCCGTCAACTATTGAAATGGACCCGGCCAAGGTACAGGCCATTCATGATTGGGTTCAGCCCACTTCTTTGAAGGCCCTTCAGAAGTTTTTGGGTTTTGCTAACTTTTATCGGAAATTTATAGCAAAATTTTCTAGTATTGCCAAGCCATTGACTGATTTGACTAAGAAGGGTGCTGATGTGTTAAATTGGTCTCCAGAGGCTGTTTCTTCCTTTCAGGAGCTGAAGCGAAGATTCACCTCCGCCCAGGTTTTGCGGCAACCTGATGTCTCACTTCCGTTCCAGGTAGAGGTGGATGCTTCTGAGATTGGTGCAGGAGCTGTTTTGTCCCAAAAGGATCCTGTAACATCTAAAATGAATCCCTGTGCTTTCTTTTCCCAAAAGTTCTCTCCATCTGAACGTAACTATGATGTGGGGAATCGGGAACTGTTGGCCATGAAATGGGCATTTGAGGAGTGGAGACATTGGTTGGAGGGAGCTAAGCATCAAGTCGTGGTCCTCACTGACCACAAAAATTTGATTTACCTAGAGTCGGCTAAGCGCTTGAACCCTAGACAGGCTAGGTGGGCCTTGATTTTTACACGTTTTGATTTTGTGGTTTCTTTTCTTCCTGGAACTAAGAATGTCAAGGCAGACGCCCTCTCTAGGAGCTTCTTTGCCGATTCTCCTGTGGTGACCAAACCTGCTACCATCTTAGGCGAAGGGGTAGTTCTTTCTGCCATCTCGCCCGATTTGAGACGTGCTCTGGAAGAGTTCCAGGAGGACAAACCTGAGCGTTGTCCCAGTGGGAAGTTGTATGTTCCTGACCAGTGGAAGAGGAGAGTGATGTCTGAAGTTCATTGCTCTGCTTTGTCTGGTCATCCAGGTATTTTTGGTACTAGAGATTTGGTGAGTCGGTCTTTTTGGTGGCCCTCCTTGTCTCGTGATGTCAGGAATTTTGTGCAGTCCTGTGGGACTTGCTCCCGGTCTAAATCGTGTTCTCGCTCTAGTGGGTTGTTGATGCCTTTGCCTGTCCCCAAGAGGCCATGGACCCATATTTCAATGGATTTTATCTCTGATATGCCTGTCTCTCAGAGAATGACTGTTATTTGGGTGATTTGTGATAGATTCTCTAAGATGGTCCATCTTGTACCACTCCCTAAGTTGCCGTCTTCCTCTGAGTTGGTACCCCTGTTTTTGCAACAGGTGGTTCGCTTGCACGGGATTCCTGAGAACATTGTATCTGACAGAGGAGTTCAGTTTGTGTCTAGATTTTGGAGAACTTTCTGTTCCAAGCTGGGAATTCAGTTGTCCTTCTCCTCTGCTTTTCACCCTCAGACCAATGGGCAGACAGAGAGAACAAACCAGACCTTGGAGTCATATTTGAGATGTTTTATTTCCGCTGATCAGGATGATTGGGTTTCATTTTTGCCCTTGGCCGAATTTGCTTTAAATAATAGAGCTAGTTCTGCCACTTTGATGTCACCTTTTTTTGTAACTTTGGGTTTCATCCTCGATTTTCTTCAGGGCAGGTGGAGCCCTCTGCCTGCCCAGGTGTTGACACTGTGGTGGAGAGAATGCACCAGATCTGGGATCAAGTGGTGGATAAGTTATCTCTCTCCCAGGAAAAGGCCCAGCGGTTTTCCAACCGACATAGGACCATTGGTCCCCAGTTTAAGGTTGGTGATATGGTGTGGTTATCATCAAAAAATATTGCTATGAAGGTGGCTTCTCCTAAGTTTAAGCCTAGATTTATTGGACCTTACAAGATTTTGGATATTATTAATCCGGTCTCTTTTCGTTTGGCTCTTCCTGTCACATTTAAAATCCATAATGTGTTCCATAAGTCTTTGCTGAAGAGGTTTGTTGAACCTGTTGTTCCTGGGGTGGCACCTCCAGACCCTGTATTGGTTGAAGGTAACATGGAATATGAGGTAGAGAAAGTACTGGATTCCCGTCTGGCTAGACGGAGACTCCAGTATTTGGTTAAGTGGAAGGGTCATGGTCAGGAGGATAATTCCTGGGTCTCTGCCTCTGATATTCATGCCAAAAGATTGGTGCGTGCCTTTCATCGGGCTCACCCTGATCGCCCTGGTGGCGTGGTTGAGGGTTCGGTGACCCATCAAGGGGGAGGTACTGTTGTGAGTTCATTTTCCCCTTTACCACTGAGGCCCGATGAACTCCCTCTTCTAGTAAAGAAAGATAGTGAGCCTGATTATCTAGCATCTGGGTCTAATGGTGATGATTGGCTGAGTGGAGTTTCTGACTGGATATAAGGCTGTCCACGCCCTTCTGCTCTGCGGGTGATTTCTCTTTGGGATCCTTGGATACCAGTCTGAATTCCTGCTCTCCAAAAGCTAAGTTTTCTGCTCTTCCGTTTGCATTTGTACGTTGTCTTTGTTTTGCTGGATTTCTGTCATTCCCTGCTGGGGTGAGCTGAATTCCTTTAGCTCTGTCTTCAGAAAATACCTGAGTGCTGATATAGTTTTTGAAGCCTAGCTGCTTCAGGGCCTTTTTCCATATCAGCCTGTTGGCTTATGTCTTTTTAGGGTTTTTTGCAGATTGCAGACAGCAGCTGTCCTATCCTGTCCTATTTTTAGTTAGCTTGGGCCCCATTGTTTGCTCAGCCTATCTTTCTATCTGTGTGTGTGTTTTTTCATCTTGCTTCACCGTCATTATATGTTGGGGGCTGCCTTTTACTTTGGGGTCTGCTCTGGGGCAGTTTAGATTTCCTTTTCTGTATTTAGGCTATTTAGTTTCTCCGGCTGTGATCGAGGGGTCTAGGGCACCGTAGGAACCCCCCACGGCTACTTCTAGTTGTGTTGTTAGGTTCAGGGGTCTGCAATCTGATAGTTGCCAACTTCTCCGGTTTTCTGGACTTAGCTGCTATTTTTGTGTCTGCCTCCTACGGTGACTCATTCATAATACTGTACACTGACACTATATATAGAGTTCCTGTGTATAATGTCACTGGTGATCACTGTATTACCTGTACACTGTACACTATATACAGAGCTCCTGTGTATAATGTCACTGGTGATCCCTGTATTACCTGTACACAGACACTATATACAGAGCTCCTGTGTATAATGTCACTGGTGATCACTCTATTACCTGTACACAGATACTTTGTACAGAGATCCTGTATATAATGTCACTGGTGATCACTCTATTACCTGTACACAGATACTTTGTACAGAGTTCCTGTGTATAATGTCACTGGTGATCTCTCCATTACTTGTATACTTACACTATACACTATATACAGAGCTCCTGTGTATAATGTCACCAGTGATCACTGTATTTCCTGTACACTGACACTATATACAGAGCTCCTGTGTATAATGTCACCAGTGATCACTGTATTACCTGTATATTGAAACTATATACAGAGCTCCTGGGTATAATGTCACCGGTGATCACTGTATTACCTGTACACTATATATAGCGCTCCTGAGTATAATGTCACTGGTGATCACTGTATTACATGTACACTGAAACTATATACAGAGCTCCTGCGTATAATGTCACCACTGGTAATATTAGTGTTATTAGTATTGTGGTTTAATGATCAGTAGAGTTGAGCGAAACAAGTCAGCCAGATTCATAAGTTGCCGACTTATGGCAAAGTCGGGTTTCGCCGACCGAAACCCGACCACGGCGTGAAGTCGGCCATGCGGTCGGCAAAACTAGCTCCAAAGTCGGATTTCCCAGAATGCTTGCACGTGACTCTTTTCAGCCACTGATCAAGGATGTACACTGTGGGCAACGAGATGACATGTGCAGCGTCTGGAGAGAGAGAGTTTTTGCGCACTTTAGAAAAGTGGTCCGGCATGTAGGTGTGTTTACTGTCCTCCACTCCCTGCCGACTTTGCATCTCCATTGACTTGCATTGGGTTTTGTGTTTCAGTCGGACCTTTGACTTTTCCCTATAGACGTCTGATTTCGTTCAACTCGACTTAAGAAAGTCTGGTTTCATGAAACCCGACTCGACCCTAAAAAAGGCAAAGTCGCTCATCTCTAATGATCAGTATTATAGTACTCTCACTATGTGATAGTAATATGTGATCTTATCATGATTTGGTGGTATTTCTCCTGTACGGGACAGTATTTGGTCACTATGTGGTCTGGTCATGATGTGACTGCAGTAATCCCCTGTATGCGGTATTATTCGGTCACTATGTGGTCTGGTCAGTGTGGCGGTATTTTTCCCCTGTATGTGAAATTATTCGGTCACCAAGTGGTGGTAATATGTGGTCTAGTCATGGTGTGGCGGTATTTGTTCCCTGTATGTGATATTATTCGGTCAACAAGTGGTGGTAATATGTGGTCTGGGCATGGTGCGGTGGTATTTGTCCCCTGTATGTGATATTATTCGGTCACCAAGTGATGGTAATATGTGGTCTGGCCATGGTGCGGTGGTATTTGTTCCCTGTATGTGATATTATTCGGTCTCCAAGTGGTGGTAATATGTGGTCTGGCCATGGTGCGGTGGTATTTGTTCCCTGTATGTGATATTATTCGGTCAAAATGTGGTGGTAATATGTGGTCTGGTCATGGTGTGGCGGTATTTGTTTCCTGTATGTGATATTATTCGGTCAACATGTGGTGGTAATATGTGGTCTGGTCATGGTGTGGCAGTATTTGTTCCCTGTATGTTATATTATTCGGTCACTATGAGGAGGTAATATGGTGTCTGGTCATGGTGTGGCGGAATTTGGTCCTTTTGTATGTGGTATTATTGGTCTTGGTATAGGGAATTGTGTTGTACATGGAGGTCACTTGTTCTATCTGATATCAATAAGGAGAAGATTCTTGATTTCCAATAGAGATTAAACACTTGGACGTTTAACACCTCCCTGTCCCGTGACTATTACACAGTAGCAAATATGCACTTCCAGTGGTTCTACGGTAAAAACAAGTAATCAACTATCCTAAGGTCATGTTCACACATTCAGTATTTGGTCAGTATTTTGTCTAAGTATTTGTAAGCCAAAACCAGGAGTGGGTGATATATACAGAATTGGTGACGTGTCTTTACAAGACTTTTCCTCTGATTATTCCACTCCTGGGTTTGACTTAGAAATATTGATGTAAAATACTGACCAAATACTGAATGTGTGAATGTGGCCAAAGGATAAGTTATAGATTGGTGGGGGTCCGACTGCTGGGACCCTGCAGCGATCTGCAGAATGTGAACACTTATCCCTATTAGTATGGACTCGACCACTGATCTATTCATCCCCTAAGGGGCTGCACTTGGCTTTTTCTGGAAGCCCCCAAAGAGGATGAATGGAGCTGCGGTCAGACATCCCACCTGCCGCTGCATTATAAAATGGGGATAAAAGTGTCCGTTCATGAATAAAAGTTCTTCATTCTTCCGATCGGTGCACTTTCCAATGGTCGGATTCCAACGATCAATAAGTTATCACCTAACCTGCGGATAGCACCCTTTAATGCAAACTACTGTAATTGTACATCCCAGTTATGGTGGCGCACAGTAGAGGTGCAGCCACCGCCTGTGCTTTACAGTCGACGCTCCACTATATCGGGGATAACGGCTAAGTTATTTGCATATAGCTGTAGGGTGGGCTGTAGGGTGGGCCCCTAGGGTCAATTCCCCCTGTAGGCCACAGACAAACCAGTCCGACCCTGGGGAAAAAGGGGAGAAAGATTTGTAGGCAAGCTACGAATATTTTGTGGATAAAGAGGAGACAGGCACATGAGAAGGTCAGGAATAGGACAGTGAGATGAGAAGGGCAGGAGGAAGAGAGACAGAGGAGATAGGCAGGCATGGGAGAAAGACAAAACATAGAGGGAGAAAGGCAGATAAGCCACAGGAGGCAGATAAAGAATGCAGGCAGGAGAGAAAGAATAGACAGGAATGGGAATGGAGACAGACATGCTGGGAAGGCAGTAAGAGAACACAGACGTCACAGTGCTTTTCTCCAATCACCTGAGGACATAGTTGGACTCCTCAGAGATCAACTCTGCTCTACAGCTGCTCATGGAGGACACTATGGGGAGCACACACAAGACAGAGACTTCTTGAGAGATGTGACAGATGACTTACCTGGAGAAGTTGCTCCATGCCGGATGGAAGCCCTTTCAATATTGGAGTGTCTAGTTCATAACTTGGTGGGGCAGATGGTGCACTTGTACTCGGGGGTGCATATGGTGCAATGAGATTATAGCTCGGAGGTTCATCTTCAAGAGGTTTAGTCTGAGGTGATGATGAATCTGCAAAGAGTTTGGAGACTCAATGTGAAATTTTGGAAACGTGAATGATCATGGTCATAAACTCATATTCTGCAATGGTTAATGCTCTACATTCCCTGTATATTCTATACAGTTATTCTCTTATTGTGCCAGCAAAGTGAAACCTTCCACATGTCATTGATGTCCAATACATAAAAAACTCTTATTCTTCTGTGCTGGCTCCTCACGTGATCAAACCTTCTTCTATTTAGATCAATTTACTCAACAAAATAGAGAAGAATCTTCTGTCCATAATAACTATTCTATTAGATGGACATCTCCAAGTCCTTCCATAAAATGGACATCTCTCGGTCCTTCTACAAGTGACATCTCCAAGCCCTTCTAAAAGATGGACATTTTCAGGCCCATCTACGAGATGGTTATTTTGAGGGAACTCTACAAAACAAACATCTCCAGGACCTTTTATGAGATGAACAACTTCATACCCTTCTATGAGATGGACATTTCCATGTCCTTTTAGGAGACAGACATCATTCAGCCCTTCTACAAGACAGGCATCTCCAGGCTCTTCCACGAGATGTACATTTCCAAGTTTCTTTATTTGAGATTAATCTCTCTAGATTGTTCTGTTAAAATATTGCTCTGTGTTTTAATTGAAAATTTTGGTAAATACAGACAAGAAGGGTAAGAACCTGCCCTCCACAAAAAAAAAATAAAGTCGCTATCTAGGTTCTTCTATTGCATAAATATCGCCAGGTTCTTCCATGAAGTGTACACTTTGAGGTTTTTCAACAAGATGGACGTTTCATATTTTTCCTATGACATAATTAGAATAAAATCACGCTCCAACAAATACATAAGACCTAACTAGTCTAACTTGGTCTGAAGAAGAGCATTGTGTACCTGAAACTTGTAACCAGTGTAGACTTTCACAAATAAAGGATCATTTGAATAAAATCCTAAGGATTGATGGATCTATTTAATGGATTGACAGCAACACTTCAGGCGTCATTTTTCTTCACTTTAATCACCTTTCCCAAAGGATGTTGGCACCTTCAGAAGTGAAATTCACACCAAAGACCAAAGGCTTAAGCAGTCATCATTGGTCTGACCCACCTGTAAATAGGGGTACTGTCACGATTCCTCCACCCAGTGTGGTAAATGGCAGCTTAGCCAACCAATCTGACGGTGGGGCGTGCTGAGCTGTCAGTGTTGTGAGTGACAGTCCAATCGCCCAAACTGGGGCAGGGATTTCCTTCAGGTGTCACTTGTTCTATGTGATTCCCTGGCTACTTAACTGTCTGTCTATCTCCGATTACTGCCAGTAGTACCCTTAGCCCAGCGTTCTGTCTCTGATCTATTTCTGCACTTCTTTGGATTTTGCCTCTGACCATCCGTTTCCCTAGCCCCTTTGTCTTGATCCGCTGCCTTCCTGGAATTCAGACCTTTGGACTGTGACCTGACCATGCCTTTGCCTTACCTCTTTTGTTTATGATGAGCCCATTGGTATCTAACCCCGGACCTCTTGGCTACTGTATAGGGCATAATAGGCTCTTACCCAACTCATGTAAGAACAAAACCGTTGGCACAACCCTGAGAATTGTAGGTGGTGCCCAAGTAGGATCCCAATCCGTGAACTAAATATATATAAACTTGGCACACACCAAAGGTTTCTGATGCAGAAAGGTGATTTTTAATTATACAACAGTACATACATACACAGACGTTTCGGTCTAGGACCTTCATCAATGTACGATATATTGTACTGTGAGATTCTTAGTGACTGGGCTTTGTGAGATAGACCAATCCTGTGAGGAGGCACATGAAGCCGTCCCACTGCGTGGTGGTTTGTGGAGTGTGGACGCAGTATCCGCCGCGAATCCCAAGAGGACTTGGGATTCGCGGCGGATACTGCGTCCACACTCCACAAACAACCACGCAGTGGGACGGCTTCATGTGCCTCCTCACAGGATTGGTCTATCTCACAAAGCCCAGTCACTAAGAATCTCACAGTACAATATATCGTACATTGATGAAGGTCCTAGACCGAAACGTCTGTGTATGTATGTACTGTTGTATAATTAAAAATCACCTTTCTGCATCAGAAACCTTTGGTGTGTGCCAAGTTTATATATACTTACCCAACTCATGGCTTGCCCATGAGTACTGACTAGTGTGACAGTTACAAGAACTTTAACACCTATATAAGTCAATTACATAAGTCAAACAGACACCTGTTGGGAACGTTTACTCTCCATTGATTAGTCTTTTTGTTAAGACGTATATTACACAAGGCACCATCCTCCGATTTTTATATTTCTATGAGTTGTGATCAGGTTCTTCCATGATGTGGACACCTCCAGGTTCTTTCATAAGAGGGACATCTCCACTTTCGTTCATCAGAAGGAAGCCTCTAGACTCTTCCAAGAGTTGGATATCTCCATTTTTTGCTCTGATATAATCGTCTGCAGGTTCTTTTATGAGATGAAAATCTTCAGGTTACTCAATAGGAAGAACATCTCCAGTGTCACCTAAATGACCTTTACTCCTGAGCATTACAGTTTGCAATAGTCAAGAAGACGATGACAGGTCTTTGTGGGATTAGGCGAGCAGATGAGTAGACGTCAATGCAGAATTCTGCACAATCACTGGACAATCAACGTGATTTATTGATGTAATTATTGTCCCTTCATAACGTTCTCCTGATGAAAACTGTGGAATCAGCTTTATCCAGCTGTTATGGCGCGGGTCCATTCTCCCGTACTATTGACCAGGCCTGATTTTCTTGTAGGCTACAGGGATTCCAGATCAGTAGAACGATTACTCATGAGATCCCCAGATGGACACTTGGAGTACGATGTAGAGTATCAGGGTGATCATATATAATCACATAATCTACAGTCAGGACACACAGTGATGAATGGAAGACCAGGAGCTCGGAAGAAAATTACCTTTGAACGACATGGGCAGGAGGCACAAGAGACCGGATCCAAACGTCTAAAGGTCTAAAAACACAAAAGACAAAGTGATAATGGGGGTTATACGGAGTAATAAAGGGGGTTATAGGGAGTAATAATGGGGGTTATATGGAGTAATAATGGCGGTTATATGGAGTAATAATGGGGGTATATGGTGTAATAAACGGGGTATATGGAGTAATAATGGGGATTATATGGAGTAATAATGGGGGGTATAGGGAGTAATAATGGGGGTTATATGGAGTAATAATGGGGGTATGCAGAGTAATAATGGGGGTTATATGGAGTAATAAACGGGGTATATGGAGTAATAATGGGGATTATATGGAGTAATAATGGGGGGTATATGGAGTAATAATGGGGTATACAGAGTAATAATGGGGGGGTATATGGAGTAATAATGGGGTATATGAAGTAATGGGGGTTATATGAAGTAATAAACGGGGTATATGGAGTAATAATGGGGATTATATGGAGTAATAATGGGGGGGTATATGGTGTAATAATGGGGTGTATACAGAGTAATAATGGGGGGTATACGGAGTAATAATGGGGGTATATGGTGTAATAATGGTGGTATATGGAGAAATAATGGGGGTTATATGGAGTAATAATGGGGGGTATATGGAGTAATAGTGGGGGTTATATGGAGTAATAATGGGGGTAATAAGGAGCAATAATGGGGGTATAAGGAGTAATAATCGGGGTTATATGGAGTAATAATGGGGTAATAAGGAGCAATAATGGGGGTATAAGGAGTAATAATGGGGGTTATATGGAGTAATAATGGGGTACACGAAGTAATAATGGGGGTTATATGGAGTAATAATGGGGGAATAAGGAGTAATAATGGGAGTAATAAGGAGCAATAATGGGGGTATAAGGAGTAATAATGGGGGATATAAGGAGCAATAATGGGGGTATACGGAGTAATAATGGGGGTTATATGGAGTAATAATGGGGATTATATGGAATAATAATGGGGGTATATGGAGTAATAATGGGGGTATATGGAGTAATAATGGTGGTATAAGGAGTAATAATGGGGAGTATATGGGGTAATAATGGGGGTTATATTGAGTAATAATGGGGGTATACGGAGTAATATTGGGGGTATATGGAGTAATAATGGTGGTATAAGGACTAATAATGGGGAGTATATGGGGTAATAATGGGGGTTATATGCAGTAATAATGGGGGTTATACGGAGCAATAATGTGGGCTATACGGAGTAATAATGGGGGTATATGGAGTAATAATGGGGGTTATATAGGGTAATAATGGGGGTTATACGGAGTAATAATGGGGGTTATATGGGGTAATAATGGGGGTATATGGAGTAATAATGGGGGTTATATGGGGTAATAATGGAGTATGCAGAGTAACAATGGCGGTTATATGGAGTAATAATGGGGGTTATACAGAGTAATAATGGGGGTTATATGGAGTAATAATGGGGGTATATGTAGTAATAATGGGTTATACGGAGTAATAATGGGGGTTATACGGAGTAATAATGGGGGTTATATGAGGTAATAATGGGGGTATATGGAGTAATAATGGGGGTATATGGGGTAATAATGGAGTATGCAGAGTAACAATGGCGGTTATATGGAGTAATAATGGGGGTTATACAGAGTAATAATGGGGGTTATATGGAGTAATAATGGGGGTATATGTAGTAATAATGGGTTATACGGAGTAATAATGGGGGTTATATGGAGTAATAATGGGGGTTAAACGGAGTAATAATGGTGGTTATATGGAGTAATAATGGGGGTATACGGAGTAATAATGGGGGGTATATGGAGCAATAATGGGGGTATGCGGAGTAATAATGGCGGTTATATGGAGTAATAATTCGGATTATATGCGGTATTAATGGGGGTTATATGGAGCAATAATGGGGGGTATATGGAGTAATAATGGGGTTATATGGAGTAATAATGGGGGTATGCGGCGTAATAATGGCGGTTATATGGAGTAATAATGGGGGTTATACGGGGTAATAATGGGGGTTATACGGGGTAATAATGGGGGTTATACGGGGTAATATTGGGGGTTATACGGGGTAATAATGGGGGTTATACGGAATAATAATGGTGGTTATACAGAGTAATAATGGGGGTTATTTGGGGTAATAATGGTGGTTATATGGAGAAATAATGGGGTTTATACGAAGTAATATTGTGGGTATATGGAGTAATAATGGGGGTTATACGGAGTAATACTGGGGGTTATATGGAGTAATAATGGGGGTTATACGGAGTAATATTGTGGGCACATGGAGTAATAATGGGGGTTATATGGGGTATATGGAGTAATAATGGGGTTTACATGGGGTAATAATGGGGGTACACGGAGTGATAATGGGGGTTATACGGAGTACTAATGGAGGCATATGGAGTAATAATGGGGGGTAAATGGAGTAATTATGGGGATATATGGAGTAATAATGGCGGTTATATGGTGTAATAATGGGGGTTATACGGGTAATAATGGGGTATACGGAGAAATAATGGGGGTATACGGAGTAATAATTGGGGTTATACGGAGTAATAATGGTGGTTATACGGGGTAATAATGGGGGTATATGGAGTAATAATGGGGGTTATATGGGGTAATAATGGGGTATGCGGAGTAATAATGGCGGTTATATGGAGTAATAATGGGGGTTATGCGGGGTAATAATGGGGGTTATACGGAGTAATAATGAGGGTATACGGAGTAATAAAGGGGGAATATAGAGTAATAATGGGGGTTATACGGGGTAATAATGGGGGTTATACGGGTAATAATGGGGGTTATACGGGTAATAATGGGGGTATATGGAGTAATAATGGGGGTTATATGGGGTAATAATGGGGGTATGCGGAGTAATAATGGCGGTTATATGGAGTAATAATGGGGGTATGCGGAGTAATAATGGTGGTTACATGGAGTTATAATGGGGGTTATACGGAGTAATAATGGGGGTATATGGAGTAATAATGGGGGTATATGGAGTAATAGTGGGGGTTATACGGAGTAATAATGGGGGTTATACAGGGTTATAATGGGGTTATATGGAGTAATAATGGGGGTTATATGGGGTAATAATGGGGTTATGCTGAGTAATAATGGCGGTTATATGGAGTAATAATGGGGGTATGCAGAGTAATAATGGGGGTATGCGGAGTAATAATGGAGGTTATATGGAGTAATAATTCGGGTTATATGGGGTAATAATGGGGGTTATATGTAGTATTAATGGGGGTTATACAGAGTAATAATGGGGGGTATATGGAGTAATAATGGGGGTAAGCGGAGTAATAATGGGGGTTATACGAAGTAATAAAGGGGGTTATATGGAGTAATAATGGGGGTATATGGAGTAATAATGGGTGTTATACGGAGTAATAATAGGGGTATACGGAGTAAGAATGGGGGTTATATGGGGTAATGGGGGTATATGGAGTGATAATGGTGGTTATACAGAATAATAATGGAGGTATACGGAGCAATAATGGGGGGTATATGGAGTAATAATGGGGTTATATGGAGTAATAATGGGGTAAAGCAGAGTAATAATGGGGGTTATACGAAGTAATAAAGGGGGTTATACGGAGTAATAATGAGGGTTATACGGAGTAATAATGGGGGTATACGGAGTAAGAATGGGGGTTATATGGGGTAATGGGGGTATATGGAGTGATAATGGGGGTTATACAGAATAATAATGGAGGTATACGGAGTAAGAATGGGGGTTATATGGGGTAATAATGGGGGTTATACGGAGTAATAATGGAGGTTATATGGGGTAATAATGGGGGTATATGGAGTGATAATGGGGGTTATACAGAGTAATAATGGGGGTATACAGAGTAATAATGGGGGTTATATAGAGTAATAATGGGGGTATATGGAGTAATAATGGGGGTTATATGGGGTAATAATGGGGGTATATGGAGTGATAATGGGTGTTATATGGGGTAATAATGGGGGTATATGGAGTGATAATGGGGGTTATACAGAGTAATAATGGGGGTTATACAGAGTAATAATGGGGGTATACAGAGTAATAATGGGGGCTATACAGAGTAAAAATGGCGGTTATACGGAGTAATAATTGTGGTTATACAGAGTAATAATGGGGGTATATGGAGTAATAATGGGGGTATACGAAGTGATAATGTGGGTTATATGTAGTAATAATGGGGGTTATATGGGGTAATAATGGGGGTATATGGAGTGATAATGGGGGCTATACAGAGTAATAATTGGGGTTATACGGAGTAATAATTGGAGTTATACGGAGTAATAATGGGGGTTATATGAAGTAATAATGGGGGTATATGGAGTAATAATGGGGGGTATACGAAGTGATAATGTGGGTTATATGTAGTAATAATGGGGGTTATATGGGGTAATAATGGGGGTATGTGGAGTAATAACGGGGTTATATGGAGTAATAATGAGGGTTATACAGAGTAATAATTGGGGTTATACGGAGTAATAATTGGGGTTATACGGAGTAATAATGGGGGTTATACGGAGTAATAATGGGGGTTATATGGAGTAATAATGGGGGTATATGGAGTAATAATGGGGGGTATACGAAGTGATAATGTGGGTTATATGTAGTAATAATGGGGGTTATATGGGGTAATAATGGGGGTATGTGGAGTAAGAATGGGATTATATGGAGTAATAATGAGGGTTATACAGAGTAATAATGGGGGTTATATGGGGTAATAATGGGGGGCTATATGGAGTAATAATGGGGGTTATATGGAGTAATAATGGGGGGTATGCGGAGTAATAATGGGGGTATATGGAGTAATAATGGGAGTTATGCAAAGTGAAAGTCCACACATCGCAGTTCCTGTAGGAGTCCACCCATCACTACACATCACAGGTTCTCCACGTTGACTAAACTGGCCAATTAACCCCTTTCGCCCACATGACATAGACGTTAAAGCCATTGAGCCCTCTCTGAAGCAATCATGGCCGCCGGGCACCCTCTGGGAGCCTCCACTGCTGCCATCTTAGTCCTCCCGCCTGCTCCAGAGTCATTCCTTGTCCTGGTCACAAGCGCCTCCGCTCCACACGCCTCGTGCACACGCGGCTCCGCTGCGCACACCTCGTGCACACGCGGCTCCGCTCTGCACACCTCGTGCACGCGCGGCTCCGCTGCGCACACCTCGTGCACGCGCGGCTCCGCTCCGCACACCACGTGCACGCGCGGCTCCGCTCCGCACACCACGTGCACGCGCGGCTCCGCTCCGCACACCACGTGCACGCGCGGCTCCGCTCCGCACACAGAAAACATTCAAAAGTCCATTTGGAACAGGCTGCCACGAGAAGTGGTGAGTTCTCCTTCAATGGAAGTCTTCAAACAGAGGCTGGACAGACATCTAACTGGGATGATTTAGCGAATCCTGCTTTGAGCAGGGGGTTGGACCAGATGGCCCAGGAGGTCCCTTCCAACTCTACGATTCTATGATTCTATGATTCTATGATGAATCGGCCAAAAACATCCTCAGAGCGACCGGCGATGGTGAAAACCGCTGGAAATCAAGGGTCCAACAACGATGGCGGCCTTGTTATTTGGGAGAACGGTTCTGACGCTCGGTGCTGCGGTCAGATCCCAGCGATCCTGAGGCGGTAGTTGTCACCAGCCCTCCAGCAGCAGTGTCGGAGGCCTCACACTCCGGTCGTACCCTACACACGGACCAGATCCTCTCTCCAGGGCGGTGACAATATCTCATTATAAATATGGAGAAAATCCAATAGAATCACCGCAATTAACCCTATTCTCCCCCATTAAAAAGAATAACAATATTCGCTGTCGCTACATCTGGAAAAGTCCGATCTATCAAAAAAAGCTTTTTTTCAGCCGCCACAACGCAAAAAAATAAAGTGCAACAAAAAGCAATAAAAATATTGTATCTCCCCTCCAATGGTATCACCAAAACGTCAGGTCCCGGGCGAGCACCACAAACCTTCACACCGCCCATCCACTGACGGATGGAGACTCAAGGGGTCTCGGAAAATGGGGACAAACGAAATGAAGTTTTCTTTTTTTATGGCAAATTAACAATTTTATTTCACCACCTCAATGAAAAAAACGTCATCCATGTTTGTTCTCCCCATGATTGCACAGACCCGGAGGGGATCATCACCAGGCCACGAATGGTGCAGAAACAACACCTCAGAAACGTTCCTCACAATTTCCACACATTTGGAATATTTTTCAAGCTATCAGATACATCACAAGACAAAATGGATGAGGTCACTCAGCAGTAGAACTTGTCCAACAAAAAAAAACAAGCTCTCCTAGGAGAGGATAAAACAGAAAATCGTCTGGAAGGGAAGGAGTTAACTGCAGCTAATGAGAGAGAAGCCTTCAGTTGTTTAGAATGACCTTGGGTTCCTTTGTGCAGCTTATTGTGCACCTTGTTTTTGGAGTGATAGTTGTTGGTCGCTCATGTGATAGATCGCTATCCTATAAATACAGTGGGGAAAATTAGTATGTTACACTGCCCACTCTGCAAGTTCAGCGGGGGCAGGAGTCGGGCCACAGGCTGGTATGACGTAGCGTTCAGTGGTGCGGGGGCTCTGCCGACATTTTGAGGAAGCCCACAGCCTCACACCTTCCATACTTTCTAATGTCATGGACTCTGGGAAAATGGCTGCCAGATGCAGCGCATGTGCAATTTACATTTCAGTAGTCGAGACCTCGGAAGATGAGATCTCAGTTCCAAGATCTAAATTTACGCATGTGACGCCTCGGTGGCCATTTTACCGAAGTCCACTGCATAGAAGAGTATTGAAAGGGCTTTCTCAAAATGTCAGAGGAGCCCCAGCACCGCCGAACACCTCGTCATACCAGCCTGGGGCCCACAGTCATCATCCGACTCCTGCCTCTGCCACCGTCAGAAGCTTCCGGCAGCAACAACCCTGGACCCCGCTCCATCACAGTTGGTAAAATCCACTGCATCTACAGTTCAGATTATAAGACTCACCTCCATTTTCCCAAAAAATTTTTGGGAAAAAAGTGTTTCTTGCAATCAGAAAATACGGTAATTAGTTAGCATTTTATTACATGAAATAAGTATTTGATACAATAGAAAAACAGAACTTTATATTTGTACAGAAACCTTTGTGCAGTTACAGAGGTTGGACGTCTCCTGTAGCTCTTGGCTAGGTTTGCACACACTGCGGCTGGGATTTTGGCCCCCTCCTCCATACAGATCTTCTCCAGATCTTCCAGGTTTCGAGTCACTGGGCAACATTGAGTTTCATCTCCCCCCAAAGATTTTCTATTTGGTTCATTTCTGGAGACTGGCTACAACCAAGCTCCAGGATCTTGAAATGCTTCCTACGGAGCCACTCCTTAGTTGCCCTGGCTGTTTGTTTTGGGTCATTGTCATGCTGGAGGACTCAGCCACGACCCATCTTCAATGCTCTTACTGAGGGAAGGAGGTTGTTGGCCAAAATCTCGCGTTACATGACCCCATTCATCCTCCCTTCAATACAGTGCAGTTGTCCTGTTCTCTTTGCAGCAAAGCACCCCCAAAGTATGATGTTTCTCCCACCATGCTTCATGGTTGGGATGCTGTCCTTGGGTTTGTACTGGGGCTCTTGGTAGGAATTAGAGGGAAACAGTGGGTGGTAGGGGCTCTTGAGTGGGGACTAGAGAGAGACATTGAGTGGCAGTGGCTTTTGAGTGGGGAGTAGAGTGAGACAGTGGGTGGTAGGGCTATTGAGTGGGGAGAGGTCACTGAATAACTGACTACTGAAGCATCCATCTATAGAGAACACAGTGAGGCCGGATGTTTACCAGCTCCAGGACCTTCCCGTCTGGGTAGGTGCCCACAATCAGGAACAGCAGCGTTTTGGACATCGCATTCTGCGACACAAGCACAGTAGATAGATTCTCTTTACCGCTGCGTACACTCCTCCGCACTGCGAGTTTACGAGCTGCAGCATGCTAATTCTCTGCAGTGGTTCCCGCTGCGTAGTTTCCTCCATAGCCAGTCATTAGATGCAATAAATCTGCATGGTTCATTCAGAACACCGAGTCCAGAACACTGCTAAGCCTGATGGTGCACCTAGCCTTACTCAGAAAACAGAACTGGGCCCCTGGCAGTCAGCTCCAGCCTGACAATGGCAGCTGGGCTGTGAGGAGGGAAGCAGGACATTGTGCACTTCACTCCTCGCTCCTTCCTGGGCAGGGTGGGCTAATCTCACTACTGGTCCCAGAGGGAGGCGCATGGTGATACTGCCACCTACTGGGCACAATAATTATCTGTCCTGCAGTGATGATTGTTGCTGCTGAAGATCCTGTGCCCCACCACCTCTCTTCTCCATGCTGCGCGGAGCCAGCTGAGGACGGGACGCTACCCACAACCTCCTGGGACAGCCCCACTAATGCAACACAGCGCAACATGGCACAGCCCAAACAATGCGGTACAGCCCCACCAATGCGCAACAGCCCCTCCAATGCGGCACAGCCCCACCAATGCGGAACAACCCCTCCAATGCGGAACAGCTCCTCCAATGCCGCACAGCCCCTCCAATGCCGCACAGCCCCTCCAATGCCGCACAGCCCCTCCAATGCCGCACAGCCCCACCAATGCGGCACAGTCCCACCAATGCGGTACAGCCCCACCAATGCGGAACAACCCCTCCAATGTGGAACACCCCTCCAATGCCGCACAGCCCCTCCAATGCGGCACAGCACCACCAATGCGGCACAGCCCCACCAATGCCGCACAGCCCCACCAATGCCGCACAGCCCCTCCAATGCCGCACAGCCCCACCAATGCGGCACAGTCCCACCAATGCGGTACAGCCCCACCAATGCGGTACAGCCCCACCAATGCGGAACAACCCCTCCAATGTGGAACACCCCTCCAATGCCGCACAGCCCCTCCAATGCCGCACAGCACCACCAATGCGGCACAGCCCCACCAATGCGGCACAGCCCCACCAATGCCGCACAGCCCCTCCAATGCCGCACAGCCCCACCAATGCGGCACAGTCCCACCAATGCGGTACAGCCCCACCAATGCGGCACAGCCCCACCAATGCCGCACAGCCCCTCCAATGCCGCACAGCCCCACCAATGCGGCACAGTCCCACCAATGCGGTACAGCCCCACCAATGCGGAACAACCCCTCCAATGCGGAACACCCCTCCAATGCCGCACAGCCCCTCCAATGCCGCACAGCACCTCCAATGCGGCACAGCCCCACCAATGCGGCACAGCCCCACCAATGCGGAACAACCCCTCCAATGCGGAACACCCCTCCAATGCCGCACAGCCCCTCCAATGCCGCACAGCACCTCCAATGCCGCACAGCACCTCCAATGCCGCACAGCCCCACCAATGCGGCACAGCTCCTCCAATGCGGTACAGCCCCACCAATACGGCACAGCCCCTCCAATGCGGCACAGCCCCACCAATGCGGCACAGCCCCACCAATGAGGCACATCCCCACCAATGCGGAACAACCCTTCCAATGCGGAACAGCCCCTCCAATGCGGCACATCCCCTCCAATGCGGCACAGCCCCACCAATGCGGCACATCCCAACCAATGCGGCACAGCCCCACCAATGCGGCACAGCCCAACCAATGCGGCACAGCCCCACCAATGCGGCACATCCCAACCAATGCGGCACAGCCCCACCAATGCGGCACAGCCCAACCAATGCGGCACAGCCCAACCAATGCGGCACAGCCCCTCCAATGCGGCACAGCCCCTCCAATGCGGCACAGCCCCACCAATGCGGCACAGCCCCACCAATGCGGAACAGCCCCACCAATGCGGCACAACCCCTCCAATGCGGCACAGCCCAACCAATGCGGCACAGCCCCACCAATGCTGCACAGCCCCACCAATGCTGCACAGCCCCTCCAATGAGGCACAGCCCCTCCAATGCGGCACAGCCCCACCAATGGAGCACATCCCCACCAATGTGGCACAGCCCCACCAATGCAGAACAGCACCTCCAATGCAGCACAGCCCCTTCAATGTGGCACATCCCCACCAATACGGCACAGTCCCTCCAATGCAGCACAGCCCCTTCAATGCGGTACATCCCCTCCAATGCGGCACAGCACCTCAAATGCGGTACAGCCCAACCAATGCAGCACAGTCCCACCAATGGAGCACAGCCCCACCAATGCGCACAGCCCCAACAATGCGGTACAGCCCCACCAATGTGGCACAGCACCACCAATGCGGCACAGCACCACCAATGCGGCACAGCACCACCAATGCGGAACAGCCCAACCAATGCAGTACAGCCCAACCAATGCGGCACAGCCCATCCAATGCGGCACAGCCCCACCAATGCGGCACAGCCCCACCAAAGCCGAACAGCCCCACCAAAGCCGAACAGCCCCACCAATGCCGAACAGCCCCTCCAATGCGGCACAGCCCCACCAATGCGGCACAGCCCCTCCAATGCGGCACAGCCCCACCAATGCGGCACAGCCCCTCCAATGCGGCACAGCCCCACCAATGCCGCACAGCCCCACCAATGCCGCACAGCCCCACCAATGTGGCACAGCCCCACCAATGCGGCACAGTTCTGCAGGACCTTCACATCCATCACTGCGGGTGCTGCAGGTCCTGAGCAGTAGATGAAGCGTGAAACAACCGCGGTGCCGGGGAACACTGAGTAATGGAGAGGAAGTGGATGCCTGTACGTTGACATGATGAGATGGCATATCACTAAGGGGGACACGAATACAGCAATGGACAAGCCAGGAGGGAGACGACCGGGTACAACATACGTCCCAACCGTCCCGGATCTGGCGGGACAGTCCCGATTTTGACCCCCCTCCCGCTATCCCGCTCGGGAGCATATTTTTCATTGCACAGAGCCACCACACTCCCCCATGCACCAACCCCATCCTCGCCCTCCCAGAGAGACCCACCGGCCACCGCAGCCCCTCACTGATAAATCCCAGCAATGACCTCGCTGGGCCCGAGGTCATGTGACCCCTGACTCCTCCCCTCCTGTGACCTCATCACAGGTCCTGTGTGCACAGCCCTCAGGGTATGTAGGACTGAGGACTCTGAGGTGCTGGTTGTCATGGTGCTGGATGAGGAAAGTTTATGTGTGGGGTCAGGAGGGGGTTACAGTTTGGATGTAGCAGAGGCACGTGTGTGTGCGAGGTGTACGGAGCGGAGTCGTGTG
The DNA here is from genome assembly GCF_039654945.1 of Dendrobates tinctorius. Lineage (NCBI taxonomy): Eukaryota > Metazoa > Chordata > Amphibia > Anura > Dendrobatidae > Dendrobates > Dendrobates tinctorius. The sequence goes on along the minus strand of NW_027362155.1, from coordinate 613,326 downwards.
TGTGTACAAGGTGTACGGAGCGGAGCCGTGTGTGTACGAGGTGTACGGAGCGGAGCCGTGTGTGTGCGAGGTGTACGGAGCGGAGCCGTGTGTGTACGAGGTGTACGGAGCGGAGCCGTGTGTGTACGAGGTGTACGGAGCGGAGCCGTGTGTGTGCGAGGTGTACGGAGCGGAGTCGTGTGTGTACAAGGTGTACGGAGCAGAGCCGTGTGTGTGCGAGGTGTACAGAGCGGAGCCGTGTGTGTGCGAGGTGTACGGAGCGGAGCCGTGTGTGTGCGAGGTGTACGGAGCGGAGCCGTGTGTGTGCGAGGTGTACGGAGCGGAGCCGTGTGTGTGCGAGGTGTACGGAGCGGAGCCGTGTGTGTGCGAGGTGTACGGAGCGGAGCGGAGCCGTGTGTGTGCGAGGTGTACGGAGCGGAGCCGTGTGTGTGCGAGTTGTACGGAGCGGAGCCGTGTGTGTGCGAGGTGTACAGAGCGGAGCCGTGTGTGTACGAGGTGTACGGAACGGAGCCGTGTGTGTGCGAGGTGTGCGGAGCGGAGCCGTGTGTGTACAAGGTGTACGGAGCGGAGCCGTGTGTGTACGAGGTGTACGGAGCGGAGCCGTGTGTGTGCGAGGTGTACGGAGCGGAGTCGTGTGTGTGTGTACAAGGTGTACGGAGCAGAGCCGTGTGTATGAGGTGTACGGAGCGGAGCCGTGTGTGTGCGAGGTGTACAGAGCGGAGCCGTGTGTGTGCGAGGTGTACGGAGCGGAGCCGTGTGTGTGCGAGGTGTACGGAGCGGAGCCGTGTGTGTGCGAGGTGTACGGAGCGGAGCCGTGTGTGTGCGAGGTGTACGGAGCGGAGCCGTGTGTGTGCGAGGTGTACGGAGCGGAGCCGTGTGTGTGCGAGGTGTACGGAGCGGAGCCGTGTGTGTGCGAGGTGTACGGAGCGGAGCCGTGTGTGTGCGAGGTGTACGGAGCGGAGCCGTGTGTGTACGAGGTGTACGGAGCGGAGCCGTGTGTGTGCGAGGTGTACGGAGCAGAGATGTGTACGAGGTGTACGGAGCGGAGCCATGTGTGTACGAGGTGTACGGAGCGGAGCCGTGTGTGTACGAGGTGTACGGAGTGGAGCCGTGTGTGTGCGAGGTGTACGGAGCGGAGCCGTGTGTGTACGAGGTGTACGGAGCGGAGCCATGTGTGTACGAGGTGTACGGAGCGGAGCCGCGTGTGTACGAGGTGTACGGAGCGGAGCCACGTGTGTAGAAGTGTACAGAGCGGAGCCACGTGTGTATGAAGTGTACGGAGCGGAGCCGTGTGTACGAGGTGTACGGAGCAGAGCCGTGTGTGTACGAGGTGTAGGGAGCAGAGCCACGTGTGTATGAAGTGTACGGAGCGGAGCCGTGTGTGTACGAGGTGTACGGAGCAGAGCCGTGTGTGTACGAGGTGTACGGAGCGGAGTCGTGTGTGTGTGTACAAGGTGTACGGAGCAGAGCCGTGTGTATGAGGTGTACGGAGCGGAGCCGTGTGTGTGCGAGGTGTACGGAGCGGAGCCGTGTGTGTGCGAGGTGTACGGAGCGGAGCCGTGTGTGTGCGAGGTGTGCGGAGCGGAGCCGTGTGTGTACAAGGTGTACGGAGCGGAGCCGTGTGTGTACGAGGTGTACGGAGCGGAGCCGTGTGTGTGCGAGGTGTACGGAGCGGAGTCGTGTGTGTGTGTACAAGGTGTACGGTGCAGAGCCGTGTGTATGAGGTGTACGGAGCGGAGCCGTGTGTGTGCGAGGTGTACAGAGCGGAGCCGTGTGTGTGCGAGGTGTACGGAGCAGAGCCGTGTGTGTGCGAGGTGTACGGAGCGGAGCCGTGTGTGTGCGAGGTGTACGGAGCGGAGCCGTGTGTGTGCGAGGTGTACGGAGCGGAGCCGTGTGTGTGCGAGGTGTGCGGAGCCGTGTGTGTGCGAGGTGTACGGAGCGGAGCCGTGTGTGTGCGAGGTGTACGGAGCGGAGCCGTGTGTGTGCAAGGTGTACGGAGCGGAGCCGTGTGTGTGCGAGGTGTACGGAGCGGAGCCGTGTGTGTGCGAGGTGTACGGAGCGGAGCCGTGTGTGTGCGAGGTGTACGGAGCGGAGCCGTGTGTGTGCGAGGTGTACGGAGCGGAGCCGTGTGTGTACGAGGTGTACGGAGCGGAGCCGTGTGTGTGCGAGGTGTACGGAGCAGAGATGTGTACGAGGTGTACGGAGCGGAGCCATGTGTGTACGAGGTGTACGGAGCGGAGCCGTGTGTGTACGAGGTGTACGGAGTGGAGCCGTGTGTGTGCGAGGTGTACGGAGCGGAGCCGTGTGTGTGCGAGGTGTACGGAGCGGAGCCATGTGTGTACGAGGTGTACGGAGCGGAGCCGCGTGTGTACGAGGTGTACGGAGCGGAGCCACGTGTGTAGAAGTGTACAGAGCGGAGCCACGTGTGTAGAAGTGTACAGAGCGGAGCCACGTGTGTATGAAGTGTACAGAGCGGAGCCACGTGTGTATGAAGTGTACGGAGCGGAGCCGTGTGTGTACGAGGTGTACGGAGCAGAGCCGTGTGTGTACGAGGTGTAGGGAGCAGAGCCATGTGTGTACGAGGTGTACGGAGCGGAGCCGTGTGTGTACGAGGTGTACGGAGCGGAGCCGTGTGTGTACGAGGTGTACGGAGCGGAGCCGTGTGTGTACGAGGTGTACAGAGCGGAGCCGCGTGTGTACGAGGTGTACAGAGCGGAGCCACGTGTGTATGAAGTGTACGGAGCGGAGCCGTGTGTGTACGAGGTGTACGGAGCAGAGCCGTGTGTGTACGAGGTGTACGGAGCGGAGCCGTGTGTGTGCGAGGTGTACGGAGCGGAGCCGTGTGTGTGCGAGGTGTACGGAGCGGAGCCGTGTGTGTGCGAGGTGTACGGAACGGAGCCGTGTGTGTACGAGGTGTACGGAGCGGAGCCGTGTGTGTACGAGGTGTACGGAGTGGAGCCGTGTGTGTGCGAGGTGTACGGAATGGAACCGTGTGTGTGCGAGGTGTACGGAGCGGAGCCGTGTGTGCGCGAGGTGTACGGAGCGGAGCCGTGTGTGTACGAGGTGTACGGAGCGGAGCCGTGCGCGCGGTGTACGGATCGGAGCCGTGTGTGTACGAGGTGTACGGAGAGGAGCCCTGTGTGTACGAAGTGTACGGAGTGGAGCCGCGTGTGTACGAGGTGTGCGGAGCAGAGCCGTGTGTGTACGAGGTGTACGCAGCGGAGCCGTGTGTGTACGAGGTGTACGGAGCGGAGCCGCGAGTGTACGAGGTGTACAGAGTGGAGCCGTGTGTGTACGAGGTGTACGGAGCGGAGCCACGTGTGTAGAAGTGTACAGAGCGGAGCCACGTGTGTATGAAGTGTACGGAGCGGAGCCGTGTGTGTACGAGGTGTACGGAGCAGAGCCGTGTGTGTACGAGGTGTAGGGAGCAGAGCCATGTGTTACGAGGTGTACGGATCGGAGCCGTGTGTGTACGAGGTGTACGGAGAGGAGCCCTGTGTGTACGAAGTGTACGGAGTGGAGCCGCGTGTGTACGAGGTGTGCGGAGCAGAGCCGTGTGTGTACGAGGTGTACGCAGCGGAGCCGTGTGTGTACGAGGTGTACGGAGCGGAGCCGCGAGTGTACGAGGTGTACAGAGTGGAGCCGTGTGTGTATGGGGTGTACGGAGCGGAGCCGCGTGTGTACGAGGTGTACGGAGCAGAGCCGTGTCTGTACGAGGTGGACGGAGAGGAGCCGTGTGTGTACGAGGTGTACGGAGCGGAGTCACACGTATACCAGGTGTACGGCGCGGAGCCGTGTGTGTACAAGGTGTACGGAGCGGAGCCGCGTGTGTACGAGGTGGACAGAGGGGAGCCACGTGTGTACAAGGTGGACAGAGCGGAGCCGTGTGTGTACGAGGTGTACGGAGCGGAGCCGTCTGTGTTCGAGGTGTACGGAGCAGAGCCGTGTGTACGAGGTGTACGGAGCAGAGCCGTGTGTGTGCAAGGTGTACGGAGCGGAGCCGTGTGTGTGCGAGGTGTACGGAGTGGAGCCGTGTGTGTGCGAGGTGTACGGAGCGGAGCTGTGTGTGCGCGGTGTTTACGGAGTGGAGCCGTGTGTGTGCGAGGTGTACGGAGCGGAGTCACACGTGTACCAGGTGTACGGCGCGGAGCCGTGTGTGTACAAGGTGTACGGAGCGGAGCCGTGTGTGTGCGAGGTGTACGGAGCGGAGCCGTGTGTGTGCGAGGTGGACGGAGAGGAGCCGTGTGTGTACGAGGTGTACGGAGCGGAATCACACGTGTACCAGGTGTACGGCGCGGAGCCGTGTGTGTACAAGGTGTACGGAGCGGAGCCGCGTGTGTACGAGGTGGACAGAGGGGAGCCGCGTGTGTACAAGGTGGACAGAGCGGAGCCGTGTGTGTACGAGGTGTACGGAGCGGAGCCGTGTGTCTACGAGGTGTACGGAGCGGAGCCGCGTGTGTACGAGGTGTACGGAACGGAGCCGTGTGTGTACGAGATCTATGGAACGGAGCCGTGTGTGTACGAGGTGTACGGAGCAGAGCCGCATTTGTACGAGGTGTACGGAGCGGAGCTGTGTGTACGAGATCTACGGAATGGAGCCGTGTGTACGAGATCTATGGAACGGAGCCGTGTGTGTACGGGGTGTGTGGAGCGGAGCCGTGTGTGTGCGAGATCTATAGAATGGAGCCATGAGTGTACGGGGTGTGTGGAGCAGAGCCGCGTGTGTAAGGGGTGTACGGAGCGGAGCCACGTGTGTACGGGGTGTACGGAGCGGAGCCGTGTGTGTACGGGACATACGAAAAGGAGCCCTGTGTATACAAAGTGTACGGAGTGGAGTCGCATGTGTATGGAGCAAAGCCGTGTGTGTATGAGGTGTATGGCGCAAAGCCGCATGTGTACGAGGTTTACGGCGTCGAGCCATGTGTGTACTGAGTGGAGCTGTGTGAGTACGAGGCATACAAAGCGGAACCGTGTGTGTATTAATGTGTCTGGAGCCATGCGTGTACAAGGTGTATGGTGGGGAGCATTCATACCTCCCAACCGTCCCAGATCCAGCGGGACAGTCCCGATTTTGAGAGAGTGTCTGCCTCACTGCCCTGGCCGGGAGCTTACTTTTCCCGTGGATACAGGCGTACACGGCGGAGCCCCGAGGAGCACTTTAAAATTTGCACGTGACATTCCACCGGAAGTGACGTGCTAGAAGCTGACCGGAAATTAGGTAATTTCGGGAGGAGATTGTGACGGAACCATGGAGGCACTTCAGGGAATGCTTCAGATCTATCACCGTGTCCTCCTCCGACAGCATGATCGCCTTGGAATCAGGGATGCCGGCCATGTGAGTGGATCATGATATGTCCTGCAACCGGGAGGCTCAGGTGGGCACTACAATGGGAGCCCGGTTGCTATAGTATCTTTATAGAATATTTCTTTCTTTCTGGCTGTTTCTTTTTCTCTCTCTGTTCTTTCTTTCTCTCTCTGTTCTTTCTTTCTCTCTCTGTTCTTTCTTTCCTCTCTTTCTCTCTGTTCTTTCTCTTTCTATTCTCTTTCTTTATCTCTCTCTCCTTTCTTTCTTTCCCTCTCTGTTCTTTCTTTCCCTTCTTTCTCTCTCTGTTCTTTCTTTTACTTCTTTTTTTCCTTCTCTTTCTTTCCCCTCTTTCTTTCTCTCTTCTTTCTTTCTCTCTCTTTTCTTCCTTTCTTTCGCTCTCTGTTCTTTCCCTCTCTTTTCTTTCTCTCTCTTCTTTCTTTCCCCTCTTTCTCTCTCTCTCTGTCTGTTCTTTCTTTCCCCTTTTTTTCTCGCTCTGTTATTTTTTTCTGTCCCCTTTCTTTCTTTCTCTGTTTCTTTCTCTCTGTTCTTTCTTTCCCCTTTCTTTCTCTCTCTCTGTTCTTTCTTTCCTCTCTTTCTTTCTCTCTCTCTGGTCTTTCTTTCTCTCTGTTCCCTCTTTCTTTCTCTCTCTGTTTCTTTCTTTCTCACTGTTCTTTCTTTCTTTCCCCTTTCTTTTTTTCTTTTCTCTATCTCTCTGTTCTTTCTTTCTCTCTGTTCTTTTTTTCTGTCCCCTCTTTCTTTCTCTCTTTCTTTCTCACTGTTCTTTCTTTCTTTCCCCTTTCTCTCTCTGTTTCTTTCTTTCCTCTATCTCTCTGTTCTTTCTTTTTCTGTCCGTCTCTTTTCTTTATTTCTTTTTCTGTTCTTTCTTTCTTCCCCTCTTTCTTTCTTTCTTTCTTTCTTTCTTTCCCCTCTTTCTTTTTTCTGTGTCTCTGTTCTTTTTATCTGCCCCCCTCTTTCTTTCTCTCTCTCTTCTTTCTTTCTTTCTTTCTTTCTTTCTTTGTTTCTTTTTCTCTGTTCTTTCTTTCTTTCCCTTCTTTCTTTCTCTCTCTGTTCTTTCTTTCTCTGTTTTTTTCTCTCTGTTCTTTCTTTCTTTTCCTCAGTACCAGACACTGTGCCCATAATGACAGCCACTGTGCCCTCAGTACCAGTCAGTGTGATCAGAAGTGGTAAATGGGTGTGGTTGGGTGTGGACATGGGTGTGACTAGTTGTGAAATGGGTGTGGTCAGAGGTGTTGCCTAAAATTTGCTGCAGTGTGCGATTCAGCCTTTGTCCCTCTTTCCATTCTTCAAAAGTTGGGAGGTATGCATACACCGAGCAACCAACCACAGTGCTGCTGTCATATTAGAGAAATAGAAGCTGAGATTCTGGATTATCTCAATGAGAATAACTGTGTAACGCCATATCAGCATGGGATTATGAGGAATCGCTCCTGTCACACCAATCTAATCAGCTTTTATGAGGAGGTATGCTATAGACTGGACCAAGGTGAGTCATTGGACGTGGTAGATCTTGATTTTTCCAAAGCGTTTGATACCGAGCCACACAAGAGGTTGGTACACAAAATGAGAATGCCGGGTCTGGGGGAAAATGTGTGTAAATGGATATAATGGAACTAGAGCGAGTAAAAAGGAAGGAAACAAAATTAATAAAGTTGATGGGGAACTACAATACCCAGAGAGATTAGCAAAATTAGGATTATTTAGCCTAGAAAAAAGACGACTGAGGGGCGATCTAATAACCATGTATAAGAATATAAGTGGACAATACAAATATCTCTCCGAGGATCGTTTTATATCAAGGAAGGTGACGGTCACATGGGGGCATTCTCTGCGTCTGGAGGAGAGAAGGTTTCTCCACCAACATAGAAGAGGATTCTTTACTATTAGGGCAGTGAGAATCTGGAATTCCCTGCCTGAGGAGGAGGTGATGGCGAACTCAGTCGAGGGGTTCAAGAGAGGCCTGGATGTCTTCCTGGAGCGTAACAATATTGTATCTTACGGTGATTAGGTTCTTTGGAAGGATGTAGATCTGGGGATTTATTCTTACGGAATATAGGCTGAACTGGATGGACACAGGGCTTATTTCGGCCTTGCTAACCATGTTACTGTAATGCTAAGTAGATATGATTTTGCGGAACATTCCAGAATCTCCCATTGCTACACTTGATGAGAAATCAGCCTGTCACAGCTGCAGATGTGATCTCTCCCCCCCCTTAGCAGCTGTGGGTGTCCTCTCTGCCTACAGCTATGTGTCTGCATTGGTAATAGGGCACTGGCCATTTCCTGTGTAGCTAAGGAATGTTGATTAGCTAAGTGAAAGACTGTCTTTGTTTGAAATCATGTGCCAATCCAGCTATGGGAAATATTAAAAGAAGTCATATCGCGAGAACCATATGTGACAGAGATATAAAAACCACATCTCTGCGTAGGGCACGAACCCATTATTCTGATCCCTAATTTTCACGGTTCTAAGACCCCCAGAAACTGAGATATGGATTACTCCCAAATGGTGTTTCATAACGACTGCATGTTTGGTTTTGTTTTATTGCATTCGATAAACTGGAAAAAATGATACCATGTACGTGCCTATACAAAGTCCCCCCCAGCTAGATATAGTCATTATAAGTTTTGCAGTAAAAATATAACTTCAAGAGTAGGGGGCTGAACCTCCCCAGCTGGCCCCTTCTGTAATATCACACAGCAGAGGCCATAAGGCATTCCATTGAACAAACCAGTCAGTTCCAGCTGCAGAGTCCATGCTGAAAGGACCCACCAGATGTCGGGAGATGTATGGCTGGCTGCCCATCCCCCAGCCACATGGCTTGCCTAAAGACCCTTAAGCAACTGTAAGTGTTGATCTATGTTAATTCTCTTTTATTTTATATTTGCAATGTACATATCTAATGTCTCAACTTTGTAACAACTTTTTATCTTTGTAATCACTGCCCTCTTTTGAGGAATAAATCGTAAATTTATCAGTCTGCCTTCATGCTCTAAAAAAACAAACTTCAGCGCCTTTTTTAGATAATTACGCTACTGATTGGGTTGGCTTTGAACCCCTCTGTTACAGAACCACTCAGCACCCAGAATATGTTGTGCAGTTATATGGATGTATAATAGGTTCCATGTGAGATGCATGTCCCTAATGTATCAGCAGTGTCCACCCTCCCCCCACCTTTGTAATTCCCACAGTAAACATCCGCAGGCTCCGGCCACCTGCGGCTTTTGTAATGCATGTCTGGCCTGATGCTTGTCTATTGGCCGGCTGTTATGAGTTCATTTTCCCCTTCACCATTGAAGTCTGAAGAAATCCCTCTTCTGGTGAAGGAAGGTAGTGAGGCTGATTACCAAGCACCTGAGCTGGGAGAGGATGACTGGGCGACGGGGATCTCTGACTGGATATAAGGCAGCCGACGCCCTTCTGCCTCGCTGGTGATTTCTCTGTGGAATTCTAGGAGACCAGTCTGATTCCTGCTCCTCAAAAGCTAAGTTTTCTGCTTTGCCTTTTTGCATTTGTGTTTTGGTTTTAGTTTGCCTTGCTTTTCTGGATTCTGCCATTCCCTGCTGGGGTGAGCTGAATTCCTTTTTGTCTGTTTGCTCTGTCTTCAGAAAATACCTGAGTACTGACATAGTCTTTTTGAAGCCTAGCGTCCTCAGGGCCTTTTTCCCTGTCAGTCTGTTGGCTCTTATTTTGATAGGGTTTTTCGCGGATTGCAGACAGCAGCCTTCCTATCCTGTCCTATCTAGTTAGCTTGGGCCCCATCATTTGCTCAGTCTATCTTTCTATCTGTGTTAGTGTTTTTTCTTCTTGCTTCACCGTCATTATATGTTGGGGGCTGCCTATTGCTTTGGGGTCTGCTCTGGGGCAGTTTAGATTTCCCTTTCTGTCGTTAGGCTAGGCAGTTCTCCGGCTGTGATCGAGGGGTCTAGGGCATCGTAGGAAACCCCCACGGCTACTGCTAGTTGTTGTTGATAAGGTTCAGGGGTCTGCAATCCGATAGCTGCCAACTTCTCTGGTTTTCTGGGCTTAGCTAGCATTTCTGTTTTTGCCTCCTACGGTGACTCATTCATAACAGCCGGCCCTCTGTATCTGTGTGATATATTCTGTGTCCTGTGAGTAAAGTGTTGTCAGACTGGAAATACATGGAGAAGCAGTGATCTTTTATATGCGCCCATGCACTCAGAGGAATTCCAGCCAGAATCCTTCATTCAGACTGCAGCCAACGCAGAGCGGACCTCCGAAAACACGGGGTGGTACTGAAAGAGGTACCCATGCTTGGTAGACCCCGATACACTGGTGGCAGCGGCGGGATATGATACCCCTTCTACAGGAGGAAAGGAATGAATGGAAAACAACTACCAGAAGTTAAAGAGGACTACATTATAAAAAGATCTGGCCCGAGGGTTGATCGCCAGCAACAAAACAAAAGCGGATTTGATAGCAGCCATCATGGAACACGACAGTGCAGCGCCCCCCAATGTGAACGTGGAGGAGACCGAATTCCAGAGGGAGGTAAAGAACAGACTGGCGATCTATGGCCCAAACCCTGCAGTAGAGATCATACGAGAGGTGATGGCTGATGTGCGTACTGATCTGAAGGAAAAGATGGCCTAGCGGACCAGGATAGAGCTAGCCAAGATGGAGATGGCAGAGCGGACCAAAGTGGAGCTGGCCAAGATGGAGATGGCAGAGCGGAGAGAGGAGAGTCAGCGAGCAGGGGGAGCTCTGGCCTTCGACCAGGTACCTTCAACAGTAAGCCACAAAAAGATCCAGTACAATGCCTTCCGACAGTTGGGGGAGGCAGAGGAAGACATTGATGGCTTTCTGCAGGACTTTGCGTGGCAGTGTGCCCTTCATCAAGTAAAGCCGGAGGAACGGGTTCAGATTCTGGCCAGCAAGCTGACAGGCCGGGCAGCGGACGCCTATCGCACGGTACCTGATGAGGACTGTATGGACTATGAGCGGATCAAAGAAGTGATCTTGGCCCGGTATGCGCTGACACCAGAGGCCTACCGCCAAAAGTTCCGCGGACTTATAAAATGCGTAACCGATACCCACGCTGAATGGGCCTGTAAATTACGGCGGTCACTGCTACAGAGAGTACAAGGGAGCCAAGCAACCACTAAGGAGGACGTCCTCCAGCTCTTCCTGTTAGAACGATTCTTTAATGGACTAAACCCCGAGACACAGGAATGGCTTCGGGACAGGCGGCCAACGACTCTTGAGGAAGCCGCTCTTCTGGCCGATGAACATCATGATGCCAGGAGGCCGCAGTTGTCCGGATCAAAGGTCGTCACTAGGGGCCCGCCCATGGACCTGGAGGGCCCCAAACCACCGAAGATTGTAGGAGGACCAGCTAGAAACCCGGCCTACCACAGTCCCCCTGGGGCGCGATGCCACACCTGCCGTCAGCTGGGCCATCTGCAAAGACAAAGTCCCAACCGGACTCAGCATACTCAGTGGCCAAAGGCGGGAACAGCAACCTTCAGCCGGGCTGCTGTACACTGCTACCAAGGCGAAGCTGACCCGGCATTCGGGGCTACGATTAACCAAGGGGTGGAAGAGATGGAGGAAGTGCTGCATGAAGTAGACCCCGTGCAGGCAGCCCGGGCAGATAATCGACAACTGCATCGACAGGTCATGTGAGTTAATGGGAAACGTATGCAGGGACTAAGAGATTCTGGGGCAACTTTAACCCTTGTGAAGCCTCATCTCATCCGGGACCAAGAGAAGACGGACCGGACAGTGGCAGTCCATGTAGCAGGGGGAGCCATACATCAACTGCCCACTGCCAGGATTCAACTGAACTGGGGAGTCGGGGATGGCCTTGTTGAGGTCGGCTTGATGGAGGATTTACCTGCAGACGTCTTGCTGGGAAATGACTTGGGGCCCATGTTGTCTGCATTCTCGGTGGCCCCTCTGGCTGAGACCTATCCTGTGACCACCCGGAGACAAGCTCGAGCTGCGGAGGCGGAATCATACTCAGAGGAGGCCCAGGTAAGACATTCCAGCCCTACACGTATTCACATAGCCAGACACATTTCTTGGGCCACCCCAGATGAATTTAAGAGGGAGTTACTTGAGGATCCTTATTTAGAGGGATATCGTGGGAAGGCACAGGAGGGGAGAGGAGTACTGGAAGGGGAACAGTTTGTATGGAAGCAGGGACTCCTCTACCGGATCACAGAGCAGCACCACACAGGGACGAGCCCCACTATAAAACGACAGCTGGTAGTTCCCAAGAAGTATAGGCAGGAGCTACTGCGAATCTCTCATGATATACCCTTGGCCGGGCACTTCGGCATCAGTCGCACCAGGCATCGTCTGACACAAAACTTCTTTTGGCCGGGGGTAACCTATGATGTTCGTCAGTACTGCCAGACCTGTGACAGTTGTCAGCGCATTGGCAAGAGGGGGGATCGATGCAAGGCCAAATTACGCCCCCTCCCCATTGTGGAGGAACCATTTAGCCGAGTAGCGGTCGATCTGATAGGGCCGTTAGCCAAACCCAGTCCGTCAGGGAAAAGGTATATATTGACAGTGGTAGTGTCAGAGACACCGCACTACACTTGCTCATAGAGCCAGAACGCGTGTCCTGAGTAAAGAAGCAGTGCTAAAAGTTACCAGGGGAGCAGGGCAGCAGAGGCGACAATGCGTGCTTCAAGCTAATAGTGTCAGGGTCCAGTCAGCGCTGGAAAGTAAAGAGGCACGGGACCTGCGGACACTGAAAATGAGCAAGCTTGCACAGGACCTATGGTCATGTGACTGCAAGGGGGCGTGGCTTAGCGTCCTGCTTTCAGATATGACAGGACACCATACAACTCAGTCAGGCAAAACGGAGGTCACAACAGTACGGGCAAACGAGGCACAGGAGGGACAAACAGACGGGTAGTCAGACAAAGCCAAAGGTCATACACAAGAGGGCGACGTGGTACCAAGGGGACTAGCAGAGAGAAGTCGGGTCACAAGTAGAGAGTCATACACGAGAGGTAGCGCAGTACAAGAGGGTCAGGCAGAACTCGTAACAGAGACAGAACCGGATCAAAACCACACAAGCAAGCAAGATATCAGGCACAAGGCACACGTATACAAGAGGTCACTTAACTCAGCCGAGGGCAGGAGTATAACTGACAGCGGACCCAGGTCCAGTGAGCAGTAAATAGCCTCCTTCTGCCAGAGAGAGGCAGCACAATTAACCCATAGTCTAACCAGGACGGGTCAAAGCAAAATCCCGTCCTGGATCATGACAGGCAGATTATGCCACACGGTATCCAGAGGCGGTTGCGTTACCTAACATACTGGCAGAGACGGTGGCGGCTGCACTGCTCCAGGTTTTCTCACGGGTTGGATTTCCCCGGGAGATTATCTCGGACCAGGGTACCCAGTTTACAGCAGAGGTGACCAACCAACTGTGGAAGCTGTGCGGCGTAAAGTCCATTAGAAGCGCCCCGTACCACCCACAAACCAATGGGTTGTGTGAACGCTTTAACGGAACATTAAAACAGCTCATTGGGACTTTTACCAGGACCTACAGGGACTTGGAGAAATTCCTGCCACACCTCCTGTTTGCCTATCGGGAGGTGCCCCTAGAATCCACGGGGTTCTCCCCGTTCAAGCTGGTATACGGGAGACGGGTAAAGGGACCCCTAGACTTAGTGCTGGAACACTGGGAAGGGGAGGGCCTCATAGAAGGGGTACCTATTGTACACTATGTGCTGGAATTCCGGGACCGCCTACAGGAGCTGACTCAGGCTGTACGTGAGAACATGCAGGCGACCCAGCGGCGCCAGCGCATATGGTACGATCGGAGGGCCAGAGAGTGCACTTTGGAAATAGGAGGGAAGGTCCTGGTGCTAGAGCCCACCAAGCAGAACAAGTTCCAAGCTGCATGGCAGGGGCCCTATCAGGTAGTGGGGAGAATAGCCGACACAACCTATAATGTCGCCGATTGTGACGACCCCAGGGTTATCCGCATGTTCCACGTGAATATGCTGAAGCCCTACTGGGAGCGCCCTGAAGAGGTAGTGGCCATCTGTGCACCTGAAGCAGAGGATTTAGCCGGACTTCTCTTGCCGGATGTCTTAGGGGAAAGGACTCAGTCTAAAACATGGGACCAGGTACACTTGAGTGAAGACCTATGCCCCCGGGAGAGATAGCAGGCGGAGGCGTTGTTGAGGCTGCGACAGAGGATGTTTTCAGAGAGACCGGGGTACACTCGCCTGGCACAACACAAGGTTGAGACCCAGGATCAGCCCCCCTACGACAAAACCCCTTCCGCGTCCCTGAGTCTGTACGAGAGGGGATGCGACAAGAGATACAAGAGATGTTGCGTTTAGGGGTCATTGAAGAGTCAGATAGTCCCTGGGCATCCCCTGTAGTGTTAGTGCGCAAGAAGGATGGGACTACACGGTTTTGTGTAGACTATCATAAGCTCAATGAGAAAACAGTGACGGATGCATATCCCATGCCGCGTGTGGATGAGTTGTTAGACCGGCTGGCGGGGGCAAAGTATTTGACCACCATCGATCTATGCAAAGGCTACTGGCAGATTCCCCTTAGTCCTGACGCTATTCCCAAGTCGGCATTTGTCACCCCGTTCGGCTTATTCCAGTTTCGAGTTATGCCATTCGGGATGAAGAATGCCCCGGTGACCTTCCAAAGGCTGGCTGACCGGCTTCTGGATGGTCTCCAGGACTATGCTTGTGCCTACCTGGACGACATCGCCATCTACAGTGCGACATGGGAAGAGCATCTAAATGAGACAGTATTGGACAGGATCCACCAGGCCGGAATCACCCTGAAGCCAAACAAGTGTCACGGGGCAAAGCAGAGGTTCAGTATTTAGGGCATTGGGTGGGAAGTTCGAAACAGCGACCAGAACCATCCAAGATTGAGGCCATAGCCAAATGGCCCATCCCACGCACTAAAACCCAGGTCATGGCGTTTCTAGGGACAGCGGGGTATTACAGGAAATTCGTTCCCAATTTCAGCAGCGTAGCCAAGCCCCTCACTGATTTGACCCGTAAGAACCAACCCCCACCAGGTAACCTAGACCTCAGAGTGTGAGGAAGCCTTCCGCCAACTAAAGGAAGCCCTCACCAGTACCCCTGTATTGGCTGCACCCGATCCAACTAAACGTTTCCTGGTTCACACAGACGCTTCTATGTTTGGATTGGGGGCAGTACTGAGCCAAGTCGGGCCGGACGGCCATGAACACCCGGTAGCTTACCTGAGTCGGAAACTACTGCCCCATGAAGTAAGCTATGCGGCCATCGAGAAGGAGTGCCTGGCGGTAGTATGAGCACTCAAGAAGTTGCAACTATATTTGTATGGACGACAGTTTTCCCTCCTAACGGACCATAATCCCCTAGTCTGGCTTAATCGGGTCTCCGGAGACAACGCCAGATTGCTGCGGCGGAGTTTAGCCCTACAACCTCTGGACTTCACCATCCACCACAGACCCGGCAAACAAAACGGTAACGCCGATGGACTAAGTCAACAAACGGAACTTGTACCAACCCCATAGACTTCGGTCATCCCCAAACCAATCCGTTGAGGATCAGACTGTGTATGCTGATCGCGTCACTGAAAAGGGGGAGCCGTGTTACAGAACCACTCAGCACCCAGAATATGTTGTGCAGTTATATGGATTGTGATGTACAATGTCTGTGAGGTATGAGGTTTTGTCCACAAAATATGATGTTTTCTGTTGTAACTTTCCAGAAAGATCCGGCAGATATGACAATCCAGGCTGCTAGCTCTGCAGCTTCATCCCTCCTCCCTTCACACACACACAGAGCAGTGCCACCCCCCCTCCTCTACAGCCTGTGTTTGCACTAGTAATAGGAGACCCCCCTGCTGCTACAACCATTTGTTTCCTTCTCTCCTCTTCAGAGCGGGAAAAACTTCTTTGTTTGAAACGAATAAAACTATGAGAGACTATACCATAAGAACCAAATACACTAGAGATATGAAAATCACATTTTTGTAATCCGGGCGGTCACAGCGTCGCTGCCGTGGTTCTGGCGAAGCGTAATCCTTTCAGAACCTGAGATATGTGTTCCAGCTAAACGGTGTATCAGAACTACTGCATATTTGGTCTTGAATTATTGTACTCAACAAATCACAACCAATGATGCCCTATATGTGTCTGTGCGGGCTGCCCCCACGGAGTTATGATTAGTATAAGTTTTCTAGTGTAATTCTACATCCAAAGGAGAGAGGTGGGATTAACCCAGCATGCATCTCTCCGTGATGTCACATAGCAAGTCTATAAAGCATTTCCTGGACAAAACCAGAGCAGAACAGCTCAAGTCGTCGTGCTAGAAAGATCCCCAGATGAGCGGAGAAGTGCAGCTCCGCCTCCACCCACCTTAGCTGCATGGTCTGCCTAAGGAACAATATGGAACTGTGAGTGTACTCTCTTTGTTTTCTCCACTTTTATTTTATACCTGTACTGTACATATTTTATGTCTCAATTTTATAGCAACTTTTATCTGTAATCACTGTCCTCTTTCGGAAAATAAATGAAATAATTATTTAGATCTGTCTCTATGCTCTAAGACTCGAACTATACGCCTTTGATAGATAATCGCTACTAATTCAAGGGGTTTGCCACGGACCCTCTTAATTTAACACTGTGAATTAAGTAACCGTGACTGGTGGCAGCACGTTGTGCACGGCTATTGCGGCTTGCTGGCAGTCTAGAAGGGTCTTATATAGCTGAATGAGGGGCTGCGGCCACAGCTGATAATTCCCTTACTGCAGAAGCCTAATTGCCGGTTCACAACAGGCAGCCCGTCCGGCGACTAATTATCCTAGGTGCAGTTCCCTGACTGACCTGAGGGTAAGGGGGGCGCCGGAGAGCTGCGAGTTCCAAAGTGGAACTGAGAAACTGGGATATACATAAATCCCCGCAGTACTTGGAAGATTGATAGCAGTGGTGGGGCATCCAAATTAAACTCCCCCTGCGGCAAATTGTAGAGCGAGATTAGCTTGCTGGATATTTTTGGTCACATGGTGCCAGTATTGGGATAACTAAGATAAGCCCCACTGTGCCTGTGATAGCCGTGTGCCGGCATTGTGTCACGCCCCTCCGTCCGCTGATACACCGGTGTCAGTGGTGGGATTGTGACATAGTGGTGACACAGGGTCCGCTGTCCGTCGCGTTTTGGTGGCAGCGGGACCCCCGTTAGTGTCGCCCGTAAGTGGACGAACGGCGGTGGGCTGTTCGTCACATATTGGTGGCAGCGGTGGGATAATCCTAGAGCATTAGTGATTTGGTTTGAGCAATCATTCCTCTCACTAAAAACCTGCACGGTTCCTGCGGGAATCCTGCATCATAGGTTTTGGAGAACAGACTCAGTGGTTACTAGTTCTGAGACATTTGTGTGTACGTACAAGTATTCCCTCCCATTTCTTCGTTTTTCTTTTTCTATCTTTTATTTGGCAACCATGGCGGCAAAAGGAGAACCTTGGTACAACCGGCAGACAAAGGAAGTTCTTGCTGGGTTATGCACGTACCAAGGCCTTGACGCCAGGAACAAAAACAGAGCTCAAATGATCGCGGCTCTAGTGCAGCTGGACAACGACCAGAATCCAGCGAGCGCAGAAGTTGGCCCAAGTGACAATGGGGCTGCAGCAGAGGCTCCACTCATGAGCGCGGGGCCCACATTCAATCAGAGCACGCTGGACCCCTACCTGCAAGCGGCCTTGGACGCACTCCCTGCCGAAGACCGTGACGGACGTCTGCAGCTGATCCAGCAAGCTCGAGAGAGAGCAGAGCAGCGAGCCGAGCGGGAGGCGGAGAGACGCGAGCGCCAAGCTGAGGCTGAGAGAGCAGAGCAGCGAGCCGAGCGGGAGGCGCAGAGGGCCCATGAACTGGAGGTACTCCAGCGGGGTGGGAATGCCCCCACAGCCCGAAGCAGTGAGCCCAGCAGCGTCCAGACTCCTAAACCCCGGCCAGAGCATTTTCCCGTGATGGAAAAGGATGGGGACTTGGACACATTTCTGCGAGCCTTTGAGAAAGCCTGCAGACAGTACCAGCTGCCTAGCTGGCTAAAAGGCAAAGCCCTGGAGGCATTTGCTTCTCTTCCGCCAGAAGCCGATGACGACTATGACGCCATAAAGCAGGCGCTGATCGCCAAATACCGGCTGACACCTGAGGTATACCGAAAGAAGTTCCGACACCTCCAACGTGGCCCACACGATAGCTACAGTGATGTGGTGCAAGGACTCAGGACCCACTTTGACCAGTGGATCCATGGACTGTCCGTTGAAACCTTTGAGCAGCTACGGGACCTGATGATCAAAGACCAGTTCCTGCATCTCTGCCCAGCTGAGGTCCGACAGTTCATCCTGGACCGCGAACCAACGAACGCGGACAAAGCGGCGCAGATCGCTGACAACTACGAGGCCAACCGGAAGCCCGAGACGCGGAGGACAGTCACGACCAGCTGGAGAGGGGGTAAGCAGGCAACCAACCCCAGTGCCCCAGCTAGCCGTCCCTCCGGAGGCCCAGTCCCTGTTTCCAACAACAGGCCGGCTACTGACAGTCGCCTGTGTCACCACTGCAAGCGGCCTGGTCACTTCTCTTACACCTGTCCGGATAGGCCGAAGTACCCCCCAGCCAAGGCCCCCGGGCCCAACGCCTCTGTTCTTTTGGTGGGAGGTGTGGTTGGGAAGGCTGACGACAACGTTCAACCTGTTCAGGTGGGGGCCCGTCTTGCTACAGGCCTCAAGGACACCGGGGCTGAACGAACCCTCATCCGTCCTGGACTGGCGGCCCCTGAAGAGTTTGTTGAGGGGAAAACCCTGACTGTCACCGGGATTGGAGGCACCCGTTGTCCCTTGCCAGTGGCACGAGTTTTTCTTGACTGGGGTGCCGGGAGCGGGTTGAGGGAGGTGGGAGTGTCTGAAAACCTGCCCACTGATGTTTTATTGGGGACTGACTTGGGGCGGATGGTTGCATACTACGTCCCTGACACCCTTCCCCGAACTGATAATAAGGGTAACGTTAACCCTGATGATGATGATGATGACGGGAAACTGAATGTGTTACCTGCTAATGCCTTGATGAGTAATGATGCAACTAACAACCATTCTTTCCCCAGGTATGATGCTGATGTGAATGTGCCAAAGCAAACTGATAACCATTCTTCCCCTAGGAAGGATGATGATGAGGTTGATGTATCTGTGCCGACTGAACCCGTTAACCCTTTCTTTGAAGCGGTAGATGTGTCCACAGGTACCGAAGTGCTCAGCCCCGTCACTCTGCGGAGTGAGACGGCTGAGGAACCCCTGGCAGGAGTAAGCAACGGTGCTCAAGAGAATGGGGAGGTGCATGGGGACCATGAGGAAGGTAATGCCATGCAGTTGACCAGTGCCACCGAGGAAGGTAACTGGCCCATAAGTAGCCCTGCTCCTGAAGTGTTGGGGGTGGATGGGGAGGTAGAGCCCAAGCCAGCACCGGCTGGTGGGTCTGTAGAAATCCCCAGGGAGACAGCATACATAGCAGCTGTCACACGCAGTCAGAGTGCCCAGATCGCAGGTAACGCACTGTCTTCTGGACCCTCTGCTGCTACAGGAGAGACTGAACCAGAGGTGAACCCAGAGCCGGTTCCAGAGGGTCCCAGTAAAGAGGGGACCCTGACGTCACTTCTGGCAGCCTCCAGCATGGAGTTCCAGGCTGCTCTGCACACAGATGCCAGCCTGGAGAAATTGAGAGGTCTCGCCGAGACGCCCACCTCCAAGTCTGATAAGGAGAGGGTGTTCTGGGAACGAGGAAGGTTGTACCGGGAGATAGTACCCGGAGATCCTAAAAAGGAGTGGTTGAGGGGAAGACAGCTGGTCGTCCCCTATCAGTTCAGAACTGAGTTGTTGCGGATTGCCCATGAGATTCCCCTCGCTGGACACTTGGGGATCAGCAAAACAAAGGCACGGCTGTCTCAACACTTCTATTGGCCCAAGATGGGGACAGATGTAACACACTACTGCCGCTCCTGCGCCACCTGTCAAAAAGTGGGTAAGGCGGGGCCTGCTCTTAAGGTTCCCCTTATTCCTTTGCTGGTGATAGAGGAGCCTTTCCAGAGAATCGCGGTGGACATTGTAGGACCGCTGTCCGTCCCCAGCAGCTCCGGAAAGCGATACATTCTCACCGTGGTAGACTACACAACCCGGTACCCAGAGGCAGTAGCTCTGTCTTCAACCAGGGCAGATAAGGTGGCGGACGCACTGGTGACCATCTTTTCAAGAGTAGGATTTCCCAGGGAGATGCTTACCGATCAAGGGCCCCAATTCATGTCTCGCCTAATGGAGGCTCTCTGTGAGAAAATGCAGGTGACGCAGCTGGTATCGAGTCCGTATCACCCACAGACTAATGGTTTGTGTGAACGTTTCAACGGTACCCTCAAACAGATGCTCCGCATACTGGTTGAGACCCAAGGGCGCGACTGGGAGCGGTACCTCCCACACCTGCTGTTCGCTTACAGAGAAGTTCCGCAGGCCTCGACCGGGTTCTCCCCCTTCGAGCTCCTGTATGGCAGGCGAGTCCGGGGACCCCTTGGGTTGATAAGAGAATCCTGGGAAGATGAGCCAAACCCCACAGAAGTGTCCATCGTGGATTATGTCATGTGCTTCCGTGACAAGATGCAGACCTTGACGCAGTTGGTGCATGACAACATGACGCAGGCTCAGGCTGACCAGAAGCGCTGGTACGACCAGAACGCCCGGGAGAGGACCTACCAGGTGGGTCAAAAGGTCTGGGTGCTGGTCCCCGTACCAACGGATAAGCTTCAGGCAGCCTGGGAAGGCCCATACGTCGTCCACCAACAGCTCAACCCGGTCACCTACGTGGTCACGCTTGACCATGCTCAGGGTAGGCGCAAGGCCTTTCACGTCAACATGCTGAAGGCGCACTACGAACGTGAAGCTTGCGTCCTACCGGTCTGCAATCTGCCAGAGGATGGGGAGGAAGATCCCCTCCTGGACATGCTGGCCCAGGCCAAGGCCAATGGGTCCATTGAGGACATGGAGATAAGTGGTTCGCTCACCGTGTCCCAGCGGTTGCAGTTGATGGCCACCCTGAAACTCTTCCGGCCCGTGTTCACCAACCAACCGGGGAGGACGGAGTTAGCGGTTCATGAGGTGGACACCGGGAATCACGCCCCATTACGGCGAACACCCTATCGTATCTCTGAAGCGGTGCAACAAGTCATGCGCCAAGAGATCGATGAGATGTTAAGGCTGGGGGTGATTCGACGGTCAAAAAGCGTGTGGGCTTCACCTGTAGTCCTCGTGCCTAAAAAGGATCGAACCACCAGGTTCTGCATGGACTACAGGGGGCTCAACGCCATCACAACCTCTGATGCCCACCCAATGCCGCGCATCGAGGATCTGCTCGAGCGGTTGACAAACGCCAACTACATATCCATCATGGATTTGAGTCGGGGATACTGGCGGATTCCCCTGAGCCCTGAGGCGCAGGAGAAATCCGCCTTTATCACCCCCTTTGGACTGTACGAGTCCACGGTCATGCCCTTCGGCATGAAGAATGCCCCTGCCACTTTCCAGCGGATGGTCAACCACCTGCTTCGGGGACACGCAGTGGCGTACTTAGACGATATTGCCGTCTTCAGTTCCACCTGGGAGGAACACCTCCAGCACCTCCAGGAGGTGCTCAAGCGTCTTCACCAGGCAGGCCTGACCATCAAGCCGGGGAAGTGCCAGATAGGCATGCACAAGGTCCACTACCTGGGGCACCGGGTAGGCGGGGGTTCCATGAGTCCGGAGCCAGAAAAAGTGGACGCAATCGTGTCCTGGCCCACCCCCAGGACCAAGAAACAGGTGAAGTCCTTCTTGGGCACTGCAGGGTACTATAGGCGGTTCGTACAGGACTATAGCGCCCTTGCCAAACCCTTGACTGACCTCACCAAGCAGAGGCTACCCCAAACAGTCAACTGGACAGATGACTGTGAGGCGGCTTTCCAAGCTCTGAAAGCAGCCCTCTGCAACTCTCCAGTGTTGAGAGCAGTCGACAGCAGTCGCCCGTTTCTGGTACAGACCGACGCCAGCGAGTTTGGCCTCAGTGCTGTGCTTAGCCAGGTCGACTCGGGAGACCAAGAACACCCTGTGTTGTACCTGAGCCGGAAACTTTTGCCGAGGGAAGTGGCATACTCGACCATCGAGAAGGAGTGTCTGGCCATGGTGTGGGCACTGCAACGTTTGCAGCCCTACCTGTACGGGCGCGCCTTCACGGTGGTAACTGACCACAACCCTCTGAGCTGGTTGCACACAGTGTCCGGAACCAATGGAAGGTTGCTCCGCTGGAGCCTTGCCCTTCAACAGTACGACTTCATTGTAAAACACAGGAAGGGCAGTGAAAACGGCAATGCCGATGGGTTGTCCCGCCGGGGCGAATCCGCTGAGGTGCGCATGGCAGATTACCGAGAGGTAATGCCTCCTTAGCACCCTCTTAAGGGGGGAGGTGTGATGTACAATGTCTGTGAGGTATGGGGTTTTGTCCACAAAATATGATGTTTTCTGTTGTAACTTTCCAGAAAGATCCGGCAGATATGACAATCCAGGCTGCTAGCTCTGCAGCTTCATCCCTCCTCCCTTCACACACACACAGAGCAGTGCCACCCCCCCTCCTCTACAGCCTGTGTTCGCACTAGTAATAGGAGACCCCCCTGCTGCTACAACCATTTGTTTCCTTCTCTCCTCTTCAGAGCGGGAAAAACGTCTTTGTTTGAAACGAATAAAACTATGAGAGACTATACCATAAGAACCAAATACCCTAGAGATATGAAAATCACATTTTTGTAATCCGGGCAGTCACAGCGTCGCTGCCGTGGTTCTGGCGAAGCGTAATCCTTTCAGAACCTGAGATATGTGTTCCAGCTAAACGGTGTATCAGAACTACTGCATATTTGGTCTTGAATTATTGCACTCAACAAATCAAAACCAATGATGCCCTATATGTGTCTGTGCGGGCTGCCCCCACGGAGTTATGATTAGTATAAGTTTTCTAGTGTAATTCTACATCCAAAGGAGAGAGGTGGGATTAACCCAGCATGCATCTCTCCGTGATGTCACATAGCAAGTCTATAAAGCATTTCCTGGACAAAACCAGGGCAGAACAGCTCAAGTCGTCGTGCTAGAAAGATCCCCAGATGAGCGGAGAAGTGCAACTCCGCCTCCACCCACCTTAGCCGCATGGTCTGCCTAAGGAACAATATGGAACTGTGAGTGTACTCTCTTTGTTTTCTCCACTTTTATTTTATACCTGTACTGTACATATTTTATGTCTCAATTTTATAGCAACTTTTATCTGTAATCACTGTCCTCTTTCGGAAAATAAATGAAATAATTATTTAGATCTGTCTCTATGCTCTAAGACTCGAACTATACGCCTTTGATAGATAATCGCTACTAATTCAAGGGGTTTGCCACGGACCCTCTTAATTTAACACTGTGAATTAAGTAACCGTGACTGGTGGCAGCACGTTGTGCACGGCTATTGCGGCTTGCTGGCAGTCTAGAAGGGTCTTATATAGCTGAATGAGGGGCTGCGGCCACAGCTGATAATTCCCTTACTGCAGAAGCCTAATTGCCGGTTCACAACAGGCAGCCCGTCCGGCGACTAATTATCCTAGGTGCAGTTCCCTGACTGACCTGAGGGTAAGGGGGGCGCCGGAGAGCTGCGAGTTCCAAAGTGGAACTGAGAAAGTGGGATATACATAAATCCCCGCAGTACTTGGAAGATTGATAGCAGTGGTGGGGCATCCAAATTAAACTCCCCCTGCGGCAAATTGTAGAGCGAGATTAGCTTGCTGGATATTTTTGGTCACATGGTGCCAGTGTTGGGATAACTAAGATAAGCCCCACTGTGCCTGTGATAGCCGTGTGCCGGCATTGTGTCACGCCCCTCCGTCCGCTGATACACCGGTGTCAGTGGTGGGATTGTGACATAGTGGTGACACAGGGTCCGCTGTCCGTCGCGTTTTGGTGGCAGCGGGACCCCCGTTAGTGTCGCCCGTAAGTGGACGAACGGCGGTGGGCTGTTCGTCACATGGATGTATAATAAGTTCCATGTGAGATGCATGTCCCTAATGTATCAGCAGTGTCCGCCCTCCCCCCACCTTTGTAATTCCCACAGTAAACATCCGCAGGCTCCGGCCACCTGCGGCTTTTGTAATGCATGTCTGGCCTGACGCTTGTCTATTGGCCTGCCCTCTGTATCTGTGTGATATATTCTGTGTCCTGTGAGTAAAGTGTTGTCAGACTGGAAATACATGGATAAGCAGTGATCTTTTATATGCGCCCATGCACTCAGAGGAATTCCAGCCAGCATCCTTCATTCAGACTCCAGCCAACGCAGAGTGGACCTCCGAAAACACGGGGTGGTACTGAAAGAGGTACCCCAGCTTTGTAGACCCCGTTACACCCTCTATTAAGTCTATACCTTAAGCAGAGAAATCGGGAGCTGGTGGAGGCGTGGTGTGTTCAGTTGGTTGGGCTAGCTGGCAGTACAGAAGGGTCTTATATGCTGAATGCCTTATCTCTTCTTCCCACAACCGCATACAAGACTTCTCCCGTGCTTCCCCCATACTCTGGAACTCTCTGCTGCAACACATCAGACTCTCACCATCATCGGAAACCTTCAAGAAGAACCTGAAGACCCATCTGTTCCGACAGCCTACAGCCTGCAATGACCCTCGGTCTACTGAACCACCGCACGACCTGCTCTACCCTCTCCTACTGTATCCTCACCCATCCCTGTAGACTGTGAGCCCTCGCGGGCAGGGTCCCCTCTCCTTATGTACTTGTGTGTCCCTTGTCTTACACATGTTTACTATTCTTGTCTATATTTCCCCTTTTCACATGTAAAGCGCCATGAAATAAATGGCGCTATAGAAATGCATAATAATAATAATGGGTGGCTGAGGCCAAAGCATTGATAATTCCCTTACTGCAGCGGTCTAATCGCCTGTGCACAACAAGCAGCCCGTCCGGCGACTAATTATCCTAAGTGCCGTTCCCTGACTGATCTGAGGATAAGGGGGGCGCCGGAGAGCTGCAAGTTCCAAAGTGGAACTGAGAAAGTGGGATATACATAAATCCCCGCAGTTCTTGGAAGGTTGTTAGCAGTGGTGGGGCATCCAAAATACCCCCCTGTGGTAGATTGTTAGAGCAAGATTAGCTTGCTGTATTTTTGTCACATGGTGCCTGTGGTGGGATAACTAAGATAAGCCCCCACTGTGCCTGTGATAGCCGTGTGCCGGCAGTGCGTCGCTTCCCTCTGTCCGCTGACATATTGGTGGCAGCGGTGGGATTGTGACAGTTACTATGAGCAATGATTGGTTGCTGTGGTCAATAAAGCCGTTCTCCAGGTCAGACATTCCTCACACATGATAGAAAACACCGTGTGCACAACTGAAGGGGTGCCGAGGTAGGTTCCCAAACCAGGTATATAGCAAATGAAAACCTGGCACTCAACTTAGGATCCACAGTACAAGCACCACTACACTGTAACTGGTATGCACCACTACGCCGTGACCTAAATGTATACACAGCCACATATCTCTACAACATGACCTGAATGTATACACAGTACAAGCACCACTAAACCATGACCTGTATACACAGAGTCCAGACACAACACCATAACCTGTATACAAACAGTCCAGACACTACTACACCATAACCTGTATACACACGGCCCAGACACCACTACACCATAACTTGTATACACACAGTCCAGACACCACTACACCATAACTTGTATACACACAGAAAAGACACCACTACACCATAACCTGTATACACACAGTACAGACACCACTACACCATAACCTGTATACACACGGCCCAGACACCACTACACCATAATCTGTATACACACAGTCCAGATATTACTATACCATAACCTGTATACACACAGAAAAGACACCACTACACCATAACCTGTATACACACAGTACAGACACCACTACACCATAACCTGTATACACACGGCCCAGACACCACTACACCATAATCTGTATACACACAGTCCAGATATTACTATACCATAACCTGTATACACACAGAAAAGACACCACTACACCATAACCTGTATACAAACAGTACAGACACCACTACACCATAACTTGTATACACACAGTCCAGACACCACTACACCATAACCTGTATACAAACAGTACAGACACCACTACACCATAACTTGTATACACACGGCCCAGACACCACTACACCATAACTTGTATACACACAGTCCAGACACCACTACACCATAACCTGTATACACACAGAAAAGACACCACTACACCATAACCTGTATACACACAGTACAGACACCACTACACCATAACCTGTATACACACGGCCCAGACACCACTACACCATAATCTGTATACACACAGTCCAGACACCACTACACCATAACCTGTATACACACAGAAAAGACACCACTACACCATAACCTGTATACACACAGAAAAGACACCACTACACCGTAACCTGTATACACACAGTACAGACACCACTACACCATAACCTGTATACACACAGAGTCCAGACATTACTACACCATAACCTGTATACAAACAGTACAGACACCACTACACCATAACTTGTATACACACAGAAAAGACACCACTACACCATAACCTGTATACAGACAGTACAGGCACTACTACACCATAACCTGTATACACAGAGTCCAGACACCACTACACCATAACCTGTATACAAACAGTACAGACACCACTACACCATAACCTGTATACAAACAGTACAGACACCACTACACCATAACCTGTATACACACAGAAAAGACACCACTACACCATAACCTGTATACACACAGTACAGACACCACTACACAACCTGTATACACAGCCCAGACACCACTACACCATGACCTGTATACACACAGAAAAGACACCACTACACCATAACCTGTATACACGCATGACCGCGTACGGCCAATATGGGTTTTTTTCTTACCGAGAAACCATCTTATGCCCACCCGAACTGGTAGGCAACACCAATTTACCTTTAAAATAACAACACTACACAAAATAATATTTTTGGATAATTTTGGCCACAGCGGCTAGTTTATTAACAAACAAAACATAACCATGTTTAACAATAAATATTAAATATTAATATGTCATATGTAATGACATGAAGGGGAGGGTTCTTGGAGCCCATAAAATCTGGCTTAAAATATTTTGGCAAAAATTGTCCAACGATAACTCCAACCGCCAAGTTACCCCCAGCCGTACACCACCAGCTCGAGGGCACCATAAATCCCGTTCCGGGAAGGCCAACCACCAAACAGCTCCCAGGGTAAAACCCCCGTCCAGAGCCCGTAACCAAAATGCCAGATCACCCACAGAATTTAACTGTCCGGAATTTTACCTAAAATTCCTTTTTACGCTGAATCAGCGTCAACTCCAAGAACCCCACCCCCCGCCACACACGAACAGCCCTGACCACCTCAGGCTCGTGAGTGCCCCAACACCGCCACAGCCCTCTCAATTCCTTCTTGCATTGCAAGTGACCACAAATCCATCCCTATCTCATTCAAATGAACCCCATCATTTCTCCAAAAATTACCCACCCCAGCTTCCAATTCGAAATGTCGCACGCTTATACCCCCATTCCTTGAAACCAAACTCGACACAGCCCTATTCAACTTCACCCTAGCCCTATTGATACCCTTCATAGATCGGGCAGCTCTCCATGTCAGCCTTGGGACGATATCCGACCATACAGTAACGACCCCAGGAAAAGACGACCACAACCGAAGGAAGTCAAACCGGATATCCCTGATCAACTCCCTAACAGGTCTAACGCCTAAATCATTCCCTCCCAAATGCACCACCAAGATGTCGGGCGCTTTATCCAAACGAGCAAACTTGGCAAACTCAGGTAACGCCCTGCTCCACACCATCCCCCGAAAACCCAACCAACGAATGACGACCAGGTCCCTGTTAAAACCAAGCTGCCTGCCATCCGGCCTCACGTCTGCCCGAAGCGCACCCCAATGAACGAACGAGTGTCCAAGAATCCAAGCCAAGTAGGGTTGCCGACCTGAAATACATAACCACAACAACATCGTTAAATCCCCCCAGTCCGAGCCATGCCGCTCCAATCAATGACGTACATATGTTCGGTAGCAGCCCGAACTCCAACGACCAATCCGCTTAATCGCGGCCTCCCCCATTCCAAGGCTATCCGCCTCAGATGCTGCCCCAATCCTAAAGGAATGTGATCCATACATGCCTGGTGGAAGGCCCAACTCTCCCAACCTCCTTTTTAGCAGCGCAATAAACTGAAAACGAGACAAGAACGACCCGTCTTCGTGGCACAACAATGGGCCGTCCCGGCCACAAACTCCAATACAATTCCAAACAGCTTTTTGGGCACATCAACGCACCCCCCACGCTCCCCAACACCACACGCTTCCCTTTCCTGAGCTGATCAGTTTTCGAACGCCGAATCCAAAAAGAAACACCTGACGACCCCAATTCAACATCCTCCGCAAGCAGGCCACCTGCCCTGCCCCTACTGAGCGACACTAGTTCACCCAACCTCATCGCCCCAAGAACGCCAGAGAAAAAGCTAATTTGAACAATGCCGACTCAAAAGTAGAACAGCAAACCACCTCCAGGACTCCACCTAATTGTTCCAAAATACTAAAAGAGATTGGTCGACGCCTATCAAAAACCCGGTTACACCTCCGAAAACCTTTGAGAGCCTGCTTGACCCGAAAATCCTTCGTCACATCCACCGAACCCTCCAACTTAAAGCCAAAAGCAAGGCCAGCCATAAATTTGTTAACCCTTGAAACAGACCATCGCAGTTCCTCTGCCCTACCAACCAAAAACAAAACCCCCGACGTCTTCTCCTCTACAGACCCCAAACCTCCCCAATGGGACTCCCAACTCCGCCATATTTTCCATGATGCCTCGTACGACGCCCAAGTCTGGCTTGTAACAGACTCCCGAATTAACCTTCCTGCTCCTCCGTAACAATCCGCCACAAGTGAGAAGGGCATTCCGTTCCGGAAATCTCCGCACCTGGTGCCAGCTCCCGAAACCGCTCCCACTGTAAACGAGACAAAGCATCCGCTATAGAATTTTGCACTCCTGGCACATGCACAGCCGAAATCCACGCATTCAATGCCAGACACCGCAAAACGAATTCTCTCATGAGCTTAACAACCGGGGGGGAAGAGGCGGACAAAGTGTTGATTACTGACACCACACTCATATTGTCACAGTGAAACCTAACTCTGCGGTTCTCAAACATTTCACCCCATATTAATACCGCCACGACAATGGGGAACAACTCCAACAAAGCCAGATTTTTTGTGAAGCCTCTCTGCCGCCACCAATCCGGCCAGCTACCAACGCTCCAACGCCCCTTACAAAAAGCCCCGTAACCAACGCCACCTGCCGCGTCCGTATAGATTTCGCAATCAAAATCATTCAATATCTCTTGTTGAATCAGAGATCTACCATTGTAAGTCTCCAAAAATCGCTGCCACACCGCCAAATCATCCCGGTGCTCCTTTTTTAACCGGATAAAGTGGTGCGCCGACCGAGCTCCCGCCGTCGCGCCCGACAACCGTCGGCAAAAAATCCGGCCCATGGGCATAATCCTGCTGGCAAAGTTCAACCTGCCTAGAAGTGACTGTAATTCTTTTAACGTCACTTTACGCAATCTCATGATTCGCCGCACCTCCAGCCTCAGCAACGACAATTTGTCCTCCGGTAACCGACATTCCATTTTTTCAGAGTCAATCAGTATACCCAAAAAACTTAAGACCGTGCAAGGACCCTCCGTCTTATCTCTTGCCAATGGTACCCCAAAAAACTCCGACACCCATTCCATTGCGGCCAACGTATTCTGACACAAAACCGAATCCGGTGGGCCTATGAACAAGAAATCGTCCAAATAATGAATCACGGACGAAACACCAGCAACGTCCTTAACCGCCCATTCCAAAAAAGTACTGAACGTCTCAAACAGTGAACACGAAATTGCACAACCCATTGGCAAACATCTATCCAAATAATAACCTCCGTTCCAAAAAACAACCCAACAAGGGGATGCTATCCGGGTGTACCGGTAGCAGCCTGAAGGCAGACTCAATGTCAGTTTTTGCCAACAAGGCCCCCTTACCGTACCTGCGAACCCATTGCACCGCCGTGTCAAAGGAGGTATAAACAACCGAACATAACTCCTGATCAATGCCGTCATTTACCGACAACCCCTTTGGGTAAGACAGATGCTGAATCAACCTGAATTTATTTGGTTCCTTCTTGGGAACAACCCCCAATGGGGAAACAACCATTCCTTCCACAGGAACCTCCGTAAATGGACCTGCCATCCTACCCAATTCAACTTCTTTCAGTATTTTGGCACTCACCACCTCAGAATGCAGTTCAGCCGACCTCAAATTCTTAACCGAAAAGGGGACCGTATGGCTAGGAGAAGGGATTATAAAACCATCCGCAAAACCATCCCGTATCACACCAGCCTTTTCTTGATCAGGGTACCTACTTAGAAAGGGGGCCATCTTTTGAAGCCGCACCGGTGTCTCCCCCTTGACCGGCCGCCACTGCTGGCTTCCCCCTTGTTTTCCTAAAACATTTGGATGCTCCATGCGAACTACCGTTGCAATGGGAGCAAACATGCTTAAACTTGCAGGTACTGCCATACTTGCATTGACCGTCGTTAATCTGCCAGCACGCTCCTGATTTCTCTTTTCCCCCTGACGCCCCTTGACTGCCACTCCCTTGTGCGGCCTGCTGATTGCCACTCCCTCCGCCACCAAGAAAGGGCTGCCCATACCTAACCGGTGCCATCACCTTTAACCAAAGCCCGATATCCTTTTGGTCCCACCGAATCTCCGGCCGCACCGCCTTCCGCTGCCTAAATTGCTCATCATAACGCAGCCATGCCTGACCCCCATACGTACGGTGAGCCTCCCCAATCGCATCCAGATAGCAAAACAAGCCAGAACAATTGCCCGGAGACCTCTCTCCAATCACACTCGCCAATATCGCAAACGCCTGCAGCCAATTGACAAATGTCTGTGTGATCAACTGCCATCTCCGCTTTTCGTCCTCCTCCTTCTTACTATCGTCCTTCTTTCCCTTATCCAAATTAAACTTTTCCAATGGAAGAAGGGAGAAAATCTCCACAAACTCATCCCGCCAAATCTTCTCTTTCACTTCTTTCTTCAAATGTGCACCCAAAGGCCCCTCAAAACACACATATACCTCCCCTTTCGCTCGGTCATCCAATCTCACCGAATCCCCTTTTTCCGTTTCTGTCTGGACCGACACAGATATACCCGCCACTGGTATTTGGCCGCCTCCAACCGGCCTCCTTGCCTCGCTCGCCACGTGCGCCCCTGCCCCCATCCCCGGGATCCATGCCCCCGCTGGCGACACCGCGGACACGGGTACTCCCCCTGCAGCTGCTCGCACCCCTCCCACAGGCCCCAATGCGTCCCCCGCCAAGGCTGGGCCATGCCCCGCCCCCGAGATCCCCGCTCCCGCTGGTGACATCCCAGACCCGCACACCATCCCACTTTGCAGCCTCTGCAACATTTGCGACACGCTAAGCAAAAGATCCCGCAGGCCGGGCGCCTCCGCTCCATTCGCTCCCCCCATCCCCCTCACGCCCGATTCAAACCCCCGACTCACACCCGCTACATCAGATACAGCCCCTATGGGCGACAGACAAAACATGGACTCATACTCACCAAGCTGCGCGGGTGCTGTGTCCCCGCCAGCCGGACATCCGGAATCCTGCCGCTCTCCGTCCTGCCGTTGCTCGCTGTTGGAGTCAGAATCTTCTGTGCCGCTTGGCTGCCCCAGGCCCGCGCCCCTGGCCTCCTCGTCACCAGGGGGGACCGGAGCGCCCGCAGCACCACGCACCTCCGACCTCAACCCTGATCTCGAGCGAGTTCGCCCGCGAGACCCAGGCAGGTTTGCCTGGTCCGATCCACGACCCCTGCCAGACAGCACGTCCTTGCTGCCCGCCGCTCCCCCCGCCATCTGTTGAGCGCCAGGGCCTGGCAGCAGGGCATCCCATTCCTGCTGCCCGCCCGCCGAAGTCCTCCTCCTTGTGGTCCCTCTTGCAGGGCCCCCCCTACGGCCTCCACTAGGGGTGCCCGCTGCTCCCGGCGTCCCTGACACCGTCTGTGCCGGCCGCCGCTGTCCTCCCGGCCTGCACCGCCGCTGGTCCGTCCCTCGACGAATCTTCCCTCCTCCCGGGAGCGCCGCGGGCCCGAGCCGCCGCGCTGCGACAGGCCGCACTTCCGGTGCGGCCCTCACTTCCTGCCCAGGCCGCACCGTGGTGACCCGCCGCCTCCGAGCGCCAGCCGGCCGGCTGGGCGGATTCCTGCCGGAGCTGGGGCAGCGTGGAGAAGCCGCGCCGCTGCACCCAGCCTCCGCAGGGTCCCCGGAGTGGCTCCGGAGCCTGCGCCTGCCGCGCGTAGCTACCTCCGGGGAAAGTCTCTCTGGGGGTCGCGTCCTTCTCCTGCCCACGCTCTCCTGGGTCCCGGCCTCACGAAGCAGCGAGGACAGCTGCGCCTGGAGCCAGCCTCCCCTCCTGGACCTCGCCACATCCTGCAGCCTGCCTACGAGCGCCTCCACCGACTCCATCAAGACCGGACGGCGAAGTGTGGGATCAGGATCCTCTGGTAGGTCTTCCCTCGGCGTTCTCTTCCAGCCAGAATGCGGTTTTTCCCGCACTTTCCTCACCCCAGTATCATCTGTCCCTCCCCCATACTCCTCCCATCATCTGGCTCACCCAATCCCCTCCCAATCCACCCCTATTTCAAAAACCATGACCTGCCCAACGCAGTCATGGGGGGCCTCCATCTAGCTGGGCTTACTTCCAGCCCCCTCCTGTCCAGACACCACTACACAACCTGTTTACACAGCCCAGACACCACCACACCATAACCTGTATACACACAGTCCAGACACCACTACACAACCTGTTTACACAGCCCAGACACCACCACACCATAACCTGTATACACACAGTCCAGACACCACTACACAACCTGTTTACACAGCCCAGACACCACCACACCATAACCTGTATACACACAGTCCAGACACCACTACACAACCTGTTTACACAGCCCAGACACCACCACACCATAACCTGTATACACACAGTCCAGACACCACTACACAACCTGTTTACACAGCCCAGACACCACTACACCATGACCGGTATACACACAGAAAAGACACCACTACACCATGACCTGTATACACACAGAAAAGACACCACTACACCATTACCTGTATACACACAGACCAGACACCAATACACCATAACCTGTATACACACAGTACAAACACGACTACACCATAACCTGTATACACACAGTCAAGACACTACTACACCATGACCTGTATACACACAGAAAAGACACCACTAGACCATAACCTGTATACACACAGACCAGACACCAATACACCATAACCTGTACACACACAGCCCAGACACCACTGCACCATAACCTGCATACACACAGTCCAGACATTACTACACCGTAACCTGTATACACACAGTCCAGACACTACTACACCATGGCCTGTATATACACAGTC
Organism: Dendrobates tinctorius; assembly: GCF_039654945.1. NCBI lineage: Eukaryota > Metazoa > Chordata > Amphibia > Anura > Dendrobatidae > Dendrobates > Dendrobates tinctorius. Next base: position 580,343 of record NW_027362155.1, on the reverse strand, counting down.
CAGACATTACTACACCATAACCTGTATACACACAGCCCAGACACCACTACACCATAACCTGTATACACAGCCCAGACACCACTACACCATAACCTGTATACACACAGTCCAGACACCACTACACCATAACCTGTATACACACAGCCCAGACACCACTACACCGGAATCTGTATACACACAGTCCAGACATTACTACACCATAACCTGTATACACACAGTACAAACACTACTACACCATAACCTGTATACACACAGTCAAGACACTACTACACCATAACCTGTATACACACAGCCCAGACACCACTACACCATAACCTGTATACACAGCCCAGACACCACTACACCATAACCTGTATACACACAGTCCAGACACCACTACACCGTAACCTGTATACACACAGTCCAGACACTACTACACCATAACCTGTATACACAGCCCAGACACCACTACACCATAACCTGTATTCACAGCCCAGACACCACTACACCATAACCTATATACACAGCCCAGACACCACTACACCACAAACTGTATACACACAGTCCAGACATTACTACACCATAACCTGTATACACAGAGTCCAGACTCTACTACACCATAACCTGTATACACACAGTCCAGACACTACTACACCATAACCTGTTTACAGAGCCCAGACACCACTACACCATAACCTGTATACACAGAGTCCAGACATTACTACACCATAACCTGTATACACACAGTCCAGACACCAGTACACCATAACCTGTATACACGCAGTCCAGACACTACTACACCATAACCTGTGTACACACAGTACAGACACCACTACACCATAACCTGTATACACACAGTCCAGACACCACTACACCATAACCTGTATACACAGTACAAACACTACGACACCATAACCTGTATACACACAGCCCAGACACCACTACACCATAACCTGTATACACACAGTCCAGACATTACTACCCCATAACCCGTGTCATGATCCAGGCAGGATCTGACAAGTTAAATGGACAAAGTGAGCTTTTTTTTCCTTTGGCTTGGTGCCAAAGTGGGTTGATTGCCCCCGGTGGCCATTACACCATAACCTGTATCCACACAGTCCAGACACTACTACATGATAACCTGTATATACACAGTCCGGACATTACTACACCATAACCTGTATACACACAGCCCAGACACTACTACATGATAACCTGTATACACACAGTCCGGACATTACTACACCATAACCTGTATACACACAGCCCAGACACTACTAAATGATAACCTGTATACACACAGTCCAGACATTACTACACCTTAACCTGTATACACACAGCCCAAACACCACTACACCAAAACCTGTATACACACAGTACAGACACTACTACATAACCTGTATACACACCTCAGACACCACTACACCATAACCTGTATACACACAGTACAAACACTACTACACCGTAACCTGTATACACACAGAACAGACACCAATACACCATAACCTGTATACACACAGCCCAGACACTACTACACCAGAACCTGTATACACACATTCCAGACACCACTACACCATAGCCTGTATACACACAGTCCAGACATTACTACACCATAACCCGTATACACACAGAAAAGACACCACTACACCATAAACTTGATACATACAGTACAAACACTACTACACCATAACCTGTATACACACAGCCCAGACACCACTACACCATAACCTGTATACACACAGACCAGACACTACTATACCATAACCTGTATACACAGAGTCCAGATACCGCTACACCATAACCTGTATACACACAGCCCAGACACCACTACACCATAACCTGTATACACACAGCCCAGACACTACTACACCATAACCTGTATACACACAGTCCAGACACTACTACACCATAACCTATATACACAGAGTCCAGACATTACTAAACCATAACCTGTATACACACAGCCCAGACACTACTACACCATAACTTGTATACACACAGTCCAGACACTACTACACCATAACCAGTATACACACAATACAGACACCACTACACCATAACCTGTATACACAGAGTCCAGACACCACTACACCATAACCTGTATACACACAGTCCAGACACCACTACACCATAACCTGTATACACAGAGTCCAGATATTACTATACCATAACCTGTATACACAGTATAGACACCACTACACCATAATCCGTATACACAGAGTCCAGACATTACTACACCAAAACCTGTATACACACAGTCCAGACACCACTACACCATAACCTGTATACACACAGTCCAAACACCACTACACCATAACCTGTATACAGACAGTCCAGACATTACTACACCATAATCTGTATACACAGAGACAAGACATTACTGCACCATAACCTGTATACACACAGTCCAGACACTACTACACCATGACCTGTATACACACAGTCCAGACATTACTATACCATAACCTGTATACATACAGTCCAGATATTACTACACCATAACCTGTATACACACAGTCCAGACACTACTACACCATGACCTGTATATACACAGTCCAGACATTACTACACCATAACCTTTATACACACAGCCCAGACACCACTACACCATAACCTGTATACACACAGCCCAGACATTACTACACCATAACCTGTATACACACAGCCCACACACCACTACACCATAACCTGTATACACACAGTACGGACTCCACTACACCGTAACCTGTATACAGACAGACCAGACATTCCTACACCATAATCTGTATACACACAGTCCAGACATTACTACACCATAACCTGTATACACACAGCCCAGACACCACTACACCATAATCTGTATACACACAGTTCAGACATTACTACAACATAACCTGTATACACACAGCCCAGACAACACTACACCATAACCTGTATACACACAGTACAGACATTACTACACCATAACCTGTATACACACAGCCCAGACACCAATACACCATAACCTCTATACACACAGTCCAGACACCACTACACTGTAACCTGTATACAGACAGTCCAGACATTACTACACCATAATCTGTATACACAGAGACAAGATATTACTGCACCATAACATGTATACACACAGCCCAGACACTACTACACCATGACCTGTATACACACAGTCCAGACATTACTACACCATAACCTGTATACACACAGTATAGACATTACTACACCATAACCTGTATACACAGTCCAGACATTACTACACCATAACCTGTATACACACAGTCCAGACACTACTACACCATGACCTGTATATACACAGTCCAGACATTACTACACCATAACCTTTATACACACAGCCCAGACACCACTACACCAAAACCTGTATACACAGCCCAGACACCACTACACCATAACCTGTATACACACAGCCCAGACACCACTACACCATAACCTGTATACACACAGCCCAGACATTACTACACCATAACCTGTATACACAGCCCACACACCACTACACCATAACCTGTATACACACAGTACGGACTCCACTACACCGTAACCTGTATACAGACAGTCCAGACATTACTACACCATAATCTGTATACACACAGTCCAGACATTACTACACCATAACCTGTATACACACAGCCCAGACACCACTACACCATAATCTGTATACACACAGTCCAGACATTACTACAACATAACCTGTATACACACAGCCCAGACAACACTACACCATAACCTGTATACACACAGTACAGACATTACTACACCATAACCTGTAAACACACAGCCCAGACACCAATACACCATAACCTGTATACACACAGCCCAGACACCACTACACCGTAACCTGTATACACACAGTCCAGACACTACTACACCATGACCTGTATACACACCGTCCAGACACCACTACACCGTAACCTGTATACACACAGCCCAGACACCAATACACCATAACCTGTATACACACCGTCCAGACATTGCTATACCATAACCTGTATACACACAGCCCAGACACCACTACACCATAATCTGTATACACACAGTCCAGACATTACTACACCATAACCTGTATACACACAGCCCAGACACCACTACACCATAATCTGTATACACACAGTACAGACACTACTATACCATAACCTGTATACACAGAGTCCAGACACCGCTACACCATAACCTGTATACACACAGTACAGACACCAATAAACCGTAACCTGTATACAGACAGTCCAGACTCCACTACACCATAACCTGTATACAAACAGTACAGACACCACTACACCGTAACCTGTATACAGACAGTCCAGACACTACTATACCATAACCTGTATACACACAGTCCAGACACTACTACACCATAATCTGTATACACACAGTCCAGACATTACTACACCATAACCTGTATACACACAGTCCAGACATTACTACACCATAACCTGTATACACACAGAACAGACACTACTACACCATAACCTGTATACACACAGTACAGACATTACTACACCATAACCTGTATACACACAGCCCAGACACCACTACACCATAACCTGTATACACACAGTCCAGACACCACTACACCGTAACCTGTATACAGACAGTCCAGACACCACTACACCATAACCTGTATACAGACAGTCCAGACATTACTACACCATAACCTGTATACACACAGTCCAGACATTACTACACCATAACCTGTATACACACAGTCCAGACATTACTACACCATAACCTGTATACACACAGTCCAGACATTACTACACCATAACCTGTATACACAGTCCAGACATTACTACACCATGACCTGTATATACACAGTCCAGACACCACTACACCATAACCTGTATACACACAGTCCAGACATTACTACACCATAACCTGTATACACACAGTCCATACATTACTACACCATAACCTGTATACACACAGTACAGACACCACTACACCGTAACCTGTATACACACAGTACAGACATTACTACACCATAACCTGTATACACACAGCCCAGACACCACTACACCATAACCTGTATACACACAGTACAGACACCACTACACCGTAACCTGTATACAGACAGTCCAGACACCACTACACCATAACCTGTATACAGACAGTCCAGACATTACTACACCATAACCTGTATACTGACAGTCCAGACATTACTACACCATAACCTGTATACACAGTCCAGACACTTCTACACCATAACCTGTATACAGACAGTCCAGACATTACTACACCATAACCTGTATATACACAGTCCAGACACCACTACACCATAACCTGTATACACACAGTCCAGACATTACTACACCATAACCTGTATACACACAGTACAGACACCACTACACCGTAACCTGTATATACACAGTCCAGACACTTCTACACCATAACCTGTATACACACAGTCCGGACACTTCTACACCATAACCTGTATACACACAGTCCGGACACCTCTATGGGTTCCTTACTTTTCTTTCTCTTCTTGTCCTTTTCTCTGAGCAATGTGGAGCACAACAGGACGTTGCGTAGTTGATTAAGGACTGGAGACCTTAATCTAGAAACACAGCACATGTCACTGTGCCAAGATGCATACCAGGGGCGTAGACTGGAAGCTGAGTGCGCAGCCTCTATCAAAGGGGGTCAGTCGCTCCACAGACTAATGAAAACCTGACCAGAGGAGTGGTACTGTGCAGTGTATATATATACAGGAGGAGTGGTACTGTGCAGTGTATATATACAGGAGTGGTACTGTGCAGTGTATATATATACAGGAGGAGTGGTACTGTGCAGTGTATATATACAGGAGGAGTGGTACTGTGCAGTGTATATATATACACAGGAGGATTGGTACTGTGCAGTGTATATATATATATATACACAGGAGGAGTGGTGCTGTGCAGTGTATATATACACAGGAGGAGTGGTACTGTGCAGTGTATATATACAGGAGGAGTGGTACTGTGCAGTGTATATATACAGGAGGAGTGGTACTGTGCGGTGTATATATACAGGACGAGTGGTACTGTGCAGTGTGTATATACAGGAGGAGTGGTACTGTGCAGTGTATATATACAGGAGGAGCGGTACTGTGCAGTGTATATATACAGGAGGAGTGGTACTGTGCAGTGTATATATACAGGAGGAGTGGGACTGTGCAGTGTATATATACAGGAGGAGTGGTACTGTGCAGTGTATATATACAGGAGGAGTGGTACTGTGCAGTGTATATATACAGGAGGAGTGGTACTGTGCAGTGTATATATACAGGAGGAGCGGTACTGTGCAGTGTATATATACAGGAGGAGTGGTACTGTGCAGTGTATATATACAGGGTGATTGGTACTGTGCAGTGTATATATACAGGAGGAGTGGTACTGTGCAGTGTATATATACAGGAGGAGTGGTACAGTGCAGTGTATATATACAGGAGGAGCGGTACTGTGCAGTATATATATACAGGAGGAGTGGTACTGTACAGTGTATATATACAGAAGGAGTGGTACAGTGGTACTGTACAGTGTATATCATAGAATCATAGAACCGTAGAGTTGGAAGGGACCTCCTGGGCCATCTGGTCCAACCCCCTGCTCAAAGCAGGATTCGCTAAATCATCCCAGTCAGATGTCTGTCCAGCCTCTGTTTGAAGACTTCCATTGAAGGAGAACTCACCACTTCTCATGGCAGCTTGTTCCACTCATTGATCACTCTAACTGTCAAAAAGTTTTTTCTAATATCTAATCTGTGTCTCCTCCCATTCAGTTTCATCCCATTGCTTCTAGTCTTTCCTTGTGCAAATGAGAATAAAGTTGATCCTTCTGCAATGTGACAGCCCTTTAGATATTTGTAGACAGCTATTAAGTCTCCTCTCAGTCTTCTCTTTTGCAAACTAAACATTCCCAATTCCTGCAACCTTTCCTCATAAGACAGGGTTTGCAGACCAGTCACCATTCTGGTCGCTCTTTTCTGAACTTGCTCCAGTTTGTTGATGTCTTTTTTAAAATGTGGTGCCCAAAACTGGACACAATATTCCAGATGAGGTCTGACCAAAGAGGAGTAGAGGGAAATAATGACTTCACGTGATCTAGACTGTATGCTTCTGTTAATACATCCTAGAATTGCATTTGCCTTTTTTGCTGCTGCATCACACTGTTGACTCATATTCAGTCTGTGATCTATTAGTATACCCAAGTCTTTTTCACATGTGCTGTCACTTAGCCCTATTCCTCCCATTCTATATATGCTTTTTTCGTTTTTATTGCCCAGATGTAGTACTTTGCATTTCTCCCTGTTAAAAACCATTCTGTTAGTTGCTGCCCACTTCTCCAGTTTATTTAAATCTTTTTGAATCCTTTCTCTCTCTTCTCTAGTATTAGCTATCCCTCCTAGCTTTGTGTCATCAGCAAATTTAATCAGTTTACCCTCAATTCCTTCATCTAAATCGTTGATAAAGATGTTGAACAATACAGGGCCCAGGACAGAGCCCTGTGGTACCCCACTTGAGACATTCTTCCAACTGGATGTGCAGCCATTTACGACCACTCTTTGGGTCCGATCACTAAGCCAGTTATGAATCCACCTAACAGTTGCCTTGTCCATTCCATACTTAGTCATTTTTTCAATAAGGATTGTATGAGAGACTTTGTCAAATGCTTTGCTGAAGTCAAGATATACTATATCTACAGCATTTCCCTGATCCACCCAATCAGTGATACCGTCATAGAAGGAAATTAAGTTTGTCTGACATGACTTATTAGTTACAAACCCATGCTGACTCTGTTTAATCACTTCATTCTTATCCAGGTATTGACATACATGTTGTTTAATAATTTGTTCAAAGATCTTTCCTGGTATAGAAGTCAGACTCACCGGCCTATAGTTGCCTGGGTCCACCTTCTTCCCCTTTTTGAAGATAGGAACAACATTTGCTCTTCTCCAGTCTTCTGGCACTTCTCCTGTTATCCAAGAATTTTCAAAGATTATGGAGAGTGGTTCAGAAATTTCTTCTGCTATCTCCTTCAGTACTCTGGGGTGTATATATACAGGAGCAGTGGTACTGTGCAGTGTATATATACACAGGAGGAGTTGTACTGTGCAGTGTATATATACAGAAGGAGCGGTACTGTGCAGTGTGTATATGCAGGAGGAGTGGTGCTGTGCAGTGTATGTATACAGGAGGAGTGGTACTGTGCAGTGTATATATACAGGAGGAGTGGTACTGTGCAGTGTATATATACAGGAGGAGTGGTACTGTGCAGTGTATATACAGGAGGAGCGTTACTGTGCAGTGTATATATACAGGAGGAGTGGTACTGTACAGTGTATATATACAGGAGGAGTGGTACTGTGCAGTGTATATATACAGGAGGAGTGGTACTGTGCAGTGTATATATACAGGAGGAGTGGTACTGTGCAGTGTATATACAGGAGGAGCGTTACTGTGCAGTGTATATATACAGGAGGAGTGGTACTGTACAGTGTATATATACAGGAGGAGTGGTACTGTGCAGTGTATATACAGGAGGAGCGTTACTGTGCAGTGTATATATACAGGAGGAGTGGTACTGTGCAGTGTATATACAGGAGGAGCGTTACTGTGCAGTGTATATATACAGGAGGAGTGGTACTGTGCAGTGTATATACAGGAGGAGCAGTACTGTGCAGTGTATATATACAGGAGGAGCGGTACTGTGCAGTGTATATATACAGGAGGAGTGGTACTGTGCAGTGTATACATACAGGAAGAGTTGTCCTGTGCAGTGTATATATACAGGAGGAGTGGTACTGTGCAGTGTATATATACAGGAGGAGCGGTACTGTGCAGTGTATATATAGAGTAGGAGTGGTACTGTGCAGTGTATATATACAGGAGGAGTGGTACGGTGCAGTGTATATATACAGGAGGAGTGGTACTTTGCAGTGTATATATACAGGAGGAGTGGTACTGTGCAGTGTATATATACAGGAGGAGTGGTCCTGTGCAGTGTATATATACAGGAGGAGTGGTACTGTGCAGTGTATATATACAGGAGGAGTGGTACTGTGCAGTGTATATATACAGGAGGAGCGGCACTGTGCAGTGTATATACACAGGAGGAGTGGTACTGTGCAGTGTATATATACAGGAGGAGTGGTACTGTGCAGTGTATATATACAGGAGGAGTGGTACTGTGCAGTGTATATATACAGGAGGAGCGGTACTGTGCAGTGTATATATACATGAGGAGTGGTACTGTGCAGTGTATATATACATGAGGAGTGGTACTGTGCAGTGTATATATACATGAGGAGTGGTACTGTGCAGTGTATATATACAGGAGGAGTGGTACTGTGCAGTGTATATACACAGGAGGAGCGGTACTGTGCAGTGTATATATACAGGAGGAGTGGTACTGTGCAGTGTATATATACAGGAGGAGTGGTACTGTGCAGTGTATATATACAGGAGGAGTGGTACTGTGCAGTGTATATATACAGGAGGAGTGGTACTGTGCAGTGTATATATACAGGAGGGGCGGTACTGTGCAGTGTATATATACAGGAGGAGTGGTACTGTGCAGTGTATATATACATGAGGAGTGGTACTGTGCAGTGTATATATACAGGAGGAGTGGTACTGTGCAGTGTATATATACATGAGGAGTGGTACTGTGCAGTGTATATACACAGGAGGAGCTGTACTGTGCAGTGTATATATACAGGAGGAGTGGTACTGTGCAGTGTATATATACAGGAGGAGTGGTACTGTGCAGTGTATATATACAGGAGGAGTGGTACTGTGCAGTGTATATATACAGGAGGAGTGGTACTGTGCAGTGTATATATACAGGAGGGGCGGTACTGTGCAGTGTATATATACAGGAGGAGTGGTACTGTGCAGTGTATATATACATGAGGAGTGGTACTGTGCAGTGTATATATACAGGAGGAGTGGTACTGTGCAGTGTATATATACATGAGGAGTGGTACTGTGCAGTGTATATATACATGAGGAGTGGTACTGTGCAGTGTATATATACAGGAGGAGTGGTACTGTGCAGTGTATATATACAGGAGGAGTGGTACTGTGCAGTGTATATATACAGGAGGAGTGGTACTGTGCAGTGTATATATACAGGAGGAGTGGTACTGTGCAGTGTATATATACATGAGGAGTGGTGCTGTGTGTGATGTACAATGTCTGTGAGGTATGGGGTTTTGTCCACAAAATCTGATGTTTTCTGTTGTAACTTTCCAGAAAGATCCGGCAGATATGACAATCCAGGCTGCTGGCTCTGCAGCTTCATCCCTCCTCCCTTCACACACACACAGAGCGGTGCCACCCCCCCTCCTCTACAGCCTGTGTTCGCACTAGTAATAGGAGACCCCCCTGCTGTTACAACCATTTGTTTCCTTCTCTCCTCTTCAGAGCGGGAAAAACTTCTTTGCTTGAAACGAATAAAACTATGAGAGACTATACCATAAGAACCAAATACCCTAGAGATATGAAAATCACATTTTTGTAATCCGGGCGGTCACAGCGTAGCTGCCGTGGTTCTGGCGAAGCGTAATCCTTTCAGAACCTGAGATATGTGTTCCAGCTAAACGGTGTATCAGAACTACCGCATATTTGGTCTTGAATTATTGTACTCAACAAATCCCAACCAATGATGCCCTATATATGTCTGTGTGGGATGCCCCCACGGAGTTATGATTAGTATAAGTTTTCTAGTGTAATTCTAAATCCAAAAGGGAGAGGTCGGATTAACCCAGCATGCATCTCTCCGTGATGTCACATAGCAAGTCTATAAAGCATTTCCTGGACAAAACCAGGGCAGAACAGCTCAAGTCGTCGTGCTAGAAAGACCCAGATGAGCGGAGAAGTGCAGCTCCGCCTCCACCCACCTTAGGCCTGTTTCACACTTGCTTTTTTTTGCAGCGCGTTTTTCCCGCAAAAAAACGCATTGAAAAACGCATACAAAAGCATACAACTGCTGCGTTTTTTTCAAGCATTTTTATGAGCATGCATGAAAAAAACGCAGCGTTTTTATGCGTTTGTATGCGTTTTTAGTGCGTTTTTACCGCGTTTGCGTTTTTTTCCAACATTAGGTGGCCCCTCACACTAACCCAAACCATGACTTTACTAACCCTAACCCTAACCCTGACCCTAACCCTAACCCTAACCCTGACCCTAACCCTAACCCTTAACCAAACCATACTTAACCCTAACCCTGACCCTAACCCTTAACCAAACCATACTTAACCCTAACCCAAATCCTAACTAACCTTAACCCTAACCCTAACCCTGACCCTAACCCTAACCCTGACCCTAACCCTTAACCAAACCATACTTAACCCTAACCCTGACCCTAACCCTAACCCTAACCCTAACCCTGACCCTAACCCTAACCCTAAACCCCCTTAACTAACCCTAACCCTAACCCTAACCCTGACCCTAACCCTTAACCAAACCATACTTAACCCTAACCCTAACCCTGACCCTAACCCTAACCCTGACCCTAACCCTAACCCTAACCCTTAACCAAACCATACTTAACCCTAACCCTGACCCTAACCCTTAACCAAACCATACTTAACCCTAACCCTGACCCTAACCCTTAACCAAACCATACTTAACCCTAACCCAAACCCTAACTAACCTTAACCCTAACCCTGACCCTAAGCCTAACCCTAACCCTGACCCTAACCCTTAACCAAACCATACTTAACCCTAACCCTGACCCTAACCCTAACCCTGACCCTAACCCTTAACCAAACCATACTTAACCCTAACCCTGACCCTAACCCTAACCCTGACCCTAACCCTAACCCTAAACCCCCTTAACTAACCCTAACTCTAACCCAAACCCCTAAATTCCATGATTAACAAAAAAAAACGCATGTGCAAAAAAAAGCATACATAAGCATGCCAATGCGCACATATGCGCACCCATAGACTTATATTGGGTGTCTTGCTGTAAAAAAACGCATTGCTCGCGCATGCGTTTTTTTGAGGCAAATCGGACGCACAAAAAATGCAACAAGTTGCATTTTGTGCGCCCGAGCGCATACCGCAAAAAAACGCATGCGCGGTAAAACGCGTACAAACGCGTGTGTATGCGCACATAAGCGCATCCCATGCAAAGTATAGGGAAAAAAAACGCATGCGCTATTTAGCGCTAAATTACCGCGAAAAAAAACGCAAATGTGAAACCAGCCTTAGCCGCATGGTCTGCCTAAGGAACAATATGGAACTGTGAGTGTACTCTCTTTGTTTTCTCCACTTTTATTTTATACCTGTACTGTACATATTTTATGTCTCAATTTTATAGCAACTTTTATCTGTAATCACTGTCCTCTTTCGGAAAATAAATGAAATAATTATTTAGATCTGTCTCTATGCTCTAAGACTCGAACTATACGCCTTTGATAGATAATCGCTACTAATTCAAGGGGTTTGCCACGGACCCTCTTAATTTAACACTGTGAATTAAGTAACCGTGGCTGGTGGCAGCACGTTGTGCACGGCTATTGCGGCTTGCTGGCAGTCTAGAAGGGTCTTATATAGCTGAATGAGGGGCTGCGGCCACAGCTGATAATTCCCTTACTGCAGAAGCCTAATTGCCGGTTCACAACAGGCAGCCCGTCCGGCGACTAATTATCCTAGGTGCAGTTCCCTGACTGACCTGAGGGTAAGGGGGATGCCGGAGAGCTGCGAGTTCCAAAGTGGAACTGAGAAAGTGGGATATACATAAATCCCCGCAGTACTTGGAAGATTGATAGCAGTGGTGGGGCATCCAAATTAAACTCCCCCTGCGGCAAATTGTAGAGCGAGATTAGCTTGCTGGATATTTTTGTCACATGGTGCCAGTGGTGGGATAACTAATATAAGCCCCACTGCGCCTGTGATAGCCGTGTGCCGGCATTGTGTCTCGTCCCTCCGTCCGCTGATACACCCGTGTCAGTGGTGGGACTGTGACATAGTGGTGACACAGGGTCCGCTGTCCGTCGCGTTTTGGTGGCAGCGGGACCCCCGTTAGTCGCCTCCGTAAGTTGACGAACGGCCGTGGGCTGTTCGTCACATATTGGTGGCAGAGCGGTGGGATAATCCTAGAGCATTAGTGATTTGGTTTGAGCAATCATTCCTCTCACTAAAGACCTGCACGGTTCCTGCGGGAATCCTGCATCATAGGTTTTGGAGAACAGACTCAGTGGTTACTAGTCCTGAGACATTAGTGTGTACTTGCAAGTATTCCCTCCCTTTTTCTCCGTTTTTCTTTTCTGTCTTTTATTTGGCTACGATGGGAGCAGAGTGGTATAAGCAGCATAACAAGGCATCTCTTATTGCCCTCTGCGGGGTGTGGCGGATCGACACCACGAACAAAAACAAAGCCCAAATGATCGCGGCTCTGGTGCAACGGGAAAACGACCAGAGCCCAGCGAACGCAGAAGCGGGCTCAAGTAACAATGGGGCTGCAGCAGAGGCTCCACTCATGAGCGCTGGCCCCACATTCAACCATAACGGGGTGGACCCCTATCTGCAAATGGCCTTGGACGAACTCCCTGCCGAAGACAGTGAGGGTCGTCTGACACTGATCCGGCAATATCGGCAGGAGGCCCTGTGACGAACAGCCCACCGCCGTTCGTCCACTTACGGGCGACGACTAACGGGGGTCCCGCTGCCACCAAAACGCGACGGACAGCGGACCCTGTCACCACTATGTCACGATCCCACCACTGACACCGGTGTATCAGCGGACGGAGGGACGTGACACAATGCCGGCACACGGCTATCACAGGCGCAGTGGGGCTTATCTTAGTTATCCCACCACTGGCACCATGTGACAAAAATATCCAGCAAGCTAATCTCGCTCTACAATTTGCCGCAGGGGGAGTTTAATTTGGATGCCCCACCACTGCTATCAATCTTCCAAGTACTGCGGGGATTTATGTATATCCCACTTTCTCAGTTCCACTTTGGAACTCGCAGCTCTCCGGCGCCCCCCTTACCCTCAGGTCAGTCAGGGAACTGCACCTAGGATAATTAGTCGCCGGACGGGCTGCCTGTTGTGAACCGGCAATTAGGCTTCTGCAGTAAGGGAATTATCAATGCTGTGGCTGAAGCCCCTTACTCAGCAATATAAGACCCTTCTAGACTGCCAGCAAGCCGTAATAGCCGTACACAACGCGCTGCCACCAGTCACGGTTACTTAATTCACAGTGTTAAATTAAGAGGGTCCGTGGCAAACCCCTTGAATTAGTAGCGATTATCTATCAAAGGCGTATAGTTCGATTCTTAGAGCATGGAGACAGATCTAAATAATTTCATTTATTTTCCGAAAGAGGACAGTGATTACAGATAAAAGTTGCTATAAAATTGAGACATAAAATATGTACAGTACAGGTATAAAATAAAAGTGGAGAAAACAAAGAGATTACACTCACAGTTCCATATTGTTCCTTAGGCAGACCATGCGGCTTTAAGGGAGGAGGAGCCACACGTCTCCATTCATCTGGAGTTCTTGTCAGCACGGACTCTGCAGCTGTTCTGAGCTGGTTTGCCCAGGAAATGCCTTATAGACTTTCCTATGTGACATCACGGAGAGGTGCATTCTGGGTTGATCCCACCTCTCTTATCCAAGTTATGTTTTGGCTACAAAACTTAGATTAGCTATAACTTTATGGGAGAAGCTGGTATGGACTCATCAGTGGTATCATGTTTCCCAGCGTAATGAGCCCATCAAGAAAACATCAAACATCTATGCGATATGACCGTCCATTTGGGCGCAAATCATATCTCATGTTCTGGGCATCCGAGAGTTTTGCAACAGGCACCACAGCGAAGCTGGGTCTGCTCGGATCGCAGAAATATGATTTTCATATCTCTACTGGGTATGGTTTTCGTAATATGACTTTTATGTTTCCCATATACCGGCATACAGCCTGTGTTTTTCCGAACAAAGGGATCCCTTCCCCCTGCTCTTCGAGAGGAAGTTGGTTTAAGGTTTCAGAGCTAGCCCAGGCAGGGGGGCACTGGTCAGTGTGTGAGTGAGCCATGGGCGAAAAGAGGAGGGGGGAAGGTGCTGCATGAGCTGACAGCCTGCATTGGCATAGAGGGCTGGATTTTTCTGGAAAGTTACAACAGAAAACATCATATTTTGTAGACAAAACCCCATACCTCACAGACATTGTACATCACACCTCCCCCCTTAAGAGGGCGCTAAGGAGGCATTACCTCTCGGTAATCGGCCATGCGCACCTCAGCGGGTTCGCCCCGGCGGGACAACCCATCGGCATTGCAGTTTTCGCTGCCCTTCCTGTGTTTTACAGTAAAATCGTACTGTTGAAGGGCAAGGCTCCAGCGGAGCAATCTTCCATTGGTTCCGGACACTGTGTGCAACCAGCTCAGAGGGTTGTGGTCGGTTACCACCGTGAAGGCGCGCCCGTACAGGTAGGGCTGCAAACGTTGCAGTGCCCACACCATGGCCAGACACTCCTTCTCGATGGTCGAGTATGCCACTTCCCTCGGCAGAAGTTTCCGGCTCAGGTACAACACGGGGTGCTCTTGGTTCCCCGAGTCGACCTGGCTAAGCACAGCACCGAGGCCAAACTCGCTGGCGTCGGTCTGTACCAGAAACGGGCGACTGCTGTCGACTGCTCTCAACACTGGAGAGTTGCACAGGGCTGCTTTCAAAGCTTGGAAAGCCGCCTCACAGTCATCTGTCCAGTTGACTGTTTGGGGTAGCCTCTGCTTGGTGAGGTCAGTCAAGGGTTTGGCAAGGGCGCTATAGTCCTGTACGAACCGCCTATAGTACCCTGCAGTGCCCAAGAAGGACTTCACCTGTTTCTTGGTCCTGGGGGTGGGCCAGGACACGATTGCGTCCACTTTTTCTGGCTCCGGACTCATGGAACCCCCGCCTACCCGGTGCCCCAGGTAGTGGACCTCGCGCATGCCTATCTGGCACTTCCCCGGCTTGATGGTCAGGCCTGCCTGGTGAAGACGCTTGAGCACCTCCTGGAGGTGCTGAAGGTGTTCCTCCCAGGTGGAACTGAAGACGGCAATATCGTCTAAGTACGCCACTGCGTACTCCTCCAGTCCCCGAAGCAGGTGGTTGACCATCCGCTGGAAAGTGGCAGGGGCATTCTTCATGCCGAAGGGCATGACCGTGGACTCGTACAGTCCAAAGGGGGTGATAAAGGCGGATTTCTCCTGCGCCTCAGGGCTCAGGGGAATCTGCCAGTATCCCCGACTCAAATCCATGATGGATATGTAGTTGGCGTTTGTCAACCGCTCGAGCAGATCCTCGATGCGCGGCATCGGGTGGGCATCAGAGGTTGTGATGGCGTTGAGCCCCCTGTAGTCCACGCAGAACCGGGTGGTTCGATCCTTTTTAGGCACGAGGACTACAGGTGAAGCCCACGCACCTTTTGACCGTCGAATCACTCCCAGCCTTAACATCTCATCGACCTCTTGGCGCATGACTTGTTGCACCGTTTCAGAGATCCGATAAGGTGTTCGCCGTAATGGGGCATGATTCCCGGTGTCCACCTCATGAACCGCTAACTCCGTCCTCCCAGGACGGTTGGTGAACACGGGCCGGAAGAGTTCCAGGGTGGCCATCAACTGCAACCGCTGGGACACGGTGAGCGAACCACTTATCTCCATGTCCTCAATGGACCCATTGGCCTTGGCCTGGGCCAGCATGTCCAGGAGGGAATCTTCCTCCCCATCCTCTGGCAGATTGCAGACCGGTAGGACGCAAGCTTCACGTTCGTAGTGCGCCTTCAGCATGTTGACGTGAAAGGCCTTGCGCCTACCCCGAGCATGGTCAAGCGTGACCACGTAGGTGACCGGGTTGAGCTGTTGGTGGACGACGTATGGGCCTTCCCAGGCTGCCTGAAGCTTATCCGTTGGTACAGGGACCAGCGCCCACACCTTTTGACCCACCTGGTAGGTCCGCTCCCGGGCGTTCTGGTCGTACCAGCGCTTCTGGTCAGCCTGAGCCTGCGTCATGTTGTCATGCACCAACTGCGTCAAGGTCTGCATCTTGTCACGGAAGCGCATGACATAATCCACGATGGACACTTCTGTGGGGTTTGGCTCATCTTCCCAGGATTCTCTTATCAACCCAAGGGGTCCCCGGACTCGCCTGCCATACAGGAGCTCGAAGGGGGAGAACCCGGTCGAGGCCTGCGGAACTTCTCTGTAAGCGAACAGCAGGTGTGGGAGGTACCGCTCCCAGTCGCGCCCTTGGGTCTCAACCAGTATGCGGAGCATCTGTTTGAGGGTACCGTTGAAGCGTTCACACAAACCATTAGTCTGTGGGTGATACGGACTCGATACCAGGTGCGTCACCTGCATTTTCTCACAGAGAGCCTCCATTAGGCGAGACATGAATTGGGGCCCTTGATCGGTAAGCATCTCCCTGGGAAATCCTACCCTTGAAAAGATGGTCACCAGTGCGTCAGCCACCTTATCTGCCCTGGTTGAAGACAGAGCTACTGCCTCTGGGTACCGGGTAGCGTAGTCTACCACGGTGAGAATGTATCGCTTTCCGGAGCTGCTGGGGACGGACAGCGGTCCTACAATGTCCACCGCGATTCTCTGGAAAGGCTCCTCTATCACCGGCAAAGGAATAAGGGGAGCCTTAAGAGCAGGCCCCGCCTTACCCACTTTTTGACAGGTGGCACAGGAGCGGCAGTAGTGTGTTACATCTGTCCCCATCTTGGGCCAATAGAAGTGTTGAGACAGCCGTGCCTTTGTTTTGCTGATCCCCAAGTGTCCAGCGAGTGGAATCTCATGGGCAATCCGCAACAACTCAGTTCTGAACTGATAGGGGACGACCAGCTGTCTTTCCCTCAACCACTCCTTTTTAGGATCTCCGGGTACTGTCTCCCGGTACAACCTTCCTCGTTCCCAGAACACCCTCTCCTTATCAGACTTGGAGGTGGGCGTCTCGGCGAGACCTCTCAATTTCTCCAGGCTGGCATCTGAGTGCAGAGCAGCCTGGAACTCCATGCTGGAGGCTGCCAGAAGTGACGTCAGGGTCCCCTCTTTACTGGGACCCTCTGGAACCGGCTCTGGGTTCACCTCTGGTTCAGTCTCTCCTGTAGCAGCAGAGGGTCCAGAAGACAGTGCGTTACCTGCGATCTGGGCACTCTGACTGCGTGTGACAGCTGCTATGTATGCTGTCTCCCTGGGGATTTCTGCAGACCCACCAGCTGGTGCTGCCCTGGGCTCTACCTCCCCATCCACCCCCAACACTTCAGGAGCAGTGCTACTTATGGGCCAGTTACCTTCCTCGGTGGCACTGGTCAGCTGCATGGCATTACCTTCCTCATGGTCCCCATGCACCTCCCCATCCTCTTGAGCACCGTTGCTTGCTCCTGCCAGGGGTTCCTCAGCCGTCTCACTCCGCAGAGTGACGGGGCTGAGCACCTCGGTACCTGTGGACACATCTACCGCTTCAAAGAAAGGGTTAACGGGTTCAGTCGGCACAGATACATCAACATTCCTAGGAAAAGAATGGTTATCAGTTTGCTTTGGTACATTCACATCAGCATCAGCATCGTACCTGGGGAAAGAATGGTTGTTAGTTGCATCATTACTCATCAAGGCATGAGCAGGTAACACATTCAGTTTCCCATCATCAACATCATCAGGGTTAACGTTACCCTTATTATCAGTTTGGGGAAGGGTGTCAGGGACATAGTATGCAACCATCCTCCCCAAGTCCGTCCCCAATAAAACATCAGTGGGCAAATTTTCAGACACTCCCACCTCCCTCAACCCGCTCCCGGCACCCCAGTCAAGAAAAACTCGTGCCACTGGCAAGGGACAACGGGTGCCTCCAATCCCGGTGACAGTCAGGGTTTTCCCCTCAACAAACTCTTCAGGGGCCGCCAGTCCAGGACGGATGAGGGTTCGTTCAGCCCCGGTGTCCTTGAGGCCTGTAGCAAGACGGGCCCCCACCTGAACAGGTTGAACGTTGTCGTCAGCCCTCCCAACCACACCTCCCACCAAAAGAACAGAGGCGTTGGGCCCGGGGGCCTTGGCTGGGGGGTTCTTCGGCCTATCCGGACAGGTGTAAGAGAAGTGACCAGGCCGCTTGCAGTGGTGACACAGGCGACTGTCAGTAGCCGGCCTGTTGTTGGCAACAGGGACAGGGCCTCCGGAGGGACGGCTAGCTGGGGCATTGGGGTTGGTTGCTGGCTTACCCCCTTTCCAGCTGGTGGCGACTGGCCTCCGCGTCTCGGGCTTCCGGTTGGCCTCGTGGTTGTCGGCGATCTGCGCCGCTTTGTCCGCGTTCGTTGGTTCGCGGTCCAGGATGAACTGTCGGACCTCAGCTGGGCAGAGATGCAGGAACTGGTCTTTGATCATCAGGTCCCGTAGCTGCTCAAAGGTTTCAACGGACAGTCCATGGATCCACTGGTCAAAGTGGGTCCTGAGTCCTTGCACCACATCACTGTAGCTATCATGTGGGCCACGTTGGAGGTGTCGGAACTTCTTTCGGTATACCTCAGGTGTCAGCCGGTATTTGGCGATCAGCGCCTGCTTTATGGCGTCATAGTCATCATCGGCTTCTGGCGGAAGAGAAGCAAATGCCTCCAGGGCTTTGCCTTTTAGCCCTGGGGTCAAGTACCTTGCCCATTGGTCTCTAGGCAGCTGGTACTGTCTGCAGGCTTTCTCAAAGGCTCGCAGAAATGTGTCCAAGTCCCCATCCTTTTCCATTACGGGAAAATGCTCTGGCCGGGGTTTAGGAGTCTGGACGCTGCTGGGCTCACGGCTTCGGGCTGTGGGGGCATTCCACCCCCGCTGGAGCATCTCCAGCTCATGGGCCCTCTGAGCTTCAGCTTGGCGCTCACGTTCGGCTTGGGCCTCCTGCCGATATTGCTGGATCAGCCTCACCCGCCCATCCCTGTCTTCGGCGGGGAGTTCGTCCAAGGCCATTTGCAGATAGGGGTCCACCCCGTTCTGGTTGAATGTGGGGCCAGCGCTCAGGTGTGGAGCCTCTGCTGCAGCCCCATGGCAACTTGGGCCAACTTCTGCGCTCGCTGGATTCTGGTCGTTGTCCAGCTGCACTAGAGCCGCGATCATTTGATCTTTGGTTCCTCCTGCGGCGTCTATGCCTCGGTACGTGCATAACCCAGCAAGGGTGTCCTTTTTCTGCTTCTGATACCACTCCACTGTCATCGCCGCCATGGTTGCCAAATAAAAGATAGAAAAAGAAAAACGAAGAAACGGGAGGGGGATACTTGCAAGTACACACTAATGTCTCAGGACTAGTAACCACTGAGTCTGTTCTCCAAAACCTATGATGCAGGATTCCCGCAGGAACCGTGCAGGTTTTTAGTGAGAGGAATGATTGCTCAAACCAAATCACTAATGCTCTAGGATTATCCCACCGCTCTGCCACCAATATGTGACGAACAGCCCACCGCCGTTCGTCCACTTACGGGCGACGACTAACGGGGGTCCCGCTGCCACCAAAACGCGACGGACAGCGGACCCTGTGTCACCACTATGTCACGATCCCACCACTGACACCGGTGTATCAGCGGACGGAGGGACGTGACACAATGCCGGCACACGGCTATCACAGGCGCAGTGGGGCTTATCTTAGTTATCCCACCACTGGCACCATGTGACAAAAATATCCAGCAAGCTAATCTCGCTCTACAATTTGCCGCAGGGGGAGTTTAATTTGGATGCCCCACCACTGCTATCAATCTTCCAAGTACTGCGGGGATTTATGTATATCCCACTTTCTCAGTTCCACTTTGGAACTCGCAGCTCTCCGGCGCCCCCCTTACCCTCAGGTCAGTCAGGGAACTGCACCTAGGATAATTAGTCGCCGGACGGGCTGCCTGTTGTGAACCGGCAATTAGGCTTCTGCAGTAAGGGAATTATCAATGCTGTGGCTGAAGCCCCTTACTCAGCAATATAAGACCCTTCTAGACTGCCAGCAAGCCGTAATAGCCGTACACAACGCGCTGCCACCAGTCACGGTTACTTAATTCACAGTGTTAAATTAAGAGGGTCCGTGGCAAACCCCTTGAATTAGTAGCGATTATCTATCAAAGGCGTATAGTTCGATTCTTAGAGCATGGAGACAGATCTAAATAATTTCATTTATTTTCCGAAAGAGGACAGTGATTACAGATAAAAGTTGCTATAAAATTGAGACATAAAATATGTACAGTACAGGTATAAAATAAAAGTGGAGAAAACAAAGAGATTACACTCACAGTTCCATATTGTTCCTTAGGCAGACCATGCGGCTTTAAGGGAGGAGGAGCCACACGTCTCCATTCATCTGGAGTTCTTGTCAGCACGGACTCTGCAGCTGTTCTGAGCTGGTTTGCCCAGGAAATGCCTTATAGACTTTCCTATGTGACATCACGGAGAGGTGCATTCTGGGTTGATCCCACCTCTCTTATCCAAGTTATGTTTTGGCTACAAAACTTAGATTAGCTATAACTTTATGGGAGAAGCTGGTATGGACTCATCAGTGGTATCATGTTTCCCAGCGTAATGAGCCCATCAAGAAAACATCAAACATCTATGCGATATGACCGTCCATTTGGGCGCAAATCATATCTCATGTTCTGGGCATCCGAGAGTTTTGCAACAGGCACCACAGCGAAGCTGGGTCTGCTCGGATCGCAGAAATATGATTTTCATATCTCTACTGGGTATGGTTTTCGTAATATGACTTTTATGTTTCCCATATACCGGCATACAGCCTGTGTTTTTCCGAACAAAGGGATCCCTTCCCCCTGCTCTTCGAGAGGAAGTTGGTTTAAGGTTTCAGAGCTAGCCCAGGCAGGGGGGCACTGGTCAGTGTGTGAGTGAGCCATGGGCGAAAAGAGGAGGGGGGAAGGTGCTGCATGAGCTGACAGCCTGCATTGGCATAGAGGGCTGGATTTTTCTGGAAAGTTACAACAGAAAACATCATATTTTGTAGACAAAACCCCATACCTCACAGACATTGTACATCACAGGCCCAGGCCGAGCGTCAAGCCCAGGCTGAGAGAGCCGAACGTGAGCGGCAATCCCAGGCTGAGAGAGCTGAGCGCCATGCAGAAGCTCAGAGGGCCCATGAGCTGGAGATGCTCCAGCGGGGGTGGAATGCCCCCACAGCCCGAACCAGTGAGCCCAGCAGCGTCCAGACTCCTAAACCTCGGACAGAGCATTTTCCCGTGATGGAAAAGGACGGGGACTTGAACACGTTTCTGCGAGCCTTTGAGAAAGCCTGCAGACAGTACCGACTGCCCGAAGACCAATGGGCCAGGTACTTGACCCCAGGGCTAAAAGGCAAAGCTCTGGAGGCGTTTGCTTCTCTTCCGCAAGCGCATGATGATGACTATCGCGCCATAAAAGAGGCGCTGATCGCCAAATATCGGCTGACACCTGAGGTATACCGAAAGAAGTTCCGACACCTCCAACGTGGCCCACATGATAGCTACAGTGATGTGGTGCAAGGACTCAGGACCCACTTTGACCAGTGGATCCATGGACTGTCCGTTGAAACCTTTGAGCAGCTACGGGACCTGATGATCAAAGACCAGTTCCTGCATCTCTGCCCAGCTGAGGTCCGACAGTTCATCCTGGACCGCGAACCAACGAACGCGGAAAAAGCGGCGCAGATCGCCGACAACCACGAGGCCAACCGGAAGCCCGAGACGCGGAGGCCAGTCGCCACCAGCTGGAAAGGGGGTAAGCCAGCAACCAACCCCAATGCCCCAGCTAGCCGTCCCTCCGGAGGCCCTGTCCCTGTTGCCAACAACAGGCCGGCTACTGACAGTCGCCTGTGTCACCACTGCCAGCGGCCTGGTCACTTCTTTTACGCCTGTCCGAACAGGCTGAAGAACCCCCCAGCCAAGGCCCCCGGGCCCAACGCCTCTGTTCTTTTGGTGGGAGGTGTGGTTGGGAGGGCTGACGACAACGTTCAACCTGTTCAGGTGGGGGCCCGTCTTGCT
This sequence comes from Dendrobates tinctorius, assembly GCF_039654945.1. Taxonomy (NCBI): domain Eukaryota; kingdom Metazoa; phylum Chordata; class Amphibia; order Anura; family Dendrobatidae; genus Dendrobates; species Dendrobates tinctorius. The sequence continues at coordinate 557,417 of NW_027362155.1, read as the reverse complement.
ACAGGCCTCAAGGACACCGGGGCTGAACGAACCCTCATCCGTCCTGGACTGGCGGCCCCTGAAGAGTTTGTTGAGGGGAAAACCCTGACTGTCACCGGGATTGGAGGCACCCGTTGTCCCTTGCCAGTGGCACGAGTTTATCTCGATTGGGGTGCTGGGAGCGGGTTGAGGGAGGTGGGAGTGTCTGAAAACCTGCCCACTGATGTTTTATTGGGGACTGACTTGGGGCGGATGGTTGCATACTACGTCCCTGACACCCTTCCCCAAACTGATAATAAGGGTAACGTTAACCCTGATGATGATGATGATGACGGGAAACTGAATGTGTTACCTGCTAATGCCTTGATGAGTAATGATGCAACTAACAACCATTCTTTCCCCAGGTATGATGCTGATGTGAATGTGCCAAAGCAAACATAACCATTCTTCCCCTAGGAAGGATGATGATGAGGTTGATGTATCTGTGCCGACTGAACCCGTTAACCCTTTCTTTGAAGCGGTAGATGTGTCCACAGGTACCGAAGTGCTCAGCCCCGTCACTCTGCGGAGTGAGACGGCTGAGGAACCCCTGGCAGGAGTAAGCAACGGTGCTCAAGAGAATGGGGAGGTGCATGGGGACCATGAGGAAGGTAATGCCATGCAGCTGACCAGTGCCACCGAGGAAGGTAACTGGCCCATAAGTAGCCCTGCTCCTGAAGTGTTGGGGGTGGATGGGGAGGTAGAGCCCAAGCCAGCACCGGCTGGTGGGTCTGTAGAAATCCCCAGGGAGACAGCATACATAGCAGCTGTCACACGCAGTCAGAGTGCCCAGATCGCAGGTAACGCACTGTCTTCTGGACCCTCTGCTGCTACAGGAGAGACTGAACCAGAGGTGAACCCAGAGCCGGTTCCTGACGTCACTTCTGGCAGCCTCCAGCATGGAGTTCCAGGCTGCTCTGCACTCAGATGCCAGCCTGGAGAAATTGAGAGGTCTCGCCGAGACGCCCACCTCCAAGTCTGATAAGGAGAGGGTGTTCTGGGAACGAGGAAGGTTGTACCGGGAGACAGTACCCGGAGATCCTAAAAAGGAGTGGTTGAGGGAAAGACAGCTGGTCGTCCCCTATCAGTTCAGAACTGAGTTGTTGCGGATTGCCCATGAGATTCCACTCGCTGGACACTTGGGGATCAGCCAAAAAAAGGCACGGCTGTCTCAACACTTCTATTGGCCCAAGATGGGGCCAGATGTAACACACTACTGCCGCTCCTGTGCCACCTGTCAAAAAGTGGGTAAGGCGGGGCCTGCTCTTAAGGCTCCCCTTATTCCTTTGCCGGTGATAGAGGAGCCTTTCCAGAGAATCGCGGTGGACATTGTAGGACCGCTGTCCGTCCCCAGCAGCTCCAGAAAGCGATACATTCTCACCGTGGTAGACTACGCTACCCGGTACCCAGAGGCAGTAGCTCTGTCTTCAACCAGGGCAGATAAGGTGGCTGACGCACTGGTGACCATCTTTTCAAGAGTAGGATTTCCCAGGGAGATGCTTACCGATCAAGGGCCCCAATTCATGTCTCGCCTAATGGAGGCTCTCTGTGAGAAAATGCAGGTGACGCAGCTGGTATCGAGTCTGTATCACCCACAGACTAATGGTTTGTGTGAACGTTTCAACGGTACCCTCAAACAGATGCTCCGCATACTGGTTGAGACCCAAGGGCGCGACTGGGAGCGGTACCTCCCACACCTGCTGTTCGCTTACAGAGAAGTTCCGCAGGCCTCGACCGGGTTCTCCCCCTTCGAGCTCCTGTATGGCAGGCGAGTCCAGGGACCCCTTGGGTTGATAAGAGAATCCTGGGAAGATGAGCCAAACCCCACAGAAGTGTCCATCGTGGATTATGTCATGCGTTTCCGTGACAAGATGCAGACCTTGACGCAGTTGGTGCATGACAACATGACGCAGGCTCAGGCTGACCAGAAGCGCTGGTACGACCAGAACGCCCGGGAGAGGACCTACCAGGTGGGTCAAAAGGTGTGGGTGCTGGTCCCTGTACCAACGGATAAGCTTCAGGCAGCCTGGGAAGGCCCGTACGTCGTCCACCAACAGCTCAACCCGGTCACCTACGTGGTCACGCTTGACCATGCTCGGGGTAGGCGCAAGGCCTTTCACGTCAACATGCTGAAGGCGCACTACGAACGTGAAGCTTGCGTCCTACCGGTCTGCAATCTGCCAGAGGATGGGGAGGAAGATTCCCTCCTGGACATGCTGGCCCAGGCCAAGGCCGATGGGTCCATTGAGGACATGGAGATAAGTGGTTCGCTCACCGTGTCCCAGCGGTTGCAGTTGATGGCCACCCTGAAACTCTTCCGGCCCGTGTTCACCAAGCAACCGGGGAGGACGGAGTTAGCGGTTCATGAGGTGGACACCGGGAATCACGCCCCGTTACGGCGAACACCTTATCGGATCTCTGAAACGGTGCAACAAGTCATGCGCCAACAGATCGATGAGATGTTAAGGCTGGGGGTGATTCGACGGTCAAAAAGCGCGTGGGCTTCACCTGTAGTCCTCGTACCTAAAAAGGATCGAACCACCCGGTTCTGCGTGGACTACAGGGGGCTCAACGCCATCACAACCTCTGATGCCCACCCAATGCCGCGCATCGAGGATCTGCTCGAGCGGTTGACAAACGCCAACTACATATCCATCATGGATTTGAGTCGGGGATACTGGCAGATTCCCCTGAGCCCTGAGGCGCAGGAGAAATCCGCCTTTATCACCCCCTTTGGACTGTACGAGTCCACGGTCATGCCCTTCGGCATGAAGAATGCCCCTGCCACTTTCCAGCGGATGGTCAACCACCTGCTTCGGGGACTGGAGGAGTACGCGGTGGCGTACTTAGACGATATTGCCGTCTTCAGTTCCACCTGGGAGGAACACCTTCAGCACCTCCAGGAGGTGCTCAAGCGTCTTCACCAGGCAGGCCTGACCATCAAGCCGGGGAAGTGCCAGATAGGCATGCGCAAGGTCCACTACCTGGGGCACCGGGTAGGCGGGGGTTCCATGAGTCCGGAGCCAGAAAAAGTGGACGCAATCGTGTCCTGGCCCACCCCCAGGACCAAGAAACAGGTGAAGTCCTTCTTGGGCACTGCAGGGTACTATAGGCGGTTCGTACAGGACTATAGCGCCCTTGCCAAACCCTTGACTGACCTCACCAAGCAGAGGCTACCCCAAACAGTCAACTGGACAGATGACTGTGAGGCGGCTTTCCAAGCTTTGAAAGCAGCCCTGTGCAACTCTCCAGTGTTGAGAGCAGTCGACAGCAGTCGCCCGTTTCTGGTACAGACCGACGCCAGCGAGTTTGGCCTCGGTGCTGTGCTTAGCCAGGTCGACTCGGGGGACCAAGAACACCCCGTGTTATACCTGAGCCGGAAACTTTTGCCGAGGGAAGTGGCATACTCGACCATCGAGAAGGAGTGTCTGGCCATGGTGTGGGCACTGCAACGTTTGCAGCCCTACCTGTACGGGCGCGCCTTCACGGTGGTAACTGACCACAACCCTCTGAGCTGGTTGCACACAGTGTCCGGAACCAATGGAAGGTTGCTCCGCTGGAGCCTTGCCCTTCAACAGTACGACTTCACTGTAAAACACAGGAAGGGCAGTGAAAACGGCAATGCCGATGGGTTGTCCCGCCGGGGCGAACCCGCTGAGGTGCGCATGGCCGATTACCGAGAGGTAATGCCTCCTTAGCGCCCTCTTAAGGGGGGAGGTGTGATGTACAATGTCTGTGAGGTATGGGGTTTTGTCCACAAAATATGATGTTTTCTGTTGTAACTTTCCAGAAAGATCCGGCAGATATGACAATCCAGGCTGCTAGCTCTGCAGCTTCATCCCTCCTCCCTTCACACACACACAGAGCAGTGCCACCCCCCCTCCTCTACAGCCTGTGTTCGCACTAGTAATAGGAGACCCCCCTGCTGTTACAACCATTTGTTTCCTTCTCTCCTCTTCAGAGCGGGAAAAACTTCTTTGTTTGAAATGAATAAAACTATGAGAGACTATACCATAAGAACCAAATACCCTAGAGATATGAAAATCACATTTTTGTAATCCGGGCGGTCACAGCGTCGCTGCCGTGGTTCTGGCGAAGCGTAATCCTTTCAGAACCTGAGATATGTGTTCCAGCTAAACGGTGTATCAGAACTACTGCATATTTGGTCTTGAATTATTGTACTCAACAAATCCCAACCAATGATGCCCTATATATGTCTGTGTGGGATGCCCCCACGGAGTTATGATTAGTATAAGTTTTCTAGTGTAATTCTAAATCCAAAAGGGAGAGGTGGTATTAACCCAGCATGCATCTCTCCGTGATGTCACATAGCAAGTCTATAAAGCATTTCCTGGACAAAACCAGGGCAGAACAGCTCAAGTCGTCGTGCTAGAAAGACCCAGATGAGCGGAGAAGTGCAGCTCCGCCTCCACCCACCTTAGCCGCATGGTCTGCCTAAGGAACAATATGGAACTGTGAGTGTACTCTCTTTGTTTTCTCCACTTTTATTTTATACCTGTACTGTACATATTTTATGTCTCAATTTTATAGAAACTTTTATCTGTAATCACTGTCCTCTTTCGGAAAATAAATGAAATAATTATTTAGATCTGTCTCTATGCTCTAAGACTCGAACTATACGCCTTTGATAGATAATCGCTACTAATTCAAGGGGTTTGCCACGGACCCTCTTAATTTAACACTGTGAATTAAGTAACCGTGGCTGGTGGCAGCACGTTGTGCACGGCTATTGCGGCTTGCTGGCAGTCTAGAAGGGTCTTATATAGCTGAATGAGGGGCTGCGACCACAGCTGATAATTCCCTTACTGCAGAAGCCTAATTGCCGGTTCACAACAGGCAGCCCGTCCGGCGACTAATTATCCTAGGTGCAGTTCCCTGACTGACCTGAGGGTAAGGGGGACGCCGGAGAGCTGCGAGTTCCAAAGTGGAACTGAGAAAGTGGGATATACATAAATCCCCGCAGTACTTGGAAGATTGATAGCAGTGGTGGGGCATCCAAATTAAACTCCCCCTGCGGCAAATTGTAGAGCGAGATTAGCTTGCTGGATATTTTTGTCACATGGTGCCAGTGGTGGGATAACTAAGATAAGCCCCACTGCGCCTGTGATAGCCGGCATTGTGTCTCGTCCCTCCGTCCGCTGATACACCCGTGTCAGTGGTGGGACTGTGACATAGTGGTGACACAGGGTCCGCTGTCCGTCGCGTTTTGGTGGCAGCGGGACCCCCGTTAGTCGCCTCCGTAAGTGGACGAACGGCCGTGGGCTGTTCGTCACACTGTGCAGTGTATATATATACACAGTAGGAGTGGTACTGTGCAGTGTATATATACAGGAGGAGTGGTACTGTGCAGTGTATATATACAGGAGTGGTACTGTGCAGTGTATATATACAGGAGGAGTGGTACTGTGCAGTGTATATAAACAGGAGGAGTGGTACTGTGCAGTGTATATATACAGGAGGAGTGGTACTGTGCAGTGTATATATACAGGAGGATTGGTACTGTGCAGTGTATATATATACAGGAGGAGTGGTACTGTGCAGTGTATATATACAGGAGGAGTGGTACTGTGCAGTGTATATATACAGGAGGAGTGGTACTGTGCAGTGTATATATACAGGAGTGGTACTGTGCAGTGTACATATACAGGAGGAGCGGTACTGTGCAGTGTATATATACAGGAGGAGTGGTACTGTACAGTGTATATATACAGGAGGAGTGGTACTGTGCAGTGTATATATACAGGAGTGGTACTGTGCCGTGTATATATACAGGAGCAGTGGTACTGTGCAGTGTATATATACACAGGAGGAGTTGTACTGTGCAGTATATATATACAGGAGGAGCGGTACTGTGCAGTGTATATATACAGGAGGAGCGGTACTGTGCAGTGTGTATATGCAGGAGGAGTGGTACTGTGCAGTGTATATATACAGGAGGAGTGGTGCTGTGCAGTGTATGTATACAGGAGGGGTGGTACTGTGCAGTGTATATACAGGAGGAGCAGTACTGTGCAGTGTATATATACAGGAGGAGCGGTACTGTGCAGTGTATATTTACAGGAGGAGCGGTACTGTGCAGTGTATACATACAGGAGGAGTTGTCCTGTGCAGTGTATATATAGAGGTGTGTTACTGTGCAGTGTATATATACAGGAGGAGTGGTACTGTGCAGTGTATATATAGAGTAGGAGTAGTACTGTGCAGTGTATATATACAGGCGTGGTACTGTGCAGTGTATATATACATGAGGAGTTGTACTGTGCAGTGTATATATACAGGAGGGGCGGTACTGTGCAGTGTATACACTCACTGGCCACTTTATTAGGTACACCATGCTAGTAAGGGGTTGGACCCCCTTTTGCCTTCAGAACTGCCTCAATTCTTCGTGGCAGAGATTCAACAAGGTGCTGGAAGCATTCCTCAGAGATTTTGGACCATATTGACATGATGGCATCACACAGTTGGCGCAGATTTGTCTGCTGCACATCCCTGATGCGAATCTCCCGTTCCACCACATCCCAAAGATGCTCTATTGGATTGAGATCTGGTGACTGAGGAGGCCATTTGAGTACAGTAAACTCATTGTCATGTTCAAGAAACCAATCTGAGATGATTCGAGCTTTATGACATGGCGCATTATCCTGCTGAAAGTAGCCATCAGATGTTGGGTACATTGTGGTCATAAAGGGATGGACATGGTCAGCAACAATACTCAGGTCGGCTGTGGCGTTGCAACGATGCTCAATTGGTACCAAGGGGCCCAAAGAGTGCCCAGAAAAAATTCCCCACACCATGACACCACCACCACCAGCCTGAACCGTTGATACAAGGCAGGATGGATCCATGCTTTCATGTTGTTTACGCCAAATTCTGACCCTACCATCCGAATGTCGCAGCAGAAATCGAGACTCATCAGACCAGGCAACGTTTTTCCAATCTTCTACTGTCCAATTTCGATGAGCTTGTGCAAATTGTAGCCTCAGTTTCCTGTTCTTAGCTGAGAGGAGTGGTACCCAGTGTGGTCTTCTGCTGCTGTAGCCCATCTGCCTCAAAGTTCGACGCACTGTGCGTTCAGAGATGCTCTTCTGCCTACCTTGGTTGTAACGGGTGGCAATTTGAGTCACTGTTGCCTTTCTATCAGCTCGAACCAGTCTGCCCATTCTCCTCTGACCTCTGGCATCAACATGGCATTTCCGGCCACAGAACTGCCGCTCACTGGATTTTTTTTCTTTTTCGGACCATTCTCTGTAAACCCTAGAGATGGTTGTGCGTGAAAATCCCAGTAGATCAGCAGTTTCTGAAATTCTCAGACCAGCCCTTCTGGCACCAACAATCATGCCACGTTCAAAGGCACTCAAATCACCTTTCTTCCCCATACTGATGCTCGGTTTGAACTGCAGGAGATTGTCTTGACCATGTCTACATGCCTAAATGCACTGAGTTGCCGCCATGTGATTGGCTGATTAGAAATTAAGTCTTAACACACAGTTGGACAGGTGTACCTAATAAAGTGGCCAGTGAGTGTATATACATGAGGAGTGGTACTGTGCAGTGTATATATACAGGAGGGGCGGTACTGTGCAGTGTATATATACATGAGGAGTGGTACTGTGCAGTGTATATATACAGGAGGGGCGGTACTGTGCAGTGTATATATACAGGAGGAGCGGTACTGTGCAGTGTATATATACAGGAGGAGTGGTACTGTGCTGTGTATATATACAGGAGGGGCGGTACTGTGCAGTGTATATAGACAGGACGACTGGTACTGTGCAGTGTATATATACAGGAGGGGCGGTACTGTGCAGTGTATATATACAGGAGGAGCAGTACTGTGCAGTGTATATAGACAGGAGTGGTACTGTGCAGTGTATATATACAGGAGGAGTGGTACTGTGCAATGTATATATACAGGAGGAGTGGTACTGTGCAGTGTATATATAGAGGAGGAGTGGTACTGTGCAGTGTGACTGCAGAGACCTGTGTGTCGTAAGCAGTGCCTTCCCATCTCCCACCAATCCCATAATAACATAACACCGACAAGCATGGATGGGTTGAACAGGTCGGTCACAGTTTATTAATAAGCAGAGAGAGGTGTTACGTGTTACAGAACCACTCAGCACCCAGAATATGTTGTGCAGATATATGTATGTATAATAGGTTCTATGTGAGATGCATGTCCCTAATGCATCAGCCCACAGGCTACGCCCCTGGGCAGAGGGGTACGATATTCTCCTTTTGTCCACCCTCCCCCCACCTTTTTAACTCCCACAGTAAACATCGGCTTTTGTAATGCATGTCTGGCCTGCCGCTTTTCTATTGGCCTGCCCTCTGTATCTGTGTGATATATTCTGTGTCCTGTGAGTAAAGTGTTGTCAGACTGGAAATACGTGGAGAAGCAGTGATCTTTTATATGCGCCCATGTAACCAAGGAATTTCAGCCAGCGTCATTCATTCAGACTCCAGCCAACGCAGAGCGGACCTCCGAAAACACGGGGTGGTACTGAAAGAGGTACCCCAGCTTGGTAGACCCCGTTACACTGGTGGCAGACAGCGGGATATGATACTCCTTCTACAGGAGGAAAGGAATGAATGGAAAATAACTACCAGAAGTTAAAGAGGACTACATTAAAAGATCTGGTGGAAGCCCAAGGGTTGATCGCCAGCAACAAAACAAAAGCGGATTTGATAGCAGCCATCATGGAAAACGACAGTGCAGCGCCCCCCAATGTGAACGTGGAGGAGACCGAATTCCAGAGGGAGGTAAAGAACAGATTGGCGTTCTATGGCCCAAACCCTGCGGTAGAGATCATACGAGAGGTGATGGCTGATGTGCGTTTTGATCTGAAGGAAAAGATGGCCGAGCGGACCAGGATAGAGCTAGCCAAAATGGAGATGGCAGAGCGGACCAAAGTGGAGCTGGCCAAGATGGAGATGGCAGAGCAGAGAGAGGAGAGTCAGCGAGCAAGGGGAGCTCTGGCCTTCGACCAGGTACCTTCAACAGTAAGCCACAAAAAGATCCAGTATAATGCCTTCCGACAGTTGGGGGAGGCAGAGGAAGACATTGATGGCTTTCTCCAGGACTTTGAGCGGCAGTGTGCCCTTCATGAAGTGAAGCCGGAGGAATGGGTTCAGATTCTGGCCAGCAAGCTGACAGGCCGGGCAGCGGACGCCTATCGCACGGTACCTGATGAGGACTGTATGGACTATGAGCAGATCAAAGAAGTGATCTTGGCCCGGTATGCACTGACACCAGAGGCCTACCGCCAAAAGTTCCGCGGACTTATGAAACGCGTAACCGATACCCACGCTGAATGGGCCTGTAAATTACGGCGGTCACTGCTACAGTGGGTACAAGGGAGCCAAGCAACCACTAAGGAGGACGTCTTCCAGCTCTTCTTGTTAGAACGATTCTTTAATGGACTAACCCCCGAGACACAGGAATGGCTTCGGGACAGGCGGCCAACGACTCTTGAGGAAGCCGCTCGTCTGGCCGATGAACATCATGATGCCAGGAGGCCGCAGTTGTCCGGATCAAAGATGGTCACTAGGGGCCCGCCCATGGACCTGGAGGGCCCCAAACCACCGAAGATTGTAGGGGGACCAGCTAGAAACCCGGCCTACCACAGTCCCCCTGGAGCGCGATGCCACACCTGCCGTCAGCTGCGCCACCTGCAAAGACAATGCCCCAACCGGACTCAGCATACCCAGTGTCCAAAGGCGTGAACAGCTACCTTCAGCCAGGCTGCTGTACACTGCTACCAAGGCGAAGCTGACCCGGCATTGGGGGCTACGACTAACCAAGGGGTGGAAGAGATGGAGGAAGTGCTGCATGAAGTAGACCCCGTGCAGGCAGCCCGGGCAGATAATCGACAACTGCATCGACAGGTCGTGTGGGTTAATGGGAAACATATGCAGGGATTAAGAGATTCCGGAGCAACTTTGACCCTTGTGAAGCCTCATCTTGTCCGGGACCAAGAGAAGACGGACCGGACAGTGGCAGTCCGTGTAGCTGGGGGAGCCCACTGCCAGGATTCACCTGAACTGGGGAGTCGGGGATGGCCTTGTTGAGGTCGGCTTGATGGAGGATTTGCCTGCAGACATCTTGCTGGGAAATGACTTGGGGCCCATGTTGTCTGCATTCTCGGTGGCCCCTCTGGCTGAGACATATCCTGTGACCACCCGGAGACAAGCTCGAGCTGCGGAGGCGGAATCACACTCAGAGGAGGCCCAGGTAAGACATCCCAGCCCTACAAGTATTCCCATAGCCAGACACATTTCTTGGGCCACCCCAGATGAATTTAAGAGGGAGTTACTTGAGGATACTTCATTAGAGGGATATCGTGGGAAGACACAGGAGGGGAGAGGGGTACTGGAAGGGGAACAGTTTGTATGGAAGCAGGGACTCCTCTACCGGATCACAGAGCAGCACCACACAGGGACGAGCCCCACTATAAAACAACAGCTGGCAGTTTGAAAAGAAGTATAGGCAGGAGTTACTGCGAATCTCTCATGATATACCCTTAGCCGGGCACTTCTGCGTCAGTCGCACCAGGCATCGTCTGACACAAAACTTCTTTTGGCCGGGGGTAACCTATGATGTTCGTCAGTACTGCCAGACCTGTGACAGTTGCCAGCACCTTGGCAAGAGGGGGGATCGATGCAAGGCCAAATTACGCCCCCTCCCCATTGTGGAGGAACCATTTAGCCGAGTAGCGGTCGATCTGATAGCGCCGTTAGCCAAACCCAGTCCGTCCGGGAAAAGGTATATATTGACAGTGGTAGATTATGCCACACGGTATCCAGAGCCGGTTGCGTTACCTAACATACTGGCAGAGACGGTGGCGGCCGCCCTGCTCCAGGTGTTCTCACGGGTTGGATTTCCCTGGGAGATTATCTCGGACCAGGGTACCCAGTTTACAGCAGAGGTGACCAACCAACTGTGGAAGCTGTGCAGCGTAAAGTCCGTTAGAAGCTCCCGTACCACCCGCAAACCAATGGGTTGTGTGAATGCTTTAACGGGACATTAAAACAGCTCATTGGGACTTTTACCAGGACATACAGGGACTGGGAGAAATTCTTGCCACACCTCCTGTTTGCCTATCGGGAGGTGCCCCAAGAATCCACGTTGTTCTCCCCGTTCGAGCTGGTATACGGGAAACGGGTAAGGGGACCCCTAGACTTAGTGCTGGAACACTGGGAAGGGGAGGGCCTCATAGAAGGGGTTCCTCTTGTACCCTATGTGCTGGAATTCCGGGACCGCCTACAGGAGCTGACTTAGGCTGTACGTGAGAACATGCAGGCGACCCAGCGGCGCCAGCGCATATGGTACGATCGGAGGGCCAGAGAGCGCACTTTGGAAATAGGACAGAAGGTCCTGGTGTTAGAGCCCACTAAGCAGAACAAGTTTCAAGCTGCATGGCAGGGGCCCTACCAGGTAGTGGGGAAAATAGCCGACACAACCTATAATGTCGCCGATTGTGACGACCCCAGGGTTATCCGCATGTTCCACGTGAAGATGCTGAAGCCCTACTGGGAGCGCCCTGAAGAGGTAGTGGCCATCTGTGCACCTGAAGCAGAGGATTTAGCCGGACTTCCCTTGCCGGATGTCTTAGGGGAAAGGACTCGGTCTAAAACATGGGACCAGGTACACTTGGGTGAAGACCTAGGCCCCCGGGAGAGACAGCAGGCGGAGGAGTTGTTGAGGCAGCGACAGAGGATGTTTTCGGGGAGACCAGGGTACACTCACCAGGCACAACACAAGGTTGAGACCCAGTATCAGACCCCCCTGCGACAAAACCCCTTCCGCGTCCCTGAGTCTGTACGAGAGGGGATGCGACAAGAGATACAAGAGATGCTGCGTTTAGGGGTCATTGAAGAGTCAGATAGTCCCTGGGCATCGCCCGTAGTGTTAGTGCCCAAGAAGGATGGGATTACACGGTTTTGTGTAGACTATCGTAAGCTCAATGAGAAAACAGTGACGGATGCATACCCCATGCCGCGTGTGGATGAGTTGTTAGACCGGCTGGCGGGGGCAAAGTATTTGACCACCATCGATCTATGCAAAGGCTACTGGCAGATTCCCCTTAGTCCTGACGCTATTCCCAAGTCGGCATTTGTCACCCCGTTCGGCTTATTCCAGTTTCGAGTTATGCCATTTGGGAAGAAGAATGCTCCGGCGACGTTCCAAAGGCTGGCTGACCGGCTTCTGGATGGTCTCCAGGACTATGCTTGTGCCTACCTGGACGACATTGCCATCTACAGTGCGACATGGGAAGAGCATCTAAATCACCTAGAGACAGTATTGGACAGGATCCACCAGGCCAGAATCACCCTGCACCCAAACAAGTGTCACGTGGGCAAAGCAGAGGTTCAGTATTTAGGGCATTGGGTGGGAAGTGGGAAACAGCGACCAGAACCAGCCAAGATTGAGGCCATAGCCAAATGGCCCATCCCACGCACTAAAACCCAGGTCATGGCGTTTCTAGGGACAGCGGGGTATTACAGGAAATTCGTTCCCAATTACAGCAGCATAACCAAGCCCCTCACTGATTTGACCCGTAAGAACCAACCCCGCCAGGTAACCTGGACCTTAGAGTGTGAGGAAGCCTTCCGCCAACTAAAGGACGCCCTCACCAATACCCCTGTATTGGACGCACCCGATCCAACTAAACGTTTCCTTGTTCACACAGACGCTTCTATGTTTGGATTGGGGGCAGTACTGAGCCAAGTCGGGCCGGACGGCCAAGAACACCCGGTAGCTTACCTCAGTCAAAACTACTGCCACGTGAAGCTATGCGGCCATCGAGAAGGAGTGCCTGGCTGTAGTATGGGCACTCAAGAAGTTGCAACCATATTTGTATGGACGACAGTTTTCCCTCCGAACGGACCATAATCCCCTAGTCTGGCTTAATCGAATCTCCGGAGACAACGCCAGATTGCTGCGGTGGAGTTTAGCCCTACAACCTCTGGACTTCACCATCCACCACAGACCCGGCAAACAAAACGGTAACGCCGATGGACTAAGTCGACAAGCGGAACTTGTACCAACCCAATAAACTTCGGTCATCCCCAAACCGATCCGTTGAGGATCAGACTGTGTATGCCGATCGTGTCGCTTAAAAGGGGAGCCGTGTTACAGAACCACTCAGCACCCAGAATATGTTGTGCAGTTATATGTATGTATAATAGGTTCCATGTGAGATGCATGTCCCTAATGCATCAGTTCACAGGCTGCGCCCCTGCGCAGATGGGACACGATATTCTCCTTTTGTCCACCCTCCCCCCACCTTTGTAATTCCCACAGTAAACATCGGCAGGCTCCGGCCACCTGCAACTTTTGTAATGCATGTCTGGCCTGCCGCTTTTCTATTGGCCTGCCCTCTGTATCTGTGTGATATATTCTGTGTCCTGTGAGTAAAGTGTTGTCAGACTGGAAATACATGGAGAAGCAGTGATCTTTTATATGCGCCCATGTAACCAAGGAATTCCAGCCAGCGTCATTCATTCAGACTCCAGCCAACGCAGAGCGGACCTCCGAAAACACGGGGTGGTACTGAAAAAGGTACCCCAGCTTGGTAGACCCCATTACAAGAGGCAAGTACAATTCGCAACGGACTCACAGCTGTAAGCCCGCGACCGCTGGGCACGTCGGCTGATGAGAGGTTAAGAACCTTGCCCCCCTCTACACTACCGCCACGGAGGATCATGTGTATGACCTACACAGGACTCCGACCCCCACACATCATTAAGGCCTGTTCAACCCCGTCCTGCAGGTTAGTTAAAAACATATTTAGCCCGATATCTGTTAGATGAACGCCATCGGGTCTCAGGAGGGATGAGATGTCTTCTTCCAGGTTGTGGTGGTGAACCACGATGCCGTAGTTCTCTTTGACAAACATTGGCATTTTCACGTTTATCCCTCTCCTTGACTTGTCGATGGCTTTAGGGTCTTTAGCTCCGTGCCAGAGCGTTCATGATATAATATCAGACCACACCACCACCATATCTGGTATCAAGCAAACAGCCCGCTTGATGTCAGTTTTCATTGTCGTGAAGAGCTCCGCACCTGTTGTCTTGCACAAATCATTACCACCAGCAAGTAACACCAATATCAGCGGCCCTTTTGCCATTTTAGAAATTTTTACCGCCTCTGGGAATATCTGGTCCCACTGGAGCCCTCTGATGCCTCTCCAGTTGACCTCAAGTTGTGGGAAGTAAAAATTCTTTCCACCAGGGCGAATCTCGGCTCTTTTGCACGCCCAATAAATAAAAGAATGTCCCAATACCCAAACTGTGGGCTTATGACCTCCTGTAAGAAACAAGATGTGTTATAGCAGGTCTGGTCTTATGTATCTTGCAAAGCATGCGGATTTCCAAGGGCCCAATCTCTGCACTTCGGCTTCTGCTACACCGGCCCTAGCTGCTTCTGTGGCCGCTCCGATTCTAAAAGAATGTGTTCCGTATTCTTTGGGGTCTACACCGACAGCTTGTAGACATTTCTTAAAGATTGTGTGAAATTGATATTTAGTAAGTGGGGACCCGTCGGTGTGTGAGAGGAAAAATCTACTTTCGTGCTTAATAGCTGCGTAGTGTCTATTTTGACCGGGCATATGGGGCCGTCTAGGGCCTTGACCAGGACCCACGACCCTCTACCGGTGGGGTCACATTTTGATTTCCGTACTCTAATGCGCAGAGCGTCGCTGCATATTGCAAGATCCTCATTAATTAACCCGTCTATTGATGCTGTTTTAGAATGCGGCACTAGTTCACTAATTTGCAGCACTCCGAAGAATGCGATTACAAACGCTGCAGATATTAGGGCTGACTCGAATTGTGACTTGCACACCATTTTAGATATTATCATCATATCATGCAACAGACTTAAAGAAACCGGGAGACGACATTCCTGACTAGGCTGGAGCCTTTTCCAGTCTTTAACGGCTTGCTTTATGAAAAATTATTTAGTTACATCGGCCCATCCCACTAGCTAAAAGATAAATGACGCTGCGCTAATGTGCCCGACGCGCCTCTTCTCTTGAGCTGATTCAGGAGTTCTACCACCATGTCGCATCTCGCCCGATCACACGCATCAACTGGCCTCCCTTTAATTAGCGAGCGCCACTCTTCCCATGCCTTACCATAGACCTGCCAGGTAGCCGGTGTCACTGAGGCGCGGATCAAGGGCATCAGTGATTGGCCACTGTGTCCCAGAGGGAGGGAGGACACAGTAGGCCCAATGGTTCTGCGCTGGGAAGGAAGACTTTGAAGGCCTGCCAATCAGAAGACAAAAGAGAGTTAACCATCTCATCGTCCACAGTAAACGTCACTCTGGCTCGGCACCAGATGTTGTGTCTAAGGCATAATAGTGCATGGCAGCGCAACAATCGGTGGTGATGAGGAAGACATGCTGTTTAAACATTTTGCACTTCCTGGGTTTTTGATTAGAAATCTGATATTAGCATTTTTTAGTTTGTCACCCCATAGTTCGACTGATGTAACTATGGCAAATATCTCCCACAAAACTGGGTTGCCGCCCCAGTTGTCAGAGGTCCATAGGACCGGCCATCTGCTTTTACACCATTGGTTCTTGTAGATTGCGACAAAACCATTTTTGAGATCCGCACCCAACAGTAGACCAAGGGCGCTGTTTAGCGTTTCCTGAGACATGACACATGTATGGCCATTGTAGGATTCCAAGAATGTTCTCCAGACGGACAAATCTGCTCTCATTGAGCGATTAATTCTGATTCGGTGGCCCGGCTGGGCGATGCCCTTTGTAGCTAATGATAACCTGCGTGAGAAAGCCCTGCCAACTGGCATAACGCGACAGGCAAAGTTGAGTAGACCTAGTAAGGACTGCATCTGCTGGAGGGTGACTTTCTTTACAACGAGGAAACTTTTAACCATTTGGAGTGTTTTTTCCAATTTATCCGCCGGTAAATGAAAAATCATCTCATTTGTGTCTATTTCAATACTGAGGAAAGGGAGAACGTTACACGGACCGAGTGTTTTCTCCGGCGATAGTGGGACACCGAAACGCCTAGAAATAAATTTAAACTTTTGAAGAAGAAAAGAACAGAGTTTAGATTCCCTAGGTCCGACAAACAAAAAATCATCGAGGTAATGGATTGTTGAATTGCTGCCTGTTTCATGACGTATTACCCAGTCTAAGAAGGTGCTGAAAAGCTCGAAATAGTGACAGGAAATGGAGCAGCCCATTGGCAGGCACATGTCGAAATAAAAAAGCTGGTCCACCTTACAACCCAACAAATGGAAGCATTCAGGGTGCACGGGTAAAAGACGGAAAGCTGACTCTGTCGGTTTTTGCCAGCAGGGCCCCGGGCTCCGCCACGCGCACAAGCTCAACGGCTCTGTCAAACGAAGCGTAGGTTACCGACGAGTCTTCCGGGGGTATTGCGTCATTGACCGAATCGCCTTTTGGGTAGGAAAGGTGATGTATTAGCCGATATTTACCGGGTTCTTTTTTTGGTACAATACCTAATGGCGAGATTCTGAAATTTTTAAATGGTAATTATTGAAATGGGCCCGCCATCCTGCCAAGTTCGACCTCTTTTATGATTTTTTGCTTTAAAATCTCCGGAAATTCCCGAGCTGATTTTAGATTTTTTGCTGATGTTGGTGTTCGGTTAACTTTAAAGGGGATGAGGAAACCGTACTTAAAACCGTCGTATAATTGCTGAGCAGCTTCTTTATTGGGATAAAGGCTTAGCCAGGGGCCCATTGCGGCTACGCTCACCGGGGTTTTGCCTCGTAGCCGTTCCGCTTGCAAGACGTGGACAGCTGGATGCAGGGTGTCCGCCTCCGCAGGCTGAGCAGTTGTGTCTATATCTGCATGCCGCCTGGAAGCGACAGTTTCCATTATCGTATAACAAGCAGGCCCTGGTCTCCGTACGACCACTGAGTTCTGGCCTGTGGCTGCTGAGAAACTAGTGGCCGTTGATGAAAAGGGGGGTTTTTTGTGTAAGCAATAGTCGTATCCAAACATCTGTGGTTTTTACTCCCCATCCTAGACCTGGTTGCAGGGCCAGCCACCTGCGGAACTCCTCGTCATAGCGCCTCCAAGCAACACCGCCATGAGACTTATAGGAGTTATATATTAAATCCTGGTATATGAATAACTCAGAGCAGCGTTCTGGATGTATTTGGCCCATTATACACCCTAGGACAGCGAAGGCCTGCAGCCAGTTGTTCATTGTATGCGCTACTTTACCTCTATTTCTATCATATGACCACTCGCCAGACCTCCTTTCCTTATCCACTGACTGTTGGTCCGCTGATAAGAGTGACCATATGTCTACATAGTCATTATTCCAGATCTTCTCTTTCTTCTCTAGGTCTATGTGCATACCTAGCGGACTAATTCCACAGAAAAAGGCATCTTTGTGTAGACTAGCTGATTGAGGTATGCTCCCTGTGACGGGTTGACCTCCGGGCTGATTCAAGTGGTTGACTAGCGCCCTGATGGCAGATGCCAGGTCACTCTCTTCTGTGTTGTGTATTTTGTTATGCGTGTTGTTTATACATGACTGACCGCTGTCTGTCTCCAGTTGAAGGAGGTACCCTGGCGATATCCTGCTTCCGGCCCGATATTGCTCGGTGATAGAACTTTGATGATGTGGGGCCATGGTGGATACAGATGGATCTTCTCGGATTGATGACAACGATGGAGCACGTCGCAGCCGATGGCTGTCGTGAGCTCGTGGCAGCTCTCCCTCCTGAAATACAGATGGATCTCCTCAGATTGATGACGACGATGGAGCACGTCGCAGCCGATGGCTGTCGTGAGCTTGTGGCAGCGCTCCCTCCTGAATGACGGTCTGGCTGGAGGTCGCAAGATGTTCATCGATGCACCTCTGGCTACTGGTGTGGGGTGGAGATTTTGTGCGACGTCTTCTGCTGGTTGTCCAAGAACGCCTGCTGCGGTGCCCCTCGGACGCATCGACCGTCCAGATGTGGAAGGTGACCTCCATCTGTAGGAGCGTGACCTGTGGCGGCTCCTGTTGGAGCAACGCCTTCGCCTGTAATGGAAACAGCAACAAACAGAGGGACAGCGAGAATGGTGGTGGAGGGAATCCACTGAGGAGGGTGTGGAGGATCTGTGACGTATGTGACTACGTCCGTGACGGTTGGATGTATGCAGGTTGCTGGGAGGTTCGCGAATAAGTGGTGTGGAGTTATTATTGCTATCACTATAGGCATTCACTGGCTGTGATGTGCGTCTTGAGGGGGATGGCGTTCTGACCGCCAATGGAATAGTGCGCGACGAAGGTGTTTGTGACATTGGGGGAGTTGGTGGTGTGTAGTGTCCTGTGTTTGTGTTTTGTGCTACACATAGGTTTTGCTGCAGAGCGTCCTGAACGGTCGGGTTGGACCGGACAGCACGCTCGGCAGCACCATGGCTATTTCCACCTGAACTCCCGACGTTCCGCACGGGCGGCAAAGCTGTGCCTGTAGGAGAGATGTGGGAGACCAGGCTTGGTAGTGGGACGTTGCTGCTACTGGAAAGGGTTAATCTGTGCTCAGTGCTTCGCTGCCTGCCCTCGGCATTGTAGTGGTGGGGGCTGTGCTGGGCCGGCCACTGGAGCAGTGGTGACGCTGGGTGGGAGGAGCCTGCAGCCGGCTCTGATGACTGGCACCTATTGAAATAGTAGAAGTGGGCGTATTGCTGGTAGGGCCTTTGTGGCGACGCTGGGCGGAAATGGGCGGAGCTTCGGACCAACTCCGCCCACCGCTATGCACTAGACAAGGGGTGGGTGGTGAGACGGGTGGACCGTTAGTGGATAAAGTGGGCGTGGCAACGGACCTGGATACACGCCCGGAGCCTAACAATGGAGTCTGAGCCTGCGGCCTACTTGAGGCAGAGTGGCCCGAACAGGGCCCAGAGCAGCAGCAGCCCGGGGACTTCGGTGACCAGGGGCGGCTCCACCATCGACATGGAGACGCTCTGGTGGGCGCGATGTGCGTTCAGAGCGCCTGCCAGGTCTCACCGAGACTGTTGTGGAGGAGGCCAGAGCAGCTGTAGTGGAGGCCGGAGCAGCTGTAGTGGAGGCAGGGGCAGCCCCAGATAAGCCGGGTGGCTGCTGAGAAGAGGACGCTGCAGGGGGAAGAAGGCCAGCGGAGGAGACAGGAGAGGTCGGGGCATGGAGGGATGAGGAGGCTGTGTGCTGCGAGGGCAGCGCTGGAGCTGGATGAGAGGGTGACAGAGAAGCTAGCGGTTCAGGGGGGGATTGGGACCCGGGAGACAAAGGGGAGGCCTGCGTCAATAGGGGATCAGGAGAGGGCACAGGGGGGTGCGCATCCAGTTTAGATAAAAGGGCTATAATACATGGATCACCCACCTGTGCTGCTCTCTGCCGCAGGGCCGCCATCAATTCCTCAGACATGGCTTCAGGGGATTCCTAGGACAAAAGCTCCTAGATATCAGCCGGAGAGGAAATAGAAAGACCCCCACCCCAGCACCTGAATTTAACCCCTGAGGGTGTGGCCGTTGGTCAGTGGGGTGTCCTAAATATGGCATCACCTGGGGGGAGTAGTGGGAGGGGGAGGCACTGCACGGAGTTCATCAAATCCATGGGGGCTCTACAGTCAGAAGCACGATCCTTATTCAGTACAGTGCCTGCCAATATATATTCAGGTGGAGTGGTGCTGTGCAGTGTATATATATAGGAGGAGCGGTGCTGTGCAGTGTATATATACAGGAGGCATGGTACTGTGCAGTGTATATATACAGGAGGAGTGGTACTGTGCAGTGTATATATACAGAAGGAGTGGTGCTGTGCAGTGTATATATATAGGAGGAGCGGTGCTGTGCAGTGTATATATACAGAAGGAGTGGTGCTGTGCAGTGTATATATATAGGAGGAGCGGTGCTGTGCAGTGTATATATACAGGAGGAGTGGTACTGTGCAGTGTACATATACAGGAGTGGTACTGTGCAGTGTATATATACAGGAGGAGTGGTACTGTGCAATGTATACATACCGGAGGAGTGGTACTGTGCAGTGTATATATACCGGAGGAGTGGTACTGTGCAGTGTACATATACAGGAGTGGTACTGTGCAGTGTATATATACAGGAGGAGTGGTACTGTGCAATGTATACATACAGGAGGAGTGGTACTGTGCAGTGTATACATACCGGAGGAGTGGTACTGTGCAGTGTATATACCGGAGGAGTGGTACTGTGCAGTGTACATATACAGGAGGAGTGGTACTGTGCAATGTATATATAAAGGAGGAGTAGTACTGTGCAGTGTATATACAGGAGGAGCGGTACTGTGCAGTGTATATATACAGGAGGCGTGGTACTGTGCAGTGTGTGTATATATATACAGGAGTGGTACTTTGCACTGTATATATACAGGAGTGCTACTGTGCAGTATATACATACAGGAGGAGTGGTACTGTGCAATGTATACATACAGGAGGAGTGGTACTGTGCAATGTATATAAACAGGAGGAGTGGTACTGTGCAGTGTATATACAGGAGGAGCGGTACTGTGCAGTGTATATATACAGGAGTGGTACTGTGCAGTGTGTATATGCAGGAGTGGTACTGTGCAATGTATATATACAGTAGGAGTGGTACTGTGCAGTGTATATATACAGGAGGAGTGGTACTGTGCAGTGTGTATATATACAGGAGGAGAGGTACTGTACAGTATATATACACAGGAGGAGCTGTACTGTGCAGTGTATATATACAGGAGTGGTACTGTGCAGTGTATATATACAGGAGTGGTACTGTGCAGTGTATATATACAGGAGGAGTGGTACTGTGCAGTGTGTATATATACAGGAGGAGTGGTACTGTGCAGTATATATGTATATATACAGGAGGAGTGGTACTGTGCAGTATATATATATATATATATATATATGCACAGGATGAGTGGTAATGTGCAGTATATATACAGGAGGAGCGGTACTGTGCAGTATATATACAGGAGGAGCTGTACTGTGCAGTGTATATGCAGGACTCTCTGGCAGGAGGACTCCAGCTTAACTGACTGGGATATGGTCGGGAGTACCTTTATAGCCTAGGGTCTGTGACCTCACGAAATGGGCGGTCTGGAGAGGTCCAACCTCCCTCTCTCCAAGTTATGATTTGGCTACAAAACTTAGAATAACTATATCTAAATGAGAAAAGCCTGTACCAATACACATAGGGCATCATTGTTTGTGATTTACCGAATAGAATCCAAAAACACCAAGCATGCCATAATTAAGTCCCTCCATTTGGGAGCAATCCATATCTCAGTTTCTGGAGAGATTAGGATTTTGCAAGAGCCACCGTAGGGAAGCCGGGTCCGCGCAGATCACAGAAATGTCCGTTTTGTTTTTCTGTCGCGATCGGAGCCCATGCTAGCCTATTTTAATATCTCTCACAGTTTTATTTCAGACACATGTCCCAGAGGACAAAGGATTTCCTTTAGCTGTGCAGGGAGGGGGGAGGAGAAGAATTCTACACTGAGACTTCAGGTTTCACAGAGCTGCACGCAGGAAGACGCTGGTGTGTGTGTTGTGGGGGAAGAGAGGGGGGTTGCAGCTACATGACAGAGGGATTTTCTAGAATGATCCAGAAACATATCTACAGTAATTACAGTTGGCCATGAAATTGGCATTTGAAGAGTGGAGACATTGGTTGGAGGGAGCTAGACATCAAGTTGTGGTCCTCACCGACCACAAGAATTTGATTTATCTTGAATCAGCTAAACGCTTGAATCCTAGACAGGCTAGGTGGGCCTTGTTTTTCACGCGTTTTAATTTTGTGGTCTCTTTTCTTCCGGGCACTAAGAATGTTAAGGCGGACGTCCTTTCTATAATAATAATAATAAATTTTATTTTTATAGCGCCGACATATTCCGCAGCACTTTACATTTCAGAGGGGATTTGTACAGACAATAGACATTACAGCATAACAATAATCACATACAGTAGATTATAACAAATACCAAGAGGAAAGAGGGCCCTGCTCGCAAGCTTACAGTCTATGAGGAAAGAGGGAGACACGAAAGGTGGGTTTCTAGGAGTTTCTTTGCGGATTCTCTTGATGTGACCGAGCCTACTACCATTCTAAATGAGGGTGTAGTTCTTTCCGCCATCTCACCCAATTTGAGACGTGCCCTGGAGGAATTTCAGGAAGACAAACCTGATCGTTGCCTTATGGGAAAATTGTATATCTCTGACCAGTGGAGGAAAAGAGTAATGTCTGAAATTCATTGCTCCACGTTGGCTGGTCATCCAGGTATTTTTGGTACCAGAGATTTGGTGAGTCGGGCTTTTTGGTGGCCTGCCTTATCTCGTGACGTCAGGAATTTTGTGCAGTCCTGTGGGACTTGTTCTCGGTCCAAGCCCTGTTCTCGTTCTAGTGGTTTGTTGATGCCCCTGCCGGTGCCCAGGAGGCCATGGACCCATATCTCAATGGATTTAATTTCTGATCTTCCTGTCTCAGAGTATGACTTATCTGGGTGATCTGTGATAGATTTTCTAAGATGGTCCATCTTGTACCACTCCCAAAGTTGCCATCTTCTTCTGAGTTGGTGCCCTTGTTTTTACAACAGGTGGTTTGTTTGCACAGGATTCCTGAGAACATTGTGTCAGACAGAGGAGTCCAGTTTGTTTCCAGATTTTGGAGAGCTTTTTGTTCCAAACTGGGAATTCAGTTATCCTTCTCCTCTGCATTTCGTCCTCAGACCAATGGGCAAACTGAGAGAACAAACCATGCTTTGGAATCCTATTTGAGATGTTTCATATCTGCTGATCAGGATGACTGGGTCTCATTTTTGCCTGTGGCCGAATTCGCACTTAACAATAAGGCTAGTTCTGCCACTTTGATGTTGCCGGTTTTCTGTAACTTTGGGTTTCATCCTCGATTTTCTTCAGAGCAGGTGGAATCTTCGGCCTGCCCAAGTGTGGATTCTGTGGTAGAGAGTATGCAGCAGATTTGGGACCACATAGTGGATAAGTTGTCCCATTCTCAGGAAAAGGCCCAGTGGTTTTTCATCCGGCATAGGACCATTGGTCCCCAGTTTAAAGTGGGTGATATGGTTTGGTTGTCTTCAAAAAATATTCCTATGAAGGTTGCGTCTCCAAAATTCAAGCCAAGATTCATTGGACCTTATAAGATTTTGGAAATCCTTAACCTCGTTTCTTTCCGTTTGGCTCTTCCAGTTACGTTTAAGATTCATAACGTTTATCATAAATCTTTCTTGAAGAGGTTTGTGGAGCCAGTAGTTCCCATGGTGGCGCCTCCTGACCCTGTATTGGTTAAAGGTAATTTGGAGTATAAGGTAGAGAAGATATTGGATTCTCGTTTGGCTAGATGGAGACTCCAGTACTTGGTCAAGTGGAAGGGTTATGGCCAGGAGGATAATTCTTGGGTCTCTGCTTCTGACATTCATGCCGAAAGATTGGTTCATTCTTTTCATCGTGCCCATCCTGACCGGCCTGGTGGCGTGGATGAGGGTTCGGTGACCACTCCTCAAGGGGGGGGGTACTGTTGTGAATTCTCTTTCTGGGATCCCTCTGGAGGTTACTGAAGGTAGTGGAGCTGGTCAGATTGATAGAGGTGCTGCGAGTTCTCTTTCTGGGATCCCTCTGGTGGTTACTGGAGGTAGTGGAGCTGGTCATATTGACAGAGGCTTGCCACCTGATGATGATTGGAGATCTGGGGTTTCTGACTGGTGTATTTAAGACAGCTGACTTCCTTCAATCCCTGCTGGTGATTTTCTTCCTGTGCCTTCTGAGGTCTGATGTCTCCTGCTCTGTTCCTGCATGGTTCTGCTAAGTGGCTCATTTGCTAATCTTTTTGCATTTGATCTGGTTTTGTCTATCTCTGCTTTGTGCGGGTCAGCTTGCTCCTGCTGGGGCTGTGCTGGATCACTGCCCATATGTTACTGCTTGTGTTGGTTTGTTTTGTCCCCTGTTATATTGGTCTCTTTTTGCTTTGCTTTCAGCATATACCAGAGTGCTGATATAGTGAGGGTGAAGTCGTGTGACTTGTGTTTTTGTGCATCAGACGTGTTGGATTTTTCAGGGTTTTTTGCGTGATTGCAGATAGTGTCTTTCCTTTCCTGTCCAGTCAGTTTGGGCCCCATCATTTGCTCAGTCTATTTTTCTGCCTGTGTATGTGTTTTGATCTTGTCTCACCAACAATATATGTTTGGGGGCTGTCTATTCCTTTGGGGTCTGCTCCGGGGCAGTTTAGATTTCACCTTTCTTGCTTTAGGCTGAGTTAGCATCTAGGGCATGGTAGGTACGCTCCACGGCTACTGCTAGTTGTGTGGATAGGATCAGGGGTCTGCAATCCGCTTAGTTTCCAAACTCTCTGGTTTTCTGTGGCTTAGCCTGGTTCTGTTATCCTCCGCGGTGACCCATTCATAACAGAGAACACAAAGCTGCAATGTGTGACAAGGGGGAAGGGGGGGGTCACTTGTCTCTGCAGCTATGAATCGTTCTAGAAAAGTGTAATGACAAGGAACATCATACATGATAGGTACATTATCGTTACACCTCCCCCTTTTAGAGTGCGCTAAGGTGGGAGGACCTGTCCGTATGCCACTATGCGCACCTCAGCAGGTTCGCCCTGGCGGGACAACCCATCGGCATTTCCGTGCTCGCTACCTTTGTGTTGTACGGTAAAGTCGTACTGATGGAGGGCAAGGTTCCAGCGTAGCAACCTTCCGTTGGTTCCGGACACTGTTTGCAGCCAGTTCAGAGAGTTGTGCCTGGTTACCACCGTGACGGTGCACCCATACAGGTAGGACTGCAACCGTGGTAGTGCTCAGACCATGGCCAGGCACACCTTCTTGATGGTGGAGTATGCCACTTCCTTTGGCAGAAGTTTCCGGATCAGGTACAACACGGGGCTCGACCTGGCTGAGCACAGCACCGAGGCCAAACTCGCTGGCATCGGTCTGTACCAGGAATGGGCGACTGCTGTCGACTGCTTTCAATACTGGAGAGTTGCACAGGGCTGTTTTCAAGCTTGGAAGGCCGCCTCACAGCCGTCTGTCCAGTCGACTGTTTGGGGTAGCTTCTGCTTGGTGAGGTCTGTCAAGGGCCTTGCAAGGGCGCTATAGTCCTGTACAAACCGCCTATAGTACCCTGCAGTGCCCAAGAAGGACATCACCTGTTTCTTGGTCCTGGGGGTGGGCCAGGACACGATTGCGTCCACTTTCTCCAGCTCTGGACTCATGGAACCCCCGCCTACCGGGTGTCCCAGGTAGTGGACCTTGCTCATGCCCACTTGGCACTTTCCGGCTTGATGGTCAGACCTGCCTGGTGAATATGCTTGAGCACCTCCTGGAGATGCTGAAGGTGTTCCTCCCAGGTGGAACTGAATACGGAAATGTCGTCCAGGTACGCCATGGCGTACTTCTCTAGTCCCCGAAGCAGGTGGTTTACCATCCGCTGGAAAGTGGCAGGGGCACTTTTCATGCCGAAGGGCATGACCGTGGACTCGTACAGTCCAAAGGGGGTGATAAAGGCGGATCTCTCCTGCGCCTCAAGGCTCAGGGGAATCTGCCAGTATCCCCGAATCAAATCCATGATGGATATGTATTTTGCATTCGCCAACCGCTAAAGCAGATCCTAGTTGCACGGCACGGCGTTTAACCTGCTGCACCTCCTCAGAGACCCGATAAGGTCTTCGCCATAGTGGGGCATGATTCCCGGTGTTCACCTCATGGACCGCTAACTCAGTCCGTCCGGGTCAGTTGGAGAACACTGCCCGGAAGAGTTCTAGGGTGTTCAACAACTGCCACCGCTGGGGTACGGTTAACAAGTCGCTTACCTCCATGTCCTCGATGGACCCATTGGCCTTGGCTTGGGCCAGCATGTCCAGGAGGTGGCCTTCTTCCCCATCCTCGGGCAGGTTGCAGACCGATAGGATGCAGGCTTCACACTCACGATGAGCCTTCATCATGTTGGCGTGAAAGACCTTGCGTCTACCCCGGGAGTGATCAAGCATGCCCACGTAGGTGACCGGGTTGAGCTGTTGGTGGATGACGTACGGGCCTTCCCAGGCTGCCTGAAACTTATCCTTTGGTACGGGAACTAGCACCCACACCTTTTCACCCACCTGGTAGGTATGCTCCCGGGCATTCGTCGTACCAGTGCTGCTGGTTAGCCTGAGCCTGCACCATGTTGTCATGTACCAACTGCGTCAAGGTCTGCATCTTGTCATGGAAGCGCATGACATAATCCACGATGTATATATAGCAAATACTGGGCACACTTGTGAATTGCGGATGTGAAAAATAAATTTTAATACATACAGTAGCCACTAGATACAAACGTTTCGGTCATTATAGACCTTCGTCAGTGTACTAGGGTAAGTATAAGAGAATATGTGAGAATCTCACATCTTACCGCAGGTAATGGCCAAAACAAGGCAGCTGTGCTGCTCTGTGTCCAATGATCACCGCGTCTTAGGACGCAGAGCAGCACAGCTGCCTTGTTTTGGCCATTACCTGCGGTCACTGACCACCCAGGCCTTTCACAGCCTATTTAATGAGATTTATCCACTGGCAATACCTTTGTGAGATTCTCGCATATTCTCTTATGCTTACCCTAGTACACTGACAGTCTATAATGACCAAAACGTTTGTATCTAGTGGCTACTGTATGTATTAAAATTTATTTTTCACATCCGCAATTCACGAGTGTGCCCAGTATTTGCTATATATACTAAAGGTTTGGTAACCTACTGTACAGCACCTCCTCCACCGGCTGTGCTAACATTTAGTCATACATAATCCACAATGGACACTTCAGAGGGGTTTGGCTCATCTTCCCAAGATTCTCTTATCAACCCAACGGGTCCCCGGACTCGCCTGCCATACAGGAGCTCGAAGGGGGAGAACTCGGTCAAGGCCTGCGGAACTTCTCTATGCGAATAGCAGGTGTGGGAGTTACCGCTCCCAGTCGCGCCCTTGGGTCTCAACCAGCATGCGGAGCATCTGTTTGAGGGTACCGTTGAAGCATTCACACAAGGCATTGGTCTGTGGGTGATACGCACTCGATACCAGCTGCATCACCTGTATTTTCTTACAGAGAGCCTCCATTAGGTGAGACATGAATTGAGTCCCTTGATCGGTGCGCATCTCTCTGGGAAATCCTACCCTTGTAAAGATGGTCACCATTGCATCCGCCACCTTATCCGCTCTGGCTGAGGACAGAGCTACTGCCTCTGGGTACCGGGTAGCGTAGTCTACCACGGTGAGAATGTATCGCTTTTCAGAGCTGCTGGGGATGGCCAGCAGGCCTACAATGTCCACTGCGATTCTCTGGAAAGGCTCCACTATCACTGGCAAAGGGATCAGGGGAGCCTTAAGAGCAGGCCCCACCTTACCCACTTTTTGACAGGTGGTACAGGAGCTGCAGTATTGGGTCATGTCTGCCCCTATCTTGGGCCAATAGAAGTGTTGAGACAGCCGGGCCTTAGTTTTGCTGATCCCCAAGTGTCCAGCGAGTGGAATCTCATGGGCAATCCGTAACAACTGAGCCCTAAACGGATAGGGGACGACCAGCTGTCTTTCCCTCAACCACTCCTTTTGGGAATCTCCGGGTACTGTCTCCCGGTACAACCTTCCTCGTTCCCAGAACACCCTCTCCTTATCAGTCGCGGAGGTGGGCGTCTCGGCGAGGTGTCTCAATTTCTCCAGGCTCACATCTGAGTGCTGAGCGGCCTGGAACTCCTAGCTGGAGGCAGCCAGAAGTGATGTCAAGGTCCCCTCCTCACTAGGACCTGCTCTGGGTCCACCTCTGGTTCAGTCCCTCCTGTGGCGACGGAGTGTCCAGAAGGAAGGGCGCTACCTGCGTTCCGGACACTGACTGCGGGTGACAGCGGCTACGTAGGCTGTCTCCCCGGGGATTTCTACAGACCCATCAGCCGGCGCTGCTATGGGCGTTACCTCCCCATCCACCCCCAAAACTTCAGGAGCAGTGCTACTTATGGGCCAGTTACCTTCCTCGGTGGCACGGGTCAGTGGCATGGCATCACCTTCCTCACGGTTTCCATGCACCTCCCCATTCCCTTGAGCACCGTCACTTGTTCATGCTAGGGGTTCCTCAGCCGTCTCACTCCGCAGAGCGATGGGGCTGAGCACTCCTGTACCTGTGGACACATCAACCTTTTCAGAAAAATGGTTAACAGGTTCAGTTGGCACATTTACATCACTATCGGCATCATTCCTAGGGAAAAAATGGTTATCAGCTGCATTATTACTCAATAAAGCATTGTTAAGTAACACATTCAGTTTCCCATCATCATCATCATCATCATCAGGGTTAACGTTACCCTTATTACCAGATTGGGGAGGGGTGTCAGGGACGTAGGATGCAACCATCCTCCCCGAATCAGTCCCCAATAAAACATCAGTGGGCAGGTTTTCGGACACACCCACTTCCTTCACCCCGCTCCCAGCTCCCCAATCAAGAAAAACCCGGGCCATTGGCAAGGGACAGCGGATGCCCCCAATCCCGGTGACAGTTAGGGTTTTCCCCAGAATAAACTCTTCAGGGGCTGCCAATTTGGGTCGGATGAGGGTTCGTTCAGCCCTGGTGTCCTTGAGGCCTCTAGCGAAACGGGCCCCCACTCGGACGTGCTGCATGTTGTCATCAATCCTCCCAACCACCCCACCAAAAGAACAGAGGTGTTGGGCCCAGAGGCCTTGGTTGGGGGGTTCTTCTGCTTCTTCGAACAGGTGGCGCTGATATGACCAGTCCGATTGCAGACAAAACACCTGCGAGTGTCTGAAGTAGGCCTGGTGTTGGCAAAAGAGACAGGGCCTTTGGAGGGACGGCTGGCAGGGGCACTGGGGTTAGTTGCCGGTTTACCCCCTCTCCATCTTGTGGTGACTGGCTTCTGTGTCTCCGGCTTCCGGTTGGCATCATAGGTGTCGGTGATCTGCGCTGCTTTGTCTGCATCTCTTTGCTCTCGGTCCAGTATGAACTGTTGGACCTCAGCTGGGCAAAGATGTAAGAACTGGTCTTTGCTCATCAGGTCTTTCAGTAGCTCAAAGGTGTTCACTGACAGTCCGTGAATCCACTGGTCAAATTGGGTCCGGAGTCCATGCACCACATCACTGTAAATGTCATGTGGGCCATGTTGGAGGTTCCGGAACTTCTTTCGGTATACCTCAGGTGTCAGCCGGTATTTGGTGATCAGGGCCTGCTTGATGGCAATATAGTTGTCATCTTCTTCTGGCGGGAGAGAAGCAAACGCCTCCAGAGCTTTGCCTTTTAGCCCTAGGGTCAAGTACCTGGTCCATTGTTCCCTAGGCAGCCGGTACTGTCTGCAGGCTTTCTCAAAGGCCCACAGAAAAGTGTCCAAGTCCCCGTCCTTTTCCATCACGGGAAACCGCTCTGGCCATGGTTTTGGACTCTGAGCGCTGATGGGCTCACGGCTCTGGGCTGTGGAGGGTATCCCTCCTGCCGGAGCACCTACAGTTCGTGGTCTCTCTGAGCTTGGGCCTCCCGTTGGTCGGCCTCTCGCTGGGCTGGGCACTTGGCTCTCTCAGCCTCCCGCTGCTCTTCCATTGCCTGCATGATCAGTTTCAGATGTCTTTCTGGATCTTCGGCAGAGAGGTGATCCAAGGCCGCTTGCAGGTAGGGGTCCAACCTGCCCTGGGTGCAAATGGGGTCAGCATTCAGGGGTCAAGCCTCTGCTGGAGCACCACTGTCGCTGAGGCCAGCTTCTTCGCCCGCTGGGCTCTAGGCGTTTTCCCGTTGGTCTTTGTTTTTGTTTTGTTTTTTTCCATAAATGTGTTTATTAAACTTTTCAAAATAAGGTACAACAATCCAGAAAGATGATATACATATGAATACATCAGAATATACAGACAGGTAAGATACAACATTGTGGGGGACAAAACAAGCTTGTAATCCTAGATATCTCAAATCAGACACGTCATGTCCATTCACATTTTAGTAACCTTTGGACTAATCATTCTGAGATTGTGTAGGAAAAAGGAGATATAGAGAAATAAAGTCAAGAAGAGGGAAAGAGAATAGAGAAAGTGGGTAAGAAATGGGGGAAGGGGAGTGGGAAATAAACCAACCTCGGTCCCAGCTACCCTACAAAAACTATGGGAACTCAGTTAACCAGCCCGGAAACTCCGAACTCTCCTTGAATGTCTCCCAGAGGAACCACATTTGTCCCCGCTCGGTCACAGATTCATCATCTTGAGCCATCAGCGACTCCATTCGGTTCACTCTATCCATCTCGGACACCCACTCCACCGCAGACGGAACCCTTGTCGCTCTCCAGTACCGGGGAATAATTGTTCTGGCCGCTATTAAGCAGAAACTCATAATTTCTTTCTTTATGGTCGTTATAGACCCAGGAATCAATGAAAGGAGAGCTATTTGAGGGGATGGCTCACAGCGAACGCCCGTCATCAAGTGAAAGGCTCCAAAAACAGCTTCCCAAAATGGACGTAGAAGACTGCAAGACCACCATATGTGAAGCATAGACCCCTCCTCATTGTCACATCTCCAGCATAAGTTTGAAATTGCAGGATTTATATTATGAAGGAGCACAGGACACCTATACCAACGCGTTAATATTTTATAATTTTTCTCTTGTGATCTGCAAGATATAGAGGTCTTGTGGGTAAGGGTAAAGCTCTTCAGACGGTCTGCCTCAGAGAGGGTGATCCGCAGATCTCTCGCCCAAGCTGTAATAAACTGGGGGTGTCAATAGATAACATTTCCAGGATCAAACTGTAAAGCAAGGAGACTGTGTGGGTAGGACCCTCAGCGGCCAGCATCAAGGACTCAAATCGGGTCGATGTGTTAAAGGAAATACCCAAAAGGAAGTCCTTCAACTGAGCGAATTCAAGCCAAGATAGCGATTTGCTATGGCAGGTGTCCCGCAACCCCCCCCACAGTGGAGAGCCCAGAGAGTCTGTCCGCCACTTGGCCCAGTCCCACCCGATCGGCAGATCTCCAGCATAGAAACACAGTCCTGTCCACTGCTGGAGGGAAAGCAATGTTGTCAAAGAGGGGGCCCAGTCTACTCGGAATGGTACAAAGTCTCAGTCTCCCCCGATTTCTATCCCAAAATCTCAACACTATCTGCGTAAGAGATGGAAAGTCCGAGATCGGGAGCCTAAAATTGGCACCACACCATGGTATCCAGTATAGAGAGCAAGAAGAGGAGTTTTTCTAAAATCACCCACTGTTTATGTAAGTCGCTGTATCTCCAGTCAACTATTCTAGTCAGGAGAATGGCATGATAATATCTTTTGAAGCTAGGAAGACGTGTGCCCCCCTGTGTCTTGGGTCTGGTCAAAACCGAGAGGCTAATTCGGGGGTCTACGAGCTCCCCAGACAAAACTATTAATAGCAGATTGTAACCGATTAAAGAAATAGTCAGGAATTGCTATTGGGACTGTTTGAAAAAGATAAAGAAAGCGGGGGAGAATGTCCATTTTGATGACGTCTATACGACCAAACCATGAGAGCTGAGATCTATTTTGTTTTTTAAGATCCAATAGAGTTTTGTGTAAAAGTGGGACATAGTTTAGGGAAAAAAGATACACTTCGTTTCTGGGGATCCAAACTCCCAAGTATTTTATAGCTCTATCTTTCCATTTAAAAGGGAATGAAGCCTGGAGTCTCTGGACCAGGTCATCAGGGAGAGATATATTAAGGGCCTCTGTCTTTGAATAATTAACTTTAAAGTTAGATACTTCTTCAAACCGTTGGAACTCTCTCATTAGCACTGGGAAGGCAATGGTCGGGTTAGTGATATAGATCAATAGGTCATCTGCATAGATAGACAATTTAACATGATTCCGGCCAACCTGAAGGCCCTTAATATCAGGAGCATTCCTCATTGCGATTGCAAGATGCTCCATTGCAATAATATAAAGTAAGGGCGAAAGAGGGCACCCCTGACGTGTGCCATTAGCTATTTGTAAGGGGGATGACAAAGTACCATTAACTCCAAGTCGGGCTGTGGGGCCTTGATATAGTACCAAAATCCTACCCTGCATGTCAGGTCTCAAACCAAGCTGTGTCAAGGCAGATCTCATAAAGGTCCATCCTAGACGATCAAACGCCTTTTCCACATCAATGGACAATAGACATGCGGTTTTTTTATGTTTACGCATATGAGAGGCAAGGAGCAATGTTTTCACAGTATTATCTCTAGCATCCCTGCGATGTACAATACCAGCCTGATCCGTGTGAATGGAGCCAGGGAGTAGGGGGCTTAGTCTTTTTGCAATTGCTTTGGCGAATACTTTTACATCAACATTAATTAGGGATATAGGCCGATAATTAGCGCATAATAAGGGGTCCTTTCCTGGCTTGGGAATAACGACAATCGTGGCAGCTAAAGTTTGGGGGGCAAAAGGGCAATTCTCAGAGATAGAGTTGAAGAGTTTCGTCATAAATGGAATTAAATTTGATGTAAATATCTTATAAAAGTTAGCCGGGAATCCATCCGGACCGGGGCTTTTGCCATTTGCCAGAGACCTGACTGTATCCAGTATCTCCTGTTCCGAGAATGGGGTCTCAAGGGCCATTACGTCCTCAGATGGAAGAGGAGGAATCGGAGTGCTATTTACATAGTTATCCACTCTTTCCTGGAAGTCGGACACAGCCATGTCTGCCAAAGGTCCTCTAAGGTTGTAAAGGGAGTTGTAATAACCCCTAAATGAGTCTGCAATCTCCAAGGGGGAGTGGAGGGATTTACCTGACCCAGACTTAATGGTAGGTATATAGGTAGTAAGAAATCGTGGGTGTAAAAATCGTGCTAAGGCCCTACCAGGCTTGTCAGAGTATTCGTATAGGTATCTGCGGAAGCGGCTCTCTGTCTTGCTGTTACTGTATCTAGCAATAAGCTTAAGTTGGTTCTAGCTTTCAACAGGTCAGTCATGACTTTTAATTTTGTGACCTTTTGTGTTCCAACTCTAAAGCTTGGATGTGCGTCAACAAATTAGGAATGGCAGAAGCCCTTTCTCTCTTTAATCGTGCCCCCTGTTGGATGAATACTCCCCTCATAACTCCTTTTAAGGCCTCCCACTGATATGATAAAGCTGTGGCGTCATCTTTGTGAATATTGAAAAAAATCTGTGATTGCCATCCTGATTGCCTCCTGACAAGAGGGATTTTTGAGAAGCCCCGGGTGTAAGGACCAAGTCCATTCGTTCGATGTGAGTTCTGGAACTGTCAAGGATAGTAAGACTGGGGCATGGTCCGACCAAATCATCGTGTCAATTTGTGTCGTCGGGTGAAACGAGAGCAGCCCGTGACTAATTAAAAAATAATCTATCCTACTATACGAATCATGTACCGCAGAATAGAAAGTATAGTCACGTGTTGTTGGGTGGATCAGTCTCCAAACGTCAACCAGTCTATATTCCGCTTAGATTTCAGACTCTCCAACTGGGAGGGGGAGACGGATGACCTACCCGAAGAGGAGTCCAGGACTCGATCCAATGTAAAATTGAAGTCTCCTCTGACAATTACCGCACCCTCTGCGAATGCCGAGAGGTCGCGTAGGTAAGCTTTACAAGTTCTGATCTGATCCTGGTTAGGGAGATAAAAATTAGCAATGGTAAATACATCTCTGATAATTTTAATCTTTAAAAACAAATATCTTCCATCTTCCTTGCGTATCAGATTTAGAGGCAATTACTTGAGCCTGTAGCGACTTGTGTAAGGCAATACTAACTCCTTTGGATTTTGAGTCTGGGTTGCCGCTATGGTACCAGTGTGAGTAAAATTTATGATTAAGTGAAGGTATCCGATCTGATCTAAAGTGGGTCTCCTGCAGAAGCAGCACATGAACCCGTTTCTTGTGCATGTGATAAAGAACCTGCGAGCACTTTTCAGGAGTATTAAACCCTCTGATGTTCAAGGAACAAAGGTTCAAGGTGGCCATCGTAAACTAGTACAAGTATCGGTAGTGGGACTAGGTGGTGGTAGGGGGGGGAGAGGTGTTGGGTAAAGAAGAGAAAGCACTTAAGAAAAAGGATATAGAAGGAAGTTCTGAGGGAAGAATAGAAGAGAGCAGAATATAATGTATGAAGAAATATAAACAAAAATTTCAGACAGAGCAGAATATTCCGTCTGATTAGACCACAGGTAGCTACTCCTTTGGGCTAAGAATTAAGCAGAGAAATTCTCTGAAGAAAGTGTCAAAGACACACCCTAACTTGGGAGGTAACTGGACTCTAAAACAGAACGAACCGCCAGGCCCCGACAGCAAGTTACAGTAATTATACATGTTAAACAACCAAACAGATTCAGTGCCCCAGGCCTCAAGGCTATACTGACTATGTATTGGATCCAAACAAATACCCCACAAACACAACATAATACCAGAGGCAACTCGGAGGTGATGAGGATCCCTGCAGACTATTTTTCTAGTTATAGTAAACCACTATAATGCATAATAAGACTCCACCCCGGGGACACAAGGCCCCCCGTTAGAAAACCACCAATATTCCCCGACCCAAGGAAAAGGACAGTGGAGAGAGCAAGTGATTAATATAGGACAAACTCCTCAGTGCTCAGGCGTCACCCGAGGGACCACCGGAATCACGGCGCAGATTTCTTCTCCTCTTCTTCCCACGTTCCGATGGTACTCTCCCACCTCCTCGAACTCCCACGAACACAAAAGAGAAAAAACGGGGCCACTCCCCCAGGGTGACCGGTGGCAACCCGAGCCGATGAGAAATCCAGGAGATCCGACGGGGATCTCGGGATCACCGTGCCACTGTCCCCCCCGAGCTTGTAGCTGAAAAGGGTATCCCCACGTGTAGGCAATGTTTTTCAAGCGCAGAGGCTCCAGGAGAGGTCGCAGGGCCCTTCTCTTAGCCAGAGTTATAGGGGGAGAGGTCCGCTAGAAGTTGAATATTTATGCCATGAAAGTCTATAGCGTCTTTCTCCCTAGCTTTACGCATAATATCCTCCTTAATTTGGAAAAAATGGATCCTGCAAATTACATCTCTCAATCTAGATGGGTCAGGGTGCCTTGGGCCCAGGGATCGATGAGCTCTGTCCAATTCAATACGTTCATCCGTGGATCTACTCAGCAATGAATTAAAAACATGCTGTAGGGCTGAATTCAGGTCCCGTGGGGCCACCGACTCTGGGAGACCACGCAGTCTGTTGTTTCTCCTATTTCTGTTTTCAGAGTCTTCTAGCATGTCCATAACTAGATCAAAATTCTGTGAATGCTGATCTAAAAAGTTGCTGCTGAGTATGAAGCTGGGAAGATAGCTCATCTACTTTAGCCTCTAACACAGTGATGGCAGAATTTATGTTGGAAATGTCCTCTTTGAGGGAGCCAATTTCCCCCTTGCAGACTGCCTCCAAACGCTGGATGTAGCCTTCCATGTCAGTCTTGGTGGGGATGGCACTTAAATGGGCATGTAGTTCCCCTACATTCATAGTCAGGGACGAGGAATCCCCAGAACCTGTAAGGGTCTCAGGACCGTCCTGTGTAGCCTCACCGCTGATCCCCACTATGCCAGTGTCAAATGTAAAGGATCCATTAAGTGTGCTGTCTGCAGTCCCTGCTCTCCTCAGATTCGTCTGGAGCAGAGGAATGAGTTAATTGTTTAGCAGCAGGAGCTGGCCTGGAGGGGAGGGACAGGGAGTCTTCCACTCTCTGGATGCCTGTAATGCTACCTCCAGTTTTGTTCTGTCCAGCTACGCACTTTCTGTGGGTTTGCTTTCCCTGTGTGCGTCCTCCATGTGATGATCCTGCTGCAGCAGCAGCAGACAAGCGTGCACCCTTCAGGCCTCGCACATCAGATCTCTCTTCAGCGGCTGCCATAGCTGCACGTGTGGTCTGTTTTCCCGCGCTGCTTGGGGCTGTAAGGCCTGTTTCACACTTCCGTTTTTGTGTCCGCCAAACGGATCCGTTTCCGTTTTTTTTGACGGAAACGGATGCCAACGGATCCGTTTTTAAAAAAACGGATCCGTTTTTTTGACGGATCCGTGGTAACCGTAATGGAAGTCTATGGGACAAAAAAACGGATCCTGCAAAAAATGGCGAATCCGTTTTTTTACGGAAAACAACGGATTTTGACGGATTTGAAAAAAACGGAAGTGTGAAACAGGCCTTAGATACCGAGTAATTCCAGGGTCAGCAGGTCTGGAGGAAGGCTCCCGTGGTGCCTGAGAGCGAAGACCGGCTTTATCTCTCATGTAGAGGCCGGGGGACTGCCTGTGCTTGCTAAATCTTTACTGTAAGGGCTCTGGGAAGCAAGAGCTATATGTTGTGTCTGCCCTGCTCCATGACCAGGCCACGCCCCCTTTGTTTTTGGTGTCGATCTGCCACAACCCGCAAATGGCAATGAGAGTCCTTCTTATACCACTCTGCTCCCATCGTAGCCAAATAAAAGATAGGATAGAAAAACAAAGAGAAGGGAGGGGGTAATCACAAGTACACACAATTGTCTCAGGACTAGTAAACACGGAGTTCGTTCTCCAAAACTTTTGCTGCAGGTTCCTCAGAAGAACCGTGCAAGTCTTTAGTGAGAGGAATGATTGCTCAAACCAGATCACTAATGCTCTAGGCTTATCCCACCGCTCTGCCACCAATATGTGACGATCAGGGGTGTGACCTTTGGCGGGACACGGCTGTCACACGTACAGGAGGGCTTATAGTTATCCCACTGCTGCCACAATGTGATGAAAACAGCAAGCTAGTCTTGACCTAACAATTTACCGCCGGGGGGCTAATTTTAGTTATCCCACCGCTGCCACAATGTGTTACAAACTGCCGGGATTTATGTATATCCCACTTTCCAGTTCTGCTTTGGAACTTGCAGCTTTCTGGCGCCCCCTTACCCTCAGGTCAGTCAGGGAACTGCACCTAGGATTAGTCGACGGACGGGCTACTTGTTGTGCACTGGCTACTTGTTGTGCACTGGCTATTCGGCCCGCTGCAGCGAGGGAATTATAAATGCTTTGAACGCAGCCACACAATCCGCTTATAAAACCCGCTCTGTCACTGCCAGCGCTACCTCACTCCTCCCCATCATTCATCCTCATCATTCAGCCCCTTCACTGCCCCCATCATTCAGCCCCTTCACTGCCCCCATCATTCAGCCCCTTCACTCCCCCATCATTCAACTCCTCCCCCCATCATTCAGCCCCTTCACGCCTCCCCCCCATCATTCAGCCCCTTCACTTTCCCCCATATCTTCCAGCCCCTTCACTTCCCCCATCTCATTCAGCCCCTTCACTCCCCCCATCATTCATCCTCATCATTCAGCCCCTTCACTGCCCCCATCATTCAGCCCCTTCACTCTCCCCCCATCATTCATCTTCATCATCCAGCCCCTTCACTCCTCCCCCATCATTCATCTTCATCATTCAGCCCCATCACTCAGCCCCTCCATTCCCCCATCATTCATCCCCTTCACTCCCCCATCATTCAACCCCTTCGCTCCTCCCCCAATCATTCAGCCCTTTCACTGCCACCATCATTCAGCCCCTTCACCCCCCATCATTCAGCTCCTTCACTCCTCCCCACCATCATTCAGCCCCTTCACTCCCCATCATTCAGCTCCTTCACTCCCCATCATTCAGCTCCTTCACTCCTCCCCACATCATTCAGCCCCTTCACTCCTCCCCACATCATTCAGCCCCTTCACTCCACCCCATATCATACTGCCCCCCCCCCCCCCCCCATCGTTCAGCCCCTTCACTGCGCCCCCCCCCCCCCCCCCCCCATCACCATGCCCACATTCTATAGGGGCGGATGCTGCGGGACCCTCCGCTCAATGTGCTGTTACCATGGCGATTACAGAGTAATAACCTTTATTATCAGTATATATATATATATAATATAATAGAAAATACGGCAGCTCGTCCAGAGAAGTGTAAACGGAGTACATGAGTGGGGGAGGGGACAGGGTGTAAACTGCGGAGACAAGGATGGCGGCAGCATCGGCGGCGTTAGCTGATCACCGTGTGGCGCTCCTTCTTACTTCTTGACCTCTCAAAGAACACGTAATCCTGAAGAGAGAACAGAAACATAGGCGTCAAAGGCCAATCACCGTAGGTCACACAACGCGACAGCCGTGTGCCACAGACACGGCAGACACCACGGATCTAGACACCACAAACACGGCAGACACCACAGGTCTAGACACCACAGACACGGCAGACACCACGGGTCTAGACACCACAGACACGGCAGACACCACGTGTCTAGACACCACAGACACGGCAGACACCACGGGTCTAGACACCACAGACACGGCAGACACCACGGGTCTAGACACCACAGACACGGCAGACACCACGGGTCTAGACACCACAGACACTACTAGTCACATGACAAATGATATGGAGTGATGGATACGTGGCATATTACACAACTGCTGATAATGATATATACAGATCTGGCAAAAATTAAGAGACCGCTGCACAATGTTCCGTTTGTTGGATTTTTCTCTTTATATTTTTGAGTATAATGTAAATTGCTCTTTTATTCTATAAACTCCTGACCACATGTCTCCGAATCTCCAAGCACTAAATTTTGTATTTATTGTCAGAAAATGAGAAATGGTCAAAAGAGCAAAAAAATGCAGTGCTTGTAGACCTCAAATAATGCTAAGGAAACAAGTCCATAATCATTTAGAAACAACAATACTAATGTTTTACCTCAGGAAGAGTTCAGAGATCAGTATTCTGTGGAATCCCCATGATTGTTAACCCCAGCTTTCCTGCGTCTTGGCTGCTTTCCACCAGTCTCTCAGGGCAGTTTCACACGTCAGTGGCTCCGATACGTATAGTGAGTTTTCTCACGTACCGGAGACACTGACACACGTAGACACATTCTAATGAATGTGTCTATGCAGATGTCAGTGTGTTTTCACGGACTGCGTGTCCGTGGGCAAAACACGCTGACAGGTCCGTTTTTGTGCAACAGCACGGATCACACGGACCCATACAAGTCAATGGGTCCGTGTAAACACGTACCGCACACGGATGCTGTCAATGTGCGATCCATGTGCATTTTTAAAAGTCAAAGGGTTAACATTGAAACTAATTTTTCAAACACACGGACAGCACACGGACATACGGATGTCACACGGATGGCCTCCGTAATACGGACACGGATAGCTCCGGTACCGGAATTATCTTGACGTGTGAAACTGCCCTCACACGGCTTTTGGGTGACCTTATGCCACTCCTGGGACACATATGTCAGCAGTTCTTCTTTGTCTGATGGCTTCTGACTCTCCATCTTCCTCCTGATTACATTCCAGAAGTTTTCAGTGGGGTTCAGGTCTGGAGATTGGGCGGCCATGACAGGGATTGGATGTGGTGGTCCTTCATCCACACATTGATTGACCTAGCTGTGTGGCATGGCACATTGTCCTCAGAGTTGGAGAACATTGTCTGAGCAGGAGTCAGCTGTTTTTCCAGAATAACCTTGTACAGTGGGGCAAAAAAGTATTTAGTCAGTCAGCAATAGTGCAAGTTCCACCACTTAAAAAGATGAGAGGCGTCTGTAATTTACATCATAGGTAGACCTCAACTATGGGAGACAAACTGAGAAATAAAAATCCAGAAAATCACATTGTCTGTTTTTTTTTCATTTTATTTGCATATTATGGTGGAAAATAAGTATTTGGTCAGAAACAAGCAATCAAGATTTCTGGCTCTCACAGACCTGTAACAACTTCTTTAAGAGTCTCCTCTTTCCTCCACTCATTACCTGTAGTAATGGCACCTGTTTAAACTTGTTATCAGTATAAAAAGACACCTGTGCACACCCTCAAACAGTCTGACTCCAAACTCCACTATGGTGAAGACCAAAGAGCTGTCAAAGGACACCAGAAACAAAATTGTAGCCCTGCACCAGGCTGGGAAGACTGAATCTGCAATAGCCAACCAGCTTGGAGTGAAGAAATCAACTGTGGGAGCAATAATTAGAAAATGGAAGACATACAAGACCACTGATAATCTCCCTCGATCTGGTGCTCCACGCAAAATCCCACCCCGTGGGGTCAGAATGATCACAAGAACGGTGAGCAAAAATCCCAGAACCATGCGGGGGGACCTAGTGAATGACCTGCAGAGAGCTGGGACCAATGTAACAAGGCCTACCATAAGTAACACACTACGCCACCATGGACTCAGATCCTGCAGTGCCAGACGTGTCCCACTGCTTAGGCCTGTACATGTCCGGGCCCGTCTGAAGTTTGCTAGAGAGCATTTGGATGATCC
This sequence comes from Dendrobates tinctorius, assembly GCF_039654945.1. Taxonomy (NCBI): domain Eukaryota; kingdom Metazoa; phylum Chordata; class Amphibia; order Anura; family Dendrobatidae; genus Dendrobates; species Dendrobates tinctorius. Next base: position 517,136 of record NW_027362155.1, on the reverse strand, counting down.
AGAGGAGTTTTGGGAGAATGTCCTATGGTCTGATGAAACCAAACTGGAACTGTTTGGTAGAAACACAACTTGTCGTGTTTGGAGGAAAAAGAATACTGAGTTGCATCCATCAAACACCATACCTACTGTAAAGCATGGTGGTGGAAACATCATGCTTTGGGGCTGTTTCTCTGCAAAGGGGCCAGGACGACTGATCCGGGTACATGAAAGAATGAATGGGGCCATGTATCGTGAGATTTTGAGTGCAAACCTCCTTCCATCAGCAAGGGCATTGAAGATGAAACGTGGCTGGGTCTTTCAACATGACAATGATTCAAAGCACACCGCCAGGGCAACGAAGGAGTGGCTTCGTAAGAAGCATTTCAAGGTCCTGGAGTGGCCTAGCCAGTCTCCAGATCTCAACCCTATAGAAAACCTTTGGAGGGAGTTGAAAGTCCGTGTTGCCAAGCGAAAAGCCAAAAACATCACGGCTCTAGAGGAGATCTGCATGGAGGAATGGGCCAACATACCAACAACAGTGTGTGGCAACCTTGTGAAGACTTACAGAAAACATTTGACCTCTGTCATTGCCAACAAAGGATATATCACAAAGTATTGAGATGAAATTTTGTTTCTGACCAAATACTTATTTTCCACCATAATATGCAAATAAAATGAAAAAAAACACAGACAATGTGATTTTCTGGATTTTTTTTTCTCAGTTTGTCTCCCATAGTTGAGGTCTACCTATGATGTAAATTACAGACGCCTCTCATCTTTTTAAGTGGTGGAACTTGCACTATTGCTGACTGACTAAATACTTTTTTGCCCCACTGTATGTGGCTTGATTCATACGTCCTTCACAAAGATTAACCTGCCCAATTCCAGCCTTGCTGAAGCCTCCCCAGATCATCACCGATCCTCCACCAAATTCCACAGTGGGTGCAAGACACTGTGGCTCTCCAGGTCTCCGTCTAACCATTAGACGGCCAGGTGTTGGGCAAAGCTGAAAATTAGACTCATCAGAGATGATTACCTTACTCCAGTCCTCTATGGTCCAATCCTTATGGTCTCTGGTAAACTTCAGCCTGGCTCTCCTTTGCTTTTCATTGATGAAAGGCTTTTTTCTAGCTTTACATGACTTGAGCCCTGCCTCTAGGAGCCGGTTACAAACTGTTCTTGCCGTGCACTTCACCCCAGCTGCCATTTGCCATTCCTTTTGTAGGTCACTTGATGTCATCCTGCGGTTGCTGAGTGACATTCGAATAAGATGACGGTCATCCCGGTCAGTGGAGAGTCGTTTTCGCCCTCTGCCGGCCTGTAGCTTTGTTGTCCCCAATGTCTGCTGCTTGACCTTGTAATGAACTGCCGTATTAGAAATTTTAAGGATGGAGGCAACATGGCGCTCACTGTATCCCTCTGCTAGTAAAGCCAGAATTGAGCCCTACTTTTCCTCACTCAAGACTTTTCTTTTCAGCTCCTTTGGCATGGTTATAAGTTATTTTTTCATTCCTATTACTTTTGGGATATTACTAGCACTTGTTTTGCTATCCAGCTTGTCCTACTGCAGGAGGATTGTGAACCCCACAGCAGGGTTTCTATACTTTCCTTCATTAGATAAGATTTGGTTCAGGTGATCACCTAATCAGAAGCACAATAAGTAGAATGAGGTGGACTCTGGATGGAATTCAACTGACACTGGAATGGCTGTCAGACATGGAGAGAAGCGGATTTTTATAAAACTGTGCAGTGGTCTCTAAATTTTTGCCAGAGCTGTGTATATATAGTATGGAGTGATGATATGTGGTGCATTACACAACTGCTGATAATGATATATACAGTAATTCACAAAGGCTGATAATGATACATAAGCAATAAAATGGCTTAGAACATTCTCCCTCTCATTATTCTGGCATTTGGCAAATAATAATGATGGTAATCCTAATTGACCTAAACCAGTAAAGGTTTATTCTGATTTCATGTCAGATATTGAGATAAACCTGCAGATGTGTCTTTATATACAGTGGATGGAAACTTCTGGCTTCATCTGTAGGTAATTGTAGATCTGTTCCTTTAGGAATGAAGGGTATAGTTATTTTTCGGAGTCTGAACACTGCTGCCTCGCATAAGATATATGCCACTGATGGTATAGGAGGCCTCCTCAAATTATGTATCACAGTAGGCCTCATTGCATGAGGAGGTCTCGCAGTAGGCCTCATTGCATGAGGAGGTCTCGCAGTAGGCCTCATTGCATGAGGAGGTCTCGCAGTAGGCCTCATTGCATGAGGTGGTCTCGCAGTAGGCCTCATTGCGTTAGCATTTCTCTTCATTCTCTCGGCAGCCAGGCCAACTATGTAGTGAACCCCATGCACCGATCCCTCTGGTGAACATGCCCCATACAGAATGTCTTACCAGTAAAAAGCAGGCTCCAATGAGCACGGCCTTCATCTTCACATCCAGATCTTTGGGGAACTGGATTCCAAAGTTATCGGCATCTGTGAATATTTCCTTAGGTAGGCCACTCCACTGCTTACTGATCCGACCCAAGCTGCGAGACTCATTTAGTGGTTTAACCTAGAGAAAGAGTGGGGGATGAAATGGCATCAATGGATGAGACGACATGTGGGAGGCAAGATGGACAGTGAGGGTGAGAAGTAGGATGGCCATGATGAGCTGGACACACCAGCTGGGGATGAAAGGTATGGTGAGGAGAGGAGAAGGCTACAACCTTCAAGGAACAGTAAAGATGAAGACATGGAGAGCATGGCACTACATGGAGGAAGAAAAGGATGGAGAAGACGAGATGGAGATCCTTCCCTGCCTCTTCCATGATCTGCAGAAGAGCATGGAGGAGTAGGAATAAGAGACTGAGACGAGCACTGAAGAGCATGGAGAATGAAGACTCTGAAAGAAGAGTGGTTGGACACTGATGGACATGGAGGAAGAAGGGTAAAGAAGACGTGCAGGACATGGACAAAATGTAGAAGGAAGTGGAAGATCGGGTGAGAATTAATTGTTATAATCTAAAGATCGTGGAGGAGCACAGAGAAGGTGGAGGAGATGCCTGACACCCTGATCCTCACCTGGAAATTCACATCTCCACAACAACTGGACATCAGACATGGTCCGACCACCTTCAGCACTGGCTGCCGGCTCTCATTGAGGAGACAATACTTAGGGATGAACGGATGCCAGCTCTGCACAATGTACCCAATAGTGCGCCCTGGGGGGCTCTGAACCTCGAGCTGCGGACAGATACACAATGCATTCAGAGGGGTGGAGAGGAGAGCGGTGGAGGTAGGAATAGCAGAGTGCTACCGGATGGCATTGGAGTGCGGAGTTTACCTCCTGTAAACAGCAGGGGAAGCAGCAGCTGGTGCATTTCAGGGGGCGGATGAAGTGGATGACCTCCCGTCCAGTGTAGTCGCACACTTGCAGGGTCAGCGGGCGAAGTAACCCGCAACACCATCGGGCACACATTGTGCTCCTCTCCTGTGCAGTGAATATCCGCTGACCCATAATATTTCGTAGCTCATACTGGTTGCACGTCTCAAAACCCGTGACAGCTGTGAGAGAAGAGGGAAGACGTCACTGCAGGATAGAGTGGGTATCAGGATTAGGGGACGAGCACATGCACTATATGGAGGAAAGTGTGTGCCCCTCCAGACCCCAGCGTTGGGGAGAGGCCGGCTCACAATCTCTGGATATTACAAACTGGTGGATGGGGGGGCAACGAGGCCGGACGCCGTATACCGAGGGGGTGGGGCAACGAGGCCGGACGTCGTATACCTGGGGGGTGGGGCAACGAGGCCGGACGTCGTATACCTGGGGGGATGGGGCAACCAGGACGGACGTCGTATACCTGGGGGGATGGGGCAACCAGGACGGACGTCGTATACCTGGGGGGATGGGGCAACCAGGACGGACGTCGTATACCTGGGGGGTGGGGCAACCAGGACGGACGTCGTATACCTGGGGAGTGGGGCAACGAGGCTGGACGTCGTATACCTGGGGAGTGGGGCAACGAGGCTGGACGTCGTATACCTGGGGGGTGGGGCAACGAGGCCCGACGCTATACACAGAGGGTGGGGCAACGAGGCCGGACGCAATACACCGGGGGGTGAAGCAACGAGGTCGGACGCTATACACCGGGGGGGTGGCGATATATTATACATTGTGCCATGGAGAACAGTAGGGGGAAATCACACAGATCTCACCGCTGCCCCCACTTTGTCAAGGCACTTACGCAATTGACTGACAACTGATCCCAACGCATGGAATAATAAATATAATATATATCTATCTCTATCTACTAATAGTTTACACAGGCAGATTGGAAACCTGTTACAGGCAGCGTATGGCTTCAGGGGTGCGGTTTACAGAGCAAGAGGAGCAGAGCCAGTACAGTTTATATATTTAATAGTAAAAGTAGGTGTGTTTATAAAACATATACAAAGATCTTAGAAAAGGGCAATAATACAATATGATATATACAATTACATGCAAGAAAAAGGAATAACTACAGAGAAGTACTAAACCTGATGTTGCAGGAATGGTTATCTTTATGGAGGGAAGCGATCAGATTTGGAAAATGGACACTCACAGAGAACTGTGTCTTCCAAATGTGAACAATGACAGAAACCCAGGCTATTAGTTCAAGGTTACGCCCGTGAACCTCCCCTTGGTGAGCTCATGTGGGGAGCTGGTAAAGGGAGGTGCTAGGTTTCTAAGAATATTATGAGATTCCCAACTTTAAGGGTATTTTCGCCCCTGGAGGTCTACGGCACTAGATATTGTTGACATGTTTCCGGTCACGATTTTACCTTTCTATAAACATCAATTCCAGTTGGCACTCAGTCCGTGGTACTCGCGTCTCAGGTTGGGATCCCATTGCAAATAACCTAAGACCTGCACTCGTAAGGTTGCAGAATTTGTAGCACTTCTATAAATTCTGAAATCTTACAAATGAGTACCTGTCTTCGTATGTTGTTTACCTTTCTATAAAGAAACATGGCCTGGATAGAATCATCCATGGGACCGATATTAAGTTGGACGCGTTAGAATGGCCTTATGGTGATTGGAGTGAATGCATTATGCTCATCCCTCGGCTAGGATGCCGAATATATATCCACAAATATCGGATTGATGCAAACCCCAATATTCTTCAGTGGCCCCATAGAGTCTGCGACCAGTTCTTTAAACAGAGGAAGCTCTTGCCTCAGAAGTGTACATCTCTCCCTCTGAATATACAAATCCTAGCCTTGGCGTCTGGTTCTCAGAGCAGATCTTGTGCAATTACCTGGTCACTGCAAGACGTCAATGGAGGTTGAAGTGTCAGCTCTCACTTCCCCGGTTATAACTAATCTGATATGTTGGGAGGGTGATGTGTCCCCTCTCTGGAGATGTCTTTATGGATTTTAATATTTTTCTCTATGACACGCTGAAGGTGGGGCCATGGGACCAGATTTTATACACTAGGGGTTGAGCGTTGGGGGCCGGATATTATACACTAGGGGTGGAGCGTTGGGCCCGGATATCTTACACTAGTGGCGGGGTGGTAATGTGGCTCGATGTTAAACACTAGGGTTTGGGTGATGGGGCAGGATATTATACACTGGGGGTGTGGTTGAATATTATAAACTGGGAGTGGGGTCATGAAGGAGAAGCCAAAATTTGGTGCTGAATACATGTCGCACAAGACTTTTCTCCATATAGTGCCCTAGATATGAGGATTGAGGTGTATGCTCCCTTCCTCTGCTCCACTTTTTTCCCCACCTCTGCTCTTCTTTCTCCCTGCACCCCATCCCGTCCTTTTTTCCCCACTCCTCTCTTTCTCCTGGCAACCCTCTCCTTTCTCCATTCACGCTCTCCTCTTCCTTGCTGCCCCTGCTTCTCTCTAATTCCCCCCCAGCTCTCCTCTTTCTCCTTGCAATCAGTGCCGCTCTCCTTTCTCCCCACCACCACTCTTTCGCCCAGCTTTATCCCACCTCTACTCTCACTCCCTCTCCGTCCCCGCTCTCCTTTCTCCCTGCTTATCACTTTCCCCCAAATTATGCCCCCCAGATCCTCTCCCCCCTCCGCTCCACAGCTCCTCTCCCCTCCTCACCTCCTCTCCCCACTCCTCTCCCCACTCCCCTCCTCAGCTCCTCTCCCCACTCCTCTCCTCAGCTCCTCTCCCCACTCCCGTCCAGTCACGTACCTTCCAGCAGTTCTGTCTTCTGGTGGATTAGTATTTGGTCTATCTGCAGACAGAGAAGTTTGGAGGATGATCAGCAGATAATAAATATACACAACACAGTCAGTGACTAGAACGTGTCCTCAGCGGCCGCCGGTGAGTCCCTATGACAACTCTCATTGGTACACTATAGAACAGTTCTCACTATCAGTTTTCAATATGGCAGGCACACTTTACTTGTTCTCTGCTTATCACAACTCTCATCATCCAGAATGGCCTGTAGGATGAGAAGTGATTGTTCCATCCACCACAGACACTCCCAGCCCTCAGAGTGCAGCGATCCCCTCCCCCGCAGCATAACAAGCAGAGAAACAGTGAAATCTGAGAGCAAAAAGGAGGAAGAGAAAACTGCAAACATCACGGGATGAAAACACGCTGCACAGCAGAGAGCGACACCACGCGGCAGAGAGCGACAGAGTGCGGCGGCGGACACGGCAGAGAGCGACAGAGTGAGGCGGAGAACGATGCGGCAGAGCGCGACACAGAGCGACGCGAGAGCGCGACACGCCAGAGAACAGAGCGCGACACGGCAGAGCGCGACACAGAGCGACGCGAGAGCGCGACACGCCAGAGAGGAGCGCGACACGGCAGAGCGCGGCAGAGCGCGACACGGCAGAGCGCGGCAGAGCGCGGTGGAGAATGACACGGCAGAGAGCAACAGAGCGCGGCAGAGAGCGACACGGCAGAGCGCGGCAGAGCGACACGGCAGAGCGCGACAGAGCGACACGGCAGAGCGCGACAGAGCGACACGGCAGAGCGCGACAGAGCGACACGGCAGAGCGCGACAGAGCGACACGGCAGAGCGCGACAGAGCGACACGGCAGAGCGCGACAGAGCGACACGGCAGAGCGCGACACGGCAGAGAGCGACACGGCAGAGAGCGACACGGCAGAGAGCGACACGGCAGAGAGCGACACGGCAGAGAGCGACACGGCAGAGAGCAGAGCGACGCGAGAGCGCGACACGCCAGAGAGGAGCGCGACACGGCAGAGCGCGACACGGCAGAGCGCGACACGGCAGAGCGCGACACGGCAGAGCGCGGTGGAGAATGACACGGCAGAGAGCAACAGAGCGCGGCAGAGAGCGACACGGCAGAGCGCGACAGAGAGACACGGCAGAGCGACACGGCAGAGCGCGACAGAGCGACACGGCAGAGCGCGACAGAGCGACACGGCAGAGCGCGACAGAGCGACACGGCAGAGCGCGACAGAGCGACACGGCAGAGCGCGACAGAGCGACACGGCAGAGCGCGACAGAGCGACACGGCAGAGCGCGACAGAGCGACACGGCAGAGCGCGACAGCGCGCGGTGGAGAACGACACGGCAGAGAGCGACACGGCAGAGAGCGACACGGCAGAGAGCGACACGGCAGAGAGCGACACGGCAGAGAGCGACACGGCGCATATCCACAGTGCTCCCCATAACAGCGATATCCACAGTGCCCCCATAATAACAGCGATATCCACAGTGCCCCCATAATAACAGCGATATCCACAGTGCCCCCATAATAACAGATATCCACAGTGCCCCCATAATAACAGATATCCACAGTGCTCCCATAATAACAGATATCCACAGTGCTCCCATAATAACAGATATCCACAGTGCCCCCATAATAACAGATATCCACAGTGCCCCCATAATAACAGATATCCACAGTGCCCCCATAATAACAGCGATATCCACAGTGCCCCCATAATAACAGCGATATCCACAGTGCCCCCATAATAACCGCGATATCCACAGTGCCCCCATAATAACCGCGATATCCACAGTGCTCCCATAATAACAGCGATATCCACAGTGCCCCCATAATAACAGCGATATCCACAGTGCCCCCATAATAACAGCGATATCCACAGTGCCCCCATAATAACAGATATCCACAGTGCCCCCATAATAACAGATATCCACAGTGCCCCCATAATAACAGATATCCACAGTGCCCCCATAACAGATATCCACAGTGCCCCCATAACAGATATCCACAGTGCCTCCATAATAACAGCGATATCCACAGTGCCCCCATAATAACAGTGATATCCACAGTGTCCCCATAATAACAGTGATATCCACAGTGCCCCCATAATAACAGTGATATCCACAGTGTCCCCATAATAACAGTGATATCCACAGTGCCCCCATAATAACAGCGATATCCACAGTGCCCCCATAATAACAGCGATATCCACAGTGCCCCCATAATAACAGCGATATCCACAGTGCCCCCATAATAACAGCGATATCCACAGTGTCCCCATAATAACAGCGATATCCACAGTGTCCCCATAACAGCGATATCCACAGTGCCCCCATAATAACAGCGATATCCACAGTGCCCCCATAATAACAGCGATATCCACAGTGCCCCCATAATAACCGCGATATCCACAGTGCTCCCATAATAACAGTGATATCCACAGTGCCCCCATAATAACAGTGATATCCACAGTGTCCCCATAATAACAGTGATATCCACAGTGCCCCCATAATAACAGTGATATCCACAGTGTCCCCATAATAACAGTGATATCCACAGTGTCCCCATAATAACAGTGATATCCACAGTGCCCCCCATAATAACAGTGATATCCACAGTGCCCCCATAATAACAGTGATATCCACAGTGTCCTCATAATAACAGTGATATCCACAGTGTCCCCATAATAACAGTGATATCCACAGTGTCCCCATAATAACAGTGATATCCACAGTGCCCCCCATAATAACAGTGATATCCACAGTGTCCTCATAATAACAGCGATATCCACAGTGCCCCCATAATAACCGCGATATCCACAGTGCTCCCATAATAACAGTGATATCCACAGTGCCCCCATAATAACAGTGATATCCACAGTGCCCCCATAATAACAGTGATATCCACAGTGCCCCCATAATAACAGTGATATCCACAGTGTCCCCATAATAACAGTGATATCCACAGTGCTCCCATAATAACAGTGATATCCACAGTGCCCCCATAATAACAGTGATATCCACAGTGCCCCCATAATAACAGTGATATCCACAGTGCCCCCATAATAACAGTGATATCCACAGTGCCCCCATAATAACAGTGATATCCAGTGTCCCCATAATAACAGCGATATCCACAGTGCCCCCATAATAACAGTGATATCCACAGTGCTCCCCATAATAACAGCGATATCCACAGTGCCCCCATAATAACAGCGATATCCACAGTGCCCCCATAATAACAGCGATATCCACAGTGCCCCCATAATAACAGTGATATCCACAGTGCCCCTATAATAACAGTGATATCCACAGTGCCCCCATAATAACAGTGATATCCACAGTGTCCCCATAATAACAGTGATATCCACAGTGTCCCCATAATAACAGTGATATCCACAGTGCCCCCATAATAACAGTGATCTCCACAGTGCCCCCATAATAATAGCGCAGGGCTCTCCATACAGGAGGAAGGCTGCGGTGGTCTCGCATAGTAAATGACCAGAGTAGGAGGTGGGTGATGTGTACCTGGCTGAGGTACTCCAGTGCATCGGGGGTGCTGCCGGTGCTCACTGGCATATAGGGTGCGCCCCCCGGGGGAGGGTCCGGCTGCGGGTGTGGAGCTGGGTGCATGTGGTGCTGAGGGGGGATACTGCAGCCCGGTCCGGGGTAGTCATGGAAACCAGGAGTTGGAGGTGGCGGTGGAGCTGAGGGGCTGGTGGGATATGGAGCGGGTGGATATGGAGGGCTCGGGTATCCGGCAGCGGGTGAAGGGTAACCTGGGGGAGAAGAGACAAACCGAGTCACTGACCTCCTGATGAAGAGACCCTCGGTCAGCAACGGTGAGTTACCTGGAGCCGCCATGGTTAGTCCTGGTGTCTGCGATGCATCCGGTGACCTGCAAGATGAAGAGAAAAGAGGTGATGACCCCGGGGCGAGAGGCGGCAATGATTACAGGTAACACCAGGCCTGGACAACGTCCTGGACAGAAATAATCTGTGAGCAGACTGGACCCCACATAACCCACCGCTGCCCCAGGCAGGAGCAACAGGGGCCATGTCCTGTCCCTACAGCCGTGGGATCGCCCATCATCCGCTCTCCTAAGCTCATCCCCAGCCAGTTCAGCGAGGTTCAGTCAGCCGCTCGCCTGGCCTAGCGCTTCATTACATGAGATGATCAGCGGCCTGACACCGCCGATCTCCAGGAGCACTGGGTCCACCGCCGCCATGAGACTGTACGGTGTGGGCTGTCATCCCACTCAGGTTTGGTTCATTACAGGTAAAGAGCAAAATGATGTGAGTGGGAGGAGAATGTGGCGCCACACGAAGGAGACGCCGAGACCGGCCACACGAAGGAGACGCCGAGACCGGCCCCAGAAGTTCTGAAATGTGAGGAAAAAGAGCGGGAGCCAGCACAGACAGCACGAGGGGTAGCGAGAGCCATCGACGATATTAAGGGAGCGAGCAGACTGCGACATTGAGAGCGTTAACAATAGCCGTCAACAACATCGCGAGGGTGAGCGGCAGCCATCTGATGACGAGATGAGTTTATCAGGAACAATAATAAGAGATGACGGGAGGAGACACCCAATGACTGAGGAGCAGTGGGGTCACTGGGGCGAGTGAGAGAACAATGACGACTCAGTAGGGGAAGAGCATTGGGCAGGGTAAATCAGGAGACAAATGGGTCCCAAGGGGAGCGTAGATAAAATCAGGGGCAAAACGAGGTCAGCATACAATAGACGAGCAGTCAAACGGGCCACAAAGAGTAGATGGGGAGTAACACGGGGGCCGAATACGGCAGACGGAGGGTGTGGAGGACAGGACCAGTTCCTCCCATGTCACCAATGTGACGTAACTACACAGGCACAGCTCTCCGGCGCCCCCTTTGTCTCAGGTCAGTAAGGGAACTGCACCTAGAGCAAATGGCCGCCGGGGAGGATGTCCTGTTACCCGCTGGGTATTCTAAGATTTGTAATCAGAGTAAAAGCATCAGCCCAAGATTAATTTTATGGTTTAATTGCCTTAAGGGCGCAATAGATAATTACAGAAATATACAGTAAGCTATGCAACGGAATTACAGTGGATTTGCAGTCAGTAAAATATAACAATAAGGGTATTAGAGATATTAAGCTGGAGGTCAATTTACCAGATTGTAGGTTGCATGTGGGTGCCCTATAGTACCCGGCAGTCCCCAAGAAGGACATCACCTGCTTCTTGGTCCTGGGGGTGGGCCAGGATGCGATGGCATCCACCTTCCCGGGCTCCGGCTTCAGTGCTCCCCCACCTACCCGATATCCCAGGTAGTGGACCTCACTCATACCTAGCTGGCATTTTTCTGGCTTCATGGTTAAGCCTGCTCGCGGGATCCGCCCGAGCACCTGCGCCAGGTGCTCTAGGTCATCCTCCCAGGTGGGACTGAAGATGGCAATGTCATCTAGGTACGCGGTCACACACCCTTCCAGTCCCTCGAGCAGCGTGTTGACCATCCTCTGAAAAGTGGCAGGGGCATTCTTCAAGCCGAATGGCATCACCGTGGACTCGTACAGTCCGAAAGGGGTGATAAAGGCAGAGCGTTCCCGTTCCTGGTCAGGTACTTGGCCCCGGCCAGCTGATCAAGCAGGTCATCGATGCGCGGCATTGGGTACGCATCGGTGACCGTCACAGCGTTGAGCCCCCGGTAGTCCACGCAGAACCACGTAGTTCGGTCCTTTTTAGGGACGAGGACTACAGGCGAAGCCCACGCGCTGTTGGACAATTGGATCACCCCCAGCTTCAGCATCTCGTCTATCTCTTGGCGCATGTGCTGCTGCACCTCAAGAGAGGCCCGATACGCTGAATGCTGTATCGGGGGGTGATTGCCGGTCTCCACGTCATGGACGGCTGTCTCAGTCCTTCCAGGCAGGCTGCTGAACAGCTCCCGAAAGGGGAGTAGGGTGACCCCCAGCTGGGAACGTTGGCCCTCTGAGAGCTGGTGGCCAACCCCCACATCCTCGATGGATCCACCCGCCTTGGCTTGGGTGAGCAGATCCAGGAGGGTTTCTACCTCTCCTTCCTCGGGAAGGTTGCACACTGGGTGGGCACAAGCCTCCCGCTCATGATGGGCCTTCATCATGTTCACGTGGAAGGCCTTCCTCCTTCCACGGGCATGGTCTAGGGTGACCAGATAGGTGAGCCGCTGGTGCACGAGGTATGGACCCTCCCAGGCCGCCTGAAGCTTGTTTTGAGGTACGGGGACCAGTACCCACACCTTTTGACCCACCTGGTAGGTCCGCTCACAAGCATTCTGGTCGTACCACAGCTTCTGGTCAGCCTGGGCTTGGGCCATATTGTCATGCACCAGCCATGCCAAGGCCATCATTCTGTCCCGGAAGCGCACAACGTACTCAATGACCGACACTCCAGGGGTGGCCAAATCCCCTTCCCATGCATCCTTCACCAGAGCAAGGGGCCCTCCATACAGGAGGCAAACAGCAGGTGTGGGAGATACCGCTCCCAGTCTCTCCCGTGGGAGTCGACCAACATCTTCAGCATCTGGTTTAAGTTGCTATTGAACCGCTCACACAGGCCATTGGTCTGTGGGTGGTATGGGCTGGCTACCAGATGTTGCACCTGTATCTGCTTACAGAAAGACTCCATCAGCTGCGACATGAACTGGGTCCCTCGGTCGGTGAGCATTTCCTGGGGGAACCCCACTCTGGAGAAAATCTCCAGTAAGGCAGTGGCCACTTTGTCGACCCGAATGGACGACAAAGCTACCACCTCCGGGTACCGGGTGGCATAGTCCACTACCGTTAGTATGAAGCACTTCCCGGAGCGGCTGGGAGTGGACAGAGGTCCAATGAGATCCACAGCCACCCACGAGAAAGGCTCTTCGATGATGGGCAGAGTTACCAGTGGGGCTTTGGGACGCAGCCCTGCCTTCCCCACCATCTGACAGGTGTCACACGAACGGCAGTAGGCAATCACCTCGGTCCTCATTCCCGGCCAGTAGAAATGCTGAGCTAGCCTGGCCCTGGTTTTAGTGATCCCTAGGTGTCCAGCCATGGTAATCTCGTGCGCGATGTGCAACAAATCTGCCTTGAACGGATAAGGTACCACTAACTGTCGGTCCCTAGGCCACGCCTCCGTTGAACCCTGCTAGACCGTTACCCGGGACAGCCGTCCCTGGTCCCAGACCACTTGCTCGCGGTCGGACTCCAGGGGAGACACTGCCGCCTGCTCCTTGAGAGCTTTCAGGCTAGCGTCAACTTCCAACGCTGCCTGAAATCCCTGACTCGATGTGGCAAGAATTGACGAAACTGCCACCGCCTCTGTCAGCTCCCCGGGATCTGTCTCCTGGCCGCTGTCTGACTCGGAAGCCACTTGGTCGGAGGGGGGGACCGTCGGACCTCCACGAGGCCCCTTGGGCTCCGGCGCTCCTACTCCTGGTAACAGCGGCCACGACCGCTGAGACCACAGGTAGTGCCTGCTTCCCCTCGGCCCCTGACCAAGTCACCGGGTCAGGCAGACTTACCTGGCCTCCTGATATCCCGGATGCGGGGAACTCCTGCCCTGGGGTCTTACCTGGTGGCTCTCCCGGCACGCCCCCTCCCCCCATGGCCTGTTCCTCTTTCTGCAGAGGCCCTAGACTCAGCAGGCTGGATTCACTTAGGGACCCTACACTGCCCATAGCATCCCCTCCCTCCACCTCTGAGCTCTCCCCTGCAATCTTATCACCTGTCCTCACAGTGAGCCCTGTGTGTGTTGTGTCAGTGCATGGTTACCATCAGGTTTCACGCCCTCCTCCACTGTTGGAGACACATTCAACACAAACATTCACAGTAGAGTCATGACTAGTGTTGAGCGATACCATCCAATATTCAGAAATACATTCAACACATTAGCCGGATGATGGGACTACTACTGTCCCATCATTGGCTAATGTGTCAATCACTGTCATTGTAGCAGGCATCGCCCGATGGAACTTGTAGTCCCATCGGACGATGCCCACACACACACACACACACACACACACACACACACACACAAACGACTCCCGGCAGGCCCGCACAGACCACCGGCAGCCGGCACAGGCCCCCGGCACAGACTATCGACAGCCGGCACAGACCACAGAGAGGTCCGTACAGACCACCGGCAGCCGACACAGGCCCCCCCCCCGAGAGGCCCGTACAGACCACCGGCAGCCGGCACAGGCCCCCCCGAGAGGCCTGTACAGACCCCAGTCGGCACAGACCCCCCCCCCCCCCCCCCCCCCGACAGTCGGCACAGACCCCCCCCCCCCCCCCCCCCGACAGTCGGCACAGACCGTGCATCATGATGCGCACAGACCGCGCATGATGACATCATTTCAGCAGCCAATCACAGCCACAACTGTGGCTCATGGCATTGTGGGGACTTCTGATTCCGGTATCAGATATTGAAAAAATATCGGTACTCGGTATTGGAATTCCGAAACAGCGAATATCGTCCGATACCCGATATTTGCAGTATCGGAATGCTCAACACTAGTCATGACATTCTTGGGGAGCCGGACTTGGGGGTTCAGTGGCCACATACTGAGGCACTAGCCGCCCCAAATCGGCCCCAAGCAACACAATGGCAGGAATATTTGGCGATACTCCCACCTCCCGCATTCCCCTCCCGGCGCCTGTAATGTAAAATGTCTGTAAGATCTGTATGTTAAAGTATGATGTTTCTAGAACCTACTAGAAATCCCCCATTGCTACACACTGAGGAGACAAGCCTGTCATGTAGCTGCAACCCCCCCTCCTTATCAGCTCTGTGCTTGCTGGTAACATGAAACCGTCCATTTCCTCTCACAGCCTTCCCCCCCCTTGCAAGGGAAAGCATTGCTTTGTTTTGAAATCATGAAGCTTGAATACAGGTTTAGGAAATATTAAAGGAAGCCTAGCGCGCACTTCGCTTGTGACAGAGATATGAAACTCACATTTCTGCAAAGGGCACAAAGCCAGCTTTCTAAAACCCTAAGTTTCAAGATTCTCGGACGTCCAGAAATTGAGATATGGATTGCTCCCAAACGGAGTGTCCTATCTAGTGCATTCTTGATGTTTTCTTGCTGGGTTCGATACACTGGGAAACATGATACCCTTGGTGAGTTCATACGAGCTTTCCCCATTAAGATATGGTTATCATAACTTTTTAGTTAAGTTATAACTGAGAGAAGGGGGTTGGACCTCACCAGACCGCCCATTTCGTGAGGTCACAGACCCTAGGCTATAGGTATTCCCTACCAAATGCCAGTCAGTTGGAGCTACAGAGTCCGTGCAGATGAGTGGAGACGTGTGGCTCCACCTTCTCCCCCCACATGGTCTGCCTGATACCGACTGAACACATGTGAGTATTACTTTGTCTTTTAATCCCTTTGTTTTATATTTGTACATATTTAATGTCTCAATTTTGCAACAATTCTTTATCTAAGTAATCACTGCCTGTTACGTGTTACAGAACCACTCAGCACCCAGAATATGTTGTGCAGTTATATGTATGGATAATAGGTTCTATGTGAGATGCATGTCCCTAATGCATCAGAATTCCCCTTTTGTCCGCCCTCCCCCCACCTTTGTAATTTCCACAGTAAACATCGGCAGGCTCCGGCCACCTGCGGCTTTTGTAATGCATGTCTGGCCTGCCGCTTTTCTATTGGCCTGCCCTCGGTATCTGTGTGATATATTCTGTGTCCTGTGAGTAAAGTGTTGTCAGACTGGAAATACGTGGAGAAGCAGTGATCTTTTATATGCGCCCATGCAACCCAGGGATTCCAGCCAGCGTCATTCATTCAGACGTCAGCCAACGCAGAGCGAACCTCCGAAAACACGGGGTGGTACCGAAAGAGGTACCCCAGCTTGGTAGACCCCGTTACACTGGTGGCAGACAGCGGGATTTGATACCCCTTCTACAGGAGGAAAGGAATGAATGGAAAATAACTACCAGAAGTTAAAGAGGACTACATTAAAAGATCTGGTGTAAGCCCTAGTGTTGATCGCCAGCAACAAAACAAAAGCAGATTTGATAGCAGCCATCATGGAACACGACAGTGCAGCGCCCCCCAATGTGAACGTGGAGGAGACCGAATTCCAGAGGGAGGTAAAGAACAGACTGGCGTTCTATGGCCCAAACCCTGCGGTAGACATCATATGAGAGGTGATGGCTGATGTGCGTACTGATCTGAAGGAAAAGATGGCCGAGCAGACCAGGATAGAGCTAGCCAAGATGGAGATGGCAGAGCGGACCAAAGTGGAGCAGGCCAAGATGGAGATGGCAGAGCGGAGAGAGGACAGCCAGCGAGCAGGGGGAGCTCTGGCCTTCAACCATGTACCTTCAACAGTAAACCACAAAAAGATCCAGTATAATGCCTTCCGACAGTTGGGGGAGGCAGAGGAAGACATTGATGGCTTTCTGCAGGACTTTGAGCGGCAGTGTGCCCTTCATTAAGTGAAGCCGGAGGAACGGGTTCAGATTCTGGCCAGCAAGCTGACAGGCCGGGCAGCGGACGCCTATCGCACGGTACCTGATGAGTACTGTATGGACTATGAGCGGATCAAAGAAGTGATTTGGCCCGGTATGCGCTGACACCAGAGGCCTATCGCCAAAAGTTCCGCGGACTTATAAAACGCTTAACCGATACCCATGCTGAATGGGCCTGTAAATTACGGCGGTCACTGCTACAGTGGGTACAAGGGAGCCAAGCAACCACTTAGGACGACGTCCTCCAGCTCTTCCTGTTAGAACGATTCTTTAATGGACTAAACCTCGAGACACAGAATTGGCTTCGGGACAGGTGGCCAACGACTCTTGAGGAAGCTGCTCGTCTGGCCGATGAACATCATGATGCCAGGAGGCCGCAGTTCTCTGGATCAAAGGTGGTCACTAGGGGCCCGCCCATGGACCTGGAGGGCCCCAAACCACCAAAGATTGTAGGGGGACCAGCTAGAAACCCAGCCTACCACAGTCCCCCTGGGGCGCGATGCCACACCTGCCATCAGCTGGGCCACCTGCAAAGACAATGCCCCAACTGGACTCAGCATACCCAGTGGCCAAAGGCGGAAACAGCTACCTTCAGCCGGGCTGCTGTACACTGCTACCAAGGTGAAGCTGACCCGGCATTGGGGGCTACGACTAACCAAGGGGTGGAAGAGATGGAGGAAGTGCTGCATGAAGTAGAGCCCGGGCAGATAATCGACAACAGCATCGACAGGTTGTGTGGGTTAATGGGAAACTTATGCAGGGACTAAGATTCCGGGGCAACTTTGACCCTTGTGAAGCCTCATCTCGTCCGGGACCAAGAGAAGACGGACCGGACAGTGGCAGTCCGTGTAGCAGGGGGGAGCTATACATCGACTACCCACTGCCAGGATTCACCTGAACTGGGGAGTCGGGGATGGCCTTGTTGAGGTCGGCTTGATGGAGGATTTGCCTGCAGATGTCTTGCTGGGAAATGACTTGGGGCCCATGTTGTCTGCATTCTCGGTGGCCCCTCTGGCTGAGACCTATCCTGTGACCACCCGGAGACAAGCTCGAACTGCGGCGGCGGAATCACACTCAGAGGAGGCCCAGGTAAGACATCCCAGCCCTGCACATATTCCCATAGCCAGACACATTTCTTGGGCCACCCCAGATGAATTTAAGAGGGAGTTACTTGAGGATCCTTCATTAGAGGGATATCGTGGGAGGGGAGAGGAGTACTGGAAGGGGAACAGTTTGTATGGAAGCAGGGACTCCTCTACTGGATCACAGAGCAGCACCACACAGGGATGAGCCCCACTATAAAACAACAGCTGGTAGTTCCCAAGAAGTATAGGCAGGAGCTACTGCGAATCTCTCATGATATACCCTTGGCCGGGCACTTCGGCGTCAGTCGCACCAGGCATCGTCTGACACAAAACTTCTTTTGGCCGGGGGTAACCTATGATGTTCGTCAGTACGGCCAGTCCTGTGACAGTTGTCAGCGCATTGGCAAGAGGGGGGGATCGATGCAAGGCCAAATTACTCCCCCTCCCCATTGTGGATGAACTATTTAGCCGAGTAGCGGTCGATCTGATAGGGCCGTTAACCAAACCCAGTCCGTCCGGGAAAAGGTATATATTGACAGTGGTAGACTATGCCACACGGTATCCAGAGGCGGTTGTGTTACCTAACATACTGGCAGAGACGGTGGCGGCCGCCCTGCTCCAGGTTTTCTCACGGGTTGGATTTCCCCGGGAGATTCTCGGACCAGGGTACCCATTTTACAGCAGAGTTGACCAACCAACTGTGGAAGCTGTGTGGTGTAAAGTCCATTAGAAGCGCCCCGTACCACCCGCAAACCAATGGGTTGTGTGAACGCTTTAACGGGACATTAAAACAGCTCATTGGGACTTTTACCAGGACCTACAGGGACTGGGAGAAATTCTTGCCACACCTCCTGTTTGCCTATCGGGAGGTGCCCCAAGAATCCACGGGGTTCTCCCCATTCGAACTGGTATACGGGAGACAGGTAAGGGGACCCCTAGACTTAGTGCTGGAACACTGGGAAGGGGAGGGCCTCATAGAAGGGGTACCTATTGTACCCTATGTGCTGGAATTCCAGGACTGCCTACAGGAGCTGACTCAGGCTGTAAGTGAGAACATGCAGGCGACCCAGCGGCGCCAGCACATATGGTACGATCGGAGGGCCACAGAGCGCACCTTGGAAATAGGACAGAAGGTCCTGGTGTTAGAGCCCAGTAAGCATAACAAGTTCCAAGCTGCATGGCAGGGGCCCTACCAGGTAGTGGGGAAAATAACCGACACAACCTATAATGTCGCCGATTGTGACGATCCCAGGGTTATCCGCATGTTCCACGTGAATATGCTGAAGCCCTACCGGGAGCGCCCTGAAGAGCTAGTGGCCATCTGTGCACCTGAAGCAGAGGATTTAGTTGGACTTCCCTTGCCGGATGTCTTAGGGGAAAGGACTCAGTCTAAAACATGGGACCAGGTACACTTGGTGAAGACCTAGGCCCCCGGGAGAGACAGCGCAGGCGGAGGCGTTGTTGAGGCTGCGACAGAGGATGTTTTCAGAGAGTCCAGGGTACACTCGCCTGGCACAACACAAGGTTGAGACCCAGGATCAGACCCCCCTGCGACAAAACCCCTTCCGCGTCCCTGAGTCTGTACAAGAGGGAATGTGACAAGAGATACAAGAGATGTTGCATTTAGGGGTCATTGAAGAGTCAGATAGTCCCTGGGCATCCCCCGTAGTGTTAGTGTCCAAGAAGGATGGGACTACACGGTTTTGTGTAGACTATCGTAAGCTCAATGATTAAACAGTGACGGATGCATACCCCATGCCGCGTGTGGATGAGTTGTTAGACCGGCTGGCGGGGCAAAGTATTTGACCACCATCGATCTATGCAAAGGCTACTGGCAGATTCCCCTTAGTCCTGCTATTCCCAAGTCGGCATTTGTCACCCCGTTCGGCTTATTCCAGTTTCGAGTTATGCCATTCGGGATGAAGAATGCCCCGGCGACCTTCCAAAGGCTGACTGACCGGCTTCTGGATGGTCTCCAGGACTATGCTTGTGCCTACCTGGACAACATCGCCATCTACAGTGCGACATGGGAAGAGCATCTAAATCACCTAGAGACAGTATTGGACAGGATCCACCAGGCCGCAATCACCCTGAAGCCAAACAAGTGTCACGTGGGCAAAGCAGAGGTTCAGTATTTAGGGCATTGGGTGGGAAGTGGGAAACAGCGACCAGAACCAGCCAAGATTGAGGCCATAGCCAAATGGCCCATCCCACGCACTAAAACCCAGGTCATGGCGTTTCTAGGGACAGCGGAGTATTACATGAAATTCGTTCCCAATTACAGCAGCGTAGCCAAGCCCCTCACTGATTTGACCCGTAAGAAACAACCCCGCCAGGTAACCTGGACCTCAGAGTGTGAGGAAGCCTTCCGCCAACTAAGGGACGCCCTCACCAATACCCCTGTATTGGCCGCACCCGATCCCACTAAACGATTCCTTGTTCATACAGACGCTTCTATGTTTGGATTGGGGGCAGTACTGAGCCAAGTCGGGCCGGACGGCCAAGAACACCCAGTAGCTTACCCGAGTCGGAAACTACTGCCCCGTGAAGTAAGCTATGCGGCCATCGAGAAGGAGTGCTTGCAACCATATTTGTATGGACGACAGTTTTCCCTCCTAACGGACCATAATCCCCTAGTCTGGCTTAATCGGGTCTCCGGAGACAACGCCAGATTGCTGCGGTGGAGTTTAGCCCTACAACCTCTGGACTTCGCAATCCACCACAGACCCGGCAAACAAAATGGTAACGCCGATGGACTAAGTCGACAAACGGAACTTGTACCAACCCCATAAACTTCGGTCATCCCCAAACCGATCCGTTGAGGATCAGACTGTGTATGCCGATCACGTCGCTGAAAAGGGGAAGCCTTGTTACAGAACCACTCAGCACCCAGAGTATGTTGTGCAGTTATATGTAAGGATAATGGGTTCCATGTGAGATGCATGTCCCTAATGCATCAGCATTCCCCTTTTGTCCGCCTTCCCCCCACCTTTGTAATTCCCACAGTAAACATCGGCAGGCTCCGGCCACCTGCAGCTTTTGTAATGCATGTCTGGCCTGTCGCTTTTCTATTGGCCGGCCCTCTGTATCTGTGTGATATATTCTGTGTCCTGTGAGTAAAGTGTTGTCAGACTGGAAATACATGGAGAAGCAGTGATCTTTTATATGCGCCCATGTAACCCAGGGATTCCAGCCAGCGTCATTCATTCAGACTCCAGCCAACGCAGAGCGGACCTCCGAAAACACGGGGTGGTACTGAAAGAGGTACCCCAGCTTGGTAGACCCCGTTAGGCTAGTTTCACACTTGCTTTTTTTTGCAGCGCGTTTTTCCCGCAAAAAAACGCATTGAAAAAACGCATACAAAAGCATACAACTGCTGCGTTTTTTTCAAGCATTTTTATGAGCATGCATGAAAAAAACGCAGCGTTTTTATGCTTTTTTACCGCGTTTGCGTTTTTTTCCAACATTAGGTGGCCCCTCACTAACCCAAACCATGACTTTACTAACCCTAACCCTGACCCTAACCCTGACCCTTAACAAAACCATACTTAACCCTAACCCTGACCCTAACCCTAACCCTGACCCTAACCCTTAACCAAACCATACTTAACCCTAATCCTGACCCTAACCCTGACCCTAACCCTTAACAAAACCATCCCTAACCCTGACCCTAACCCTAACCCTGACCCTAACCCTTAACCAAACCATACTTAACCCTAATCCTGACCCTAAACCTGACCCTAACCCTTAACAAAACCATACTTAACCCTAACCCTGACCCTAACCCTAACCCTGACCCTAACCCTTAACAAAACCATACTTAACCCTAACCCTAATGGCCATTTTTAGCGCAAAACGTGCGCATATGTGCGCATGCGCTTTTTTGCAGGGCCAAAAAATGCAACATGCTGCGTCTGGAAAATACAAACCCACACCCCAAAAAAACGCAGCGCATGAAAATCGCATACATGCGCTTACAAGCGCGCAGGTATGCGCACCCATGTTAAATATAGGGGAAAAAACGCATGCGCACATATGCGTTTTTTTCCAGCGCTAAAAAACGCAAATGTGAAACCAGCCTTACACTGCCCTTTTGGGAATAAATGATAATCTATTAGTTTGCCTCCATGCTCTAAGAAACGAACTATGCACCTTTAATAGATAATCGCAACTAATTTGGGGTTTGTCACGGACCCTCTTAATTAACTCTTTGATTAAGTAAAGCGTGGCTGGTGGCAGCGTGGTGTGCACGGCTGGCTAGGCTAGCTGGCAGTACAGACGGGTCTTATATTGCTGAATGAGGGCCTGCGGCCACAGCATTGATAATTCCCTTACTGCAGTAGTCTAGCGGCCCGTGCACAACAAGCGACGACTAATTATCCTAGGTGCAGTTCCCTGACTGACCTGAGGGTAAGGGGGGGCGCCGGAGAGCTGCGAGTTCCAAAGTGGACCTGAGAAAGTGGGATATACATAAATCCCCGCAGTTCTTGGAAGGTTGTTAGCAGCCCCTGCGGTAAATTGTTAGAGCAAGATTAGCTTGCTGTATTTTGTCACGTGGCGCCGGTGGTGGGATAACTAAGATAAGCCCCCACAGTGCCTGTGAGAGCCGTGTGCCGGCAGTGCGTCGCGTCCCTCCGTCCGCTGACAAACCTGTGTTGGTGGTGACATCGTGACGTATTGGTGGCACAGGGTCCACTGTCCGTCACAATTTGGCAGCAGCTGTCCGCCCGTTCATCACATATTGGTGGCAGTGGTGGGATGTTCCTCACAGCGCCCCAGTCCAAAAACACCTTGGCGACGGGCAGCGCCGGTTCAACGCCTCCAATTCCGGAGACGGAAAGGGTTTTCCCAGGCACCAAGTCTTGAGGGGACACCACCTCAGAAAGTACCAGGGTTCCTTCAGCACCTGTGTCCCACAGTCCCATGACCGCTGAGCAGCTGATGGTGACAGGTTGGTAATTGTCCAGGGACCTCCCACCACCCCCTCCCACACACAAAACAGTAGATGGTTTCTGGGACAGGGATGGGGCCTTCTGGCGCTGGGGACACGCAGCCTTAAAGTGTCCCGGCTGGTTGCAATGATGACAACATCTGGGTTCTGCTCCTGGCCAGGAGAAGGCAGCAAGGGGGTACACCCCTTGCACTCTGGGGGGACAGGGGCAGGATTGGGCTTACCCCCTCTCCAGGGGCTGCTGGCAGGCTTCTTTGGCTCAGACGCCCTGTTGTTGGCATACTCGTCTGCCAGGGCGGCTGTAGCAGAAGCCCCCTTTGGTTTCCGGTCACGGAGGAACTGCTGGAGGTCCACTGGGCAGTTCCACAAGAACTGCTCCATGACAAACAGTTCCTGGACCTCCTGGCGGGTGTTGAGCTCTAGACCTGTGGTCCAGTGCTCCGCAGCTCTCAGCAGTGCCCGCATGTGGTCGGTCCAGGTGTCCTTTGAGCCCCGCTGCAGGCTCCGGAACTTCCTGCGGTACGACTCCGGGGTGAGGTTGTAGTGCTGGATCAGGGCCCGCTTGATGCTGTTGTAGTCCTGCTCCTCCCTGGCAGGTAAGTCCCCCAAAACTTCCAGGGACTTACTCCTCAAACGGGGGGTCAGTTACCTTGCCCACTGATCCAGGGCCAGATGGTGTTGGAGGCAGGTTCTCTCAAAGGCCAGCAGAAAGGAATCCAGGTCTCCATCCTTTTCTTGCAGGGAAAAGTCCTCCGCCCGGTCCTTGTAAGCCTTGGTCCCCGGTGGGGCTGGAGCGTCAAGCGGGAGCCCGTGCTGAGCCATCTCCAGTCGGTGTCAGCGTTCTGCAGCCTGCAGCACATGTTTGGCATGCTCACGCTCTGTCGCTTTCTCTGCCGCCACCAGGAGTCTGTCATGGGTGGCGTTGTTACCAGCCTCAAGCTGTGCCATAGCCGCTTGGAAAAGGGCCTCCGGTCTGGACAGGCTGGGGCGGGCAGGTGGTGGACAGTCCACTGCAGGACTGAGCACGGGGGTCTGGCTCCTTGGGGAGCCCTGGCTGAGCTCCCCCTCGCCTTCATTGGTATTGACCTCCTCATAGACCAAAGCATTGGCCTCCCCCTTTGCCTTACTCCTGGTGCCTTCCGCCATCTTGGGAACCTCTGGTTACTGACACAGCTGCAACTCTGGCCTCGCACACAACTTATTATATTTGCACTCTGACCGTCTAGTGCTGGGCTGACCTTAAGACCCCAGCAGTGAAAGTTACCACTGGTAGTCTCTAGTGTCTGGGAGTAGGGGTCCCACGCACACTATTACTCTGATCCCCACCGCTGCCACCAATGTGGAGGACAGGACCAGTTCCTCCCACGTCACCACTGTGATGTAACTACACAGGCACAGCTCTCTGGCGCCCCCTTTGTCTCTCAGGTCAGTAAGGGAACTGCACCTATAACAAATGGCCGCCGGGGAGGAAGTCCTGTTACCCGCTGGGTATTCTAAGATTTGTAATCAGAGTAAAAGCATCAGCCCAAGATTAATTTTATGGTTTAATTGCCTTAAGGGCGCACTAATTACAGAAATATACAGTAAGCTATACAATGGAATTACAGTGGATTTGCAGTCAGAGTAAAATATAACAATAAGGGTATTAGAGATATTAAGCTGGAGGTCAATTTACCAGATTGTAGGTTGCATGTGGGTGTCGGGAGCTCTGCAGTCCCACAGGTACAAGAATCTTAGTTGCCGGATAGACCCCAAAGTGCGGGCCGCTGCTCCCCTTGGCAGATCTGTCCCCAGTTCCTTCTTAGGCTGGTTTCACACTTGCATTTTTTGCGCTGCTTTTTAGCGCAAGAAAAACGCATGCGTTTTCTCCCCTATACTTTAACATGGGTGCGCACGTACGCTTTTGTATGCGCATGCGTTTTGTATTGTGCGCTCGGGCGCAATATGCATCCTGTTGCATTTTTTGTGCATCCGACTTGCCCCAAAAAAACGCATGCGCCCGCAATGCTTTTTTTACAGCAAAACACCCATTAAAGTCTATGGATGCGCATACGCTGGCATTGTAATGCGCATGTATGCACAAAAAAACATGCGTTTTTTTAAAAAATGCACCAAAAGCCGCAAAACGCACACAAACACATTTTGCGTTTTTTTCATGCTCTTGTGTGCGCAAAAAACGCGCAGAAAAAAAACGCAAGTGTGAAAGTAGCCTTAGATCATCATCTGGTTCTTCTGTGAGAGTGTGTGTCTCTGCCATGTGCTGCTAGCTCTTAAGCATTCCTCCCCCTGTGTCAGAGGGTGGGCTAATAATCTCCACCCTTTAGCTCCCTGCAGAACTTATTCCCAATATCTACGAAAGGGGGTAACTTTCTACAGCATGATCGATCAGGACACGAGAGGTACCAGTGAATGCGGTTTGTTTTGCCTGTCGTGTAGAGAGCAAACATGGCCCCATTGGGTCGCTGTGGAGGGCCAATCTCTATATCTCAGGTCCCAGAGCCCTCACCGACTCAGGAGTCGCACTGCCAGATGCGCGATTTCCTCAGGGTCACACGGATATTTTTTATGAGTCTATAACTCGAAAGGTGCGCTCATAATCCATGATCCTAGGATGGAGCCGGAGAGACAATGGATGTGTATTTCTGTGTCCAGCTGACAGGTATATTCTAATTGAAGCCCCCAGGCCCCTTCCTGCCCCATGCGGATGCGGCTCCTACTCAAGCTTTGAAGTTCTGCTTTCGCTTTATCTCATTATCATACTAAAAGGCCTCAGCATTGGAGCACTAATGCCTGCTGTCTTCAATATGCTTACAGGCCCTGGGGGGGTAGGAGCAGTTAACTCCTTCATCACAGAGGGTAATGCAGGGGCCGAGCGCGACAGGCGGAGGGGGGCAACGCGGGGGCCGAGCGCGACAGGCGGAGGGGGGCAACGCGGGGGCCGAGCGCGACAGGCGGAGGGGGGCAACGCGGGGGCCGAGCGCGACAGGCGGAGGGGGGCGACGCGGGGGCCGAGCGCGACAGGCGGAGGGGGGCGACGCGGGGGCCGAGCGCGACAGGCGGAGGGGGGCGACGCGGGGGCCGAGCGCGACAGGCGGAGGGGGGGCGACGCGGGGGCCGAGCGCGACAGGCGGGGGGGGGGGCGACGCGGGGGCCGAGCGCGACAGGCGGGGGGGGGCGACGCGGGGGCCGAGCGCGACAGGCGGGGGGGGGCGACGCGGGGGCCGAGCGCGACAGGCGGGGGGGGGGCGACGCGGGGGCCGAGCGCGACAGGCGGGGGGGGGGGCGACGCGGGGGCCGAGCGCGGCAGGCGGAGGGGGGCAACGCGGGGGCCGAGCGCGACAGGCGGGGGGGGGCGACGCGGGGGCCGAGCGCGACAGGCGGAGGGGGGCAACGCGGGGGCCGAGCGCGACAGGCGGAGGGGGGCAACGCGGGGGCCGAGCGCGACAGGCGGAGGGGGGCAACGCGGGGGGCCGAGCGCGACAGGCGGAGGGGGGCAACGCGGGGGCCGAGCGCGACAGGCGGAGGGGGGCGACGCGGGGGCCGAGCGCGACAGGCGGAGGGGGGCGACGCGGGGGCCGAGCGCGACAGGCGGAGGGGGGCGACGCGGGGGCCGAGCGCGACAGGCGGAGGGGGGCGACGCGGGGGCCGAGCGCGACAGGCGGAGGGGGGCGACGCGGGGGCCGAGCGCGACAGGCGGAGGGGGGCGACGCGGGGGCCGAGCGCGACAGGCGGAGGGGGGCGACGCGGGGGGCCGAGCGCGACAGGCGGAGGGGGGCGACGCGGGGGCCGAGCGCGACAGGCGGAGGGGGGCGACGCGGGGGCCGAGCGCGACAGGCGGAGGGGGGCGACGCGGGGGCCGAGCGCGACAGGCGGAGGGGGGGCGACGCGGGGGCCGAGCGCGACAGGCGGGGGGGGGCGACGCGGGGGCCGAGCGCGACAGGCGGGGGGGGGGCGACGCGGGGGCCGAGCGCGACAGGCGGGGGGGGGGCGACGCGGGGGCCGAGCGCGACAGGCGGGGGGGGGGCGACGCGGGGGCCGAGCGCGACAGGCGGGGGGGGGGGGCGACGCGGGGGCGGAGAGCGGCAGGCGGAGGGGGGCAACGCGGGGGCCGAGCGCGACAGGCGGGGGGGGGCGACGCGGGGGCCGAGCACATTACAGAATAGTTATGGGATAAAAGTTGAGTGAAGTTGGGGTGTAAGTGCAGAGTTGGAGTCTCTTACCTTGTGGCCCCCTACCCCCAGGCTGCAGCTGTTGGGGTCTCTCACTGACGGTCTCTCCCCCGCTGACCGTCTCTTCCTGCCGTCTCTCGGTGGCGTCGCTCTCTTTTCGCCTTGTTAGGTGTCGGAGGGAGGAGAGCGCAGGGCGAGGCCCCCTGAGGGAGCGGGACAGCAGGTAGGATGAGACAGCTGACACATGGAGGAAGGGGAGAGCCCGCTGTGAGGAGGCGGCGGCCGCGGAGACATAATGGAGGGAGGGGCGAGGCCGCAGCCAGGGTGTGGGGTCCGCGGGGAAGACGCTCTGGTCTCTTATACCAGCGCTCCCCCCAGTGGCCGCTGCCGGCTACTGCAGGATTCCGTCATTACCTCCTACACAGGGACTTCCCCTCCCCGGGTCCAGCGCGAGCTCTTCCCGCGGCGGCCTCCGGGAGGCGATCACGAGCGCTGCAGCCGATCACTGAGCTGCCAGCTCTGACACGAATGTAAGAGAAGACAAAAATCCTCCTCACCGACCTCTGGACAAAGGCAGAAGCTCCATGATGGTGACACCGTGCTGGAAAGGGTTAATGTAACAGAAGGGAAATTCCGAGAGTGACGAAAGGGGCGGGGGGAGAGCGAGGAGGAGAGTGACCCCAGATATATTCCCATCACTCAGCCCCCATCCTGTGCTGGAGAGTGTGGGCCGGAGAGTGACCCCTGATATACTCCCGTCACTCAGCCCCCCATCCGGTGCTGGAGAGTGTGGGCGGGAGAGTGACCCCAGATATACTCCCATCACTCAGCCCCCATCCGGTGCTGGAGAGTGTGGGCCGGAGAGTGACCCCTGATATACTCCCATCACTCAGCCCCCCATCCGGTGCTGGAGAGTGTGGGCCGGAGAGGGACCCCTGATATACTCCCATCACTCAGCCCCCCATCCTGTGCTGGAGAGTGTAGGCGGGAGAGGGACCCCAGATATACTCCCATCACTCAGCCCCCATCCTGTGCTGGAGAGTGTGGGCCGGAGAGTGACCCCTGATATACTCCCATCACTCAGCCCCCCATCCTGTGCTGGAGAGTGTAGGCGGGAGAGGGACCCCAGATATACTCCCGTCACTCAGCCCCCCATCCTGTGCTGGAGAGTGTAGGCGGGAGAGTGACCCCAGATATACTCCCATCACTCAGCCCCCATCCTGTGCTGGAGAGTGTGGGCCGGAGAGGGACCCCTGATATACTCCCATCACTCAGCCCCCCATCCGGTGCTGGAGAGTGTGGGCGGGAGAGTGACCCCAGATATATTCCCATCACTCAGCCCCCCATCCTGTGCTGGAGAGTGTGGGAGGGAGAGTGACCCCAGATATACTCCCATCACTCAGCCCCCCATCCTGTGCTGGAGAGTGTGGGCGGGAGAGTGACCCCTGATATACTCCCATCACTCAGCCCCCCATCCTGTGCTGGAGAGTGTGGGCGGGAGAGGGACCCCAGATATACTCCCATCACTCAGCCCCCCATCCTGTGCTGGAGAGTGTGGGCCGGAGAGTGACCCCAGATATATTCCCATCACTCAGCCCCCCATCCTGTGCTGGAGAGTGTGGGCGGGAGAGGGACCCCAGATATACTCCCATCACTCAGCCCCCCATCCTGTGCTGGAGAGTGTGGGCGGGAGAGGGACCCCAGATATACTCCCATCACTCAGCCCCCCATCCTGTGCTGGAGAGTGTGGGCGGGAGAGTGACCCCTGATATACTCCCATCACTCAGCCCCCCATCCGGTGCTGGAGAGTGTGGGCGGGAGAGTGACCCCAGATATATTCCCATCACTCAGCCCCCCATCCTGTGCTGGAGAGTGTGGGCGGGAGAGGGACCCCAGATATATTCCCATCACTCAGCCCCCCATCCTGTGCTGGAGAGTGTGGGCGGGAGAGGGACTCCAGATATATTCCCATCACTCAGCCCCCATCCTGTGCTGGAGAGTGTGGGCGGGAGAGTGACCCCTGATATACTCCCATCACTCAGCCCCCCATCCTGTGCTGGAGAGTGTGGGCGGGAGAGGGACCCCAGATATACTCCCATCACTCAGCCCCCCATCCTGTGCTGGAGAGTGTGGGCGGGAGAGTGACCCCAGATATATTCCCATCACTCAGCCCCCCATCCTGTGCTGGAGAGTGTGGGCGGGAGAGGGACCCCAGATATATTCCCATCACTCAGCCCCCCATCCTGTGCTGGAGAGTGTGGGCGGGAGAGTGACCCCTGATATACTCCCATCACTCAGCCCCCCATCCTGTGCTGGAGAGTGTGGGCGGGAGAGGGACCCCAGATATATTCCCATCACTCAGCCCCCCATCCTGTGCTGGAGAGTGTGGGCGGGAGAGGGACCCCAGATATACTCCCATCACTCAGCCCCCCATCCTGTGCTGGAGAGTGTGGGCGGGAGAGGGACCCCAGATATACTCCCATCACTCAGCCCCCCATCCTGTGCTGGAGAGTGTGGGCCGGAGAGTGACCCCAGATATATTCCCATCACTCAGCCCCCCATCCTGTGCTGGAGAGTGTGGGCGGGAGAGGGACCCCAGATATATTCCCATCACTCAGCCCCCCATCCTGTGCTGGAGAGTGTGGGCGGGAGAGTGACCCCTGATATACTCCCATCACTCAGCCCCCCATCCTGTGCTGGAGAGTGTGGGCGGGAGAGGGACCCCAGATATACTCCCATCACTCAGCCCCCCATCCTGTGCTGGAGAGTGTGGGCCGGAGAGGGACCCCAGATATACTCCCATCACTCAGCCCCCCATCCTGTGCTGGAGAGTGTGGGCCGGAGAGTGACCCCAGATATATTCCCATCACTCAGCCCCCCATCCTGTGCTGGAGAGTGTGGGCGGGAGAGGGACCCCAGATATACTCCCATCACTCAGCCCCCCATCCTGTGCTGGAGAGTGTGGGCGGGAGAGGGACCCCAGATATATTCCCATCACTCAGCCCCCCATCCTGTGCTGGAGAGTGTGGGCGGGAGAGTGACCCCTGATATACTCCCATCACTCAGCCCCCCATCCGGTGCTGGAGAGTGTGGGCGGGAGAGTGACCCCAGATATACTCCCATCACTCAGCCCCCCATCCTGTGCTGGAGAGTGTGGGCGGGAGAGGGACCCCAGATATATTCCCATCACTCAGCCCCCCATCCTGTGCTGGAGAGTGTGGGCGGGAGAGTGACCCCTGATATACTCCCATCACTCAGCCCCCCATCCTGTGCTGGAGAGTGTGGGCGGGAGAGGGACCCCAGATATACTCCCATCACTCAGCCCCCCATCCTGTGCTGGAGAGTGTGGGCGGGAGAGTGACCCCTGATATACTCCCATCACTCAGCCCCCCATCCGGTGCTGGAGAGTGTGGGCGGGAGAGTGACCCCAGATATATTCCCATCACTCAGCCCCCCATCCTGTGCTGGAGAGTGTGGGCGGGAGAGGGACCCCAGATATATTCCCATCACTCAGCCCCCCATCCTGTGCTGGAGAGTGTGGGCGGGAGAGTGACCCCAGATATACTCCCATCACTCAGCCCCCCATCCTATGCTGGAGAGTGTGGGCGGGAGAGTGACCCCTGATATACTCCCATCACTCAGCCCCCCATCCTGTGCTGGAGAGTGTGGGCGGGAGAGGGACCCCAGATATACTCCCATCACTCAGCCCCCCATCCTGTGCTGGAGAGTGTGGGCCGGAGAGTGACCCCAGATATATTCCCATCACTCAGCCCCCCATCCTGTGCTGGAGAGTGTGGGCGGGAGAGGGACCCCAGATATACTCCCATCACTCAGCCCCCCATCCTGTGCTGGAGAGTGTGGGCGGGAGAGGGACCCCAGATATACTCCCATCACTCAGCCCCCCATCCTGTGCTGGAGAGTGTGGGCGGGAGAGTGACCCCTGATATTCTCCCATCACTCAGCCCCCCATCCGGTGCTGGAGAGTGTGGGCGGGAGAGTGACCCCAGATATATTCCCATCACTCAGCCCCCCATCCTGTGCTGGAGAGTGTGGGCGGGAGAGGGACCCCAGATATATTCCCATCACTCAGCCCCCCATCCTGTGCTGGAGAGTGTGGGCGGGAGAGGGACCCCAGATATATTCCCATCACTCAGCCCCCATCCTGTGCTGGAGAGTGTGGGCGGGAGAGTGACCCCTGATATACTCCCATCACTCAGCCCCCCATCCTGTGCTGGAGAGTGTGGGCGGGAGAGGGACCCCAGATATACTCCCATCACTCAGCCCCCCATCCTGTGCTGGAGAGTGTGGGCGGGAGAGTGACCCCAGATATATTCCCATCACTCAGCCCCCCATCCTGTGCTGGAGAGTGTGGGCGGGAGAGGGACCCCAGATATATTCCCATCACTCAGCCCCCCATCCTGTGCTGGAGAGTGTGGGCGGGAGAGTGACCCCTGATATACTCCCATCACTCAGCCCCCCATCCTGTGCTGGAGAGTGTGGGCGGGAGAGGGACCCCAGATATACTCCCATCACTCAGCCCCCCATCCTGTGCTGGAGAGTGTGGACGGGAGAGTGACCCCAGATATATTCCCATCACTCAGCCCCCCATCCTGTGCTGGAGAGTGTGGGCGGGAGAGGGACCCCAGATATACTCCCATCACTCAGCCCCCCATCCTGTGCTGGAGAGTGTGGGCCGGAGAGTGACCCCAGATATACTCCCATCACTCAGCCCCCCATCCTGTGCTGGAGAGTGTGGGCGGGAGAGTGACCCCAGATATATTCCCATCACTCAGCCCCCATCCTGTGCTGGAGAGTGTGGGCGGGAGAGTGACCCCAGATATACTCCCATCACTCAGCCCCCCATCCTGTGCTGGAGAGTGTGGGCGGGAGAGGGACCCCAGATATACTCCCATCACTCAGCCCCCCATCCTGTGCTGGAGAGTGTGGGCCGGAGAGTGACTCCAGATATACTCCCATCACTCAGCCCCCCATCCTGTGCTGGAGAGTGTGGGCGGGAGAGTGACCCCAGATATACTCCCATCACTCAGCCCCCCATCCTGTGCTGGAGAGTGTGGGCGGGAGAGTGACCCCAGATATACTCCCGTCACTCAGCCCCCCATCCTGTGCTGGAGAGTGTGGGCCGGAGAGGGACCCCAGATATACTCCCATCACTCAGCCCCCCATCCTGTGCTGGAGAGTGTGGGCGGGAGAGGGACCCCAGATATACTCCCATCACTCAGCCCCCCATCCTGTGCTGGAGAGTGTGGGCCGGAGAGTGACCCCAGATATATTCCCATCACTCAGCCCCCCATCCTGTGCTGGAGAGTGTGGGCGGGAGAGGGACCCCAGATATACTCCCATCACTCAGCCCCCCATCCTGTGCTGGAGAGTGTGGGCGGGAGAGTAACCCCAGATATACTCCCATCACTCAGCCCCCCATCCTGTGCTGGAGAGTGTGGGCGGGAGAGGGACCCCAGATATATTCCCATCACTCAGCCCCCCATCCGGTGCTGGAGAGTGTGGGCGGGAGAGTGACCCCAGATATACTCCCATCACTCAGCCCCCCATCCTGTGCTGGAGAGTGTGGGCGGGAGAGGGACCCCAGATATATTCCCATCACTCAGCCCCCCATCCTGTGCTGGAGAGTGTGGGCGGGAGAGTGACCCCTGTTATACTCCCATCACTCAGCCCCCCATCCTGTGCTGGAGAGTGTGGGCGGGAGAGGGACCCCAGATATACTCCCATCACTCAGCCCCCCATCCTGTGCTGGAGAGTGTGGGCCGGAGAGTGACCCCAGATATATTCCCATCACTCAGCCCCCCATCCTGTGCTGGAGAGTGTGGGCGGGAGAGGGACCCCAGATATACTCCCATCACTCAGCCCCCCATCCTGTGCTGGAGAGTGTGGGCGGGAGAGGGACCCCAGATATACTCCCATCACTCAGCCCCCCATCCTGTGCTGGAGAGTGTGGGCGGGAGAGTGACCCCTGATATACTCCCATCACTCAGCCCCCCATCCGGTGCTGGAGAGTGTGGGCGGGAGAGTGACCCCAGATATATTCCCATCACTCAGCCCCCCATCCTGTGCTGGAGAGTGTGGGCGGGAAAGTGACCCCTGATATACTCCCATCACTCAGCCCCCCATCCGGTGCTGGAGAGTGTGGGCGGGAGAGTGACCCCAGATATACTCCCATCACTCAGCCCCCCATCCTGTGCTGGAGAGTGTGGGCGGGAGAGGGACCCCAGATATATTCCCATCACTCAGCCCCCCATCCTGTGCTGGAGAGTGTGGGCGGGAGAGTGACCCCTGATATACTCCCATCACTCAGCCCCCCATCCTGTGCTGGAGAGTGTGGGCGGGAGAGGGACCCCAGATATACTCCCATCACTCAGCCCCCCATCCTGTGCTGGAGAGTGTGGGCGGGAGAGGGACCCCAGATATATTCCCATCACTCAGCCCCCCATCCTGTGCTGGAGAGTGTGGGCGGGAGAGTGACCCCTGATATACTCCCATCACTCAGCCCCCCATCCGGTGCTGGAGAGTGTGGGCGGGAGAGTGACCCCAGATATACTCCCATCACTCAGCCCCCCATCCTGTGCTGGAGAGTGTGGGCGGGAGAGGGACCCCAGATATATTCCCATCACTCAGCCCCCCATCCTGTGCTGGAGAGTGTGGGCGGGAGAGTGACCCCTGATATACTCCCATCACTCAGCCCCCCATCCTGTGCTGGAGAGTGTGGGCGGGAGAGGGACCCCAGATATACTCCCATCACTCAGCCCCCCATCCTGTGCTGGAGAGTGTGGGCGGGAGAGTGACCCCTGATATACTCCCATCACTCAGCCCCCCATCCGGTGCTGGAGAGTGTGGGCGGGAGAGTGACCCCAGATATATTCCCATCACTCAGCCCCCCATCCGGTGCTGGAGAGTGTGGGCGGGAGAGGGACCCCAGATATACTCCCATCACTCAGCCCCCCATCCTGTGCTGGAGAGTGTGGGCGGGAGAGGGACCCCAGATATACTCCCATCACTCAGCCCCCCATCCTGTGCTGGAGAGTGTGGGCGGGAGAGTGACCCCTGATATACTCCCATCACTCAGCCCCCCATCCGGTGCTGGAGAGTGTGGGCGGGAGAGTGACCCCAGATATATTCCCATCACTCAGCCCCCCATCCTGTGCTGGAGAGTGTGGGCGGGAGAGGGACCCCAGATATATTCCCATCACTCAGCCCCCCATCCTGTGCTGGAGAGTGTGGGCGGGAGAGGGACCCCAGATATATTCCCATCACTCAGCCCCCCATCCTGTGCTGGAGAGTGTGGGCGGGAGAGTGACCCCTGATATACTCCCATCACTCAGCCCCCCATCCTGTGCTGGAGAGTGTGGGCGGGAGAGGGACCCCAGATATACTCCCATCACTCAGCCCCCCATCCTGTGCTGGAGAGTGTGGGCGGGAGAGTGACCCCAGATATATTCCCATCACTCAGCCCCCCATCCTGTGCTGGAGAGTGTGGGCGGGAGAGGGACCCCAGATATATTCCCATCACTCAGCCCCCCATCCTGTGCTGGAGAGTGTGGGCGGGAGAGTGACCCCTGATATACTCCCATCACTCAGCCCCCCATCCTGTGCTGGAGAGTGTGGGCGGGAGAGGGACCCCAGATATACTCCCATCACTCAGCCCCCCATCCTGTGCTGGAGAGTGTGGACGGGAGAGTGACCCCAGATATATTCCCATCACTCAGCCCCCCATCCTGTGCTGGAGAGTGTGGGCGGGAGAGGGACCCCAGATATACTCCCATCACTCAGCCCCCCATCCTGTGCTGGAGAGTGTGGGCCGGAGAGTGACCCCAGATATACTCCCATCACTCAGCCCCCCATCCTGTGCTGGAGAGTGTGGGCGGGAGAGTGACCCCAGATATATTCCCATCACTCAGCCCCCATCCTGTGCTGGAGAGTGTGGGCGGGAGAGTGACCCCAGATATACTCCCATCACTCAGCCCCCCATCCTGTGCTGGAGAGTGTGGGCGGGAGAGGGACCCCAGATATACTCCCATCACTCAGCCCCCCATCCTGTGCTGGAGAGTGTGGGCCGGAGAGTGACCCCAGATATACTCCCATCACTCAGCCCCCCATCCTGTGCTGGAGAGTGTGGGCGGGAGAGTGACCCCTGATATACTCCCATCACTCAGCCCCCCATCCTGTGCTGGAGAGTGTGGGCGGGAGAGTGACCCCAGATATACTCCCATCACTCAGCCCCCCATCCTGTGCTGGAGAGTGTGGGCCGGAGAGTGACCCCAGATATATTCCCATCACTCAGCCCCCCATCCTGTGCTGGAGAGTGTGGGCGGGAGAGGGACCCCAGATATACTCCCATCACTCAGCCCCCCATCCTGTGCTGGAGAGTGTGGGCGGGAGAGGGACCCCAGATATACTCCCATCACTCAGCCCCCCATCCTGTGCTGGAGAGTGTGGGCGGGAGAGTGACCCCAGATATATTCCCATCACTCAGCCCCCCATCCTGTGCTGGAGAGTGTGGGCGGGAGAGGGACCCCAGATATATTCCCATCACTCAGCCCCCCATCCTGTGCTGGAGAGTGTGGGCGGGAGAGGGACCCCAGATATACTCCCATCACTCAGCCCCCCATCCTGTGCTGGAGAGTGTGGGCGGGAGAGGGACCCCAGATATACTCCCATCACTCAGCCCCCCATCCTGTGCTGGAGAGTGTGGGCCGGAGAGTGACCCCAGATATATTCCCATCACTCAGCCCCCCATCCTGTGCTGGAGAGTGTGGGCGGGAGAGGGACCCCAGATATACTCCCATCACTCAGCCCCCCATCCTGTGCTGGAGAGTGTGGGCGGGAGAGGGACCCCAGATATACTCCCATCACTCAGCCCCCCATCCTGTGCTGGAGAGTGTGGGCGGGAGAGTGACCCCTGATATACTCCCATCACTCAGCCCCCCATCCGGTGCTGGAGAGTGTGGGCGGGAGAGTGACCCCAGATATATTCCCATCACTCAGCCCCCCATCCTGTGCTGGAGAGTGTGGGCGGGAGAGGGACCCCAGATATATTCCCATCACTCAGCCCCCCATCCTGTGCTGGAGAGTGTGGGCGGGAGAGTGACCCCTGATATACTCCCATCACTCAGCCCCCCATCCTGTGCTGGAGAGTGTGGGCGGGAGAGGGACCCCAGATATACTCCCATCACTCAGCCCCCCATCCTGTGCTGGAGAGTGTGGGCGGGAGAGTGACCCCAGATATATTCCCATCACTCAGCCCCCCATCCTGTGCTGGAGAGTGTGGGCGGGAGAGGGACCCCAGATATATTCCCATCACTCAGCCCCCCATCCTGTGCTGGAGAGTGTGGGCGGGAGAGTGACCCCTGATATACTCCCATCACTCAGCCCCCCATCCTGTGCTGGAGAGTGTGGGCGGGAGAGGGACCCCAGATATACTCCCATCACTCAGCCCCCCATCCTGTGCTGGAGAGTGTGGGCCGGAGAGTGACCCCAGATATACTCCCATCACTCAGCCCCCCATCCTGTGCTGGAGAGTGTGGGCGGGAGAGTGACCCCAGATATATTCCCATCACTCAGCCCCCATCCTGTGCTGGAGAGTGTGGGCGGGAGAGTGACCCCAGATATACTCCCATCACTCAGCCCCCCATCCTGTGCTGGAGAGTGTGGGCGGGAGAGTGACCCCAGATATATTCCCATCACTCAGCCCCCCATCCGGTGCTGGAGAGTGTGGGCGGGAGAGTGACCCCAGATATATTCCCATCACTCAGCCCCCCATCCTGTGCTGGAGAGTGTGGGCGGGAGAGGGACCCCAGATATACTCCCATCACTCAGCCCCCCATCCTGTGCTGGAGAGTGTGGGCGGGAGAGTGACCCCAGATATATTCCCATCACTCAGCCCCCCATCCTGTGCTGGAGAGTGTGGGCGGGAGAGTGACCCCTGATATACTCCCATCACTCACCCCCCATCCTGTGCTGGAGAGTGTGGGCCGGAGAGTGACCCCAGATATACTCCCATCACTCAGCCCCCCATCCTGTGCTGGAGAGTGTGGGCCGGAGAGTGACCCCAGATATACTCCCATCACTCAGCCCCCCATCCTGTGCTGGAGAGTGTGGGCGGGAGAGTGACCCCAGATATATTCCCATCACTCAGCCCCCCATCCTGTGCTGGAGAGTGTGGGCGGGAGAGGGACCCCAGATATACTCCCATCACTCAGCCCCCCATCCTGTGCTGGAGAGTGTGGGCCGGAGAGTGACCCCAGATATACTCCCATCACTCAGCCCCCCATCCTGTGCTGGAGAGTGTGGGCGGGTGAGTGACCCCAGATATATTCCCATCACTCAGCCCCCCATCCGGTGCTGGAGAGTGTGGGCGGGAGAGTGACCCCAGATATATTCCCATCACTCAGCCCCCATCCTGTGCTGGAGAGTGTGGGCGGGAGAGTGACCCCAGATATACTCCCATCACTCAGCCCCCCATCCTGTGCTGGAGAGTGTGGGCGGGAGAGTGACCCCAGATATATTCCCATCACTCAGCCCCCCATCCGGTGCTGGAGAGTGTGGGCGGGAGAGTGACCCCAGATATATTCCCATCACTCAGCCCCCCATCCTGTGCTGGAGAGTGTGGGCGGGAGAGGGACCCCAGATATACTCCCATCACTCAGCCCCCCATCCTGTGCTGGAGAGTGTGGGCGGGAGAGGGACCCCAGATATACTCCCATCACTCAGCCCCCCATCCTGTGCTGGAGAGTGTGGGCGGGAGAGTGACCCCTGATATACTCCCATCACTCAGCCCCCCATCCTGTGCTGGAGAGTGTGGGCGGGAGAGTGACCCCAGATATATTCCCATCACTCAGCCCCCCATCCTGTGCTGGAGAGTGTGGGCGGGAGAGGGACCCCAGATATACTCCCATCACTCAGCCCCCCATCCTGTGCTGGAGAGTGTGGGCCGGAGATTGACCCCAGATATACTCCCATCACTCAGCCCCCCATCCTGTGCTGGAGAGTGTGGGCGGGAGAGTGACCCCAGATATATTCCCATCACTCAGCCCCCATCCTGTGCTGGAGAGTGTGGGCGGGAGAGTGACCCCAGATATACTCCCATCACTCAGCCCCCCATCCTGTGCTGGAGAGTGTGGGCGGGAGAGTGACCCCAGATATATTCCCATCACTCAGCCCCCCATCCGGTGCTGGAGAGTGTGGGCGGGAGAGTGACCCCAGATATATTCCCATCACTCAGCCCCCCATCCTGTGCTGGAGAGTGTGGGCGGGAGAGGGACCCCAGATATACTCCCATCACTCAGCCCCCCATCCTGTGCTGGAGAGTGTGGGCGGGAGAGGGACCCCAGATATACTCCCATCACTCAGCCCCCCATCCTGTGCTGGAGAGTGTGGGCGGGAGAGTGACCCCTGATATACTCCCATCACTCAGCCCCCCATCCTGTGCTGGAGAGTGTGGGCGGGAGAGTGACCCCAGATATATTCCCATCACTCAGCCCCCCATCCTGTGCTGGAGAGTGTGGGCGGGAGAGGGACCCCAGATATACTCCCATCACTCAGCCCCCCATCCTGTGCTGGAGAGTGTGGGCCGGAGAGTGACCCCAGATATACTCCCATCACTCAGCCCCCCATCCTGTGCTGGAGAGTGTGGGCGGGAGAGTGACCCCAGATATATTCCCATCACTCAGCCCCCATCCTGTGCTGGAGAGTGTGGGCGGGAGAGTGACCCCAGATATACTCCCATCACTCAGCCCCCCATCCTGTGCTGGAGAGTGTGGGCGGGAGAGTGACCCCAGATATATTCCCATCACTCAGCCCCCCATCCGGTGCTGGAGAGTGTGGGCGGGAGAGTGACCCCAGATATATTCCCATCACTCAGCCCCCCATCCTGTGCTGGAGAGTGTGGGCGGGAGAGGGACCCCAGATATACTCCCATCACTCAGCCCCCCATCCTGTGCTGGAGAGTGTGGGCGGGAGAGTGACCCCAGATATATTCCCATCACTCAGCCCCCCATCCTGTGCTGGAGAGTGTGGGCGGGAGAGTGACCCCTGATATACTCCCATCACTCAGCCCCCCATCCTGTGCTGGAGAGTGTGGGCCGGAGAGTGACCCCAGATATACTCCCATCACTCAGCCCCCCATCCTGTGCTGGAGAGTGTGGGCCGGAGAGTGACCCCAGATATACTCCCATCACTCAGCCCCCCATCCTGTGCTGGAGAGTGTGGGCGGGAGAGTGACCCCAGATATATTCCCATCACTCAGCCCCCCATCCTGTGCTGGAGAGTGTGGGCGGGAGAGGGACCCCAGATATACTCCCATCACTCAGCCCCCCATCCTGTGCTGGAGAGTGTGGGCCGGAGAGTGACCCCAGATATACTCCCATCACTCAGCCCCCCATCCTGTGCTGGAGAGTGTGGGCGGGAGAGTGACCCCAGATATATTCCCATCACTCAGCCCCCCATCCGGTGCTGGAGAGTGTGGGCGGGAGAGTGACCCCAGATATATTCCCATCACTCAGCCCCCATCCTGTGCTGGAGAGTGTGGGCGGGAGAGTGACCCCAGATATACTCCCATCACTCAGCCCCCCATCCTGTGCTGGAGAGTGTGGGCGGGAGAGTGACCCCAGATATATTCCCATCACTCAGCCCCCCATCCGGTGCTGGAGAGTGTGGGCGGGAGAGTGACCCCAGATATATTCCCATCACTCAGCCCCCCATCCTGTGCTGGAGAGTGTGGGCGGGAGAGGGACCCCAGATATACTCCCATCACTCAGCCCCCCATCCTGTGCTGGAGAGTGTGGGCCGGAGAGTGACCCCAGATATACTCCCAGCACTCAGCCCCC
Source organism: Dendrobates tinctorius (assembly GCF_039654945.1). Classification (NCBI taxonomy): domain Eukaryota; kingdom Metazoa; phylum Chordata; class Amphibia; order Anura; family Dendrobatidae; genus Dendrobates; species Dendrobates tinctorius. Next base: position 477,397 of record NW_027362155.1, on the reverse strand, counting down.
CATCCTGTGCTGGAGAGTGTGGGCGGGAGAGTGACCCCAGATATATTCCCATCACTCAGCCCCCCATCCTGTGCTGGAGAGTGTGGGCGGGAGAGTGACCCCTGATATACTCCCATCACTCAGCCCCCCATCCTGTGCTGGAGAGTGTGGGCCGGAGAGTGACCCCAGATATACTCCCATCACTCAGCCCCCCATCCTGTGCTGGAGAGTGTGGGCGGGAGAGTGACCCCAGATATATTCCCATCACTCAACCCCCCATCCTGTGCTGGAGAGTGTGGGCGGGAGAGGGACCCCAGATATACTCCCATCACTCAGCCCCCCATCCTGTGCTGGAGAGTGTGGGCCGGAGAGTGACCCCAGATATACTCCCATCACTCAGCCCCCCATCCTGTGCTGGAGAGTGTGGGCGGGAGAGTGACCCCAGATATATTCCCATCACTCAGCCCCCCATCCGGTGCTGGAGAGTGTGGGCGGGAGAGTGACCCCAGATATATTCCCATCACTCAGCCCCCATCCTGTGCTGGAGAGTGTGGGCGGGAGAGTGACCCCAGATATACTCCCATCACTCAGCCCCCCATCCTGTGCTGGAGAGTGTGGGCGGGAGAGTGACCCCAGATATATTCCCATCACTCAGCCCCCCATCCGGTGCTGGAGAGTGTGGGCGGGAGAGTGACCCCAGATATATTCCCATCACTCAGCCCCCATCCTGTGCTGTAGAGTGTGGGCCGGAGAGTGACCCCAGATATACTCCCGTCACTCAGCCCCCCATCCTGTGCTGGAGAGTGTGGGCGGGAGAGTGACCCCAGATATATTCCCATCACTCAGCCCCCCATCCTGTGCTGGAGAGTGTGGGCGGGAGAGTGACCCCAGATATATTCCCATCACTCAGCCCCCCATCCGGTGCTGGAGAGTGTGGGCGGGAGAGTGACCCCAGATATACTCCCATCACTCAGCCCCCCATCCTGTGCTGGAGAGTGTGGGCGGGAGAAGGACCCCAGATATACTCCCAGCACTCAGCCCCCCATCCGGTGCTGGAGAGTGTGGGCGGGAGAGTGACCCCAGATATACTCCCATCACTCAGCCCCCCATCCTGTGCTGGAGAGTGTGGGCGGGAGAAGGACCCCAGATATACTCCCGTCACTCAGCCCCCCATCCTGTGCTGGAGAGTGTGGGCGGGAGAAGGACCCCAGATATACTCCCAGCACTCAGCCCCCCATCCGGTGCTGGAGAGTGTGGGCGGGAGAGTGACCCCAGATATACTCCCAGCACTCAGCCCCCCATCCGGTGCTGGAGAGTGTGGGCGGGAGAGTGACCCCAGATATACTCCCGTCACTCAGCCCCCCATCCTGTGCTGGAGAGTGTAGGCGGGAGAGTGACCCCAGATATACTCCCGTCACTCAGCCCCCCATCCTGTGCTGGAGAGTGTGGGCGGGAGAGTGACCCCAGATATACTCCCAGCACTCAGCCCCCCATCCGGTGCTGGAGAGTGTGGGCGGGAGAGTGACCCCAGATATACTCCCATCACTCAGCCCCCCATCCTGTGCTGGAGAGTGTGGGCGGGAGAGTGACCCCAGATATACTCCCGTCACTCAGCCCCCATCCTGTGCTGGAGAGTGTGGGCGGGAGAGTGACCCCAGATATACTCCCAGCACTCAGCCCCCCATCCGGTGCTGGAGAGTGTGGGCGGGAGAGTGACCCCAGATATACTCCCATCACTCAGCCCCCCATCCTGTGCTGGAGAGTGTGGGCGGGAGAGTGACCCCAGATATACTCCCGTCACTCAGCCCCCATCCTGTGCTGGAGAGTGTGGGCGGGAGAGTGACCCCAGATATACACCCCTCACTCAGCCCCCCATCCTGTGCTGGAGAGTGTGGGCCGGAGAGTGACCCCAGATATACTCCCGTCACTCAGCCCCCCATCCTGTGCTGGAGAGTGTGGGCGGGAGAAGGACCCCAGATATACTCCCGTCACTCAGCCCCCCATCCTGTGCTGGAGAGTGTAGGCGGGAGAGGGACCCCAGATATACTCCCATCACTCAGCCCCCCATCCTGTGCTGTAGAGTGTGGGCGGGAGAGTGACCCCAGATATACTCCCGTCACTCAGCCCCCCATCCTGTGCTGGAGAGTGTGGGCGGGAGAGTGACCCCAGATATACTCCCGTCACTCAGCCCCCCATCCTGTGCTGGAGAGTGTGGGCCGGAGAGTGACCCCAGATATACTCCCATCACTCAGCCCCCCATCCTGTGCTGGAGAGTGTGGGCCGGAGAGTGACCCCAGATATACTCCCGTCACTCAGCCCCCATCCTGTGCTGGAGAGTGTGGGCCGGAGAGTGACCCCAGATATACTCCCATCACTCAGCCCACCATCCTGTGCTGTAGAGTGTGGGCGGGAGAGTGACCCCAGATATACTCCCGTCACTCAGCCCCCCATCCTGTGCTGGAGAGTGTGGGCGGGAGAGTGACCCCAGATATACTCCCCTCACTCAGCCCCCCATCCTGTGCTGGAGAGTGTGGGCCGGAGAGTGACCCCAGATATACTCCCGTCACTCAGCCCCCATCCTGTGCTGGAGAGTGTGGGCCGGAGAGTGACCCCAGATATACTCCCGTCACTCAGCCCCCCATCCTGTGCTGGAGAGTGTGGGCGGGAGAAGGACCCCAGATATACTCCCAGCACTCAGCCCCCCATCCGGTGCTGGAGAGTGTGGGCGGGAGAGTGACCCCAGATATACTCCCGTCACTCAGCCCCCCATCCTGTGCTGGAGAGTGTAGGCGGGAGAGGGACCCCAGATATACTCCCGTCACTCAGCCCCCCATCCTGTGCTGGAGAGTGTGGGCGGGAGAGTGACCCCAGATATACTCCCGTCACTCAGCCCTCCATCTTGAGCTGGAGAGTGTGGGCGGGAGAGTGACCCCAGATATACTCCCCTCACTCAGCCCCCATCCTGTGCTGGAGAGTGTGGGCAGGAGAGTGACCCCAGATATACTCACATCACTCAGCCCCCATCCTGTGCTGGAGAGTGTGGGCCGGAGAGTGACCCCAGATATACTCCCGTCACTCGGCTCCCCATCCTGTGCTGGAGAGTGGGCAGGAGAGTGACCCCTAGATATACTCCCATCACTCAGCCCCCCATCCTGTGCTAGAGAGTGTGGGCGGGAGAGTGACCCCAGATATACTCCCATCACTCTGCCCCCCATCCTGTGCTTGAGAGTGTGGGCGGGAGAGTGACCCCAGATATACTCCCATCACTCAGCCCCCCATCGTGTGTTGGAGAGTGTGGGCCGGAGAGTGACCCCAGATATACTCCCATCACTCAGCCCCCATCCTGTGCTGGAGAGTGTGGGCCGGAGAGTGACCCCAGATATACTCCCATCACTCAGCCCCCATCCTGTGCTGGAGAGTGTGGGCGGGAGAGTGACCCCAGATATACTCCCTTCACTCAGCCCCCCATCCTGTGCTGGAGAGTGTGGGCGGGAGAGGGACCCCAGATATACTCCCGTCACTCAGCCCCCCATCCTGTGCTGGAGAGTGTGGGCGGGAGAGTGACCCCAGATATACTCCCATCACTCAGCACCGCATCCTGTGCTGGAGAGTGTGGGCGGGAGAGGGACCCCAGATATACTCCCATCACTCAGCCCCCCCATCCTGTGCTGGAGAGTGTGGGCGGGAGAGTGACCACAGATATACTTCCGTCACTCAGCCCCCTATCCTGTGCTGGAGAGTGTGGGCGGGAGAGTGACTCCAGATATGCTCCCGTCACTCGGCCCCCCATCCTGTGCTTGAGAGTGTGAGCGGGAGAGTGACCCCAGATATACTACCGTCACTCAGCCCCCCATCCTGTGCTGGAGAGTGTGGGCGGGAGAGTGACCCCAGATATACTCCCATCACTCAGCCCCCCATCCTGTGCTGGAGAGTGTGGGCGGGAGAGTGACCCCAGATATACTCCCGTCACTCAGCCCCCCATCCTGTGCTGGAGAGTGTGGGCGGGAGAGTGATCCCAGATATACTCCCGTCACTCGGCCCCCCATCCTGTGCTGGAGAGTGTGAGCGGGAGAGTGACCCCAGATATACTCTGTCACTCATCCCCCCATCTTGTGCTGGAGATTGTGGGCGGGAGAGTGACCCCAGATATACTCTGTGTTGCGTGTTACAGAACCACTCAGCACCCAGAATATGTTGTGCAGTTATATGTATGTATAATAGGTTCCATGTGAGATGCATTTCCCTAATGCATCAGCCCACAGGTTGCGCCTCTGGGCAGAGGGGACACGATATTCTCCTTTTGTCCGCCCTCCCTCCACCTTCGTAATTCCCACAGTAAACATCGGCAGGCTCCGGCCACCTGCGGCTTTTGTAATGTATGTCTGGCCTGCCGCTTTTCTATTGGCCGGCCCTCTGTATCTGTATGATATATTCTGTGTCCTGTGAGTAAAGTGTTGTCAGACTGGAAATACATGGAGAAGTAGTGATCTTTTATATGCGCCCATGTAACCAAGGAATTCCAGCCAGCGTCCTTCATTCAGACTCCAGCCAACTCAGAGCGGACCTCCGAAAACGCGGGGTGGTACTGAAAGAGGTACCCCAGCTTGGTAGACCCCGTTACAACCAGTTTTTATCAAGAGGTAACAAACGATTATGAACTATAAGGTCAGCGATATTATTAGTGCGTTTATATGCAAATTGCAGAGCCATAGTACAGATTTACTGCAAATTTTTATCAGAGCGCAAAACATGCCAGTTTTTTCTGATGGCTGTGTGTGTGACCCTATCAATGGAACGATGTTTAAAGCTGAAGAATCAAACATAATCGTTTGTTACCTCTTGATAAAAACTGGTTACAAAAAAATTCACCAAAAGGGAACTTTAAATGCGTTAACTGTATTTCATGTCACTTACATAGGACTTCCAATCCCCTAAACATCGGCCCCGTTCAGCACAGAGTCAAAGATTCTATTTCTTGTAGAAGTACATTTGTGGGATATATTCTGTTTTGTCCTTGTTTATTTTTTTACATAGGAAAAACGATTAGAGCACTTGCACCAAGATTCCGTGAACATTATCATCCGATTAGTACAGGAAAAGGGTCTTTGCGCTTAATAAAACATAGGCAAGAAAAACACAACTCCAACCCGGAATTATTACGCTTCGCTGGTTTAGAAATGGTAAAATTTCCACCCCAAGGTGGTGATCATAATAAATGGTTGATGAGACACGAAGCCAGATGGATAATTAGATCTAAAGCGCAGGCTCCTTCAGGACGGAATGATAGGTTGGAGCTGTCGATTTTTTTGTAAAGAGAAAAAAAATTTTCTGTAAAGAAAAGAATTGTTGGTAAGGATCTTTATACACTCCTTATGAAAAAAATGTCTTGTGATTGTTCCTGCAGTCAGCATAAAGATGTGATGATGTTACTTGTTTATAATTGGAAATGTCCATTCATGTTTTTGTAAATGTTCACCTGTTGTCAGTCATAGACCTATTTAAGGAAATGACATCAGGTAATGACACCGGGAGCTGTTGAAGCGTCTGTGTGCGCGAAACGGCTGTCGTCCGTCTTTTCCCCGCATGCCTCATGTTATCTGCCCTTTATTGTGTGACCTTTAATGGCTGAATAAAGAAACACTGCACTGCACATCTGGGGGAGCGCCGCCTCTTTTCCCTTCTTTTACACATTTCGCGTGTCTGTTCTGATGCTGAGCACCGTGATTCCCGGCAGTGGTTGACACGCTGTGCGCCTGTGATTGATCCTCGACTTGCTGCCGGTGGATCAGAGCCTCGGTGCCGTTCATCTTGGCTTTCTTTGCATTGAATTGCATACTTGTTTTGAGAACTGAGCACAAGGCCCGTGCTGTTTGCTGTTTGCTTTTTGAGTTTTCACCTGTGAATTTGTAGGAACATGGATTTGTCTGAAGACACCATGGATCAGGCTGAACACGGGGCAACTAAACAAGGACTGTTCGCTGGCAGGGAGGATGCGGGGTATTCTCTGTAATTACAAAGAAGAGTTGCATATCATTAGCACTAAGACCCTGGGATCTAAAATCTCTTCCCTGGCTGAAAAGGAAATCCGGTTGTTTTGGACTGTTAAGTCACTTAAATCTTACATTGAATGTGAACGAGCACCAAGAGGACTTCGAGTTTTCAAGGAAATTTCACAGTTCAATAATGATATGGAATTTTTGAAAGAACGGGAACTTATTCATTTGGATTGTTCTCAAAAGTTATTAAGATTAGTCACAAGTCAAAATGAAAAAGAACATGCGGTTTTATGTGAACATTTGGAGAAAGCAAACAAGGAATTATCTTCAGGTTTAAGTGAAAGTCAAAACACCAATTTTCTGAATAAATTAGAAAGGAAATTAGTGATTCAAGTGGAAACTAAACAAAAGAAACATTTCTGCGGGATAAAATGGATTTTGATACTGGACATATTTTTTCATGGAATTCTAAAAATAAAAAAAGAGCTTTTTTTAATAAAAATCGATCTTTGAGATTAAGAAAGAAGAAAGTTTATTCTGATGGCTGGATCACGGCCTCTGATTCTAGCGCTATGGAGGAGATGATAGTTTGAAAGAAACAGCAGGATCGTCAGCCCCTTTAGAAAAAAGACAAGAAGAGGGGGCAGAAATCGGAAATTCCGGGAAAAACCGCAAACAAGTGATGTGGAGGAAGCGATAGATGCGGGTGACGATCTACAAGTTCTGAATTTATCTAAGAGAACTTTAACAGACGGTCGCCTGTCGGCGCTCGCTAAGGGACGGAGTTTCTGCTTACCTGAACCTTTCGATTTAACGGACTTTAAAATTGAGCTTTTTAAATCAATTAGAAAGTTACATTTACATAAATCTTTTGTTAATGAGAACAAAGTGAGTAGTGATCAGATTAAGGAGAATCCTGTTACTACGGGAACCTTAAGGCTTCGTGTTTCAGTCCTCTGACGTCATGGATGTTAATGGTATTGTTACTCTGATGAGCATAGCCGATCCGTCAGTGAGTAATGAGTCCGTGAGCAACACCAATCCTTTCATCTCTAGAACCTTTTACAGGAGGGGTAAAATCTAATGACATGCCCCCAATTTCTCCAGGTAAAGTCATCGATTTATTTCAGGATTTAGTAATAAAAGATGTGGAAGCGGTCTATTATCATACACCGAGAAAAAATTTGCTGGATAAGGAGCAGAAGGCTTCACGTGATATACAATAGAGGAATGATGTAGTGATCCGCAAAGCAGATAAAGTGGGAAATATCGTCATTCTAGACAGGGATTATTACATCAAGGAAGCCTTGTCCCAATTGGAGGATAGAGCGACCTATGTCCCTTTGGATTGCAATCCGACAGAAAGATTTAAAAACAAAATGAGAACTTTTTTGAGAAAAAATGTTGAAAATGGCGTTTTATCAAAAAGAGAGCTGAAAATCCGATGCCTGATTTCCCAGAGATTGCTGATTGCTACAGCATTCCAAAGATTCATAAGTCTATCACGCAACCCCCGGGTCGCCCCATAATATCGGGCATTAATTCATTGACAGAGCCGTTGTCACAATATGTAGACTGGCTCCTTAAACCATTACTTTCTCAGATTCCTTCCTCCATAAAAGATTCTGGGGATTTTATCTCCATTTTAAGAAATTGTGATTGGCAGTCAAGTTCTTCTTTAACCACAATTGATGTAGTGAACCTTTATACACGGATTCCTCCAAAAAATGCTGATGAATTCTGACAAGAGTTCTGATTGCATTGCGTTTATTTTAGATGGATTGGACTTTGTATTATCCCATAATGCATTTAAATGTCTGAACCAATGGGATCTTCAGAAAACCGGTACCGCTATGGGGACGCCCGTAGCATGTGTTTTTGCTAATTTGTTTCTAGCAGCATTCGAAGAAAAATACATTATAAATATTTCCAATCCTTTTTTAAAACACATCCGCATCTTCCTGAGATTTGTGGATGATATTTTCATCATGTGGGACGGTTCTCAGAATGATTTTGATAATTTCGTTAAATACCTAAACAAAATAAATCCACAGAAGAGATTTTAGCTTCAAACAGGAAAGATGTATATCTTTGTACCGTGTTAGCCAGTGGATAGAAAAATATTCAGGATTGAGAGTCCTCAGTAGTTGATACCTTTTAATGGCTAACTGAAAAGATGGTAATACATTGCAAGCTTTTGAGACTACTCAGGTCTCTTCATCAGGCTAGACTAATTTCATCAGATTTTGTATTAGTCTAGCCTGATGAAGAGACCTGAGTAGTCTCGAAAGCTTGCAATGTGTTACCATCTTTTCAGTTAGCCATTAAAAGGTATCAACTACTGAGGACTCTCAATCCTGAATATTTAGCTTCAAACATCGTTCCATTGATAGGGTCACACACAGCCATCAGAAGACACTGGCATGTTCTGCGCTCTGATAAAGGTTTGCAGGAAATCTGTACTATGGCTCCGCGATTTGCATATAAACGCACTAATAATATCGCCGATCTTATAGTTCATAATCGTTTGTTACCTCTTGATAAAAACTGGTTACAAAAAAATTCACCAAAAGGGAACTTTAAATGCGTTAACTGTAATTCCTGTCACTTACATAGGACTTCCAATCCCCTAAACATCGGCCCCGTTCAGCACAGAGTCAAAGATTCTATTTCTTGTAGAAGTAAATTTGTGGGATATATTCTGTTTTGTCCTTGTGTATTTTTTTACATAGGAAAAACGATTAGAGCACTTGCACCAAGATTCCATGAACATCATCATTCGATTAGTACAGGAAAAGGGTCTTTGCGCTTAATAAAACATAGGCAAGAAAAACACAACTCCAACCCGGAATTATTACGCTTCGCTGGTTTAGAAATGGTAAAATTTCCACCCCAAGGTGGTGATCATAATAAATGGTTGATGAGACACGAAGCCAGATGGATAATTAGATCTAAAGCGCAGGCTCCTTCTAGACGGAATGATAGGTTGGAGCTGTCGATTTTTTTGTAAAGAGAGAAAAAAAATTTTTGTAAAAAAATTTTTCTGTAAAGAAAAGAATTGTTTGTAAGGATCTTTATACACTCCTTTTGAAAAAAATTCCTTGTTGTGATTGTTCCTGCAGTCAGCATAAAGATGTAATGATGTTACTTGTTTTTAATTGAAAATGTCCATTCATGTTTTTGTAAATGTTCACCTGTTGTTAGTCATAGACCTATTTAAGGAAATGACGTCAGGTAATGACACCGGGAGCTGTTGAAGCGTCTGTGTACGCGAAACGGCTGTCGTCCGTCTTTTCTCCCCGCATGCCTCATGGTACCTGCCCGTCCTTTATTGTGTGACCTTTAATGGTTGAATAAAGAAACACTGCACTGCACATCTGGGGGAGCGCCGCCTCTTTTCCCTTCTTTTACAAAGACAAAGTTAGCAACAGGATGCGTGTCAAGGAACACGCCGGATTCCAAGATAGGGTACGGTGGCATCGGAATCCGGGGGGCTGGCATTGACCGACACGATCCAGGAATCAGACTGCGGAAATCAGCTCCGGACATCAGGCCGCAGTCATCAGGGTCCAGACCTCTGGCAGCGGTCGGCAGGTTATGGAATCCGGCAGGCAAGACAGGGTAAAAAGCAGAGCAAAGTAAGCAAAAGACTTTGCGCAAGAGTAGCACGAAAATGTACAGTGCGAGAACCAGCGTGAGTGCAAGGGAGCACGGAAACCACGGCTGGGGCACCGGCTGGCGGTACCAACAGTGACACAGGCAGGCGGGCATGACTAGAGGCGGCACAGCTGAGGCACACACAGGCGATAACCACTATAGCACTGGACAGCGGGCACGGCTGAGGCACACAGGCGAGCACGACTAGAGGCGGCACGGCTGAGGCACAACAGGCAGGCACAGGGCGACCAGGCGCGTGCATGAGGGCACGGAGCCACAAGGCAGGGCTAGGCAAAGGTACAGGACAGAGACGCATGCGAAACAGCACGGCAAAGCTTAGTACGAAAAGTGCAAGGGTGCACAAAACATCAGAGACAAGGCATAGGGTAAGAGGCAGAGTCCTGCGCATGCAGAAGGCATGTCAGGGGCAAAGTACAAGACGAGGCCTGCGTGTGTGGAGAGACACGTCAGGGACAGGGACAGAGTCTAGCAGCGGAGCTTAGGCCGAAGCCCAGAGCCGGGCCAAGGGAGAACCTTGGGACTAGACCGAGCACAGAGCGGAGGCCTGCACGTGTAGAGAGGCATGCCAGGGACAGGGTACAGAACGGAGGCCTGCACGTGTAGAGAGACACGTCAGGGACAGGGTACAGAGCGGAGGCCTGCACGTGTAGAGAGACACGTCAGGGACAGGGTACAGAGCGGAGGCCTGCACGTGTAGAGAGACACGTCAGGGACAGGGTACAGAGCGGAGGCCTGCACGTGTAGAGAGACACGTCAGGGACAGGGTACAGAGCGGAGGCCTGCACGTGTAGAGAGACACGTCAGGGACAGGGTACAGAGCAGAGGCCTGCACGTGTAGCAAGGCACGCCAGGGACAGGGTACAGAACGGACGCCTGCACGTGTAGAGAGACACGTCAGGGACAGGGTACAGAGCGGAGGCCTGCACGTGTAGCAAGGCACGCCAGGGACAGGGTACAGAACGGACGCCTGCATGTGTAGAGAGACACGTCAGGGTCAGGGTACAGAGCGGAGGCCTGCACGTGTAGAGAGACACGTCAGGGACAGGGTACAAAGTGGAGGCCTGCACGTGTAGAGAGACACGTCAGGGACAGGGTACAGAGCGGAGGCCTGCACGTGTAGAGAGACACGTCAGGGACAGGGTACAGAGCATAGCAAAACAAGGAAGCATAGCGAGGACCAACAAAGCACGAAGGGCAACACGAGACAAAGCAGGAGACAAGAGACGGAATACGAGCATGGAGCGTGTGCAGAGACACACGACAGAGCAGAGTGCAAGGGCACAGAATAGAGGGAGCGACCCAGCAGACCAAGCAGCCATGCAGGGAAGCAACACAATACTCAGGCGCTGAGCATAGGAAGGGGCGGTCTGATATAGGGCACAGCACCCTCGCTTCCGGGTCAGGACCAGGGAAGAACTTCCAGTTCAGATCCTCCAGGATCATAGGGAGCAGTCACATGATCAGGATTCCAGACATGCAGGGATGATTGCAGAACCAGTGCTGAAACCTAGGCAGGTCACATGATCAGAGTTCCAGACATGCAGAGATGAATGCAGACGCAGCCTCTGCTGGAACATAGGAAGGACACATGATCAGGGGTTCTAGACATGACGAGACGATCACAGAATGCAGAGCAGAAATGCAGGCGTCCCACAGCTCAACAGTCATGAGGTGAGTGTGCACACTGCTCTAGGGAACATGCAGGATAGCAGACATGAGATGCGCTTGCACACCACTCCTAGGGTCATGAGACAAAACAGACATGGCGTACATGACAGACATGGCGGACATGACATCCGGCATCTAGCCCTTCCCTTGCCGTCGCCCTCCACCAGGCGTCTGTCCCCCATGGCCCTCTTGCATGTGTCTCTCCGTTCCTCAACCTCGTCCTTTTCCAGGTGTCTCTCCCTTCACCTTGTTGCTGTTCTCCAGGGGCCTCCCTTGCCTTCGTCCTCCTCTAGGCGTCTCTCCTATCCCCCCATTGCCACTCTCTGAGTGTCTTGCTCCCTACCCCATCATCATTCTCCGGGTATCTCTCTTTCCCCATCGCCCCTATCCGGGTGTTTAACCCTTCACCAGGTAAATGTCCTCCAGGGGTCTCGTCCCCTCCTTCATCCTCCTCTAGGCGTCTCCCCCCCAACAGTTACCCTTCTCTGAGTGTCTCACTCCCTACCCCCATCGCCCTCCTCTGGGCATCCCTCTCTTCTCACTGTCATCCTCCTCCAGACATCTCTTTCTCTCCCTCCATCCCACCTTCTTGTCCTCTTTCAGACGCCTCTCTGTTCCCCGGCCTCCCTCCTCTGTGTTTCTCGCACCTCTTGTGTGATACCAGATGTCATGACTCTTTTATCGGGTGATCCTGGACCCGAGGCTCCTTCCCTGTCCCTATTGCTAGGGGCGTCCTAACTTGCTTTTTTTCCCCTGATTACTTCTGATTTTGAAGACACCAGGACAATGTACCTTGCCTTAGCTCCTGAACCTGCCCTAAGTCCGTACCCTTCCCCCACACAGCCACACAGGGCAGAGGGGAGTAGCAGTGTACTGTAATACACCAACCAGACTAACAAGGTAATACGAACAGGGGTAATGGAAAATAACAACCAAACAAATACACTCACACAGACAACAGAAGAATACACCAGGGAGTGGAGGATGGGGTAAAACCAACGTAGGAGAAGAAAGGGAATCACACACTCAAAACCTAGCAACAGTCAAAGGCAAATCCACCAAACGCCTTCTCCAATGATGACCAACAATCTCCAGCCATGCAGTATAAGCTATCTCTGACAATGAGTGCTAGCCAAGGCCCAGATTATATAGGAGATGTGAGCGGCTAACAGGCACAGCTGAGAGCCTTAATGCAAGAAAGCTTCCTGGAGCTCTCAACTGAGCAGATTAACCTCTGCACTGCTAAAAGAAATTTACACCATTTAATATGAAGGTGAAGTGCTTCTAATCAGTGCAGGAGAAGGAGAAATCGGACGCTGCAGTCTTTTGGCTCCTATCTGTCGTGGTAATTCTGTGACACCAGTACTGTGAAATGTTGATGTAGTGACCCTCCGACGTCTTCTTCTTTCCCTCTTCCAGTACTAGGCCCTCCGGCCTCTTTTTCGGTGTGGTCATGAGCAGCCAACAGCGCGGAGCATCGACCATCAGAACGGGTAGAGTATTTCCTTTATTATCTAATGACTCCACTACATGCTTGAAAGTGAGGGAAGGGGGTGAAGCAGATGTTGGGGGTGATGGGGCCCTACTGTCTGGGTTAATACTCCACGATGGGAGCATAGCCATGAGCCTGAGGGATAATGGGGGCATTGCTTATCAGGGTGGTGTGGGCCGTGGTTATGGTGGACGTTTGGCTTCGGGCTTTGATCTCGCGGGCGATCTGACACCAGGTGCAGGTGTAGCAGCAGCAGGAAAGGACGCAGTCATTGCAGATGGACCCCTGAAAGAGGAAAATTTGGGTTACCCTGGTGTAAGGCGAAACTCCCCAACCATAGAGACCTTGATGTTTCACTTACGGGAATCTTGTATCTCTCCCGGATTGCCGTCCTCATTGCAATCGTTATAGGGGGGCAGACGCCGCAGCACCACACGTATCCCATCAAGCGAGCGTCCAAAAGCGGAAGACAGAGGCACTCTCCAAAATCACTCGTGGTGTCACACTGCATGCAGGGGAAGCACCACAAGGCGCAGCAGCCTGCGGGGAAATAACACGCTTATTACCCTCCACCCTGTAATACACAGGAGCCCAGAGATGAGACTCAGCACTTATTACCCTCCACCACCCCATAATACACAGGAGCCCAGAGAGGAGACACTGCGCTTATTACCCTCCACCCCGTAATACACAGGAGCCCAGAGAGGAGACACTGCGCTTATTACCCTCCACCCCATAATACACAGGAGCCCAGAGAGGAGACACTGCGCTTATTACCCTCCACCCCGTAATACACAGGAGCCCAGAGAGGAGACACTGCGCTTATTACCCTCCACCCCATAATACACAGGAGCCCAGAGAGGAGACACTGCGCTTATTACCCTCTACCCCGTAATACACAGGAGCCCAGAGAGGAGACACTGCACTTATTACCCTCCACCCCATAATACACAGGAGCCCAGAGAGGAGACACTGCGCTTATTACCCTCTACCCCATAATACACAGGAGCCCAGAGAGGAGACACTGCACTTATTACCCTCCACCCCGTAATACACAGGAGCCCAGAGAGGAGACACTGTGCTTATTACCCTCTACCCCGTAATACACAGGAGCCCAGAGAGGAGACTCAGCATTTGATACCCTCCACCACCCCATAATACACAGCAGCCCGGAGAGGAGACGCTGCACTTAATACCCTCCACCCCGTATTACACAGCAGCCCGGAGAGGAGACGCTACACTTATTACCCTCCACCCCGTAATACACAGCAGCCCGGAGAGGAGACGCTGCACTTATTACCATCCACCCTGTAAAACACAGCAGCCCGGAGAGGAGACACTACACTTATTACCCTCCACCCCGTAATACACAGCAGCCCGGAAAGGAGACGTTGCACTTATTATCCTCCACCCCGTAATACACAGCAGCCCGAAGAGGAGACGCTGCACTTATTATCCTCCACCCCATAATACACAGCAGCCCGGAGAGGAGACGCTGCACTTATTACCCTCCACCCCATAATACACAGCTGCCCGGAGAGGAAATGCTGCACTTATTACCCTCCACCCCGTAATACACAGCAGCCCGGAGAGGAGACGCTGCACTTATTACCTGCCATCCCGTAATACACAGCAGCCCGGAGAGAAGACCCTGCACTTATTACCCTCCACCCCGTAATACACAGCAGCCCGGAGAGAAGACCCTGCACTTATTACCCGCCATCCCGTAATACACAGCAGCCCGGAGAGAAGACCCTGCACTTATTACCCTCCAACCCGCAATACACAGCAGCCCGGAGAGAAGACCCTGCACTTATTACCTGCCATCCCGTAATACACAGCAACCCGGAGAGAAGACCCTGCACTTATTACCCTCCACCCCGTAATACACAGCAGCCCGGAGAGAAGACCCTGCACTTATTACCCGCCATCCCGTAATACACAGCAGCCCGGAGAGAAGACCCTGCACTTATTACCCTCCAACCCGCAATACACAGCAGCCCGGAGAGAAGACCCTGCACTTATTACCTGCCATCCCGTAATACACAGCAACCCGGAGAGGAGACGCTGCACTTATTACCCTCCAACCCGCAATACACAGCAGCCCGGAGAGAAGACCCTGCACTTATTACCTGCCATCCCGTAATACACAGCAGCCCGGAGAGAAGACCCTGCACTTATTACCCGCCATCCCGTAATACACAGCAGCCCGGAGAGGAGACGCTGCACTTATTACCCTCCACCCCGTAATACACAGCAGCCCGGAGAGGAGACGCTGCACTTATTACCCTCCATCCTGTAATACACAGCTGCCCGGAGAGGAGACACTACACTTATTACCCTCCACCCCGTAATACACAGCAGCCCGGAGAGGAGACGCTGCACTTATTACCCTCCACCCCGTAATACACAGCAGCCCGGAGAGGAGACACTGCACTTATTACCCTCCACTCCATAATATACAGCAGCCCGGAGAGGAGACGTTGCACTTATTACCCTCCACCCCGCAATATGCAGCAGCCCAGCGAGGAGACGCTGCACTTGTTACCCTCCACTCCATAATATACAGCAGCCCGGAGAGGAGATGTTGCACTTATTACCCTCCACTCCATAATATACAGCAGCCCAGCGAGGAGACGCTGCACTTATTACCCTCCACTCCATAATATACAGCAGCCCGGAGAGGAGACGCTGCACTTATTACCCTCCACTCCATAATACACAGCAGCCCGGAGAGGAGACGCTGCACTTATTACCCTCCACTCCATAATATGCAGCAGCCCGGAGAGGAGACGCTGCACTTATTACCCTCCACCCCGTAATACACAGCAGCCCAGAGAGGAGACGCTGCGCTTATTACCCTCCACTCCATAATATACAGCAGCCCGGAGAGGAGATGTTGCACTTATTACCCTCCACTCCATAATATACAGCAGCCCGGAGAGGAGACGCTGCACTTATTACCCTCCACTCCATAATATACAGCAGCCCGGAGAGGAGACGCTGCACTTATTACCCTCCACTCCATAATACACAGCAGCCCGGAGAGGAGACGCTGCACTTATTACCCTCCACTCCATAATATGCAGCAGCCCGGAGAGGAGACGCTGCATTTATTACCCTCCACTCCATAATATACAGCAGCCCGGAGAGGAGACGCTGCACTTATTACCCTCCACTCCATAATATACAGCAGCCCGGAGAGGAGACGCTGCACTTATTACCCTCCACTCCATAATACACAGCAGCCCGGAGAGGAGACGCTGCACTTATTACCCTCCACTCCATAATATGCAGCAGCCCGGAGAGGAGACGCTGCATTTATTACCCTCCACTCCATAATATGCAGCAGCCCGGAGAGGAGACGCTGCACTTATTACCCTCCACCCCGTAATACACAGCAGCCCAGAGAGGAGACGCTGCGCTTATTACCCTCCACTCCATAATATACAGCAGCCCGGAGAGGAGACGCTGCACTTATTACCCTCCACTCCATAATACACAGCAGCCCGGAGAGGAGACGCTGCACTTATTACCCTCCACCCCGTAATACACAGCAGCCCAGAGAGGAGACGCTGCACTTATTACCCTCCACTCCATAATATGCAGCAGCCCGGAGAGGAGACGCTGCACTTATTACCCTCCACTCCATAATACACAGCAGCCCGGAGAGGAGACGCTGCACTTATTACCCTCCACCCCGTAATACACAGCAGCCCAGAGAGGAGACGCTGCACTTATTACCCTCCACCCCGTAATACACAGCAGCCCAGAGAGGAGACGTTGCACTTATTACCCTCCACTCCATAATATGCAGCAGCCCGGAGAGGAGACGCTGCACTTATTACCCTCCACTCCATAATACACAGCAGCCCGGAGAGGAGACGCTGCACTTATTACCCTCCACCCCGTAATACACAGCAGCCCAGCGAGGAGACGCTGCACTTATTACCCTCCACCCCGTAATACACAGCAGCCCAGCGAGGAGACGCTGCACTTGTTACCCTCCACCACCCCATAATACACAGCAGCCCAGAGAGGAGACGTTGCACTTATTACCCTCCACCCCGTAATACACAGCAGCCCGGAGAGGAGACGCTGCACTTGTTACCCTCCACTCCATAATACACAGCAGCCCAGAGAGGAGACGCTGCACTTATTACCCTCCACCCCGTAATACACAGCAGCCCAGAGAGGAGACGCTGCACTTATTACCCTCCACCCCGTAATACACAGCAGCCCAGCGAGGAGACGCTGCACTTATTACCCTCCACCCCGTAATACACAGCAGCCCAGCGAGGAGACGCTGCACTTGTTACCCTCCACCACCCCGCAATACACAGCAGCCCAGAGAGGAGACGCTGCACTTATTACCCTCCACCCCGTAATACACAGCAGCCCGGAGAGGAGACGCTGTGGTCATCACACTCTACTGTAGTATAATAGTGGGTTTACGCTCTGGAGTAATGTGCAGTCCCAGCCATGACCAGCAGAAGGCGCTCTGGCAGTGCATGGACCTTGTGCTGTAGAGGTCTTTGTCCTGGGTGATGGAGACATGTTGAGGAGCAGTCTGGGCACACGGAGGATTTTTTGGCTTATGGAGCAGATTCTATTATACAATCCTGATGAGACGACGCCCTGAGTCCTGGAGGAAGGATCTCGCTGTCATCACCCCTGGATACCGGCGGTGGAACTGATGCCACACGCTCAGTTCTCGAGAAATTTCTGATAAAATACTGCAAATGTGACATCCGAACCCAAACAAGCAGAAAAACAGAAAAATGACACGTCCCATGCAGAAAATTGGAGTCAAAAACCCAGCCAGAAACATGGACATAAAAAACACCCTTGTGAACAGATCAGCGATTAAAATATGTGCGAGTCCGAGGTCGGGAATTGGAGGGTCAGGGGTCAGGAAATGTAGGGTCAGAGATCAGGAATTCTAAGGTCAGAGGTCGGGAGGTTGTGGGGTCAGATGTTGAGTGCTGTAGGGTCAGAGGGTGGGAGTTGCAGGGTCCGATGTTGAGTGCTGTAGAGTCAGAGGTTTGGGGTTGGAGGGTCAGAGGTTAGGGGTTGCAGGGTCAGCGGTTGGTTGCTGTTTGGCGTTGCACTCACATATTCCACAGTCGTCACAGCAGTCGCACAGGTCGCTGCCCCAGCGTGGGCTCTGTGATACGGTCACGGTCTGCGTGGTGATGACCCCCGGCTGAGAGATGACGGCCTCCATCTGTTACCTGGATAGATGAACAGGGGGTCAGATAAGAAGACGGTGACACCACAGACAGACGAGGAAAATCCGTCCACGTGTCCGACCATAGGTAACCTGACCATCACCATCACTTCATTAACCCCTTCCCGGAGCCACAGTACAGATCCAGAGCGTGACCCACACTTGGTACCTGGGCACATATGGCCACTAAGAGTGACCAGCTGAGCAGAGACACCGGGTACGCAGCTCCACTGCCACAGTGATAAGAAAGGATCTACGAAAGAGATTACAGATCCAACCATGTGACATGTCTAAACCTGCTGCAGTAATCCCTGCCCTGGTCACTAGGTGGCCTCACACAAATACTATGGTTACTGCTGGACCCCAGCAGCATGTAGCAGATTAGCTTTAGATTGTTGAGACTTGTAGTCCTTTCTTGGCCTCCTGTGTTCTGCTGCAGGGAGCTGGTATGTAATTTGCTCTCTGCTGGGAGCCAGGGCTGGCTCCTTCTGTATACTCCCTAGCAGCCGCTCTCTGGCTGCCGGTTATTGGATCAGCTAGACCTGGTCACTCTGATCCTTTGCTATTCTGTCTTTCCTGTTCTCTGACCTCAGCTTGTAATTGACCACCCGATGCCTCCTGATTTTGTCCCTGATGACCCCCATGCCTCTGGTTTGCTCCACTGGCCATTAGTCCTTCTGTGGAGGTAATAGAGTGGACCCCGTTGTAAGACCAGATCCCTGTACAGAGAATAAAATGTGAAGTCAGATCCTCAGGGATCTGACAGATGGAGTGGATTGTGCCAAGTCTGTCCGTGGACGCAGACATCTGCTCATACAAAGGACACTCAGACATGACCCCAACAAAGTGCCCAATACTAAGTGTTCTGTCCATTAGGGCAAAAGATAAGGTTAAAATTACTGTTGTCACTTTACTAAGCTGTAATAATCTGATATTGACATCTAATGTGGTAATAGCACCATCTTGTGACGTTTAATTGTATTATAAGTTGTTTTCCTGTAAAGCTGACAATTGCATTATGGGAGACACTGATGCATTTTGGGTAAAAAGGTCCTGGAAAACCAATCATTTTGTAAGAAGCAGTCTAGCAGACCAGTTGTGTAAAACGTTCTCCAGCATTATGTTACAAAACTCCATCATCATGGATACAGTATTTCTGGTGAGGACACTCTCTCTTTTCTGGAGTATTGTGTATTCAGAACTGTTGTTACATCAGTCATTGTTGCTACGTCATGTTCACATATTCCTTCTCCATCTTGCTGTGTGCTGTTGCTGTTAATTGTAAATGTCAGTTATGTGATATTCTCAGCTCAGCATTGATACCTGTTGTGAGGGACCATGGAGATGTCCCTCATGGAATGTGCCCCCACCTTGGCATTGTCGCAGGCCATAAAAAGCCATGCAATGCTTATCTGTAATTAAAAACCAAGAACAAAGCCTTTGAATCTCAGGTGACTTTCAATTAGCATCAAGGTGTGAGCTAGCTGCAGCTTCCCAGCAAACTAGATTTCTTTGTGTGAAGCACATGGAAACACCATCGTACATCAAGTCACAGCTGGCTCTGAGGTATTGAATCTGGAAAATGACCTATAATAACAGAATGCAATATCTCTGAGACTTGCCGAGCACATAATCTGAATCGGCATTCCTTTCCCCACTCGCCCATATTATTTAGCAACCTCCGGTACCCTGCATCATGTAGATATAAAGCATAGCTAACAGAAATTACATATGCTAGGCATATTTGGTCTCTATGCACATATAAAGTCCAACAGAATCGAGTGGCATTGCTGCCATTTCATTCAGAGATTTGGGTGGAAAGTTATGAACCTCCACATTTCTGGACAGAAAACCATACTCTCAGATATGGGAGGAGAGAGGCTGCTCAAGCCCGGGGGTGGGCACAAAGTGTGGGAGGGGACAGCCTAGGAGATAAGAGACAGCTTCTCATTTTGAGCTTAGTTTTCTAATGGCTGGAGGATCCATTAGCTGACACAGCCAGGAAAACCTGCAACTAAGATTTGGACCTGTGATCCATCAGCACCTCCCTGTGGTCACATGCTACATAAGACAGTAATTGCAACCTGTCTATACCCTATCCTTGTACTACACTTGTGACTGTATACCTGTATATTGTTCTTGTAAATATATACCTGTATATTTCTAGTGCGCCCTTTCAGCAATTAAATATAAAATTAATCTTGGGTTACTCTTTTATCTCAATTCACGAATCCCCACGTCCACACACTCGGTTGGTCAACTGTACGCTACCCGAGTTGGTTTCTGACCCAATATGAGCCTGTTGTCGGATGAGGCTTATGTCGAACGAGGAACTGGTGGTAGAATACCGTATTGTTTTAGTGAGGAACTCTGGCAGTGACGGCCGGGAGGTTTAAATATACTGATAATCCCCTGATGAAGCCGCACGGGTTGTGGCGACACGCGTAGGGTATGGCTTTGGGTTGAGTACCCACTTGTTGTTATCTCCTTATAGCTTTGCCGCTTATTGTGCTTAGTGTGGCGGTTGGATCACTTGGTGGTGGACTCTGGCCATTTTTCTATGTGGCCTATTGTGGCCCATATGCTATATAATGGAGAGTGTATATGATTGTGTGGACTGAATTACTTCTTGCAGTCACCACGTTATATTGGGATTATGTGGTCCTCATGGTTGCTGAGATATGTCTCTCATGGTTTGATTGTATATGCATTATTATATCAGCTATATATGTTATACATGTTATATTCAACCATTATATCATTGTGGGTTGCTCATCATGTTTTTATTGTGCTTTTAATATTTTTCTTGCATCAATAAACATTTTCTATTTTCATAGTGTGCGCTTTTGCAGTGGTGCTTTTTTCTTTTATTATAGTCATGTTATTCCATTGTTGCAGCACCTATTCTCATATATGAGGTTGTGATTAGCACAGATAGTGCGCCCTACACATTTCTGCTCAAAGAGGTTTAAATATATGTCCCCAGCCTGGACTGGTGATTTATATCTCCCCTCACTGGGAGCGCCTCACTACCTAGCACCTATAAGGGAAGCTTTTCTGGCAACTATTTGCCCTCGGTGCAGTTCCCTGACTGTCCTGGAGCAAGTGGTGGTGCCAGCGAGCTGATCCCTGCCGGCCCTTCTCTCCCCTCCCGCTAGCTGTGTAGCAGAGCCAGCAACAGGGAAACGGCCTCCCGGCACGGCAGACAACTCCAACAGTACAGGCTGGAGTGTCAGCGGAGGAAGAGGAGGAGTGTGGTCTGCTGAGGGAGATCAGAGAGCTAGAGTCTCCTGTGGACTGTGGACCTGAATCATTTTACTTTTGGCGATGACAAACCAGCAGAGGAGACCAAAAAAAATGGAAGAAGACGAAGGAGACTGCAAGGGAGGTGGTAAGTTACAAATATGTACCAATGTCTGATGTTACACCTACCACCTCCTGTGTTACCCCCACCAAACCTAAAGGCACGGGCTCTGCAGTGGGTCTGGGGCATGGATAAGGTGGGGAGAGGAGGAGGACTTCCGGCAATGCTGCCGTCTGTGCGGGGAACAGTGCAGGGGGCGAGGCTGTGGAGGTACTCACGGCGCCGGACATAAGGGCCCCGTGGAGTTTCCCTTCCTGCCTTCTGCGGCTAAGTCGGTTATCACCGGGGCCAAGGAGGGCGAGAGGGATATCCATGTTGTTGTGAAAGGGCAAAAGGGGGACAGTGTGGGAAGACGCCATCCCTGATCCCTGCTCCCAGCTGAGCCGGCCGATTCCACGGCTGTGAGGAGCAAGGCTGAGGAGCATGTTGCAGCAAAAGGGGGTGCACTGTTATGACAGGGTGCCGTGTGCCTCAACAGAGGAGAGGCACGTGGCTAAGACAGAGCCATGTGCCAAGAATATACAGAAAAAGCAGGGAAAATCATCTGCAAGGAACACTGGGCGCACTGCCGTGAAGGATGGACAGTGTGCCCCAGCACCTAAATGTGACACCAGGACCCCGAAGTCTGTGGCAATGTTAGGAGGTCGACGAGATCGTGGGTACCTGCATGCCGGGTCCAGAACTAAAAGGGCTGCATCCTCTGTTTCCGGGGGAAAGCTTGAAAGAGCCGGACCTTCCCCTGCAGCCTGGGGGAAGCCCTAGCGAGACGGAGCTTCCTGCTGTCCCGGAGGGCAGGAAGAACCTGAAAATGGCAGCGTCGGAAGCATAAGAGGAGAAAGCGCGTGAAGCTGGGGACTCTGGCGGCGGCAGAGAGCTGTGCAGAGAGCAGCGCACAGATCGGTGAGCAGCGTGCCCTGCTTCCCCCACCAGAGGGTACCGGTGTGGAAACGGGCCACATAGAAGGAGCCCTCATCGCCTTCAGATCCGTACAGAGCACAGCCGTGCGGAGCTGAGCTGTGCCAGCAGAGCAGAGCCAGGCCGGGTGCTGCAGCAGCTAGAGAGGAATTCTCTGTCCGGGGAGCACTAGCGCCACACAGACCAGTGACCGCGGGGACCAGGGAGAGCCAGATGCGTGGTGTGTGTCCAGTAACCGCCAGAGAGAACTAGGTGCCGTACACTACGTGACCGTGAGTACCGCACACGCGCTGCCCTAAGAGAGTCCAGGCGGGAAAGCTATGAGTAGTCGGGTGCAGTGGTGTTCCTTGAGCGCAGGCCGACTTGACAGGCCCCCTGTGTGTAAGTCCACTGTATATGGACAACAGACTGCCAGTTCTCCACTATCCTCTGTGCCGGGAGATGATCCACAGCAGATACTAGAGACTGACGTGCACGCGGTGTAGTAAGCAGCAGGTGACTAGGTCAGAGCGTCTTAGCCAAGTACCTGTATACACCGCGGAGTGAAGCCTCGCTCCGGAGGTTCCTTGCATTGGACTGAGCACAGTGTTTGGACGTTCGTGAGTGCGAGAACTCCCCGCTTCATTCAAAGACTCATCACTTACTTCCTGGATTCATAGAATCATAGAATCATAGAATCATAGAATCGTAGAGTTGGAAGGGACCTCCTGGTCCAACCCCCTGCTCAAAGCAGGATTCGCTAAATCATCCCAGTCAGATGTCTGTCCAGCCTCTGTTTGAAGACTTCCATTGAAGGAGAACTCACCACTTCTCGTGGCAGCCTGTTCCACTCATTGATCACTCTAACTGTCAAAAAGTTTTTTCTAATATCTAATCTGTGCCTCCTCCCATTCAGTTTCATCCCATTGCTTCTAGTCTTTCCTCGTGCAAATGAGAATAAAGTTGATCCTTCTAAAATGTGACAGCCCTTTAGATATTTGTAGACAGCTATTAAGTCTCCTCTCAGTCTTCTCTTTTGCAAACTAAACATTCCCAAATCCTGCAACCTTTCCTCATAAGACAGGGTTTGCAGACCGGTCACCATTCTGGTCGCTCTTTTCTGAACTTGCTCCAGTTTGTTGATGTCTTTTTTAAAATGTGGTGCCCAAAACTGGACACAATATTCCAGATGAGGTCTGACCAAAGAGGAGTAGAGGGAAATAATGACTTCACGTGATCTAGACTGTATGCTTCTGTTAATACATCCTAGAATTGCATTTGCCTTTTTTGCTGCTGCATCACACTGTTGACTCATATTCAGTCTGTGATCTATTAGTATACCCAAGTCTTTTTCACATGTGCTGTCACTTAGCCCTATTCCTCCCATTCTATATCTGCTTTTTTCATTTTTATTGCCCAGATGTAGTACTTTGCATTTCTCCCTGTTAAAAACCATTCTGTTAGTTGCTGCCCACTTCTCCAGTTTATTTAAATCTTTTTGAATCCTCTCTCTCTCTTCTCTAGTATTAGCTATCCCTCCTAGCTTTGTGTCATCAGCAAATTTAATCAGTTTACCCTCAATTCCTTCATCTAAATCGTTGATAAAGATGTTGAACAATACAGGGCCCAGGACAGAGCCCTGTGGTACCCCACTTGAGACATTCTTCCAACTGGATGTGCAGCCATTTACGACCACTCTTTGGGTCCGATCACTAAGCCAGTTATGAATCCACCTAACAGTTGCCTTGTCCATTCCATACTTAGTCATTTTTTCAATAAGGATTGTATGAGAGACTTTGTCAAATGCTTTGCTGAAGTCAAAATATACTATATCTACAGCATTTCATTGATCCACCCAATCAGTGATACCATCATAGAAGGAAATTAAGTTAGTCTGACATGACTTATTAGTTACAAACCCATGCTGACTCTGTTTAATCACTTCATTCTTATCCAGGTATTGACATACATGTTGTTTAATAATTTGTTCAAAGATCTTTCCTGGTATAGAAGTCAGACTCACCGGCCTATAGTTGCCTGGGTCCACCTTCTTCCCCTTTTTGAAGATAGGAACAACATTTGCTCTTCTCCAGTCTTCTGGCACTTCTCCTGTTCTCCAAGAATTTTCAAAGATTATGGAGAGGGGTTCAAAAATTTCTTCTGCTATCTCCTTCAGTACTCTTGGGTGTAATTCATCTGGACCTGGAGACTTGAATTCATTTAGGTTAGCTAAGTGTTTCCTCACTATCTTTCTGTTTATAGATATCCTGGATTCTTCTATTCCCTTAATAGGACAGTGAATAACAGTTGATGTTACATTTCCTTTCTGAGAAAAAACAGATGCAAAATAGGAATTTAAAAGTTCAGCCTTCTCAACATCCTGTCTTACCATTTCATCATTTTCATCCTGTAAAAATCCTATAGCATCTTTGACTTTTCTTTTACTTTTGACATATCCCCAAAATCCTTTAATATTTCTTTTGACATCTCTTGCAAGCCTCAATTCATTTTCAGCTTCGGATAATCTGATTTGTGCCCTGCAGGTTCTGCAGACAGCATTATATTCTTCTTTAGATATGCCTCCCTCTTTCCATTTTATAAACATTTTTTTCTTCCTTTTTAGCATGTGCTTAAGTTCTGTGTTCATCCATCCTGGTTTCCTTAAATGCTTCCTATTCTTCCCTCTTTTCGGAATTGTTAACAACTGTGCTTTGAGAATTTCATTTTTCAAGATTTCCCATCCTTCCTGGACATTTTTGTCTTTAAGGATATCCAGCCATTGGATCCCTCCAATTCTCTTTCTGAATCCCTTAAAATCTGCCTTTCTGAAATCTAACCTTGACGTCTGAGTCTTCACAGGTCTTCCGCCTCTAGTTATCCAAAATTCTAAAATAGCATGGTCGCTACCTCCTAGGGTCCCAGCCACTTTTACCTCCTCAACCATTTCCTCCCTGTTTATAAGGATTAGATCCAAGGTAGCAGTTCCCCTTGTTTTCTCCCTTACCTTTTGGAAGATAAAGTTGTCAGCAAGAGAGGATAAGAATTTCCTTGACCTGTTAGTTTTGCCTGAGAGAGATTCCCAACAAATGTCTGGATAGTTGAAATCTCCCATGACAACTATGTCATATTTTTTGGAGAACTTGGCCATTTGATGCATAAAGAGTTCATCCATATCTTCATTTTGCACAGGCGGCCTGTAGTAAATGCCTACAATGGTGTCCTTTCCATTGTTCTGTCCTTGTATTCTTACCCAAACAGTTTCCACAGAACTCCCAGTCTCTGAAGCTTCAATCTCTGTACAGATATACGCGTTTCTAACATACAATGCGACACCCCCTCCTCGTTTATCAAGTCTGTTTCTTGCAAATAAGTTGTATCCTTCTAGTCTTGTATTCCAATCATGTGTATTGTCCCACCAAGTTTCAGTGATTCCAATGACATCATATTTCTTTTCCTGTGTTAGTAGTTCCAATTCTCCTTGTTTGTTGCCCATGCCTTGTGCATTAGTATAGAAACATTTTAGTTTGTGATTGGTTTCTCTTTCTCCAATATTTTTATTAATTAGATTCTTTCGTCTTTGTTCTTCCTTTCCACTTCTATTAGCAGAGTTCTCAATAGCATTTGTCAGGTGTATGGCTTTTTCTGGTCTTTTGCTTCCCTTCCCATGTTGTTCTAGTTTAAAGCTCTCCTTACAAGTGTAGCAAGGCGACTTCCAAATACATGCTTTCCAGTCTTCGTAAGGTGCACCCCATCTCTAGCAAGTAGTCCATCGTATAAGTAGTTCACTCCGTGATCCAGAAATCCAAATCGTTGCTGACGGCACCAACGACGTAGCCAGTTGTTCACCTGCAGAATCTTATTCCACCTCCTTGTTCCATGGCCATCCACTGGGAGGATGGAAGAGAAGACCACCTGCGCTCCCAGTTCTTTCACTTTCTTGCCTAAGTCTTCAAAGTCTCTGCAGATGGTTTCCAGGTCGTTTCTTGCGGTGTCATTTGTCCCCACATGTAGTAGCAGGAATGGGTAGTCATCTGTAGGTCTGAAGAGTCCTGATATCCTGTCAGACACATCTTTAATTTTTGCACCTGGAAGACAACACATTTCTCTTGAAGTTATATCCGGTCTGCAGATAGCGGCCTCTGTTCCTCTCAGCAGGGAATCCCCCATGACCACCACTCTCCGTTTCTTCTTCACAACATTTTTCTTTCTCCACCCAGGAGGACTCTGAAGGCGTAGAAGGTTGCTGTTTGTTGGCAAAGTCTTCTCCTGATGTATTTCTTCATCGTTTTCCTGCGTGAGAGCCTGGTACTGGTTCCTGAGCAGTATGGGTGCTGACTGCCTCCTGATCCTCCTGCTTCTCTGGGTCACATGTCTCCATTCCTCTGTTTCTTCAGGTGCACTTCGAATTTCTTCTCTTTCTGTAACATGAAGTGATAATTCTGCTCTATCCAAGAACTCTTCACCTTCCTTAATGATCTTCAACGTAGCTAACCTCTCTTCGAGATTTTGCAACTTTTCCTCCAACAGGGACACAAGCTTGCATTTGTGGCATGTGAAGTTTGGCTTTTCCACTGGTAAATCTGTGAACATGTAGCAAGAAATGCAGCTCACCAAATGGCTCCTGGCCTCTTCCATCTTGAGATTTCTTAAAAACGATGAAAGATGAGCCGATTTCCTCTTTTCAGCTGCAACGGCCAAAACCCAGTGATCGTTGAGCTCGCGGAGACTCTTCACTTATCCCAGAAGGCACTGGGAATATGCAAATGATCTCCTCAAGACTCTTCCCCTTGTTTTTCCGATTTCCTCTTTTCAGCTGCAACGGCCAAAACCCAGTGATCGTTGAGCTCGCGGAGACTCTTCACTTATCCCAGAAGGCACTGAGAATATGCAAATGATCTCCTCAAGATTCTTCCCCTGGTTTTTCCGATTTCCTCTTTTCAGCTGCAACGGCCAAAACCCAGTGATCGTTGAGCTCGCGGAGACTCTTCACTTATCCCAGAAGGCACTGGGAATATGCAAATGATCTCCTCAAGACTCTTCCCCTGGTTTCTTCCCCTGGAACCCCCGTCCTTCACAAACACCTCCGAGATGACACGTGCCGCTGTTGGAGAACCAAGACTCTGAAATCAAGAAGACTACAAACTGATAAGTTTTATTGCCTTTTCCTCCTATTGAACTTTCATATTTCCCTGCCCTTTCCTTCCGTCCTAACTCCCAGTTCTGCTTTTCTCCCTAACACCACCACCCCCATTACCTCCACTCCCTGCATGGAGTATACTTGCTGTAAATAAATCTGTTATCTCTTGATCGGCCTCCTGTCCGTGGTGACATTCAACGTTCCTGCGAGTTCTACACTTGGTGTAGCCGGCAGGATGTCGTTCAGTGGTGCGTAGGCGGCAGATCAAGCAGTTGGAGGGGGCCCTAGATCCAGTATCTCCCTGGGGGCCATGATAAATAACCTCCCGAAAGTTCACTGGCAATAATATTATGCTTTGGAGTTGGACTGAACGTATAAGGGGGATGATGAGGATGCATTCCATGACTCCGGCCCTTGAAGCAGGGGTGGCTATGATGGCATTAGATGGGGAGGCCAGGGACTCTGTCATGCTCCAGTCCCCACAGGCGAGAGGCACCCTGGATAAAGTTTTGCTGATAGAGTTTAGCCCCATCCTCTGGAATTCTTTGCCCCAACACATCCGATTATCAACCACACTCGGATCCTTCAGACAGAACCTGAAAACCCGTCTCTTCAGGAAAGCCTACAGCCTGCAATGACCCCGCTGCATCCTCACCACTACTGGGGCTACTGCCTCACCATCACCGGAGCTACCGCTTCACCATCACCAGAGCTACTGCCTCACCATCACCGGAGCTACCGCCTCACCATCACCGTAGCTACCGCCTTACCATCACTGGAGCTACCGCCTCACTATCACAGGAGCTACCGCCTCACCATCATTGGAGCTACCGCCTCACCATCACCGGAACCACCACCTCACCATCACCGGAGCTAATGCCTTACCATCACCAGAGCTACAGCCTCACTATCACCGGAGCTACCGCCTCACCATCATTGGAGCTACCGCCTCACCATCACAGGAGCTACCGCCTCACCATCACCGGAGCTACTGCCTCACCATCACCAGAGCTACTGCCTCACCATCACCAGAGCTACCACCTCACCATCACCGGAGCTACCGCCTCACCATCACCGGAGCTACCACCTCACCACTGGAGCTACCGCCGAACCATCACTGGAGCTACCGCCTCACCAACACCGGAGCTACTGCCTCACCATCACCAAAGCTACCGCCTCACCATCACCGGAGCTACCACCTCACCATCACCGTAGCTACTGCCTTACCATCACTGGAGCTACGGCCTCACCATCACAGGAGCTACCGCCTCACCATCATCGGAGCTACCGCCTCACCATCACCGGAGCCACCACCTCACCATCACCGGAGCTACTGCCTTACTATCACCAGAGCTACCGCCTCACCATCACTGGAGCTACCGCCTCACCATCACTGGAGCTACTGCCTCACCAACACCGGAGCTACCGCCTCACCATCAATGGAGCTGCTGCAACCCCCCAACCTACTGTCTCCTTCCCCAGCATCCTGTAGCATGTAAGCCTCAAAGGGCAGGGTCCTCTCTCCCCTCTGTATCAGGCTGTGATTGTTAGTTTACTGTAAGTGATATCTGTAATTTGTATGTAACCCCTTCTCATGTACAGCACCATGGAACCAATGGCGCTATAGAAATAAATATTAATAATAATAATACTTGAGGAGACGCATGGGGACCCCACGGATGTAGGGGAGCTACGTATGCGCCTGTTCGGCCGGGTTCAAAGAGAGGGGGAGACAATTACCCAGTTTATGAATGCGCTGCAGTAAATCCACACTGCCATTATTAAGAAAGACGGCGCAGGCGTAGGACCCCCTGACCTATTGCTGTGAGACCAGTTGGTGACAGGCTTACGAGACGTGCTGTTGAAGCAGGCTTTGCAGGAGTGCTTGCGGACAAACCTGTGCATGACATTTACTGAAATAGGGATCAAAGCGTGCATATGCAATCAGGAGCACGGGGTTGCAGCCTTGACAGGGATGGTCCGGTGTGGCGGAGTACCCACCCCGAACGAGGAAGAACCGAACTGGTCCCGCGAATTACGGAAAGGAAAGCAAAAAATAGGGGAAGAAGTTGAAAGCCTGAAGAAAACCCTTGCTGCTGTCTTGAGGCCCAGTGCCATACCCTGAGGTAATTCTCGGCGAAGGACAGAAGAAGTTAGAGGAGAGGTGCAGAGTATCCGAGGTACCCCAGCAATCACCCTGAAATTTGCTTTCTGGTCGGGGAGTAAAGAGCATTCGCAGGTGGGATCCGCTTCCCACAGAGGTCGACGATCCAGAAGGGAAGCGCACCACAGACAGGCACAGAAGTCAGTGCTGGACATGCGGAAGAGTGGGACACCTGTCCAGAAATTGCCCTAACCGAGGCCAACGATGGCAGAGAACCGCTCACCCCTTCGAAGGTCCTGCTAATAGGAGGGAGCGCCGACCCTGGAGTGAATAGTATGGTGGGAAGAGGAGCGTTCCACTCAAAGCAAGACAGCAACTTCGGACGCCGAGATGAGATGGAGAAGGTGTCGACCGTCTACAGTTAGGTGTCTGCGCAGCTCAGGCGCCTGGAGGCGTCGTCTCGAGTAGCCTATCGGAGTATGTCGCTACCTTGCTTGCTACCAGTTCATGAAGGAGGGGAGAGGAAGCGGCTGTGTGAGGCAGAGAGTGAGGCTGAGGAGCTGGAGCGGAAGACGAAGGAGACGGCTGTGACCTTGGTGAAGGCGGACCAACAGCTGCAGAACTTTGTAGACGGTCAGGTGAAGAGTATGATGTTGGAGCTTCATGCCAGCACATAGGACGAAATTGACTGTGTTGAAAAAACCCTCCAGAAACGAAGAGTGGGGCCTCGAGGAATCGACCGACTACTGGTGTACACCGAGAGTCAGCTGAAGGACACGCGGGAGGAGACAATGGAAGCAGTTGAAATACATAATGTACCAGCGGAAAGTTCATCTGAGGAATTTGCTCCTACAGCTATTGATGATGAAGAGGAAGAATTTCTCGACTGACGAGCAACTCGTAGACCGTTTCTTTTGGCAGACGGTGGAAGAAGAAAGGCAGGGGAGGACATGAAAATTGTGGGGGATCTGTCCCCCCCTCAGAAGAGCAAAGAGGAGCACGAAGAGTTCTCGCCCATGGAATGGCGAGCTAAAAGAGAGGGAGAATGTAAGGAAGTCTACGAGATCGTGGGTACCTGCGTGCCGGGTCCGGAACTAAAAGGGCTGCATCCTCTGTTTCTGGGGGGAAGCTTGAGAGAGCCAAACCTTCCCCTGCAGCCTGGGGGAAGCCCTAGTGAGACGGAGCTGGGGGTGGGGAGTCTCTGAAAAGGGTGCGCAGAGTCGGAAGCATAAGAGGAGAAAGCGTGCGAAGCTGGGGACTCTGGCGGCAGCAGAGAGCAGTGCAGAGGGCAACGCAGTGAGCAGCGTGTAGAGCTGTGCGCCCTGCTTCCCCCATCAGAGGGTATCGGTGTAGCGATGTGCCATTTAGGAGCCCTCATCGCTTACAGAGCAGAGCTGTATAGAGCAGAGCCGTGCAGAGCCGAGCTGTAGCAGCAGAGCAGAGCCATGCTGGGTGCTGCAGCAGCCAGAGAGAGGAGTGCTCTGTCCGGGGAGCACCAGTGCCACACAGACTAGCAACCACTCCGGAGGTTCCTTGTATTGGACTTAGCACAGTGTTTGGACGTTCATGAGTGCGGGAACTCCCCGCAGCATTCAAGGACTCATCGCTCACTTCCTGGATTGGAACACAGACACCAACGAGACAAAGTGCCGCTGTTGTCGTTGCCGCCGTTGGAGAACCAAGACACTGCAATCAAGAAGACTACAAACTGACAAGTTTTATTGTCCTTGCCTCCCGTCCTAGCTCCCAGTTCTGCCCTTCTCCCTAACACCACCTCCCCCCCTTACCTCCA
Organism: Dendrobates tinctorius; assembly: GCF_039654945.1. Classification (NCBI taxonomy): domain Eukaryota; kingdom Metazoa; phylum Chordata; class Amphibia; order Anura; family Dendrobatidae; genus Dendrobates; species Dendrobates tinctorius. Next base: position 446,063 of record NW_027362155.1, on the reverse strand, counting down.
GGGCCTGTGCGGAGTATACTTGCTGTAAATAAACCTGTTAACTCTTGATCTGCCTCCTGTCCGTGACGACATCCCACGTTCCTGCGAGTTCTACAGCTACAGGGCAGGCTGCGGTGCCCGACTAGCAAGCGGGTCCAGGATAATAAAGTGCAAACTGCTGCAGTAGGGGGGCCGGGTGCTCCGGGACACAACCGAGAGCCAGCACTAATCAGGGGAAACCGGGTGTGGTGCTGCCCCCCTCCCCAGGTCCAGCAGGTGTGAGTGCAGAAACACTAGACACAAAGGCGGAAGGAATGGATGTGACTGTAGAAGGTGCAGAGAACAGTGGAACAAATGGTGGTGAGAATAGTGGTAATAGAGTGACAGACATGTGGGGTCTTTATACAGTGGGTTTGGGGTGATGAACCCTTGTGTGGGAGCTGTTGGAATGTTTGGAATCCATGGTGGTGATGATGATGGTGATGATGATGATGGTAGTGATAATCATGGTGATAATGATGGTGATGATGATGGTGGTGGTGATAATGATGATGATGATGGTGGTGATAATCATGGTGATAATGATGGTGATGGTGGTGATGATGATAATGGTGATGATAATGATGGTGATGATGATGGTGACCGCCCGTCACCTCCATCACCAGTATCTGGTGACCTTCCATTGCCTCCATCATCATTATCTGGTGACTGCCCGTCTCCTCCATCATCAGTATCTGCTGACCGCTCGTCTCCTCCATCATCAGTATCTGGTGACCGCCCGTCTCCTCCATCATCTCTATCTGGTGACCGCCCCTCTCCTTCATCATCAGTATCTGCTGACCGCCCATCACCTCCATCATCAGTATCTGCTGACCACTCGTCACCTCCATCATCAGTATCTGCTGACCACCCGTCACCTCCATCATCAATATCTGGTGACCGCCCATCACCTGTATCATCAGTATCTGATGACCGCCCGTCACCTCCATCATCAGTATCTGGTGACCGCCCGTCTCCTCCATCATCAGTATCTGGTGACCGCCCATCTCCTCCATCATCAGCCTCTGGTGATGATTTCCTTCCTCAGACGACCATCAATGACCTCAGTGACAGCAGCCGAGGCCGGAGGTGCCGGGATTTCTGCATGATGCTCAGACTTTTTGATCATTTACTTTCCATTTTCTGTTATTTGCAGGTCAATGACGTCTCCTTCTTTCACCACTTCCCCTTCTTGATGCCGCACTTTGATGCTGATTTTATATAAAAACACATGGGACAAATTTGTTGGTCCCTTCTGCTAAAGTAAGAACACCCCCCCACGGGTCACTGAAAAAACGAGACATTGACAGAAGAATCATCCATGTAAATGTCCTTGTCAGGGTAACCCAACTTTTGCTTCTACTGTCAGTTCCGATTAGGAACTTGCAGCTCTCTGGCGCCCCCCTTACCCTTAGGTCAGTAAGGGAACTGCACCTAGGATGATTAGTTGCCAGAAAGGCTGCCTGGTCACGTACTGGCTATTGGGCGCTCTGCAGTGAGGGCGGTATATATATCACCAGTCCCAGGCAGGGAATACATATAAACCTCTGATCTGTCCCTGCCAGGGTTCCCCAATACCACCAGGACGCTACGCTGCCACCAGTCTCTCGTTTGATACTAAAGCCTATATCGGGTCAGGAACCAACTCAAGGTAGCGGGATTTTTCGCGGAGTACGTGTCGGTACGGTCACACAGCAAGAGCGAAACTAGTAAATTTTATAAGTTTGCTCCAGAAAATATAGGCAGTGTTTATAAAAGTACAAAAGATATTACAAAAGAGAGAAAATACAGAATATACAGTCAGAAATAAAAGGGATTAAAATAAGAGACTTCCTACATCTCAGTCACAGGTGTGACGACGTGTCGATAAAGGGGAGGAGAGCACAGCGTGTTGTCTGGCTGACTCTCCATCATCTGACACCTCCCCAATTACTGAAACTGTCCTGGACACAAACCAGGGGAGGAGTCCTGAGGAGAGGATTTGCATATTCCCTGTGCCTTCTGGGATAAGTGAAGAGTCTCCAAGCTCAAAGAACATTGGATTTTGACCATTGCAGCTGAAAGGAGGACATCGATAAACCGCACCCCTACCGGCGCGCACATTTTGGCACATTTTTCACCGCTTTGATATCTCTTTAACAACAAGAACATGGAAGAGGCCAGGAGCCATTTGGTGAGCTGCATTTCTTGCTACATGTTCACAGACTTACCAGTGGAAAAGCCAAACTTCACATGCCACAAATGCAGCTTGTGTCCCTGTTGGAGGAAAAGTTGCAAAATCTCGAAGAGAGGTTAGCTACACTGAAGATCATTAAGGAAGGTGAAGAGTTCTTGGACAGAGCAGAATTATCACTTCATGTTACAGAAAGAGAAGACATTTGAAGTGCACCTGAAGAATCAGAGGAATGGAGACATGTGACCCAGAGAAGCAGGAGGATCAGGAGGCAGTCAGCACCCATACTGCTCAGGAACCAGTACCAGGCTCTCACGCAGGAAAACGATGAAGAAATACATCAGGAGAAGACTTTTCCCACAAACAGCAACCTTGTACGCCATCAGAGTCCTCCTGGATGGAGAAAGAAAAATGTTGTGAAGAAGAAACGGAGAGTGGTGGTCATGGGGGATTCCCTGCTGAGAGGAACAGAGGCCGCTATCTGCAGACCGGATATAACTACAAGAGAAATGTGCTGTCTTCCAGATGCAAAAATTAAAGATGTGTCTGACAGGATATCAGGACTCTTCAGACCTACAGATGACTACCCATTCCTGCTACTACATGTTGGGACAAGTGACACCGCAAGAAACGACCTGGAAACCATCTGCAGAGACTTTGAAGACTTAGGTAAGAAAGTGAAAGAACTGGGAGCGCAGGTGGTCTTCTCTTCCATCCTCCCAGTGGATGGCCATGGAACAAGGAGGTGGAATAAGATTCTGCAGGTGAACAACTGGCTACGTCGATGGTGCCGTCAGCAAGGATTTGGATTTCTGGATCACGGAGTGAACTACTTATACGATGGACTACTTGCTAGAGATGGGGTGCACCTTACGAAGACTGGAAAGCAGGTATTTGGAAGTCGCCTTGCTACACTTGTAAGGAGAGCTTTAAACTAGAACAACATGGGAAGGGAAGCAAAAGACCAGAAAAAGCCATACACCTGACAAATGCTATTGAGAACTCTGCTATTAGAAGTGGAAAGGAAGAACAAAGACGAAAGAATCTAATTAATAAAAATATTGGAGAAAGAGAAACCAATCACAAACTAAAATGTTTCTATACTAATGCACAAAGCATGGGCAACAAACAAGGTGAATTGGAACTACTAACACAGGAAAAGAAATATGATGTCCAACATCCAAGAGAAGAGAAATGCAGCACTCACCGGATACGTTTAAAAAACCACAGTCCTTTATTAAGCCATCAATGATATGGACAAGGTTTATATCGAGCTAGGTCTGTGTAGGCATACACTTCCACGGGTCCTATGCGGCTGTCAACCACCTCCTTGGACGAGGCAACAAGATGAAAGCTGGTGACAAATTAAAGAGACGGATAATAGGAATGGGAACCACAGAGCCCAGAACAGCTCCAGAGAGACAAGAGGTGAACTCTGATGTCCAGGTCCATCCGTGTCAGGTCATATCATTCGGTGCGTTCAGGGCCAAAGTGAGCTTCATGGAAGATGACTAAGGATGACACCACTGAAAGCAAATCATAAAAAGCCAGACTGGAATCTGCCTCATTGCAGATAGACGGTTACAAAGCTTCACAGGGAACATCCTGTGGACGGAGGTCCTTGGGGATTATCTGAGGCGGCTCTGCTGAATCTGGCACATGGAGGAGCTCAGGTATGTTCTGGGCGGCTCTGCTGCATCTAATAAATAGTGGAATCCCTTCCAAAAAAATAGAGTGGGGTCCCCCTATTTTTGTTAACCAGCCAAGGAAAAAGCAGACAGCTGCGGCATGGTATTCTCAGGCTGGAGAGACCCATGGATTTTGGCCCTCACCAGCCTAAAAATAGCAGTCCGCAGCCGCCACACAATTGGCGAATCCAAAGTTTTGTGGCACATTACCCAGCTCTTCCCACTTGCCTTGTAGTGATGTCAAGTGGGGTAATATTTGTGGGGTTGATGTCACCTTTGTATTGTCAGGTGACATCAAGCCCACGGCTTAGTAATGGAGAGGTGTCTATAAGACGCCTATATATTACTAGTCCTATAGTTTTATGGTAAATAAAGACACAGCCAGAATAAAGTCCTTTATTAGAAATAAAGACACAGAATGGCCCATTCCTCCATGCAGATCTCCTCTAGAGCAGTGATGTTTTTGGCTTTTCGTTTGGCAACACGGACTTTCAACTCCCTCCAAAGGTTTTCTATAGGGTTGAGATCTGGAGACTGGCTAGGCCACTCCAGGACCTTGAAATGCTTCTTACGAAGCCACTCCTTCGTTGCCCTGGCGGTGTGCTTTGGATCATTGTCATGTTGAAAGACCCAGCCACGTTTCATATTCAATGCCCTTGCTGATGGAAGGAGGTTTGCACTCAAAATCTCACGATACATGGCCCCATTCATTCTTTCATGTACCCGGATCAGTCGTCCTGGCCCCTTTGCAGAGAAACAGCCCCAAAGCATGATGTTTCCACCACCATGCTTTACAGTAGGTATGGTGTTTGATGGATGCAACTCAGTATTCTTTTTCCTCCAAACACGACAAGTTGTGTTTCTACCAAACAGTTCCAGTTTGGTTTCATCAGACCATAGGACATTCTCCCAAAACTCCTCTGGATCATCCAAATGCTCTCTAGCAAACTTCAGACGGGCCCGGACATGTACAGGCTTAAGCAGTGGGACACGTCTGGCACTGCAGGATCTGAGTCCATGGTGGCATAGTGTGTTACTTATCGTAGGCCTTGTTACATTGGTCCCAGCTCTCTGCAGTTCATTCACTAGGTCCCCCCGCGTGGTTCTGGGATTTTTGCTCACCGTTCTTGTGATCATTCTGACCCCACGGGGTGGGATTTTGCATGGAGCACCAGATCGAGGGAGATTATCAGTGGTCTTGTATGTCTTCCATTTTCTAATTATTGCTCCCACAGTTGATTTCTTCACTCCAAGCTGGTTGGCTATTGCAGATTCAGTCTTCCCTGCCTGGTGCAGGGCTACAATTTTGTTTCTGGTGTCCTTTACAGCTCTTTGGTCTTCACCATAGTGGAGTTTGGAGTCAGACTGTTTGAGGGTGTGCACAGGTGTCTTTTTATACTGATAACAAGTTTAAACAGGTGCCATTACTACAGGTAATGAGTGGAGGAAAGAGGAGACTCTTAAAGAAGAAGTTACAGGTCTGTGAGAGCCAGAAATCTTGATTGCTTGTTTCTGACCAAATACTTATTTTCCACCATAATATGCAAATAAAATGAAAAAAAAACAGACAATGTGATTTTCTGGATTTTTTTTTCTCAGTTTGTCTCCCATAGTTGAGGTCTACCTATGATGTAAATTACAGACGCCTCTCATCTTTTTAAGTGGTGGAACTTGCACTATTGCTGACTGACTAAATACTTTTTTGCCCCACTGTATAACCAGCCAAAACTTATGTTTCCACCTTCAGTTCCGGTTTAGAAACTTGCAGCTCTCTGGCGCCCCCCTTACCCTCAGGTCAGTCAGGGAACTACACCTAGGATAAGTAGTCACCAGAAAGGCTGCCTTGCCATGTACTGGCTATTGGGCACTCTGCAGCGAGGCTATTATGTATGTCCCCAGACCCAGGGCAGGTAATACACACATAAACCCTCCGTTCCATTACTGACAGAGTCACCCAAATCCCCAGAACAATGTGCTACCACCAGCTCCTCGTTCTACATAAAAATCAATATCGGGTCAGGAGCCAATCCACACGGTAGCATAAATTTTGCACGGTCGACATGGCAATACGTTATAGAGCAAGGAAAACTAAACTAGTAAATTTTATAGATTTACTCCAGAAAATATAGTCAATGGTTACAAAAATACAAGAGATGTTACATAAAAGACAAGATACAGTATATACAGACAGTTGCAAAATAACAGGGATTAAAATATGAAACTTACAGATCTCAGTCAATGGCACGCTGTGTGGAGGAGGAGGAGAGGGGACCTTCCCAGAGTGACAGGTCAAAAGGCACAACTTGCCACAGCTGATCCCCAGTCAAAAAGACGACTTCCTACTCGAGCTCCCTAGTCTTATGCCTTTCTCTGGGAGACCTCACTGGGTGTGCGGAGCTATGGAATGCACTCCCCTTTTGAAAGTTACTAACAAACTTATGAGAGCCATAACTCTGGCTGCGAGGCTCACAGCTTACCGGCAGGAGTGTTATAGTTTTTCTGACAAAATTAGCATTCATTTAAGTCTAAACATAGAATCATAGAATCATAGAATCGTAGAGTTGGAAGGGACCTCCTGGCCATCTGGTCCAACCCCCTGCTCAAAGCAGGATTCGCTAAATCATCCCAGTCAGATGTCTGTCCAGCCTCTGTGTGAAGACTTCCATGGAAGGAGAACTCACCACCTCTCGTGGCAGCCTGTTCCACTCATTGATCACTCTAACTGTCAAAAAGTTTTTTCTAATATCAAATCTGTGTCTCCTCCCATTCAGTTTCATCCCATTGCTTCTAGTCTTTCCTTGTGCAAATGAGAATAAAGATGATCCTTCTACAATGTGACAGCCCTTTAGATATTTGTAGACAGCTATTAAGTCTCCTCTCAATCTTCTCTTCTGCAAACTAAACATTCCCAAATCCTGCAACCTTTCCTCATAAGACAGGGTTTGCAGACCGGTCACCATTCTGGTCGCTCTTTTCTTAACTTGCTCCAGTTTGTTGATGTCTTTTTTATAATGTGGTGGCCAAAACTGGACACAATATTCCAAATGAGGTCTGACCAAAGAGGAGTAGAGGGAAATAATGACTTCACGTGATCTAGACTGTATGCTTCTGTTAATACATCCTAGAATTGCATTTGCCTTTTTTGCTGCTGCATCACACTGTTGACTCATATTCAGTCTGTGATCTATTAGTATACCCAAGTCTTTTTCACATGTGCTGTCACTTAGCCCTATTCCTCCCATTCTGTATATGCTTTTTTCATTTTTATTGCCCAGATGTAGTACTTTGCATTTTTCCCTGTTAAAAACCATTCTGTTAGTTGCTGCCCACTTCTCCAGTTTATTTATATATTTTTGAATCCTCTCTCTCTCTTCTCTAGTATTAGCTGTCCCTCCTAGCTTTGTGTCATCAGCAAATTTAATCAGTTTACCCTCAATTCCTTCATCTAAATCGTTGATAAAGATGTTGAACAATACAGGGCCCAGGACAGAGCCCTGTGGTACCCCACTTGAGACATTCTTCCAACTGGATGTGCAGCCATTTACGACCACTCTTTGGGTCCGATCACTAAGCCAGTTATGAATCCACCTAACAGTTGCCTTGTCCATTCCATACTTAGTCATTTTTTCAATAAGGATTGTATGAGATACTTTGTCAAATGCTTTGCTGAAGTCAAGATATACTATATCTACAGCATTTCCTTGATCCACCCAATCAGTGATTCCGTCATAGAAGGAAATTAAGTTAGTCTGACATGACTTATTAGTTACAAACCCATGCTGACTCTGTTTAATCACTTCATTCTTATCCAGGTCCTGACATACATGTGTCATGATCCAGTGTTGGATCTGGCGGTATTAAAAGCACAAAGTGAACTTTTTTTACTTTGGTTGAGTTCAAAGGTGTTTTGACTGTCCCCGGTGGTGGTTAGCGGTATCGCACCAAAGGTTTAGGTTAATGTTCACTTAATTAGGGATCAGGTGTGACTCCCTATAAAGGTGTGCTTAGGGGGTTCACTCACCGCTGGTGATATTTCTTTCTGAGTTGTTGGAGAGCCTGGTGGAAGGATGGAGCGGGATAGGAGTCCTGCGCAGTCAGCCAGAGAGGATGAGTGCCAGCTAATGGTGTCTGCAGGAAGGACTGGCATGGCTTGGTGGAGTCGCAGTTTGTGGTGTCGGCAGGAAGTGCGGGCATGGCTGGGAGGAGTTGCGACTTGGAAGAGAGTTGCACTCAGCATGCTCTACTTGGTTGCTGAGAACTGGACTCGAGCATGCTTGGATTCTTGGCAGAGGCTGGACTCATCTTGGGACTCTGTGTACTGGACTGCTGCAAGTGGTGATGGACTCTGCTCCCAGGCTGCACGATGGTGATGGATCCAGTTATGTGATGATCAGGGTGGAGGAGAAGACGCACGCAGGTGGTGGGCTTTGTTGCTAGGAGCGCACGCAACAGAGCAAAGATAAGTGGTGTTTCCCCTGTATTGTCTCTTTCCTCATGTGTGTTGTTAGTGCAGTGGTGGGATTAGTCTCCGCACCGACCTATTCCCTAGTGAGGGTTTAGGGTCAGGGTGAGCAAGGGCGTTAAGGTACGCGTGCGGCGACAGGTGCGGAGCCTGTTTAGGGAATGTAAGGAGTGCAGGGACACTGGTTCAGGGGAGCTTAGGAGGTCTCCATGTCCCCATTCCCTATCGCAGGGCCCACCATTGTTAAAGTTTCCCAGGTTCCCTCCTTTATTATTTAAATGCGCCTTACTGGAGGCGGGGTTTCCAGAAATATATTTATAACGTGTAATACCTAAATTCGCCAGGTGGAGGCGGCGTATCCACCTGCACGTTTTATTATTTAAATTCGCCCCACTGGAGGCGGTGTATCCAGGGTCACGTGTGTTATGGGTTCACCTTGCGGCATCATCTGCGTCCTGACACACGTGATCATGACATTATCACAGGCCCTTACTTTTTTTCTGGTGAGCTTTGGCCATGTGGAGACCTGTGGTAATTGCTGCCGGGCCTCACTGAGGAGAGTGGGGAGCGGCATGGTGTGTTAAGCCGCTGCAGCAGCAGTTATCAGGGTCTGGGGCCTCGGCTCAGATAACCAGAGAAACAAAAATGGCGGCTGCGGTCTGGCAAAAGCCCCTAGAGTCGCTGCTGGGGAGCGGGACTTGCTCTTACAGGGGACGCACCCAGGCAGGTGGGAGGAATGGTGCCCCGCGGAGCTGCCTGGTATTCCCCGAGGTGAAGGGGTACGTCCCTGTAGTGAGCAGATTGGTGAATAGTCCGCGGGGCTCATGCCAAATCTTCGATGCCGCCCCTCCTGGTCGTGTGGAGGCGACCAGCGAGTATATATATTTTCCTCCATATTCCTGCGGCTATGGTACTAAAACCCCCTAGAGTCGCTGCTGGGGAGCAGGACTGGTTCATGCATGCGGGCGCACCCAGGCAGGTGGGAGGAATGGTGCCCCACGGAGCTGCCTGGTATTCCCCGAGGTGAAGGGGTACGCCCCTGTGGTGGGCTGACTGGTGTGATAGTCCGCGGGGTTTTACGCCAAATCTTCTATGCCATCGAAGAAGCCGCCCTCCTGGTCGTGTGGAGGCGACCAGCGAGAGTATATTTCCTCCATTTCCCGGTCCCCTTCTCCTCCTGGTGTGTGCGGCAGGTGTGCTGCGGGGGAGTAGGGACAAATCTCTACCCTCGCCATTAACCAACCCTAAGAGGCGCAGACCTCATGGTGAAAGGCTTGGAGGGTGGTGTCCCTTGGTGAATAGTGGGGGTGTGAGTGTGGTGACACAGGGGGACGCCTCTGTTGTCGTGTCCAGAGTGAGTTCACCAAGTTATGACATATGTATGTGTGCAATAAACGTTCAGGTCCGGACCTGTGTGTGAACGAGCATGTATGGGTGGCCACCAAAAAACATCTTGTGGAAATGTGTTGTGGAGTCTGATCAGCTCTGAGCAAACCTACACATACATTAACTCGTTCCCCAGGTCGGCGCTGTGGAGATGAGTGGTGCCTCCAAAAGGAACATATATTGCCAATATCAGCGGTGTTTGTCATAAACCTGAAGTGTCAGGGAATGGTGGGGTGAACTCAGGGTCTGGGCGTCCCCGCTGTAGGTGTTTCCCTAATGAGGGGTGGTCTTGAGGGTCCAGAGGCCCCTCGTTAAGGAGGGGGTACTGTCATGATCCAGTGTTGGATCTGGCGGTATTAAAAGCACAAAGTGAACTTTTTTTACTTTGGTTGAGTTCAAAGGTGTTTTGACTGTCCCCGGTGGTGGTTAGCGGTATCGCACCATAGGTTTAGGTTAATGTTCACTTAATTAGGGATCAGGTGTGACTCCCTATAAAGGTGTGCTTAGGGGGTTCACTCACCGCTGGTGATATTTCTTTCTGAGTTGTTGGAGAGCCTGGTGGAAGGATGGAGCGGGATAGGAGTCCTGCGCAGTCAGCCAGAGAGGATGAGTGCCAGCTAATGGTGTCTGCAGGAAGGACTGGCATGGCTTGGTGGAGTCGCAGTTTGTGGTGTCGGCGGGAAGTGCGGGCATGGCTGGGAGGAGTGGCGACTTGGAAGAGAGTTGCACTCAGCATGCTCTACTTGGTTGCTGAGAACTGGACTCGAGCATGCTTGGATTCTTGGCAGAGGCTGGACTCATCTTGGGACTCTGTGTACTGGACTGCTGCAAGTGGTGATGGACTCTGCTCCCAGGCTGCACGATGGTGATGGATCCAGTTATGTGATAGATCAGGGTGGAGGAGAAGATGCACACAGGTGGTGGGCTCTGTTGCTAGGAGCGCACGCAACAGAGCAAAGCTAAGTGGTGTTTCCCCTGTATTGTCTCTTTCCTCATGTGTGTTGTTAGTGCAGTGGTGGGATTAGTCTCCGCACCGACCCATTCCCTAGTGAGGGTTTAGGGTCAGGGTGAGCAAGGGCGTTAAGGTACGCGTGCGGCGACAGGTGCGGAGCCTGTTTAGGGAATGTAAGGAGTGCAGGGACACTGGCTCAGGGGAGCTTAGGAGGTCTCCATGTCCCCATTCCCTATCGCAGGGCCCACCATTGTTAAAGTTTCCCAGGTTCCCCCCTTATTATTTAAATTCGCCGTACTAGAGGCGGTGTTTCCAGAAATGTATTTATAACGTGTAATACCCAAATTCGCCAGGTGGAGGCGGCGTATCCACCTGCATGTTTTATTGTTTAAATTCGCCCCACTGGAGGCGGTGTATCCAGGGTCACGTGTGTTATGGGTTTGCCTTGCGGCATCATCTGCGACCTGACACACGTGAACGTGACAACATGTTGTTTAATAATTTGTTCAAAGATCTTTCCTGGTATAGAAGTCAGACTCACCGGCCTATAGTTGCCTGGGTCCACCTTCTTCCCCTTTTTGAAGATAGGAACAACATTTGCTCTTCTCCAGTCTTCTGGGACTTCTCCTGTTCTCCAAGAATTTTCAAAGATTATGTAGAGGGGTTCAAAAATTTCTTCTGCTATCTCCTTCAGTACTCTGGGGTGTAATTCATCTGGACCTGGAGACTTGAATTGATTTAGGTTAGCTAAGTGTTTCCTCACTATCTGTCTGTTTATAGATATCCTGGATTCTTCTATTTCCTTAATAGAACAGTTGATGTTACATTTCCTTTCTGAGAGAAAACAGATGGAAAATAGGAATTTAAAATGACGTGGCTGTGTGGCACGGTCGGGTACAAATCCGTTTTCGGATTCTTGTGGTCGCAGAAGTTTCAAAACCCACCTGTGGATAACTTTCCTTATGCAGATTACAAAAATATAGGTTTCCTACCTCTATGAATATTCTGGGTTATTATATTCAATCTGAAATAGACAAAGGAAGCATTGCTTTTCCCCAAAGGCTGAGTTAGCTGATCACAAACCACGTTCCCGAGGGAGGGGGAAAGAGTGGGGTAGAATTACACCATGCAGCTGTGTGCCAGGAGAAACAAAAGGGGGGAAAGGGCAGCATGTCCTCTTACAAAGAAAGAAAATGCAGCAGAAAGCACGGTATGTGTAATCGAAATCATGAAAAATGAGTAATCTTTTCCTGACACCTCCCCCTTTTGTACTGCGCTGCAGAGGCGTGACCTCTCAGTATTGCTCCATGCACACCTCGGCAGGCTTGCCCCGCCTGGACAACCTGTCTGCATTGCCATGCTCGCTGCCCTTTTTGTGGGTCACGGTAAACTCGTACTATTGAAGGTCAAGGCTCCAGCGTAGCAACTTTCCATTGGTACCAGACACCGTGTGCAGCCAGCTCAGGGGATTGTGGTCGGTCACCACAGTGAAGGTGCGTCTGTACAGGTAGGGCTGTAAATGTTGCAGGGCCCAAACCATGGCTGGCACTCCTCTATGGTTGAATAGGCCTCTTCCCTCGGCAGAAGCATCTGTACTAATAACCGCCGACTTCTGTCGACTGCCCTTAGCACAGGAGAGCTGCTCAGGGCTGTTTTCAAAGCCCCTAAAAGCCTCCTCACAGTTGTTTGTCTAGTCAACTGTTTTGGGAAGCTTCTTCCTGGTGAGGTCTGTCAAGGCTGCTATAGTTTTGTACAAAGCGCCTATAGTACCCTGCAGTGCCCAGGAAGGACATCACCTGCTTCTTGGTCCAGGGGTGGGCCAGGACGCGATAGTGTCCACTTCCCCAGGCTCTGGACTCATAGAACTAATAGAATTAATGGTGCTATATACAGTATATAAATAAATAATAATGATAATAGAACCCCCGCCTACCCGCTGCCCCAGGTAGTGGACCTCTCTCATACCCATCTGGCACTTCCCCGGCTCGATGGTCAGGCTTGCTTGGTGAACACGCTGGAGCTCCTACTGGAGATGCTGAAGGTGTTCCTCCCAGGTGGAACTGAGGACGGAAATGTCGTCCAAGTGGCAGGGGCATCCATCATGCTGAAGGGCATGACCGTGGACTCGTACAGTCCGAAGGGGGTGATAAAGGCGGATCTCTCCCGTGTTTCGGGGCTCAGGGGAATCTGCCAATATCCCCGATCCATAATGATCCACTCAAGCAGATCCTCGATATGTGGCATCGGGTGGACATCAGAGGTTGTGATGGCGTTGAGCACCCTGTAGTCTACACAGAACCGGGTGGTCCGATCCTTCTTTGGCACCAGGACTACAGGCGAGGCCCACGCGCTCTTGGACTGTTGAATCACCCCCAGCTGTAACATCTCATTGATCTCTTGGCGCATGACTTGTTGCACCTCCTCAGAGATCCGATAAGGTGTTCGCCGTAGTGGGGCGTGATTCCCGGTGTCCACCTCATGAACCGCTAACTCCGTCCTCCCCGGTCGGATGGTAAATACGGAAGGGATCCTACAGAGCTCGCAACTGCGACCACTGGGGTACGGATAGCAATGCACTTCCCTCCACGTCCTGTATGGACCCACCGGCCTTAGCTTGGGCCAGCATGTCCAGGAGGCAGGATGGAGTGTAATATATAATGTACAGGAGTGTATTATATAATGTACAGGAGTGTAATATATAATGTACAGGAGTGTAATATATAATGTACAGGAGTGTATTATATAATGTACAGGAGTGTAATATATAATGTACAGGAGTGTAATATATAATATACAGGAGTGTAATATATAATATACAGGAGTGTAATATATAATGTACAGAAGTGTAATATATAATATACAGGAGTGTAATATCTAATGTACAGGAGTGTATTATATAATGTACAGGAGTGTATTATATAATATACAGGAGTGTAATATATAATATACAGGAGTGTAATATATAATGTACAGGAGTGTATTATATAATATACAGGAGTGTAATATATAATGTACAGGAGTGTATTATATAATGTACAGGAGTGTAATATATAATGTACAGGAGTGTAATATATAATGTACAGGAGTGTATTATATAATGTACAGGAGTGTAATATATAATGTACAGGAGTGTAATATATAATGTACAGGAGTGTATTATATAATATACAGGAGTGTAATATATAATATACAGGAGTGTAATATATAATGTACAGAAGTGTAATATATAATATACAGGAGTGTAATATCTAATGTACAGGAGTGTATTATATAATGTACAGGAGTGTATTATATAATATACAGGAGTGTAATATATAATATACAGGAGTGTAATATATAATGTACAGGAGTGTATTATATAATATACAGGAGTGTAATATATAATATACAGGAGTGTAATATATAATGTACAGAAGTGTAATATATAATATACAGGAGTGTAATATCTAATGTACAGGAGTGTATTATATAATGTACAGGAGTGTATTATATAATATACAGGAGTGTAATATATAATATACAGGAGTGTAATATATAATGTACAGGAGTGTATTATATAATATACAGGAGTGTAATATATAATATACAGGAGTGTAATATATAATGTACAGAAGTGTAATATATAATATACAGGAGTGTAATATCTAATGTACAGGAGTGTATTATATAATGTACAGGAGTGTATTATATAATATACAGGAGTGTAATATATAATGTACAGGAGTGTAATATATAATGTACAGGAGTGTATTATATAATATACAGGAGTGTAATATATAATATACAGGAGTGTAATATATAATGTACAGAAGTGTAATATATAATATACAGGAGTGTAATATCTAATGTACAGGAGTGTATTATATAATGTACAGGAGTGTATTATATAATATACAGGAGTGTAATATATAATATACAGGAGTGTAATATATAATGTACAGGAGTGTATTATATAATATACAGGAGTGTAATATATAATATACAGGAGTGTAATATATAATGTACAGGAGTGTATTATATAATGTACAGGAGTGTAATATATAATGTACAGGAGTGTAATATATAATGTACAGGAGTGTATTATATAATATACAGGAGTGTAATATATAATATACAGGAGTGTAATATATAATGTACAGAAGTGTAATATATAATATACAGGAGTGTAATATCTAATGTACAGGAGTGTATTATATAATGTACAGGAGTGTATTATATAATATACAGGAGTGTAATATATAATATACAGGAGTGTAATATATAATGTACAGGAGTGTATTATATAATATACAGGAGTGTAATATATAATATACAGGAGTGTAATATATAATGTACAGGAGTGTATTATATAATGTACAGGAGTGTAATATATAATGTACAGGAGTGTATTATATAATGTACAGGAGTGTAATATATATTATACAGGAGTGTAATATATAATATACAGGAGTGTGATATATAATGTACAGGAGTGTAATATATAATGTACAGGAGTGTGATATATAATGTACAGGAGTGTGATATATAATGTACAGGAGTGTATTATATAATGTACAGGAGTGTAATATATAATGTACAGGAGTGTATTATATAATGTACAGGAGTGTAATATATAATGTACAGGAGTGTGATATATAATGTACAGGAGTGTATTATATAATGTACAGGAGTGTATTATATAATGTACAGGAGTGTATTATATAATGTACAGGAGTGTGATATATAATGTACAGGAGTGTATTATATAATGTACAGGAGTGTAATATATAATGTACAGGAGTGTATTATATAATGTACAGGAGTGTATTATATAATGTACAGGAGTGTAATATATAATATACAGGAGTGTGATATATAATATACAGGAGTGTGATATATAATGTACAGGAGTGTAATATATAATGTACAGGAGTGTGATATATAATATACAGGAGTGTGATATATAATGTACAGGAGTGTATTATATAATGTACAGGAGTGTGATATATAATATACAGGAGTGTGATATATAATGTACAGGAGTGTATTATATAATGTACAGGAGTGTATTATATAATGTATAGGAGTGTATTATATAATGTACAGGAGTGTGATATATAATATACAGGAGTGTAATATATAATATACAGGAGTGTATTATATAATGTACAGGAGTGTGATATATAATGTACAGGAGTGTAATATATAATATAGAGGAGTGTATTATATAATGTACAGGAGTGTGATATATAATATACAGGAGTGTGATATATAATGTACAGGAGTGTATTATATAATGTACAGGAGTGTAATATATAATGTACAGGAGTGTGATATATAATGTACAGGAGTGTATTATATAATGTATAGGAGTGTAATATATAATGTACAGGAGTGTGATATATAATGTACAGGAGTGTAATATATAATGTACAGGAGTGTGATATATAATGTACAGGAGTGTATTATATAATGTACAGGAGTGTAATATATAATATACAGGAGTGTGATATATAATGTACAGGAGTGTATTATATAATGTATAGGAGTGTAATATATAATGTACAGGAGTGTGATATATACCGTAATCTTCAGGAGTCACCGATGGACCTCTTCCTCTGGTGACATACTCCGGTCACCTGTAGTGGGTCTCTTACCTTTGCTGTCTGGCGGTCTCCTCTCTGGTTGATGAAGGCCTCTGTCTCCGGCACGTGTCCGCTCTCACTTTCATTTCTCGTCTCCCCTCCTAATTTCCTGGGGCTCATCCCTCCCCTCGGCTGATGTGTCTTTTCCTGTACACAAATCTCAATGCCAAAAACTACAAATCAACGCCGAGCTCCCATATCACAGCCCTAATATTACTGTGGAGACCCCCAAACCCCCACATTACAGGGTCTCCCATCTGCTCCCATATGTGATCCTGCATAGCAGTGTGCCCACCACATGCACCCCCATAACAGCTCATCACCTGGGCTCACACAATGTATCTCAGCTCTGGATGGTGGGCAAGACAATAGTAATATAGAAGACCCCGTCTCTTCAGCCATATTCTCCCCCGAGAAGGTTTTGTCCTCCAGATCTCCCCCTTCCCACTCAATTCTTTGGCACAATAACAACATTTCTGTATTGTAGACTTTTATCTACTAGGTCTTCATCTCCTCATTCCACTCCCTCTCCCTCTTCTTCATCTCCTCTCTCTCTTCACCACCTGTTCTTAGTGTCCACCTCTTTATCGTCTCCTTCCTCTCCTCTCTTCTTCCTCTCCTCCCTCATTTTCCCTCTTTCCTTCACTTCCTCCTCCTCTCCCCCACTCTTCTTCATCTCTTCCCCCTCACCGTTCTTTTTCATCTCCTCCCTAGTATCACTTCTCTTCTTTTGTTCCTTCCTGTCCCCCACTCAATCATCTCCTCCCCCTCTACTACATACATCTTCTCCTTCTTCTTCCCCCATTCTTCTTCATCTCCTTCCTCAACTCTCCTCTCTTCCTCATCTCCTCCTTTCTTTCCCCCACTTTTCATCATCTCCTTCTTCCTCTCACCCCTCTTTTTATCTCCCTCCCCTCTTGCCACTCGTCTTCATCTCCTCCCTTGTCTCTCCCCTCTTCCTCATCTCCTCCTATCTCTCTCCCACTCTTTGTCATCTCCTTCCTCTTTCCCACTCTTCATCATCTCTTCCTTCCTCTCCCCCACTCTTCATCACCTCCTCCTTCCTCTCCCCCACTCTTCATCGTCTCCTTCCTCTCCCCTACTCTTCATCATCTCCTCCTCCCTCTCCGCCACTCTTCATCATATCCTCCTTCCTCTCTTCCACTCTTCATCATTTCCTCCATCCTCTCACCCCTCTTTTTACTTACCTCCCCCTCACCCCTCTTTTTCATCTCCTCCTTTGTCTCTGTCCTCTTCCTCATCTCCTCCTTCCTCTCCCCCACCCTTCATCATCGCCTCCTTCCTCTCCTACACTCTTCATCTCTTCCTTCCTCTCCCCCACTCTTCATCGCCTCCTTCCTCTCCCCTACTCTTCATCATCTCCTCCTCCCTCTCCCCCACTCTTCATCACTTCCTCCTTCCTCTCCCCCACTCTTCATCATCTCCTCCTTCCTCTCACCCACTCTTCATCAACTCCTCCTTCCTCTCCCCCACTATTCATCATCTCCTCCTTCCTCTCCCCCACTCTCTCACCTCGTCCTTCCTCTCCTCCACTCTTCATCATCTACTCCCTCTCTCTCACTCTTCATCATCTCCTCCTTCCTCTCCCCCACTCTTCATCATTTCCTCCTTCCTCTCACCCCTCTTTTTATTTCACTCCCCCTCTCACCCCTCTTCTTCATCTCCTCCCTTGTCTCTCTCCTCTTCCTCATGTCCTCCTCCCTCTCCCCCACTCTTCATCGTCTCCTTTATCTCCCCTACTCTTCATCATCTCCTCCTTCCTCACCCCCACTCTTGATCATTTCCTCCTTCCTCTCCCCCACTCTCTCATCTCCTCCTTCCTCTCCCCCACTCTCTCATCTCCTCCTTCCTCTCCCCCACTCTTTCTCATCTCCTCCTTCCTCTTCCCTACTCTTCATCATCTCCTCCTTCCTCTCCCCCACTCTTCATCATCTCTTTTCTTCTCCCCCACTCTTCGTCATCTCCTTCCTCTCCCCCACTCTTTGTCATCTGAGGAGATGAGGAAGAGGAGAGAAACAAGGGAGGAGATGAAGAAGAGGGGTGAGAGAGGGAGGGAAATAAAAAGAGGGGTGAGAGAGCAGCAGATGTAGAATAGTGAGGGGAGAGGAGGGAGGAGAAGAGGAAGAAGGAGGCGAGTGGGGGAGAGAAAGGTGGAGATGATCAAGAGTGGGGGAGAAGGAGGAGATGAAGAAGATGAGGAAGAGTGGGGGAGAGGAAGGAGAAGAAGAGGAAGAGTGGGGGAGAGGAAGGAGGAGATGAGGAAGAGGGGAGAGATGAAGGAGGAAATGAAAAGGGGCCAGAGGGGAGGGTGTTATGAATTGGTCACTGAGGAGGAGAGCGCAATAGGTTATGCCACCAGAACACCAGAGAGGTTGGTCGCTCAACGGATTGCAGACCCTTGATCTTAACAACACAACTAGCAGTAGCCGTGGAGCGTTCCTACGTTGCCCTAGACACCTCGTCACAGCCGGAGGACTAACTAAGCCTAAAGACAGAAAGGTGAAATCTAAACTGCCCCGGAGCAGATCCCCAAAGGAATAGAGAGCCCCAAACATATATTGTCGGTGAGACAAGATGAAGTACAAACACAGATAGAAAATAGACTGAGCAAATGATGGGGCCCACACTGACTAGATAGGACAGGAAACAAAAGGCACT
This sequence comes from Dendrobates tinctorius, assembly GCF_039654945.1. Classification (NCBI taxonomy): domain Eukaryota; kingdom Metazoa; phylum Chordata; class Amphibia; order Anura; family Dendrobatidae; genus Dendrobates; species Dendrobates tinctorius. The sequence goes on along the minus strand of NW_027362155.1, from coordinate 427,081 downwards.
GTCTGCAATCACGCCAAAAAAACCCTAATAATTCCAACACGACTGATGTACAAAAATACTGAGGTTTGAACAACCTCGTCCCCACTAAATCAGCACTCAGGTGAGAACTGGCAGCCAGCAACAGGCTAATACAGCAAGGGACTGAGCAAACAAACACAAGATACAAAAATACAGGGCAGGAGCCAGCAGCCCCAGGGGGAGCAAGCTGTCCACTGACAGCAAGACAAAATCAGATGCAAAGAGTTTAGCAAATGACACTTAGCTGAAAAAATGCAGGATCAGGCAGGAGACAGAAATCCTCAGTAAGCAAAGAAAGGAGTATCACAGGCAGTCACTGAGAGAAGTCTGCTCGCTTATGTAGTCCCAGTCACTACCAGCACTCCTCCAATTATCTTCTGCAGCTGTTGGGTTAACATCATGTTGACCAGCACCACTACCAGTAGTATCCACCAGAGGGAGCCTTGCCTCAAAAGTCGGATCAAGAGAGCTCACAACAGGAGGGAGATAAAAAGAGGGTTGAAAGGAAGGAGGAGATGACAAAGAGTGGGGGAGAGGAAGGACGAGATGAGAATGAGTGGGGGAGAGGAAGGAGGAGATGATGAAGAATGGGATTGAGGAAGGAGGAGATGATGAAAAGTGGGGGAGAGGAAGGACGAGATGAGAATGAGTGGGGGAGAGGAAGGAGGAGATGAGGAAGAGGGGAGAGACAAAGGAGGAGATGAAGAAGAGTGGCAAGATAAATATCACCAGTGCAATGTATAGGGCACGGTGATTCTGTACCGTTCAATGAACACATGCGGAATCACCTGTGTTCAAAAGCCGGCAGCACTTTGGATGGATCGGACATGTGCTGCGTCCAAAGCACTGCTGGTTACTGACCGTGGGAACATACCCTTACAGACACCGAGAGACGCAGCGGAGACTCACCACTGGACCCTTGGAGGGTGAGTAGAACTGAGTTTATGCCGGGGAGACGAGAGTTTACTGAAACCAAACTCCATTTGATTTTTTCTTATGCTCCTTATTTCCTTCTCCATCTTCTCATCATGCTATTTTTTTCTCTGTTTTCTCCTTCTCATCCTCCTTATTCCCTGCTTCCTTCATCATTGTCATCATCCTCTTCTTGTCTATGTCCTTTATTTTCTTCTACATCTTCACTTTCTCCTTCATTTTCTCCCCATTCTACATCTTCTCCTTATTCCCCCGCTTCTCTATCTTCTGCCCCCTTTCTCCATCATCTTCTTATTTTTCTTCCTCAGATTCTCCTTCTTCTCTGCCTCCATCTTCACTCCATTCTCCTTCTATTCCACATTTCTCCTCCACATTCTCATCCTTCATCGTCCCTCTCCTTCACTTCCTCCATAATCTCTGTATTCTCCGCTTCCTTAATTTTTTATTCATTCTTGTCCTTCTTATGATTCTCTACAAATTTCTTCTTTTCTTCTTCCATCAACTTCTCTTCATTCCCTTCTTTTACTCTTCCTTCTTCCCCTGATTCTACTAATCTCTTCATGCCAGTCCTCCTCCCACGTTTTCATCATTTTCCTTCTTCTCTTCATTCCTCCTGTTTTTTTCTTCTCTGTCCTTCATCTCATTTTTCCAATGCTCCTCCTCTTCTAGCATCTCACCTCATCAATTTCACCAGACTTCTTTGTTCTTTTTTTCTCATCCTTCTTCTCAACAATTTCTTTAACCTTCAGTTTCTTCTCCACCTCCTTCATCTTTTATTCTCCTGCTCCACCTCCTTCATCTTCTTTCTAGTGTCCTCCGCCAACTCCTTCATCTTCCCCACCTCCTCCTAGTCATTCTTATCTCTAGTCTCTCACTTCTAGCCATTCTTCATCTTCTCTCTAGGCTCCTGCTCTATCTCGTCCATCTCCTCCTTCATCTTTTCTCTAGTCTTCTGCTCCACCTTGTCCATTTCCTCTATCTTCTCCTTCATCTTCTGTCTTGTCTCCTGCTTCACCTATTCCTCCATCTTCTCTCTAGTTTCCTGCTCCACCTCTTACTTCATCTTCTGTCTAGTTTCTAGCGCCACCTCCTCAATCATCTTCTCTCTTTTCTCCCACTCAAACTCCTCCTTCACCTTCTCTCTTGTCTAGTCTCCTGCTCCACCTTGTCCACCTCCTCCCTCATCTTCTGTTTAGTCTCCAGCTCCATCTTGTCCACCTACTCCTATATCTTCTCTGTAGTTTCCTACTCCTATATGTTCTCGTTGTCTCTGTTCACTATTACTATTTAGGTAATAATTACATGGTGATGTGTGGGTGAGATTAGTACTGTTGCTTTTATCTGTGGTGATTTTTCCATCCATCTCCTTTCTTTCCAGTCTGCACAGGAGTCTGTGATGTCAAGTAACATCGTTGTGGCTCCAAACATATTATTGACTGAAGGAGGAGACTGGGATTTGCATCCATCATGTTTGCTCAGATTGTTCTCCTGTTTCCAGGTACAAGCACAGAGTATCGTATGTCCTGTCCCAGAAATGACTCATTTTGCCTGCGGGACTGTTTTGTGCAAAATATGATCTGCAGACACGTAAAGAAAACAGCAGAGACATAGGAGGAAATCATATTGAACATGTAGAACAGGACGATGGCTCTGAGCACCTTCATACTGCAAGGCTGGAGCTAATCCTTCCAGGATTGGGAAAGCATGCCCGCTTCTCTCTACGCAATCAGGTCTCCTAAGCCGGACCACCACAGACCGAAGGAAGAAGAGGAGCAAATCTCATCGTTTCACTATATGTAAAGAACCGTATCAATGAAATACATAATAATCTATATTATTCTTGAGGCAAACCTCTAAGAAAGGGACACAGGGGAAGAATGAGGTGAGGCGGAGAACTAAGAAGCATGGCAGAGGAGTCTGGTAAGCTGGGGCCTCAGAAGGAGATGGAGGTCTGCTTGGCAGGAGGGCCAAATTAAAGGGATGCAGAGGCATCAGGAGGAAGATTGATTTGAAGGAGGAACACAAGTGTCTGGAGGACAAGGGTTGGGGCTGGAGAAAATATACAAGACTTAGAGGTACAGAGAAGATTGTGAGAAATAAAGAGGTTGGATTGGTTTGGAGGGACAGAGGGAACAGAATGGTGACGCAGATTTCTGGAGGAGGACAAAGGTGTGGCGAGGACAACAGGTTACAAAGTCATCTGGAGGAAGCAAAGGAGTCTGAAGGAAATAGGTCCAGAGAAGCATTGAAAAAACCTACAGGAAGCAAAATAAACAAAAACCCTGCTATAACTAAATAAGTAAAAAGCAAGTGCGTTTAAATAAAAGCATGAAAGCCATCTCACCATCGCCAAGGTGACCCGGATCGAGAAGGTCCTACACTGTCTAGCATTAAAACCTTACCATGTGTCAAAGTTGACCTCAGTGTGTGAATAAGGGCAGCCAAAGAAAAAACACACAAAAATGGAGCTCAGTTGAAGTTGGTTTTACGTTGGTTTTAATATTAGACATTGTAGGACCGACTTGATCAGGGTCACCTTGGCGACGGTGGGACGGCTTTCATGCTTTTTTTGATCAAATATCATATTACTAAGAAACCTGTGTTATTTAAACGCACTTGCTTTTTACTTATTTAGTTATAGCAGGGTTTTTGTTTATTGTGCTTCTTGTGGGTTTTTCCAATGCTTTATGGCCAAAGTGAACATGTGTTTCTATGCTGCATGTATACCAACTTCAACTAGGTACAGAGAAGCAAAGTCTAGATGGGAGAGGTAGTGGTCTGGAGGGGATAGGGGAGTCTGAAGGAAACGGGAACAGAGATTGGGGAGTCTGAAGGAAATGGGTACAGAGATTGGGGAGTCTGAAGGAAACGGGAACAGAGATTGGGGAGTCTGAAGGAAACGGGAACAGAGATTGGGGAGTCTGAAGGAAATGGGTACAGAGATTGGGGAGTCTGAAGGAAATGGGTACAGAGATTGGGGAGTCTGAAGGAAGACTGGTCAGAAGGTCACAGTGGTGTCTAAAGAGAACCGAGAAGGCTGATGGGGACATTGGGATCTCGAGGGAGCCAAGGATTACCGAGAGACATGGAGGAGAGGACTGAGAAGTTTCCAGATAGAGGGGCCTAGAAGAGGGCAGTTAAGGGAAATGGACTATACAGAAATGAGTTCCTTTATAGAAGCTTATCATAAGCTTTTTTTTCCTGAGGTCACTTCGACTCTTTATGAGCTTTGTTGTTTCAGGATGTAGATAACATTTAAAGCTCCTGATGGAAACGAAATCTTTCACAGTGAGATCCTACAGTAGTGGGACCTAGGGGGGGACAGAGAAGTCTAAGGGGAGAAGGACTGATAGGTCTGGAGTAAGGAGGGAGGAGGAGATGTCTGATGAGTACAGGGACCTGCAGAGATCAGTGAATTCTGGTGGACGCTGAGGTCTGTGGAAGTCATGAAGACATGGCCACCTCGTGATGCTGGATTATCTCATACTTTAAGAACAGTATAGGACAATTTTTTAGGATCCACAGCTCAAGGTGGCCATATTAATGTCCTTTACCCCCAAATGTGGACTTACAGTATATACTGGTTTTCTGGGCTCCAGTTGACGTTGAGTGAAATGTGAATGACAACCACACTAAAAGTCGGATGAGTAAAATCTTCACTTTCACCATGGTGGAGAGAAAACCTGAATGTCACAAGTGCACCGTCAGCATTTTTTTCAGTCTCCTGTTCTGGAGGACACGTCCTACATGACACCAGCATTATACTTCATTTGACCCACACACCCCAGATATGTAGCATAGTTTTTCTGATTTACAGTGTCTCTTTCCTCATGTGCAGGCATTGCAGAACCTTAGGTATCCATGATGTCACTATATCAGCGGTTGTAACGTTGTAACCATGGATACCTATGGTCCTGCAATGCCGACACATGAGGATAAAGACATAGCAAATGAGAAAAACTGTATTACATTTCTGATTACAGTTATTTTCTAATATTATTATTATTATACCTGCTACATATTGGGACAGGATCGTAGAGATGGGAGTACCCCTTTAAAGGTCCTGGCAGGTGCTACTGTTACCAAACTCCCCTTGAGAAGGCTGATGACTTGAAGAGCGAAACGTGTGTTGGCGACTTCATTGCTTCTCTGGTAACAAACCTAGCTGACCCCAATAATGGGTAAGGTGGTCTCTCCTTGTGCTTGATGTAAAGGTGGATGCCATGTGCCCCCTTTGGGAGACCCCCACTCCCTGTATAGTCTGCCATATGTTTATGCTCTTTATCAGAAGTTGTGACCCATCTGTCACATTTTTATTATTTTTCTACTTGATCAAAACCATTTTGTAATCAATAAAATATACATTTTTAACCATTTACACTCCAGGTTCTTCTCCTGTTCACGCGGTTATTCTGCAGCGGGTCACAGTGTGCGCGGTATTATTCACATTCATGATGGTCATGTTTGTGTCTAAACCAGGAGACATTGTGCGGTCTGGCTGTCAGGTGATGTCAGAAGCCCCCGAGGTTGAGGTCTCGTCTGCACGAGCCGCGCTTCTCCGTCACATTCCTGGGACCACCATCACACAAAGCAGCTGCTGCCTCTTATGGGTGACAAACGGCTGGAGAGGGGATGCTGTATGAGGTCATCGGGGTCCTCACCCCACATCCGTGAACACCTAGTCCTAGACCATTGTGCACACCGCGAGTACGGGCCGGCGGCCCCCATGGCAGGAAGGTGCGTCTTCCTGAGCCTTTTAGATCTAATGGCTGTGGGAGAAGTTGCATTGTCCCGTTTCGTTGCCCGCGCCTTACCTGTTTTGGCAATTGTTATGATCTATAAGTGTCAATGTTGTGCCTTTACCAGTCTAAGGCTATGTTCACACGTTGCATTTTTTACTGCGAATTAAAAGCTGCTTTTTACAATTTCAGCAAAAGTTCTCAGATTTCAGAAACACACTTGTTTTTTTTCTTGACTGAATTGGAAAACTGCAGCAGTCAATTCTTTCAGCGTTTTTCATCCATAGTAAGCAATGAGTAGGTGCAAAAAAAGCAGAAAAACATTGCTATCGGTTTTTGCAGCATTTTTAGTGAAAAACACAGGTACGGCATGATGCTAAACATTTCTTTTTGTGATTTTCCCAAGCTTAAAGCAAAATGATTTGGTGTTCTCACCTGGGCCTGGATGATGGTATTAGTAAAGTTTAATCAAATTTGTGATATGTGTGAAAGTAAACAGTGCCTGACCAACTCACTGCCCAACCAATGTGTGAAAGTAAACAATGCCCGTCTCACTCAATCCCCGACCAATGTGTGAAAATAATCAGTGCCCGACCAACTCACTGCCCAACCAATGTGTAAAAGTAAACAGTGCCCTATCAACTCACTGCCTGACCAATGTCTATAAGTAAACAGTGCCTGACCAACTCACTGCCTGACCAATGTGTAAAAGTAAACAGTGCCCGACCAGCTCACTGCCCGACCAATGTGTGAAAGTAAAGAATGCCCTACCAACTCAATCACCGACCAAAGTGTGAAAGTAGAAAATACTCAACCAGTGTCTAAAAGTAAACAATGCCATATCAATGTGTGAAAGTGAACAATGCCCAACCAACTCAATGCCCTATCAATGGGTGTATATGAAAGTAAGTCTTGCCATATCAGTGGGTGAAAATACACAATACCCTATAAATGTGTAAAAGTAAACAATGCCCAACCAACATGTTAAAGTAAATGCAGCCCTATCAATGTGTAAAAGTAAGCAGTGGCTGACCAATGACTGGAAGTGAACAATGCCTGACCAATGTGTGAAAGTGAACAATGCCCGACCAATGAGTGGAAGTGAGCAATGCCCAACCAATGTGTGAAAGTGAACAATGATTGACCTACTCAATGCCCGAACAATGTGTGTATGTGAAACTAAGCCATGCCATATCAATGGGTGAAAATACACAATACACTATATATGTGTAAAAGTAAACAATGCCCAACCAACACGTTAAAGTAAATGCAGCCCTATCAATGTGTAAAAGTAAGCAGTGGCTGACCAGTGTGTGAAATTGAATAATGCCTGACCTACTCAAAGCCCGACCAATGTGTGAAAGTAAACAGCGCCCTACCAACTCAATGCCTGACCAATGTGTGAAAGTGAACAATGGCTGACCCACTTAATGCACTGCCTATGTGTTAGGTAAACTATTCCAGACCAATTTGACTCCCCCTGGCTGTTTTTACATTTGCAATTCTACATTTTTTATTAACTCATATGAACTTTTTTGTTCAGAATAGTCGCTATTTTTTCAAATATAAAAATCTTTTTCTACTAAATAATTGATCAATTTGCCCTTGTGCCCAAAAATGTTTCATGTGTTCCCATAGGTCTTGTATTGATGGCCGAGCACTTTGTATTGCTCATGCTTGTACGGTGAAAGCAAAGTTGAATTTTAGTATCCTGAAAAATGCGGCAAGAAAACCAGCAAAAAAGCCAGAAAATCCTGCTCTTTGTCTGCAGCTTTTTTACTGCCAAGAGATCAGGTTTTGGCTGCAGAAAAAAAGCAGCAAAAACGCAACGTGTGAACAGAGCCGAACTTGTCTTATCAGCATCGGTCCCTTGCAACCACTCTGCACCAAGACTTTCCAGCTTGAAGGGATTATGCAACTGAATATAGAAGATTGGATGTACAGAAAATAACTTTCCAAGAGAAAGAAATTAATTTATTAATGAGACATGAGCAGCATCTTGAGAAGGATCAGCGGACCAAAGCTCTGGGTTGTGTTTGGTATCTGTAGAGGAATCAAGTATTCGGAGGACAGACCTCACTCTTAGAAGATGTTACCTTCCTTGACTGCCAAGCTCTATCTAGACCCTACTAGTACAAGTATCGGTGGGTTCTACATGGCACGCATGCTCTTAACTAGATGTTCCTCATGTTCTCATCCTTACTGATTCATTTACAAGATCACGCTCTGTTGTTCATGACGTTCATGGAACCGGAGAATCTAATATGTTGGTGGAGGATATGCTTGGTAGGGTTGAGGTGCCATCGGTCCAGTCACTAATGTCGTCTGGGCAGTCACAAAGTTGACGGGCTGCTTGTGCTTCTTGATCTCACGAGCCATTTGGCACCAGGAACAGGAGAAACAGCAGCACAGCATACAGCAGTCACTACAGATGGAGCCCTGTACGGAGGAACAGAAGATATTCAGTGGGTACAGAAAGTATTCAGACCCCTTTAAATTTTTCACTCTTTGTTTCATTGCAGCCATTTGGTAAATTCAAAAAAGTTCATTTTTTCCTCATTAATGTCCACTCTGCACCTCATATTGACTGAAAAAAAAAATCAGAAATGTAGAAATTTTTGCATATTTATTAAAAAAGAAAAACTGAAACATCACATGGTCATAAGTATTCAGCCCCTTTGCTCAGACACTGATATGTAAGTCCCATGCTGTCCATTTCCTTGTGATCCTCCCTGAGATGGTTCTGCTCCTTCATTGGAGGCCAGCTGTGTGTAATTACACTGATAGGACTTGATGTGTAAAGGCGCACACCTGTCTATATAAGACCTCACAGCTCACAGAGCATGTCAGACCAAATGAGAATCATGAGGTCAAAGGAACCGGCCAAGGAGCTCAGAGACAGAATTGTGGCAAGGCACAGATCTGGCCAAGGTTACAAAAGAATTTCTGCAGTACTCAAGGGTCCTAAGAGCACAGTGACCTCCATAATCCTTAAATGGAAGAAGTTTGGGGCCACCAGAAGTCTTCCTAGACCTGGCCGTCCAGCCAAACTGAGCAATCGTGGGAGAAGAGCCTTGGTGAGAGAGGTAAAGAAGAACCCCAAGTACAGAGAGATCCTGGATGAAAACCTCTTGCAGAGTGCTCTGGACCTCAGACTTGGCCGAAGGTTCACCTTCCAACAAGACAATGACCCTGAGCACACAGCTAAAATAACAAAGGAGTGGCTTCAGAACAACTCTGTGACCATTCCTGACTGGCCCAGCCAGAGCCCTGATCTCTGGATAGACCTGAAAATGGCTGTCCACCAATGTTCACCATCCAACCTGACGGAACTGGAGAGGATCTGCAAGGAAGAATGGCCGAGGATCCCCAAATCCAGGGGTGAAAAACTTGTGGCATCATTCCCAAGAAGACTCATGGCTGCACTAGCTCAAAAGGTGTGTCTACTCAATACTGAGCAAAGGGGCTGAATACTTATGACCATGGGAGATTTCAGTTTTTCTTTTTCAATAAATTTGCAAAAATTTCTACATTTCTGGTATTTTTTCGGTCAAGATGGGGTGCACAGTGTACATTAATGAGAGAAAAGTGAACACTTTTTTGAATTTACCAAATGGCTGCAATGAAAGAGTGAAAAATGTAAAGGGGTCTGAACACTTTCCGTATCCACTGTAGATGTATAGCTTAGCTGGTGGGCACAAGATCAAGGCCGGGCCAGGTCTTCCCCACCTCCATGCCACAATGACCCATCCAGGACGCAGAGGATACTCACCCTGATCCGGTACCGTTCTCTGACAGAAGCCCTCATGGTCATGGAGATTGGGGGGCAGGATAAGGAAGCTCCTGTGCAACCAGAGCACGATCCCAGATCCAAGAGTGGGAGACAGAGACATTCTCCAAAATCACTGACCGTCTTACACTGGAAACATGGCAAAAGCCAAAAGGCGCAGCAGCCTGTAAGCAAGGGGAGGAAGACAAAATCATTGCAAGCTTCTCAGGTATCTGGGACAGTGAAAAGAGACATTTCACCCACCCCAAGAAATCAATAGTCTAGAAATGGTACCTCAAAAAAAATAAGAAATTCAGAAATAAATGGTTCCAAAGACTTTTCTCAGACATTGTAGAATAATAACAGCTCATACAGAGATAGTTTCCCCAATCCTAACTAGAGGCAGCGCCCTCTGATGTCACCCAGGAAAGGAACGCACTATCCACAATGTTCCACCAATAGACTATTCTCTCACAGCCTAAATTCCTCACGACCAGCCCTACCCAGAGTCCAGCCTCAAACATGGCACTCCTCACCCACAGGGAAAGCCCCAGAACCCAGAGATGGAGATCCTTCAAATCCACCAGATCTCCAACATATATCAGTGCCACCCACTACACCTCGAATCTACAAGGCTTCCTTCTTCACCCAATCTCACAGCCCCCAGCTAACCAGTCACTATTTACACGGAGGACGTCTGAGAATATTTCTACCGAACTTACATATGCCCATGTCCTGACAACAGTCACAGATCCCCGAGCTCCAATCATTTATGTTTATGTAGGTGACCGAAACGGATTGACCAACCGATACGGGCTGCACTGAAACGGACTGCATGATCTAAGGAAACAAGAGAAAAAAGTGCAAAATCAGAAACAACCAACAATGCAGTGTAATCCAGTGTATACCATGATTAAGGATTAAATGCTGAAACGCGTCGGTCAGTTTATTGGACCTGCCTTTCTTTTGTGTTACCCATTTTGATTTTTATGTTTTTAAAGAATTAAATATGCTACTGCTTTTTATATTCAAGTGAATGGTTTCATCTCTGGAGCTCATCTTTCCTCTTTTTTCTTGCTAAACCAGGGTGGAGACCCAAAAGTTATTGAGATCAGATAAATCGGAGAGCATAGATTCCTACATGTATGCTGTGTCCACCATTATCAGTCATCTACTGTAGATTCTAGACTCCTCTACATGCTGTATCCAACATTACTGTCCTCCATCTCTAGACATGCATAATCTTGTCCTTTCTGAGCCATGTGTCCACTAATCCCCGAATATCTAGATTCTAGACTACTTTATATTTGGTATCCAGCGTTACTGTCCTCCATCTCCAGATATCCACCATGTAATCTTCTCTGCGCTGTGTTGTGCTGTGTAATTTGCATCATTACTCTCGCCAATCTCCGGTCATCCACCATGTAATCTCCTCCATATGTCCATCATTACTCTCCCAAATCTCTGGTCATCTACCATGTAATCCCCTCCATATGTCCATCATTACTCTCTTCAATCTCCAGTCATCCACCATGTAATCTCCTCCATATAGCCATCATTACTCTCTCCAATCTCCAGTCATCTACCATGTAATCCCCTCCATATGTAATCCAACATGTAATCTCCTCCATATGGCCATCATTACTCTCTCCAATCTCCAGTCATCCACCAAGTAATCCCCTCCATATGTCCATCATTACTCTCTCCAATCTCCGGTCATCCACCATGTAATCCCCTCCATATGTCCATCATTACTCTCTCCAATCTCCAGTCATCCACCATGTAATCCCCTCCATATGGCCATCAATACTCTCTCCAATCTCCAGTCATCCACCATGTAATCTCCTCCATATGGCCATCATTACTTTATCCAGTCTCCAGTCATCCACCATGTAATCCCCTCCATATGGCCATCAATACTCTCTCCAATCTCCAGTCATCCACCATGTATTCGCCTCCATATGTCCAAAATTACTCCCTCCAATCTCCAGTCATCCACCATGTAATCTCCTCCATATGGCCATCACTACTCTCTCCAATCTCCAGTCATCCATCATGTAATCCCCTCCATATGGCCATCATTACTTTCTCCAATCTCCAGTCATCCACCATGTAAGCTCCTCCATATGTCCACAATTACTCCCTCCAATCTCCAGTCATCCACCATGTAATCTCCTCCATATGGCCATCACTACTCTCTCCAATCTCCAGTCATCCATCATGTAATCCCCTCCATATGGCCATCATTACTCTCTCCAATCTCCAGTCATCCACCATGTAATCCCCTCCATATGGCCATCATTACTTTCTCCAATCTCCAGTCATCCACGATGTAATCCCCTCCATATGTCAATCATTACTCTCTCCAGTCTCCAGTCATCCACCATGTAATCCCCTCCATATGTCCATCATTACTCTCTCCAATCTCCAGTCATCCACCATGTAATCTCCTCCATATGGCCATAATTACTCTCTCCAATCTCCAGTCATCCACCATGTAATCCCTTCCATATGTCCATCATTACTCTCTCCAATCTCTGGTCATCCACCATGTAATCCCCTCCATATGTCCATCATTACTCTCTCCAATCTACAGTCATCCAACATGTAATCCCCTCCATATGTCCATCATTACTCTCTCCAATCTCTGGTCATCCATCATGTAATCCCCTCCATATGGCCATCATTACTTTATCCAGTCTCCAGTCATCCACCATGTAATCCCCTCCATATGTCCATCACTACTTTCTCCAATCTCCAGTCATCCACCATGTAAGCTCCTCCATATGTCCACAATTACTCTCTCCAATCTCCAGTCATCCACCATGTAATCCCCTCCATATGGCCATCATTACTTTCTCCAATCTCCAGTCATCCACCATGTAATCTCCATATGTCCATAATTACTCTCTCCAATCTCCAGTCATCCACCATGTAATCCCTTCCATATGTCCATCATTACTCTCTCCAATCTCTGGTCATCCACCATGTAATCCCCTCCATATGTCCATCATTACTCTCTCCAATCTCCAGTCATCCAACATGTAATCCCCTCCATATGTCCATCATTACTCTCTCCAATCTCTGGTCATCCACCATGTTATCCCCTCCATATGTCCACAATTACTCTCTCCAATCTCCAGTCATCCACCATGTAATCCACTCCATATGTCCATCATTACTCTCCCAAATCTCTGGTCATCTACCATGTAATCCCCTCCATATGTCCATCATTACTATCACCAATCTCCAGTCATCTACCATGTAATCCCCTCCATATGTCCATCATTACTCTCCCAAATCTCTGGTCATCTACCATGTAATCCCCTTTACTCTCTCCAATCTCCAGTCATCCACCATGTAATCCCCTCCATATGTAATCCAACATGTAATCTCCTCCATATGGCCATCATTACTTTCTCCAATCTCCAGTCATCCACCATGTAATCTCCTCCATATGTCCATCATTACTCTCCCAAATCTCTGGTCATCTACCATGTAATCCCCTCCATATGTCCATCATTACTCTCTCCAATCTCCAGTCATCTACCATGTAATCCCCTCCATATGTAATCCAACATGTAATCTCCTCCATAAGGCCATCATTACTTTCTCCAATCTCCAGTCATCCACCATGTAATCTCCTCCATATGTCCATCATTACTCTCCCAAATCTCTGGTCATCTACCATGTAATCCCCTCCATATGTCCATCATTACTATCACCAATCTCCAGTCATCCACCATGTAATCCCCTCCATATGTCCATCATTACTCTCTCCAATCTCCAGTCATCTACCATGTAATCCCCTCCATATGTCCATCATTACTCTCCCAAATCTCTGGTCATCTACCATGTAATCCCCTCCATATGTCCATCATTACTCTCTCCAATCTCCAGTCATCCACCATGTAATCTCCTCCATATAGCCATCATTACTCTCTCCAATCTCCAGTCATCTACCATGTAATCCCCTCCATATGTAATCCAACATGTAATCCCCTCCATATGTCCATCATTACACTCTCCAATCATCCACCATGTAATCTCCTCCATATGTCCATCATTACTCTCCCAAATCTCTGGTCATCTACCATGTAATCCCCTCCATATGTCCATCATTACTCTCTCCAATCTCCAGTCATCCACCATGTAATCTCCTCCATATAGCCATCATTACTCTCTCCAATCTCCAGTCATCTACCATGTAATCCCCTCCATATGTAATCCAACATGTAATCTCCTCCATATGGCCATCATTACTCTCTCCAATCTCCAGTCATCCACCAAGTAATCCCCTCCATATGTCCATCATTACTCTCTCCAATCTCCAGTCATCCACCATGTAATCCCCTCCATATGTCCATCATTACTCTCTCCAATCTCCAGTCATCCACCATGTAATCCCCTCCATATGGCCATCAATACTCTCTCCAATCTCCAGTCATCCACCATGTAATCCCCTCCATATGTCCATCATTACTCTCTCCAATCTCCAGTCATCCACCATGTAATCTCCTCCATATGGCCATCATTACTTTATCCAGTCTCCAGTCATCCACCATGTAAACCCCTCCATATGTCCATCATTACTCTCTCCAATCTCCAGTCATCCACCATGTAATCTCCTCCATATGGCCATCAATACTCTCTCCAATCTCCAGTCATCCACCATGTAATCGCCTCCATATGTCCAAAATTACTCCCTCCAATCTCCAGTCATCCACCATGTAATCTCCTCCATATGGCCATCACTACTCTCTCCAATCTCCAGTCATCCATCATGTAATCCCCTCCATATGGCCATCATTACTCTCTCCAATCTCCAGTCATCCACCATGTAATCCCCTCCATATGGCCATCATTACTTTCTCCAATCTCCAGTCATCCACGATGTAATCCCCTCCATATGTCAATCATTACTCTCTCCAGTCTCCAGTCATTCACCATGTAATCCCCTCCATATGTTCATCATTACTCTCTCCAATCTCCAGTCATCCACCATGTAATCTCCTCCATATGTCCATAATTACTCTCTCCAATCTCCAGTCATCCACCATGTAATCCCTTCCATATGTCCATCATTACTCTCTCCAATCTCTGGTCATCCACCATGTAATCCCCTCCATATGTCCATCATTACTCTCTCCAATCTCCAGTCATCCAACATGTAATCCCCTCCATATGTCCATCATTACTCTCTCCAATCTCTGGTCATCCATCATGTAATCCCCTCCATATGGCCATCACTACTCTCTCCAATCTCCAGTCATCCATCATGTAATCCCCTCCATATGGCCATCATTACTTTCTCCAATCTCCAGTCATCCACCATGTAAGCTCCTCCATATGTCCACAATTACTCTCTCCAATCTCCAGTCATCCACCATGTAATCCCCTCCATATGTCCATAATTACTTTCTCCAATCTCCAGTCATCCACGATGTAATCCCCTCCATATGTCAATCATTACTCTCTCCAGTCATCCACCATGTAATCCCCTCCATATGTCCATCATTACTCTCTCCAATCTCCAGTCATCCACCATGTAATCTCCATATGTCCATAATTACTCTCTCCAATCTCCAGTCATCCACCATGTAATCCCTTCCATATGTCCATCATTACTCTCTCCAATCTCCAGTCATCCAACATGTAATCCCCTCCATATGTCCATCATTACTCTCTCCAATCTCTGGTCATCCACCATGTTATCCCCTCCATATGTCCACAATTACTCTCTCCAATCTCCAGTCATCCACCATGTAATCACCTCCATATGGCCATCATTACTTTCTCCAATCTCCAGTCACCCACGATGTAATCCCCTCCATATGTCAATCATTACTCTCTCCAGTCATCCACCATGTAATCCCCTCCATATGTCCATCATTACTCTCTCCAATCTCCAGTCATCCACCATTTAATCTCCATATGTCCATAATTACTCTCTCCAATCTCCAGTCATCCACCATGTAATCCCTTCCATATGTCCATCATTACTCTCTCCAATCTCCAGTCATCCAACATGTAATCCCCTCCATATGTCCATCATTACTCTCTCCAATCTCTGGTCATCCACCATGTTATCCCCTCCATATGTCCACAATTACTCTCTCCAATCTCCAGTCATCCACCATGTAATCCACTCCATATGGCCATCATTACTCTCTCCAATCTCCAGTCATCCACCATGTAATCCCCTCCATATGTCCATCATTACTCTCTCCAATCTCCGGTCATCCACCATGTTATCCCCTCCATATGTCCATCATTACTCTCTCCAATCTCCAGTCATCCACCATGTAATCCCCTCCATATGGCCATCATTACTCTCTCCAATCTCCAGTCATCCACCATGTAATCCACTCCATATGGCCATCATTACTCTCTCCAATCTCCAGTCATCCACCATGTAATCCCCTCCATATGTCCACAATTACTCTCTCCAATCTCCAGTCACCCACCATGTAAACTCCTCCATATGGCCATCATTACTCTCTCCAATCTCCGGTCATCCACCATGTTATCCCCTCCATATGTCCATCATTACTCTCTCCAATCTCCAGTCATCCACCATGTAATCCCCTCCATATGGCCATCATTACTCTCTCCAATCTCCAGTCATCCACCATGTAATCTCCTCCATATGGCCTTCATTACTCTCTCCAATCTCCAGTCATCCATCATGTAATCCCCTCCATATGGCCATAATTACTCTCTCCAATCTCCAGTCATCCACCATGTAATACCCTCCATATGGCCATCATTACTCTCTCCAATCTCCAGTCATCCACCATGTAATCCCCTCCATACAGCCATCATTACTCTCTCCAATCTCCAGTCATCCACCATGTAATCTCCTCCATACGTCCATAATTACTCTCTCCAATCTCCAGTCATCCACCATGTAATCTCGTCCATATGTCCATAATTAGTCTCTCCAATCTCCAGTCATCCATCATGTAATCCCCTCCATATGGCCATCATTACTCTCTCCAATCTCCAGTCATCCTCCATGTAATCCCCTCCATATGTCCATCATTACTCTCTCCAATCTCCAGTCATCCACCATGTAATCATCTCCTTATGTCCATAATTACTCTCTCCAATCTCCAGTCATCCACCATGTAATCCCCTCCATATGTCCATCATTACACTATCACCAGTCTCCGGTCATCCACCATGTAATTCCCTCCATATGTCCATCATTACTCTCTCCAATCTCCGGTCATCTACCATGTAATCCCTTCCATATGTCCATCATTACACTATCACCAGTCTCCGGTCATCCACCATGTAATCTCCTCCATATGTCCATCATTACTATCACCAATCTCCGGTCATCCACCATGTAATCCCTTCCATAGGTCCATCATTACACTATCACCAGTCTCCGGACATCCACCATGTAATCCCCTCCATATGTCCATCATTACTCTCTCCAATCTCCGGTCATCCACCATGTAATCCCTTCCATATGTCCATCATTACTCTCCCCAATCTCCGGTCATCCACCATGTAATCTCCTCCATATGTCCATCATTACTCTCTCCAATCTCCAGTCATCCACCATGTAATCCCCTCCATATGTCCATCATTACTCTCTCCAATCTCCAGTCATCCACCATATAATCCCCTCCATATGTTCATCATTACTCTCTCCAATCTCCTGTCATCCACCATGTAATCCCCTCCATATGTCCATCATTACACTATCACCAATCTCCGGTCATCCACCATGTAATTCCCTCCATATGTCCATCATTACTCTCCCCAATCTCCTGTCATCCACCATGTAATCTCATCCATATGTCCATCATTACTCTCTCCAATCTCCAGTCATCCACCATATAATCCCCTCCATATGTTCA
This sequence comes from Dendrobates tinctorius, assembly GCF_039654945.1. NCBI lineage: Eukaryota > Metazoa > Chordata > Amphibia > Anura > Dendrobatidae > Dendrobates > Dendrobates tinctorius. The sequence continues at coordinate 409,748 of NW_027362155.1, read as the reverse complement.
TCATTACTCTCTCCAATCTCCAGTCATCCACCATGTAATCCCCTCCATATGTCCATCATTACACTATCACCAGTCTCCGGACATCCACCATGTAATCCCCTCCATATGTCCATCATTACTCTCTCCAATCTCCTGTCATCCACCATGTAATCTCATCCATATGTCCATCATTACACTATTATCAATCTCCTGTCATCCACCATGTAATCCCCTCCATATGTCCATCATTACTATCACCAATCTCCAGTCATCCACCATGTAATCCCCTCCATATGTCCATCATTACTCTCCCCAATCTCCGGTCATCCACCATGTAATCCCCGCCATATGTTCATCATTACTATCACCAATCTCCAGTCATCCACCATGTAATCCCCTCCATATGTCCATCATTACTCTCCCCAATCTCCTGTCATCCACCATGTAATCCCCTCCATATGTCCATCATTACTATCACCAATCTCCAGTCATCCACCATGTAATCCCCTCCATATGTCCATCATTACTATCACCAATCTCCAGTCATCCACCATGTAATCCCCTCCATATGTCCATCATTACTCTCCCCAATCTCCGGTCATCCACCATGTAATCCCCGCCATATGTCCATCATTACTCTCCCCAATCTCCTGTCATCCACCATGTAATCCCCGCCATATGTTCATCATTACTATCACCAATCTCCAGTCATCCACCATGTAATCCCCTCCATATGTCCATTATTACTATCACCAATCTCCGGTCATTCACCATGTAATCCCCTCCATATGTCCATCATTACTCTCTCCACGAGGGATGAGGACTTTCTGAGTGAAGCCTTGGACCTCATGAAACATTTCAGGAGTAGATGCTATCCAAGGAAGTGTATCTCATTGACATATCAGAGGGCCAGTGTACATACACAGGAATCGCTTCTTACAGCACATAAACAACAGGCCGGCAAACCACGGTTCATCACTGGCTATAACACGATCTGGTCCCAGTTAAGGTCAATCCTTCAAAAACATTGGCCTATACTTATCACTGATCTTCAGACTTCTGAATTGGTGAATGATCAGCCTCTATTAATGGCTAGAAGAACCCCAAATTTGAGGGATATCCTCACCCGAAGTCATTATTCAATACCAACAGTTAAAATGAACCGTGGCATGACATTAAGGGGATCCTTTGCTTGTGGTGATTACAATATTTGTCAGCATATGCAGCCTACGTGGGATATCTTCAGGAATCCATTGGATGGTACAAGGCATCGTCTTAAGTCCTCTATCAATTGTAGGACCAGTAATGTGATAATCAATATGCCGTCAAATGTTCCTGTTTGCAGGTATATGTTGGACAAACCTCACAAGTTCTCCGTCACAGGATATGAAAGCATTTTTCCACCATAAACACAGCACAGACTGATGTCCGGAAGGGCAAAACCTTGACTCCTATTACATCTCATTTCTTGACCCTTCATTGGGGTAAGTGTACGAATACGAGGGTTTGTTGGTTTAGAGCACATAGTTGGTTCAGGTAGGGGTGGCTCATTACACCAACGGCTCCTACAGGTTGAATCATGTTGGATTTTTCTTCTCTACACAGTACCGAGAGGACTGAATGAGGACCTTCTGATCACTGGTTTCCTTGGATAGCCTCTACAGTTTAATGTAGATTAGAACAGGAAGGCCTCCTCTTGGAGATGACTGGCCGCTTGATTTTGAAACTATTGGACTTTGGCTCTTTTGGTCCATTTATCGCCTTCCATCATTGAATTTTATTGGGGATCCTCCCTTCCAATGGAGGTTCCAGGATTGGAAATACCACTGTGAATCAAGTTGGCATATACCTGTGTCGGAATCCTTTCCTGTTTTCTTCAATTGGTCTGATCCCTCGTAACTTTATTCATCATTCATTTAAGGTTGGGTCCGCTACTCATTATATCAGCCCTCTCTCCTACCCTTCCCCTTTACTCCTTTTGGTCACCTCTGTTCCTGCTGATGTTGCCTGCGTTACGCTGATGGATCATCGGTGGTCATATCTATGGAGGGTGGATGCTCACTGTGGCCAAGTGCTAAGGGTATGTGCACACGGTGCGGATTCTGTTGCGGATCCGCAGTGGTTTTGGCCCTGCGGGTCCGCAGCAGATCCTGCTGCGTTGTACAGTACCTTTATTTCCTATGAAAAAAAAAAACGGTGTGCACATGCTGCGGATTTTTCCGCGCAGATTTGCTGCGGTTTACAATCCGCAGCATGTCAATTATTTAGTGCAGAGACGCTGCAGTTTCACACCTCATCCATTATGAGACGTGAAACCGCAGGCAAAACCGCATTTATCTGTGGATTTCAGTAAAAAATCCGCAGAGCCAAAAAACTCCGTGTGCACATACCCTAACTGACTTGATCAGAGTGTACTGATATGCACTTTTCTTCAGCAATAAAAATATATTGAAATTATGTGGAGAAATTCATTCTCATGATCTGTCAGCTTTTATTCATTCTTCGATATATGCGGGCCTTGTTTCATATACTTTTGTGCTCGTGTAAGGGAGGTCCAGGACGGTAGTCGTAGCCGAGGACACCGGGGCTCTGGTGTCCTGGCCTCTCCTCATAGAAAAATCATGCTCGCTAGTCAGTATACCTGTGTCTCCGATTCAGCTTCTTCAGGGTCCTCCCTATGCAGTGGGAGACCGTTTCCAGGAAAATTCACATCAACTGAGACACAGTCCATCACAACTTCAACAAAGACATCTTTACTTGGTTTATTACACAGCTTTTCCAAAGACTTCACAGCATTTACAACAGGCTTCACATAACAAGGTTCCTTATCTTTTCCTGCACTGTTTCCACAGTTACTCTGCACGGGCCCAGGTTGGACCGTCCCTGACAGTTTCTCAGTTTCCTCCCTGTTCAGCTCTGCCACGGCCAAGCATCCCTTGGTCTGTTTCGCCCCAGACACGAGATCATTTGTCGCCAAAGTCAGATGCCACTGAGGATGAGCCCTGATCTGATGTACTGCTCTCTGTACTGGTGCCACTTCTTCTCCATCTGTACTTACTGCTTCTGTGGGTTCCCCTGATCGTTTTGCCCCATTCTTATAGGTATGTGCCCAAGCAATGAGTTGCCACATTCTGCTGTACTGGCCTGTTGTTATGCTGTGTTGGTGCGGTGGATGGCTGAGATTCTCGCTTTTAACATTGTGAGACTGCTGCCAAGTCCTGGGCTTATTGCCCGTGTGGACTGTTGTGAGCTCATTTTCGGGTTTGCCTCTGGCTTCTGGTGAGGGTTATGGAGCTGGCTGTGCTGACAGAGGAGTAGTGAGTTCTCTATCTGGACTCCCTCTGTTGGTGAAGGGAGGTAATGAAGCTGATCTAAATGGCAGAGAGTGGCCACCTGAGGAAGAGGACTGCGATTGGACATCTGGAGTTTCTGATTGGATTTAAGGCAGCCGACTCCCTAGTTTCTTGCTGGTGATTTTTCTCCTTCGTCTCATTGGGGGACACAGAGACTGTGGATGTGTGCTACTGCCGTCTGGAGGCTGACACTAAGTATACAAAAAACAAGTTAGCTCCTCCTCCGCCGCATACACCCTCGCCCCGATAGCGGGCGGAAACCAGTTTTTGCTTAGTGTCTGATGGAGGCACACGCAGTCTGGGTCTCTCCAGACTATTTTTTTTTTTTTTAATATTTTCTCACTATGAAGAGGAGACAGGGGCGACGGACCCTATTGAAAGGGTCCGATCTCCCCAAAACATCAACGGGCGAGCACGCGCGAGTATCGCCTCCGCGTATTCTTTCCCGCACCGAGGGACATCTCTGGGACTTTTCCCCAGACATCTATTTTTATTTTTTATTTTTTAAGAAGATATGACAGGGGCAACGCATCCTATTGAAAATGATCCGATTTCCCCAAACCAGCAACGGGCGACCACGTGCGAGTGTCCCTCCACGTTTCCTCTCCCGCGACGTGGGACATTATGCCAGACTTAGCACTGTCCACCCCTAGGTAGTGAAACCATGGGCTTGCACAGAGGCACCAGACTAGTCTGTGCACCCCCACTGCTCCACCAACGCATGACGGCGGTGCTGCATGGCGGCGGATGGTCCCTCTCCTCGCCCAGACAAGGCGGACGGAGCTAGGGTGCCTGCACCGTCCGAAGATGGATTACCTCATGGCAAGGAGGTATGGTTGGGCTGGGAGGGCCCCTGGGCAGCGAGTGGCTCCAGGCTAGCGCCGGCTTAGGGAAGAGAAGCAGGTCAGCACAATCCGTATGCCCCAGCAACTCAGGTGCTGGAGCCGCAGAGTTACCATAGGGCTGTGATCAGCAGTCATCTCCCTCCTTCCTCTCTCCTCCCCGCTTCCTCTCTCCTTCCTCCCTCCCTCCTTCCTCCCTCCCATACCTATAGCCAGGGTGCGTGGAGGCCCCGCGCGGGGCATAATGGTTTTGCCAAGGAGATTCCCCAGCTGGGGAAGGAGGACGCCTCAGGGCGGTACCGGGGAAGGTGGGCAGTGTCAAATTTAGCCTGCGGCTTCGGCCTAGGCCGCGGGGGGAAGACCCGCCCCCCCGGCGTGACGTCAGATCCGGCGTCGCCCCCAGGTCCAGGGCGGGCGCTGGATTAAATCGAGGCCCCGGCTTCAGAACAGGGTAGGCCGCGATCAGGAGAGCATCACAGCCTACCCAGAGAGGAAGGAACAGCAGGATCAGGAGTGCGGGGAGACAGCAGGAGCCGGGTAAGTGCGACCCCGTCCCGGAGCCACACTAGGGCAAGTTATCCTCCTTCTCCTCATTCTCCCTAAAGCCTTAAAGAAAAAAAAAAGAGGGAAAAGAGAGAGAGAGAAAATCGGCCTTTTTTCTGCAGTATGTCTGGGAAAGGGAAAAAGCACACGTCCTTTTATACCGCATGCGTTTCCTGTGGAGTTCTGTTCCCGCGAGCGCAGACTATTAAGTTATGTGAAGCCTGTAGTTCCGAACGCGCCCAGGAGCCCTCCCCTCCAACGGAGCCCAGGGGTTCGGACCCCCCGGAATGGGCGTTATCACTTTCTTGGTCTATGGTTTCGCTTACGAAGGAGATTGAGACCCTTCAGGCCCCGTATAGGGGTAGAGACGACGGCTCGCCTGTTTGGGAGGGTTCATCCACCTCACAAGAGCCGCCGGCCTGCAGGGGCCGCACTCTCTCTAAGCAGACGTACAGGGAGAGATCCCATATGGCGTCTCCGGGCCCCTCCGGTGCTTCGGCATCCGTGAGTGCGGCGTCTCGCTCACCATCACCATTGTCTGGGAGCGAGCAGAGTTCGGATGAGGACATGCAGGAATCCTTGGACCTGAATACCCCGGGGTGTCGGGAGACGGTAGACAGTCTCATTGAGGCTGTCAATCAGACTCTAGGTATTGAGGAGGATATCTCCCTAACCGCAGGGCATAAGATATCTTTTAAGAAGGCCAGGCGCCCACATAGGGTGTTTAGCACTCATCCAGAATTTGAGGACATGGTGCAACGGCACAGGGAACGTCCAGACAAGCGTTTTTCGGGACAAAAAACGCTAGAGACGAGATACCCGTTTGCACCAGAGCTCTGTAAGAGATGGGCGGAATCTCAGATTGTGGATCCCCCAGTGTCACGCCTGGCCTCAAGATCGTTGTTGTCAGTGCCTAGTGGTTCTTCTATTAAGGACCCCACGGATCGGCTCATAGAAGGTTTAGCCCGCTCAGTGTATGAGGCATCGGGATCAGTGCTTTTACCTTCATTCGCGGCAACATGGGTGGCCAAGGCCATGATGTCATGGTCAGAGTCGTTGAATAGAGTCCTGCAAGATAGAGACTCGCCGATAGAGGTATCTGAGATGGCAAATTAGATCGCGATGGCGGGTGACTATCTAATTAATGCATCCTTGGATGCGGCTAATTGCGCGGCACTAGCGGCGGCAAACGCTATCGCCATTAGGAGTGTCTTGTGGCTAAGGCTATGGCAGGCTGATTCAATTTCTAAGAAATCGTTAACATCCCTGCCATATCAGGGTAACCGACTATTTGGAGAGAAATTAGACAAACTCATTTCAGATGCCACAGGGGGAAAGAGCAGCTTTCTCCCACAGCAGAAGAGTAGACTGCCTTTTCGTCAACCGCAGGTGCGCTTTCGAGCATTTCGCACCCCCGGATGGGCAACAGCGGCCAGTCCTACCGCCCCAGCTCGCTACAACCAAGACAAAGAGCGCCAGGTCACGTATAAAGCCAACCCGCTGGGGAGGATGCGGGGCCGACCACCCAGGTCAAGGGGGGCCAGGTCCCAGAGGCCCTCAGCAAAATGACTCGAGGCATCAGGTACCCGAAGACAGCAGAGTAGGCAGTCGTCTGCTCAGGTTCCGCCACGTCTGGGTCAAGATGGCACACGATGCATGGGTGGCGGAATTAGTGTCATCCGGGTACAAAATAGAGTTTATCGGACATCCTCCAAGACGATTTTTTCTTTCCAGGCTTCCCAAATTGGAATCCCGGGCAGAGGCGTTGCTAGGAGCCATCAAGATTCTTCAGTGCAACGGGGTAATTGTCCCGGTACCAGAGGGCGAAAAGGCTCAAGGATTTTATTCCAACCTGTTCGCGGTCCCCAAGAAGGACGGAACAGTAAGACCGGTTCTGGACCTAAAGCTCCTAAACAGGTTCATCAGAGTCAGGCACTTTCGGATGGAATCCCTCCGGTCAGTGATATCGGCCATGGAGCAGGGAGAATATTTGGCCTCAATCGATGTCCAGGATGCCTACCTGCACATCCCTATTTTTCCCCCCGCATCAGAAGTTCCTTCGTTTTGCAATCAATGGCCAGCATTTTCAATTTGTGGCTCTGCCGTTCGGGTTAGCCACGGCTCCCAGGGTATTCACAAAGGTAATGGCGGTCGTCATGGCCATTCTTCATTCTCGGGGCATAGTGGTTTTGCCGTACTTAGACGACCTCTTAGTAAAGGGGCCGTCCTTTCAAGCATGCAAGGAGAATGTCAGCATCACGCTGGATACCCTATCTCGCCTAGGATGGTTGGTCAATGGGAAAAAGTCATCTCTTATCCCGGCTCAGAGGATTCCATTCCTAGGGATGATTTTCGACACCTCCCGAGGGTTGGTAATTCTCCCTCAAGACAAGGCTCGGGCGCTCCGGCAGGTTGTTCGGAGTCTTCAGCAACCAGGCCCTCACATTTGGGATGAGGGTTCTAGGGAGGATGGTAGCGGCAATAGAAGCAATTCCGTTTGCTCAATTTCATCTTCGTCCCCTGCAGCACGCTCTTGGCAGCGTGGGACTGGAGTCCATTCTCCCTAGATCATCAGTGCAGGTTGTCCTTTCAGGTCCAACAAGCACTTCAATGGTGGACGCGCGACTCCTCTCTCCTTCAGGGGAAACCCTTTCATCCAGATCAATGGTTGGTGATCACAACCGACGCGAGTCTTCTCGGTTGGGGAGCAGTATTTCGCCATCACATGGCACAGGGGCAGTGGTCGCCCCAGGAGGCTCGTCTTCCGATCAACTTGTTGAAGATTCAAGCGGTGCGGTTGGCGTTGCAGCATTTTCAGCACTGGCTAGCAGGACGCCCAGTCCGGGTCCAGTCAGACAACGCCACAGCAGTGGCGTACGTGAATCACCAGGGAGGCACGCGCAGCAGGGCAGCCATGCGCGAGATAGAGCATGTACTCCGTTGGGCCGAGAGGCACCACTCAGTAATCTCAGCAGTTCACATACCAGGCGTGGAAAATTGGGCAGCAGATTTCCTGAGTCGGCAGGGTGTCGTGGCCGGGGAATGGTCCCTGCACCCTGAGGTCTTCCAGCAGATTTGCCAATGGTGGGGGACTCCGGACGTGGATCTGATGGCCTCCAGGGAGAACGCCAAAGTGGGCATGTTTGTCGCTCGGTCCCTGGACCCGCGAGCAATCGCAGTGGATGCGTTGGTCCTTCCATGGAGCCAGTTTCGGCTCCCATACCTGTTTCCCCCTCTGCCACTTCTTCCGAGGGTCATCAGAAAGATCAAGACAGAGAGGGTCCCTTCGATTCTGCTGGCTCCAGACTGGCCCCGTCGAGCTTGGTACGTGGATCTAGTACAGCTCCTCGCAGACGTGCCATGGCGTCTACCGGTACGGCCAGACTTATTGTCCCAGGGGCCGATTACCACCCGAACTTAGGGGCCCTGTGTTTGACGGCATGGCCGTTGAATCTTGGATTCTGACCCAGGCGGGGTTTGGGCGTGAAGTAGTTGCTACAATGGTTAGCGCCCGGAAGCCGGCCTCGGCGAGGGTTTATCATAACACTTGGAAGGTTTTCTTTCTCTGGTGTCGAGAGCACGGGGTTGCGCCTTTGTCCTTCTCGGTTCCCAACATCCTGGCGTTTCTGCAGTCAGGCTTAGACGCAGGTTTGGTCCCGAGTTCCCTGAGGAGACAGATATCGGCCTTGTCGGTTCTTTTCCAGCGAAAGATCGCTACCAATATGCAGGTCAAGACATTCATTCAGGGGGTCTCTCATTTGGTGCCCCCCTTTAGAGCGCCCATAGACGCCTGGGACCTTAATCTGGTTCTGGGTGTCCTGCAGGAAGCTCCGTTTGAGCCGTTGCAGGAAGTCGCATTGTCATAGCTTTCCAGGAAGGTCATGTTTTTGGTAGCCATAACTTCCATTAGGCGGGTCTCGGAATTGGCAGCCCTATCCTGTAGAGCTCCATTTCTGACTTTTTTTAAGGATAAGGTAGTCCTTAGACCACCGCCGCCGTTTCTGCCGAAGGTTGTGTCCTCTTTCCATATTAATGAGGACATTGTTTTGCCTTCGTTTTGTCCAGCTCCGGTACACAGAGTGGAGAAGGCGCTCCACATGTTGGACCTAGTAAGGGCCCTCAGGAGGTATGTGTCAAGGACAGCACTTTTTCGCCAGACTCGTTTGTGATCCCCGAAGGGCGCAAGAAGGGGCTCGCAGCCTCACTGTCGACCATAGCCAGATGGATTTGCCTAACTATTCAAGAGGCTTACCGTATCAGAGGTACGCCGATTCCAACTGGAATAGGGGCGCACTCTACTCGGGCAGTGGGCGCCTGTTGGGCGCTTCGGCACCAGGCTTCGGCAGAGCAAGTATGCAAGGCGGCAACCTGGTCAAGCCTGCACACGTTCTCTAAGCATTACAATGTGCATACTCAGGCTTCGTCAGATGCGAGCCTGGGTAGGAAAATTCTCCAGGCAGCAGTAGCACACCTTTAAACAGGTGGGCATGCGGTTTGGATTGGTGAGTGGCTCCCACCCAGGGACTGCTTTAGGACGTCCCACAGTCTCTGTGTCCCCCAATGAGACGAAGGAGAAACAAGGATTTTTGTGAGTACTCACCGTAAAATCCTTTTCTCCGAGACGCTCATTGGGGGACACAGCATCCACCCTGATAGCCAGTTGGCTTTGGTTTATTTTGATTAGTGTAATTCTTTATTGTATGGTGGTCCTTTTTTCAGACATATGATTTTCTGCAGTAAGGCTAATTCGCTGTCAGCTTCTCCTACTGCTTTTGCACTAAACTGGTTTCCGCCAGCTATCGGGGCGAGGGTGTATGCGGCGGAGGAGGAGCTAACTTGTTTTTTGTATACTTAGTGTCAGCCTCCAGACGGCAGTAGCACACACCCACAGTCTCTGTGTCCCCCAATGAGCGTCTCGGAGAAAAGGATTTTACGGTGAGTACTCACAAAAATCCATGTTTCCTGACTGTGGCTCCTGGTTTCCAGTTTGGGTCCTGCCTTCCTAAAGCTAAGTTTTCTCTGCTATTGTTCACATGAGTTTTTGTCTGGTTTACTTAGTTTTTGTGTTCAGCCAGACCTGGCTGGGACTGGGCTGAATCCCCATTTTGTCTCTGATCAGTTGATCTCTTTGCTCTGTCTTCAGAAAATACCTGAGTGCTGATATAGTGATTTGAAGTCTAGCGACTTCAGGGCCTTTTTCTATCAGACGTGTTGGACATTTTTTTTGGCAGGGTTTTTTGCGTGATTGCAGACAGCAGCTTTTCTTTCCTGTCCTTTCTAGTTAGCGAGGGCCCCATCATTTGCTCAGCCTGTCTTTCTATCTGTGTCTGTTTTCATCTTGTTTCACCAACAATACATGTTGGGGGCTGCCTATTGCTTTGGGGTCTCCTCTGGGGCAGTTTAGATTTTCTTTTTCTTTCTTTAGGCTTATTTAGTTCTCCGGCCGTGACGAGGCGTCTAGGACCACCGTAGGCACGCTCCACGGCTACTGCTAGTTGTTGTGGATAGGATCAGGGGTCTGCAATCCGCTAGTTACCAACCTCTCCGGTTTTCTGGGCTTAGCTTGCTTTTTGTTTTTTCCTCCTCGGTGACTCATTCATAACAGTGGACCCTTTGGGCGCCTCTGGCCCTCCGCCCTAACCCAAGGCTGACACTAGCTTATCCAGCAGCAGCCCCTCCTACAAGTAGCTATGTGCTTGTACTATCTAGAACTGTGGACATTAACATGCCCCCCATCAAGAGGCCAACCCTGCTCTAACCTTGTGCACATCAGTATAACAATGTACATGTCATATGTAAGGGGGTGAAGTGCAAGAAGAGCTATGAGAAGGCTGCCCTCTCTGCTCCATGCCTCAAACAGTTAAACAGGGCAGCAGGTTCCCCGGGAGACAGTGGAGGGGCTGAGCACAGGGGGCCAGGAGGAGAACAGAGGGCGGGAGATGGGGGAGCTGAAGGGAAAGGATGCTGACAGACTGCAGAAGAGACAGCTCTCAGTCACAGAGAGTCCGGGGTTTCGTGTATATGGACAGCAGAACAGGAGGCTGCGTACTTGGAGACATTAAAGCTGCGTCCTGACCCCGTGGACAGACAGAGACCTGCAGAGAAGCAGAGACCGTAGCCCGTGACTACGAACAGTTGGAGTCTGCAGTGACAGATAAGTTGTGTCCTGACCCCCCATGTGAAGTCTGTGTGTGCAGAGCAAGGGCTGTATACTGTGACTAGAGACTTCCCTGTGAACCTCCTTAGAGAGACTGATGGTGACAAGACGCTTCCTTGCAGAGAGGCTGTATTCAGTGGCTGAGACGCTTCCCTGTGACCAAGGAACTGTGACACTGACCTGCCAAGAGAGACTGGCACAGGCAGAGCCCCTGACCCTGGTGAGGGAACGCCACTGCTGCAGCAGAGGGAAGGATCCTGCATATAGGGGGATACCACCATCATCATACCCCATGAGCCTCCACGTTAACCCCCCATACGCCAGTTGGACTATACCTAGGATCCCAGAGACGGACGACATCAAGCGCCCCTTGTGCCTGGGTGCCTACGTGGGAGAAGAGTGATTTCTACAATCAAGTTCTCCAGGAACTGTTAAGTTGCCACCCCATCTATAATAATAAATGCCCTAAGCAGCTTCCGGTTGTAACAACTTCCGTCCAGTTGTAACCGGTGACGTCACCGCACACCTCTTTCCATGTTAACCCTCAACACACCACTCCTCAACACACACTCCTCTCACCTTTCACCATCTCCACTCACGTCCACTCACTCTTTCACTCCACATACGACCCCTTCTCTCACTCCGTCTCTCATACTCACGCCGTCATCGCCGCTGATCCACGATCCCCGACATCTTCTTCCGCCAGCGCCATCCTGGATCCAGACGTCCTCCACGCCGGCGACATGTTCTTGCGGCGACGCCATTTTGGATCGGCGAAATCCCGCGATAGTCAAGATGGCGTCGCCGCAAGAACATGTCGCCGGCGTGGAGGACGTCGGGATCCAAAATGGCGTCGGCGAAATCTCTCGAGATTTCGCCGACGCCATTTTGGATCCCGGCGGCATCCACGCCGGCGACATGTTCCTGCGGCGATGCTATTTTGGATCGCCGAAATCCCGCGATACTCAAGATGGCATCGCCGCAAGAACATGTCGCCGGCGAGGACGACGTCGGGATCCAAAATGGCGTCGGCGAAAACTCGCGAGATTTCGCCGACGCCATTTTGGATCCCGACGTCGTCCACGCCGGCGACATGTTCTTCCGGCGACGCCATCTTGACTATCGCGGGATTTCGGCGATCCAAAGAGAAAAAATGAAAGTAGAAGAGCTGCGCCTGTCAGATCCATTGTTCCTGACGGATGGGGGAGGGATGTTTTTACTTATGTTTTAATTGTCCAGTGTTGTTAATAAAGTCTTCTCTTTTATGATTGGTGATGTGCATATCATACAGTGGTGCTTTCTTCTTTGTCTTCATCATTACTCTCTCCGGTCATCCATCATGTAATCTCCTCCATATGTCCATCATTACTATCACCAATCTCCAGTCATCCACCATGTAATCCCCTCCATATGTCCATCATTACTATCACCAATCTCCGGTCATCCACCATGTAATCCCCTCCATATGTCCATCATTACTATCACCAATCTCCAGTCATCCACCATGTAATCCCCTCCATATGTCCATCATTACTATCACCAGTCTCCGGTCATCCACCATGTAATCCCCTCCATATGTCCATCATTACTATCACCAATCTCCAGTCATCCACCATGTAATCCCCTCCATATGTCCATCATTACTATCACCAATCTCCGGTCATCCACCATGTAATCCCCTCCATATGTCCATCATTACTATCACCAATCTCCAGTCATCCACCATGTAATCCCCTCCATATGTCCATCATTACTATCACCAGTCTCCGGTCATCCACCATGTAATCCCCTCCATATGTCCATCATTACTATCACCAATCTCCAGTCATCCACCATGTAATCCCCTCCATATGTCCATCATTACTATCACCAATCTCCAGTCATCAACCATGTAATCCCCTCCATATGTCCATCATTACTCTCTCCAATCATCCACCATGTAATCCCCTCCATATGTCCATCATTACACTATCACCAATCTCCGGTCATCCACCATGTAATCTCCTCCATATGTCCATCATTACTCTCTCCAATCATCCACCATGTAATCCCCTCCATATGTCCATCATTACTCTCTCCAATCATCCACCATGTAATCCCCTCCATATGTCCATCATTACTCTCTCCAATCATCCACCATGTAATCCCCTCCATATGTCCATCATTACTCTCTCCAATCATCCACCATGTAATCCCCTCCATATGTCCATCATTACTCTATCACCAGTCTCCGGTCATCCACCATGTAATCTCCTCCATATGTCCATCATTACTCTCTCCAATCTCCGGTCATCCACCATGTAATCCCCTCCATATGTCCATCATTACTCTCTCCAATCTCCAGTCATCCACCATGTAATCCCCTCCATATGTCCATCATTACTATCACCAATCTCCAGTCATCCACTATGTAATCCCCTCCATATGTCCATCATTACTATCACCAATCTCCGGTCATCCACCATGTAATCTCCTCCATATGTCCATCATTACTCTCTCCAATCATCCACCATGTAATCCCCTCCATATGTCCATCATTACTCTCTCCAATCATCCACGATGTAATCCCCTCCATATGTCCATCATTACACTATCACCAATCTCCGGTCATCCACCATGTAATCTCCTCCATATGGCCATCATTACTCTCTCCAATCATCCACCATGTAATCCCCTCCATATGTCCATCATTACTCTCTCCAATCATCCACCATGTAATCCCCTCCATATGTCCATCATTACTCTCTCCAATCATCCACCATGTAATCCCCTCCATATGTCCATCATTACTCTCTCCAATCATCCACCATGTAATCCCCTCCATATGTCCATCATTACTCTCTCCAATCATCCACCATGTAATCCCCTCCATATGTCCATCATTACACTATCACCAATCTCCGGTCATCCACCATGTAATCTCCTCCATATGTCCATCATTACTCTCTCCAATCTCCGGTCATTCACCATGTAATCCCCTCCATATGGCCATCATTACTCTCTCCAATCTCCGGTCATCCACCATGTAATCCCCTCCATATGTCCATCATTACTATTACCAATCTCCAGTCATCCACTATGTAATCCTCTCCATATATCCATCATTACTCTATCACCAATCTCCGGTCATCCACCATGTAATCTCCTCCATATGTCCATCATTACTATCACCAATCTCTGGTCATCCACCATGTAGATCATTACTCTCCTCATTCACCCATCATGTAATCCCCTCTATGATGTGTCCACTATTACTCCCCAGTCATCCATCATGTGATCCCATCTGATATATTCACTATTACTCCCCAATCATCCACCATGTAATCTCGTATGATATATCCACCATTACTCCCCCATCTCTGCTCATCCACCCTGTAATCCCTTCCATAAGTGCATCATTTCTCTCTCCAATCTCAGGTCATCCACCATGTGGTCATCTCTGTGCTGTGTTCTTAATCCCTGGTCATCCAACATTTAATCCCGTCCATATGTGCATCATTACTCTCTCCACTCCCCGGTCATCCATCATGTGATCAAGTCTGATGTATTCACTAGTACTCCCCAATTATCCACCATGTAATCCCATCTAATGTGTGTACAATTACTCCCCAATCATCCACCATACAATCCCATCTGATGTATACACTATTACTCCCTAATCCCTGGACATCCACCATGTAGATCATTACTCTCCTCAATCACCCATATAATCTCCTCTATGATGTGTCGTCCATTACTCCCCATTTTCTGGTCATCCACCATGTAATTCCGTCTGATGTGTCTATCATTACTTCCAATTCCTTGGTCATTCATGATGGATTCCCTTCTGAGGTTTCCCCCGTTACTCCCTAATCATCCACCATGTAATCCCATCTGATGTGTCCACCATTACTCCCCAATCATCCACCATGTAATCCCATCTGATGTGTCCACCATTACTCCCAATCATCCACCATGTAATCCCATCTGATGTGTCCACCATTACTCCCCAATCATCCACCATGTAATCCCATCTGATGTGTCCACCATTGCTCCCCAATCATCCACTATGTAATCCTGTTTGATGTGTCCAAAATTACTCCACAATCATCCACCATGTAATCTCGTCTGACATGTCCTCCATTGCTCCCAAATTCCTGGTCATCCACCATGTAATCCCATCTGATGTGTCCACCATTTCCCCCCAATCATCCACCATGTAATCCCCTTTTGTAATCCCGTCTGATGTGTCCACCATTACTCCCCAATCATCCACAATGTAATCCTGGCTGATGTGTCCACTACTACTCCCCAATCCCCGGTCATCCACCATGTAATCCCATCTGATGTGTCCACCATTAATCCCCAATCATCCACCATGTAATTCCATCTGATGTGTCCACCATTATTCCCCAGTCCCTGGTCATTCATCAGAGCTGATTATAGTCATCACTTGGAGTTATCTTATGGAGCTGCAGGTTTATTGTGGCTTTGTGGTTTACTTTTCTTACATTTTTCTTCAGCTATTCTAGTTTATATAGTTGCAATTCCTACGTATTATTTTCCTTTAAAAATCAAATTTGTCTTGTCTCTCTTCAGAAATAAGTCACCCGTCCCCTTGGCCTCTGGACCTTCACTCATGGCTGCACTCACCTCCGCCTCGGACGCTCTTCTCTTCAGTCACTGACTTGGACCCGTTAGATGTGAGGCTTTTTGTGTGAAGATCTGACCTGACCAGTTTGATTGTGGTAGAGAAGGAAGTTGTGCTCTATATGGGCCACTCCTCTTCCAAGAAGTCACCCGACTCATTAAGTTCTATTGTCCTAGACAAAAGGTATTAGAAAAGTGCGGCCAAGGGATGTCAACCTAACAAATGGGAGAATCGAAACTCAGTTTGTTTAATGTTGTTATGGGAATATAGTCCACGCATGAAAGTGATTAAGCAACTCTCACTGCCATGGGCCAAGAAACAAAGAACCCTCCTGGCATCCCACACGGTCATGGTCTAAGATATCAAAAACCCTCCAGGCAACCTTCATTGCAATGAGCCAAGAAGCAAAGAACCCTCCCGGTATACTTCACTGTCATGGTCTAAAATATCAAAAACGCTCCAGACTACCCTTACTGCAACAGGCCAAGATATGAAGGCCCCTTTTGGCAACGTTCATCATCATGGGTTGAGACACGAAGAACCCTGCCAGCAACCTTTCATCACAACGGGCCAAGAAGCAAAGAACCCTCAACGACACGGTCTAAAATACATAAAACACTATCAGCAACCCTCACCGCCATGGGCCAAGAAACAATAACCCTCCAGGCAACCTTCACTGACAGGGGCCAAGTAAGAAAGAACCCTCCTGGTATCCATCACTGTTACAGTCTACGATACGAAAAACCTTCCAGGCAACCCTCATTGCCATGGGCCAAGAAGCAAAGAACCCTCCCGGTATCCACACCCCCATCTTCCACGTTCCGAAAATTAACATAACACCTTTTCGTGTAACGCCCCAAAATCCGATATAGTGCAGTGGAGTGCGTTACATGTCGGAGCACACCGGAGTATCTTACACTTCCTATCACGTTACGGATCAGGTGTGACATGCACAT
Source organism: Dendrobates tinctorius (assembly GCF_039654945.1). Lineage (NCBI taxonomy): Eukaryota > Metazoa > Chordata > Amphibia > Anura > Dendrobatidae > Dendrobates > Dendrobates tinctorius. The sequence continues at coordinate 393,288 of NW_027362155.1, read as the reverse complement.
TGATGGTTGGTGTATATACCCCATATATACCTATGAGAATGGCAAGCACAGAGCAAAGTCTCTTGTATGATTAGTGTATATATAGTAACTGGCCTTGTTTGTTTTTAGGCAAGGGGAGAATGAGCATACATAATGTATGATAAAGAAAGAAGACAGAGAATATAAATTAGGTGTAATATAAAGATGTCCTATCCCATCGAGAAATTATAAAACACTCAGAAAAAATCCCAACAATAGAGGCCATAGAGATACAATGGAATCAATATGGGGTTAATGGTTATAATCTCCCATAAAAACTAATTATTAGTAAAGGGGTAAAATAGTGCCAAGAAGCAGGGATTATATGTTTCACAAGATATGAAGGCCACATTTGGCAACCCTCATCAGCATGGGTCGAGACAGAAAGAACTCTCCCGGTATCCTTCACTGTCACGGTCTACGATATGAAAAACCCTCCAGGCAACCCTCACTGACATGGGCCAAGAAGCAAAGGACCCTCCCAGTATCCATCACTCTCACAGTCAAGAATACGAAAAACCCTTCAGGAAACCCTCACTGCCATGGGCCAAGAAACCCTCCAGGTATCCTTCACTGTCACGTTCTAAGATATAAAAAACCCTCCAAGCAACTGTCATTGCCATGGGCAAAGAAACAACGAACCCTCCCGGTATCCTTCACTGTCACGGTCTAAGATACAAAAAACTCTTGGGACTACCCTCACTGCCAGAGGCCAAGATAAGAAGGCCACTTTTGGCAACCCTCATCATCATGGGTCGAGACACGAAGAACCCTGACAGCAACCTTCACCACCATGGGCCAAGAAACAAAACCCCTCCAGGCAGAGACATAGCTAGGGGTTCAGCCCGGGGAGGGGAAACTTCTGAGCAGGCCCTGGCTGCTATCGAAAGTGAATCACTATACAAAGACCAACACTGATATTACCGCCATATGGTGCCATATATTGGTAGATACCAGTACTGCAGAACATATAGAGATCCCAGCACAGTTATAGATGGTGACTTACAGCTGAGGTTCTTTCTTATGGGGTTGTTCACTTTTCCATCTGGCCCAGACCGACAGGACGACTTCTCCAGCTCGGACTCATCTGCAGAGATTACAGTACAGACACATCTGACTTCTCACATTTCCTGCTCCATCCACATCTATCCACAACCTGCACCACAAACCCCTCATCCTGCTGATGCCCCAATACTGAGCCGCTGCTGCCATATGGTCCCTATTACTGCACCTGATGTGTGGCATAAAAACAGCTCCTCTTACTGCCCCACATAATAATGCCCCCACGTAATAATGCCCCCACGTAATAATGCCCCCACTGTGCCCCAACGTAATAATGCCCCTACACAGTGCCACCACTGTGCCCCTACATAATGCCCCCACATAATACCACCACTGTGCCCCCACATAATAATGCCCCCACATAATGTCACCACTGTGCCCCCACATAATAATACCACCACTGTGCCCCCACTGTGCCCCCACGTAATAATGCCACCACTGTGCCCCTACATAATAATGCCCCCACATAATACTACCACTGTGCCCCCACATAATGCCCCCACATAATAATGCCCCCACTGTGCCCCCCACATAATGCCCCCACTGTGCCCTCACATAATGCCCCCACATAATAATGCCACCACTGTGCCCCCACATACTAATGTCACCACTGTGCCCCACATAATTCCCCCACTGTGCCCCCACATAATAATGCCCCCACTGTGTCCCCACATGATAATGCCCCCACTGTGTCCCCACATAATAATGCCCCCACATAATAATGTCACCAGTGTCCCCACATAATGCCACCACTGTGCCCCCACATAATGCCCCCAGTGTACCCCCACATAATAATGCTCCCACATAATAATGCCCCCCACATAATGTCACCACTGTGCCCCCACATAATAATGCCACCACTGTGCCCCCACATAATGCCACCACTGTGCCCCCACATAATGCCCCAGTGTGTCCCCATATAATAATGCCTCCACTGTGTCCCCATATAATGTCCCCACTGTGCCCCCCACATAATGCCCCCACTGTGCCCTCACATAATAATGCCCCCACGTAATGCCACCACTGTCCCCCATACTACTGTCACCACTGTGCCCCCACATAATTCCCCCAGTGTCCCCACATAATAATGCCACCACTGTGCCCCCACATAATGCCCCCACTGTGCCCCCCATACTACTGTCACCACTGTGCCCACACATAATAATGCCACCACTGTGCCCCCCATACTACTGTCACCACTGTGCCCCCACATAATAATGCCACCACTGTGCCCCCACATAATTCCCCGTGTCCCCACATAATAATGCCACCACTGTGCCCCCACATAATAACGCCACCACTGTGCCCCCACGTAATAATGCCCCCACATAATAATGTCACCACTGTGCCCCCACATAATGCCACCACTGTGCCCCCACATAATAATGCCACCACTGTGCCCCCACATAATAATGCCCCCTCTGTGTCCCCACATAATAATGCCCCCATGTAATGCCCCCACTGTGCCCCCACGTAATAATGCCCCTACTGTGCCCCCACGTAATAATGCCCCCACGTAATAATGCCCCCACATAATAATGCCACCACTGTGCCCCCACGTAATAATGCCCCCACTGTGCCCCCACGTAATAATGCCCCCACATAATAATGCCACCACTGTGCCCCCACATAATAATGCCCCCACTGTGCCCCCACATAATAATGCCACCACTGTGCCCCCACGTAATAATGCCCCCACATAATAATGCCCCCACTGTGCCCCCACATAATAATGCCCCCACATAATAATGCCCCCCACATAATGCCCCCACTGTGCCCTCACATAATGCCCCCACATAATAATGCCAACACTGTGCCCCCACATACTAATGTCACCACTGTGCCCCACATAATTCCCCCACTGTGCCCCCACATAATAATGCCCCCACTGTGTCCCCACATAATAATGCCCCCACATAATAATGTCACCACTGTGCCCCCACATAATGCCCCCAGTGTACCCCCACATAATAATGCTCCCACATAATAATGCCCCCCACATAATAATGTCACCACTGTGCCCCCACATAATGCCACCACTGTGCCCCCACATAATGCCACCACTGTGCCCCCACATAATGCCCCAGTGTGTCCCCATATAATAATGCCTCCACTGTGTCCCCATATAATGTCCCCACTGTGCCCCCCACATAATGCCCCCACTGTGCCCTCACATAATAATGCCCCCACGTAATAATGCCACCACTGTCCCCCATACTACTGTCACCACTGTGCCCCCACATAATGCCACCACTGTGCCCCCACATAATAATTCCCCCAGTGTCCCCACATAATAATGCCACCACTGTGCCCCCACATAATAATGCCCCCACTGTGCCCCCCATACTACTGTCACCACTGTGCCCCCACATAATAATGCCACCACTGTGCCCCCCATACTACTGTCACCACTGTGCCCCCACATAATAATGCCACCACTGTGCCCCCACATAATTCCCCGTGTCCCCACATAATAATGCCACCACTGTGCCCCCACGTAATAATGCCCCCACATAATAATGTCACCACTGTGCCCCCACATAATAATGCCCCCACTGTGCCCCCACGTAATAATGCCACCACTGTGCCCCCACATAATAATGCCCCCACATAATAATGCCCCCACTGTGCCCCCACGTAATAATGCCCCCACTGTGCCCCCACGTAATAATGCCCCCACATAATAATGCCACCACTGTGCCCCCACGTAATAATGCCCCCACTGTGCCCCCACATAATGCCCCCTGTGTCCCCACATAATAATGCCACCACTGTGCCCCCAACATAGTAATGCCACAACTGTGCCCCCCATATAATAGTGCATCCACATAATGCCCCAACTGTGCCCCCCACATAATGTCCATACTGTGCCCCTACATAGTAAAATGTTAGCACCAAACTGTGTTCCCGGCATGTCAGTTCATTCACCCGCGCTGCAGTTGGTTCCTCTCCCCCTCATGTTTCGCACATTCACAACAGTACTTCCAGCCGGGCCTCTGGCCATGTTCTAAGGGTACGCTTGCACGCTCCCGCCCTCTTAAAGACCAGCGCGTGCACTTGCTATTTCCTACCCAGCCAATGGTTTTGAGGAATCATGTATATATTGCTTCTTCTCCACTGGAGAGGTGCCTGAGCAACCTTCCTGTTTCAGTCTATGTTGTGTAAGGTCGCATATAAGTGCAGGTCCTGCCTGCTGTACTCCAAGTACAAACCCTTCCTGCTACACTCTGAAGCAAATCCTGCCTGCTGCACTCTGAAGCAAATCCTGCCTGCTGCACTCTGAAGCAAATCCTGACTGCTGCAGTCTGACACAAGCTCTGCCTCTGGCTCCATCCAGTCTGTCCTTCGGGTCCAGCTGCTGCGCGTCCGTTGGTCTGTCCTGGAGTGGCACCTGGCTAGCGTTCATCGGGAGCCATGACTAACCTCACCATGAGGCTCTAGTGAAGTCAGGTGATCGCTTAGTCATGCCCCTCCAGACTCTCCACGGTCCGTGGCACAGTGCTTCCACAAACCACGATCGTGACATAATTCCACCACTGTGACCCCCCACATTGTAATAACGCCCCCAACTGTGCCCCTTACAAAGTAAAATGCCTCTTTTGTGCCCTGTAAATGGTACAGACCTCTGGAATACATTAATGCCGTGTGCAAGTGCCCTAAAAATGTGTCCACATTTTCCCCCTAGAAAGTAATAATGTCTCCGTGTGCCACTTTGACAGTCACAATACCTCAAGTGTCAGGAAAAGAAAAGGAGACTTTAGGCTGGCAAACTGCTATCACATGTGCAGGGGGCTTATCTTAGCTATCTCGCCACTGCCAACAATGTGTTGAAAAACAGCAAACAAGGCTATTGACCTATCAATTTCCCGCAGGGGCTTATTTTAGTTATCCCACTGCTGCCAGCAATATGTCACGAACTGCAGGGATTTATGTACATCCCACTTTCCTGTTCTGCTTTGGAACTTGCAGCTCTCTGGCGCCCTCCTTACCCTCAGGTCAGTCAGGGAACTGAACCTAGGATATTTGGTTGCCAGATGGGCCGCTTCACTGTGAACTGGCTATCAGGCACGCTGCAGCTAGGGAATCATAAATGCTCTGGCCGCAGCCCAACATTATGAAATCCGTTCCATCGCTGCCAGCACTACCCACCTAGCCCAGAACACACTTCGCTGGCACCAGCACCAGCTCTGTCGAAGCACGTTCCAGATATGTAATATTCATATTTCTGTCACTGATTGTGCCCAAGTTATGCCCTCTTTACTATCTCCCATATATACAAAGGAAAAGCACATGGTTTTTGGCCTGCTCTTGGCTAATTAACATTCTGGAGGGAAGAGGAAGGGATGAGAGGAGTGTAGAGTTACAGGCTGTGAGTGAAGAAGCTAGGTAGAACAGCCTGCTGACGGTGGGAGGGAAGCCTGACTGCAGCCATGAAGGTAGCAGAAAGTTCTAGAAAGGCATGTGAATTAACAAGGAAAACCATTAGTCATTTTTACATTATCGTGACACCTCCCCCTTCTAAAGTGCGCTAAGGAGGCAGGGAAAACCCATCGGCATTGCCATGCTTGCTGCCCTTTTTGTGTTGTACGGTAAAGTCGTACTGCTGGAGGGCAAGGCTCCAGCGTAGCAACCATCCGTTGATTCCAGACACTGTGTGCAGCCAGCTCAGAGGCTTGTAGTCGGTTACCACAGTGAAGGTGCGCCTGTACAGGTAGGGCTGCAAATGTTGCAGTGCCCAGACCATGGCCTGGCACTCCTTCTCGATGGTGGAGTATGCCACTTCCCTCGGCAGAAGTTTCCGGCTCAGGTACAACACGTTGTGCTCTTGGTTCCCCGAGTTGACCTGGCTGAGCACAACACCGAGGCCAAACTCGCTGGCGTCGGTCTGTACTAGGAATGGTCGACTGCTGTTGACTGCTTTCAACACTGGAGAGGTGCACAGGGCTGTTTTCAAAGCTCGGAAGGCCGCCTCACAGCCGTCTGTCCAGGTGACTGTTTGGGGTAGCTTCCGCTTGGTGAGGTCCGTCAAGGGATTTGCAAGGCTGCTATAGTTCTGTATGAACCGCCTATAGTACCCTGCAGTGCTCAAAAAGGACAACACCTGTTTCTTGGTCCTGGGTGTGGGCCAACACACGACTGCGTCCACTTTCTCAGGCTCTGGACTCATGGAACCCCTGCCTACCCGGTGCCCCAGGTAGTGTACTTTGCTCATGCCCATCTGTCACTTTCCCGGCTTGATGGTCAGGCCTGCCTGGAGAATACGCTTGAGCATATCCTGGAGGTGCTGAAGGTGATCCTCCCAGGTGGAACTGAAGGCGGCAATGTCATCCAGCTAAGCCACTGCATACTTCTCCAGTCCCCGAAGCAGGTGGTTGACCATCCGCTGGAAAGTGGCAGGGGCATTTTTCATGCTGGAGGGCATGACCATAGACTCGTACAGTCCAAAGGGGGTGATAAATGCGGATCTCTCCTGCGCCGCAGGGCTCAGGGGAATCTGCCAGTATCTCCGACTCAAATACATGATGGATATGTATTTTGCATTCACCAACCGCTCAAGCAGATCCTTGATGCGCGGCATCGGGTGTGCATCAGAGGTTGTGATGGCGTTGAGCCCCCTTTAGTCCACGCAGAACCGGGTGGTCCAATCCTTTTTGGGCACGAGAACTACAGGTGAGGCCCACGCGCTCTTGGACCATTAAATCACCCCCAGTTGCAACATTTCATCGATCTCTTGGCGCATAACCTGCTGCACCTCCTCAGAGATCCGATAAGGTGTTCGCTGTAGTGGGGCGATTCCCGGTGTCCACCTCTTGGACCGTTAACTCAGTCCTTCCAGGTCGGTTGGAGAACACGGCCCGGAAGGGTTCCAGCATGGTCCGCAGTTGCGACCGCTGGGATTCGGACAGTGATGAGCTTACCTCCATGTCCTCGATGGACCCACCGGCCTTGGCTTGAGCCAGCATGTCCAGGAGGAGGTCTTCCTCCCTGTCCTCGGGCAGGCTGCAGACCGGTAGGACTTAGGCTTCACGTTCGTGATGAGCCTTTATCATGTTGACATGAAAGGCCTTGCTCCTACCCCGAGCTTGGTCAAGCATGACCACGTAGGTGACTGGGTTGAGCTGTTGGTGGATGACGTACGAGCCTTCCCAGGCTGCTTGAAGCTTATCCTTTGGTACGGGGACCAGCATCCACACCTTTTGACCCACCTGGTAGGTCCGCTCCCGGGCGTTCTGGTCGTACCAGTGCTTCTGGTCAGCCTGAGCCTGCGCTATGTTGTCATGCACCAACTGCATCAAGGTCGGCATCTTGTCATGGAAGCGCATGACATAATCCACGATGGACACTTCAGAAGGGTTCAGCTCACCTTCCCAGGATTCTCTTACCAACCCAAGGCGTCCCCGGACTCGCCTGCCGTACAGGAGCTCGAAGGGGGAGAACCCTGTCGAGGCCTGCGGAACTTCTCGGTAAGCGAATAGCAGGTGTGGGAGGTACCGCTCCCAGTCGCGCCCTTGGGGCTCAACCAGCATGCGGAGCATCTGTTTGAGGGTACCGTTGAAGCGTTCACACAAGCCATTGGTCTGTGATATGCACTCGATACGTGCTGCGTCACCTGCATTTTCTTACAGAGAGTCTCCATTAGGCAAGACATGAATTGGGTCCCTTGATCGGTAAGCATTTCCCTGGGAAATCCTACCCTTGAAAAGATGGTCACCAGTGCATCCGTCCTGGTTGAGGACAGAGCTACTGCCTCTGGGTACCAGGTAGCATAGTCTACCACGGTGAGAATGTATTGCTATCCAGAGCTGCTGGGGACAGCCAGCGGGCCTACAATGTCCACCGCAATTCTCTGGAAAGGCTCCTCCATCACTGGCAAAGGGATCAGGGAGCATTAATAGCAGGCTCCGCCTTACCCACTCTTTGACAGGTGACACAGGAGCGGCAGTAGTTGGTTACATCTGTCCCTATCTTGGGCCAATAGAAGTGTTGAGACAGCCGTGCCTTAGATTTGCTGACCCCCAAGTGTCCAGCGAGTGGAATCTCATGGGCAATCCGTAACAACTCAGCCCTAAATAGATAGGGGACGACCACTCCTTTTGGGATTCTTCGGGTACTGTCTCCATGTTCCCAGAACACCCTCTCCTTATCAAGCATGGTGATAGGCGTCTCGGCGAGGTATCTCAATTTCTCCAGGCTCGCATCTGAGAGCAGAGCGGCCTGGAACTCCTGGCTGGAGGCAGCCAGAAGTGACATCAAGGTCCCCTCCTCACTGGGACCTGCTCTTGATCCACCTCTGGTTCAGTCACTCCTGTGGCAGAGGAGGGTCCAGAAGGCAGGGTGTTACCTGTGTTTCGGGCACTCTGACTGCGGGTGACAGCAGCTACGTAGGCTGTCTCCCCGGGGATTTCTACAGACCCATCAGCCGGCGCTGCTATGGGCTCTACCTCCCCATCCACCCCCATCACTTCAGGAGCAGTGCTACTTATGGGCCAGTTACCTTCCTCAGTGGTACTGGTCAGTTGCATGGTATCACCTTCCTCACGGTCCCCATGTATCTCCCCATTTCCTGTAGCACCGACGCTTGCCCCTGCTAGGGGTCCCTCAGCCATCTCACTCCGCAGAGCGACGGGGCTCAGCACTCCTGTACCTGTGGACACATCAGCCTTTGCAGAAGAATGGTTATCAGGTTCAGTTGACACATTTACATCATTCCTAGGGAGAAAATGGTTATCAGATGCATCATTACTAGATAAAGCATGGTCAGGCAACACATTCAGTTTCCCATCATCATTATCATCAGGGTTAGCATTACTCTCATTATCAGATTGGGGAGGGGTGTCAGACATAATATGCAACCATCCTCCCCAAATCAGTCCCCAACAAAACATCAGTAGGCAGGTTTACAGACATCCCCACTTCCTTCACCCTGCTCCTGGCACCCCAATCAATGAAAACCCAGGCCATCGGCAAGGGGTAACAGACGCCCCAATCCCGGTGACAGTCAGGGTTTTCCCTGGAATAAACTCTTCAGGGGCCGCCAGTCCGGGTCAGATGAGGGTTCGTTCGGCCCTGGTGTCCTTGAGGCCTCTAGCGAGACAGGCCCACACACAGACATGCTGCACATTGTCATTGACCCTCCCGACCACCCCACCCACCAAAAGAACAGATGCATTGGGTCCGGAAGCCTTGGCTGGGGGGTTCTTCTGCCTCTCCGGACAGGTGGCACTGATATGACCAGTCCGATTGCAGGATTGCGAGTGTCTGAAGTAGGCCTGGTTTTGGCAAAAGAGGCAGGGCCTCCGGAGTGACGGCTGGCAGGGGCACTGAGGTTGGTTGCAGGCTTACCCCCTCTCCAGCTGGCGGTGACTGACTTCCGTGTCTCCAGTTTCCGGTTGGACTCATAGGTGTCGGCGAACTGCGCTGCTTTGTCCGAATTCGTTGGCTCTCGGTCCAGTATAAATTGTTGGACCTCAGCTGGGCAAAGATATAAGAACTGGTCTTTGATCATCAGGTCCCTCAGCAGCTCAAAGGAGGATGCTAACAGTCCATGGATCCACTGGTTAAAGTGGTTCCTGAGTCCTTGCACCACACTGCTGTAACTGTCGTGTGGGCCACGTTGGAGGTTCCGGAACTTCTTGCGGTATACCTCAGGGGTCAACCAGTATTTGGCGATCAGGGCCTGCTTGATGGCATCATAGCTGCCATCTTGGTCTTGCGGGAGAGAAGCAAACGCCTCCAGAGCTTTGACTTTTAGCCCTGGGGTCAAGTACCTGGTCCATAGGAAGCTGATACTGTCTGCAGGCTTTCACAAAGGCCCGCAGAAAAGTTTCCAAGTCCCGTCTTTTTCCATCACGTGAAAGTACTCTGGCCAGGGCTTCGGAATCTGAGCGCTGTTGGGCTCACTGCTCCGGGCTGTGGAGGGTATTTCCCCCTGCCGGGCCATCTCCAGTTCATGGTCTCTCTCATCTTGGGCCTCCCGCTGCTCGGCCTCTCGCTGGGATTGGCACTCGGCTCTCGCAGCCTCTCGCTGGGCTTGGCGCTCTGCTCTCTCCAGAGCTTGCTGGATCAGCAGCAATCGTCTGTCCGTATCTTCAGCAGGGCAGTGTTGCAGGGCCAGTTACAGATAGCGGTCCCCAGCTCCCTGGCTGTAGGTAAGGCCGTCCTGCACCAGCTGGACCTCCGCAGCTGCACCATCAGCACTGGTGCTGCCTTCTGCATCCACTAGGTCCTGGGGATGGTCCTGACTCTCTTCCCATTGCACCAGAGCCGCGACCAGCTGTTCTCTGCTTTTGTCAGCGGCGTCAATCTGGTTTGACGTGCACAGGGCCATAAGGGCGTCCTTGTTCAGCCGCTTATAATGAAATTCTCCCTGCTTAGCCATGGTTGCCAGATAGGATAGAAAAACAAAGAGGAGGGAGGGGGTAATCGCAAGTACACACAATTGTCTCAGGACTACTAAACACTGAGTACGTTCTCCAAACCATTGCTGCAGGGTCCTCGGAAGAACTGAGCAAGTTTTAGAGAGGAATGATTGATCAGACCAGATCACTAATGCTCTATGAGCCCACCGCTCTGTCACCAAATGTCATGAAAAGGGGTGACCTTTGGCCGGCACACGGCTATCACATGTGCAGGGGGCTTATCTTAGCTATTCCACCGCTGGCACCGATGTGATGAAAACACAAACAAGGCTGTTGACCTATCAATTTACCACAGGGGCTTATTGCAGTTATCCAACTGCTGCCACAACATATCACAAACTGCAGGGATTTATGTATATCCTACTTTCTAGTTCCGCTTTGGAACTTGCAGCTCTCCGGCGCCCCTTTACCCTCAGGTCAGTCAGGGAACTGCATCTAGGATATTTGGTCGCCGGATGGGCAGCTTACTGTGGACTGGCTATGAGGCACGCTGCAGTGAGGGAATTATAAATGCTCTGGCCGCAGCCAAACAATCAGCTTATAAAACCTGTTCCGTCGCTGCCAGCACTACCCACCTAGCCCAGAACACACTTCGCTGCCACCAGCTCCGATTTCTTAATAATTAAAGAGGGTTCGAAGCTAACCCAAATTAGTAGCGTAATCAACTTCAGGCACATGCAATTCATTAATAGAGCATATAGAATGATTAGTAAATTTATATTTTACTCCAAAAAGGTAGGCAGTGTTTACAGAAGGTATAAAAAGATTTTACAAGATGAGACAATTAAAGTATGTACAAAGCATAATTGCAAAATAAAGAGGATTAACACAGAAATAAACAAACACTCATGTTGCTTAGATGAGTCCAGGCTAACCATCAAAATGCATGGAGGGTCTTGTTGCAACAGCTCCCAGGCAGTGTCTGAGGGCTGGACTAACTGGCAGGAACTTATACTGGTAGGCTGTAACGTCACTAAAGGGGGTTGAGCTACCAGTATCCTCCCCTTTTCTCTAAGTTGCAGTTTTGGTTCTGAAAACTTCTTGGGTACGTAACTGGGCAGGAGAACCTAGCAGAATAACGGCAGAACCATCATTCATCTAGTCTTGAAATTAGCTTACTTTTGACTCCTAACACTGGCTGTCTATTCAACTCTGTTCAGGAGAAATCCATTTCTCGGGTTCTGCTGGCGCTGGAACGGGGAAAAACAAGGTCTATGAATCTCCGTCGACGCACGTTCCAGATAAGTAATTTTCATTTTTCTGTCACTGATTGGCCCCGAGTTATACCCTCTTTACTATCTCCCATATATACAAAGGAAAAGCACATGGTTTTGGGACAAAGACTGTGCTTGGCTAATTAACATTCCTGAGGGAGAAGGGAAGAGGAAAGAGTGTAGAGTTACAGGCTGTGAGTGAAAAAGCTAGGGAGAAAAGCCTGCTGACGGTGGAAGGGAAGCCTGAGTCTGCAGCTATGAAGGTAGCAGAAAGTTCTCGAAAGTGGGTTAATAAGGGAAATCATAGGTGATATTCACATTATCGTGACAGCGATTACGTCAGAGGTTTGCACATGGCCGCGGTCTGCATGCTGTTTGTGTTCTACACCATCCCAGAGGAATCAAAGAAAGAGACTGTGTTACAGAACCACTCAGCACCCAGAATATGTTGTGCAGTATTATGTATGTATAATAGGTTCCATGTAAGATGCATGTCCCTAATGCATCAGTTCACAGGCTGCACCCCTGGGCAGAGGGGTCCGCCCTCCCCCACCTTTGTAATTTCCACAGTAAACATCGGCAGGCTCCGGCCACCTGCGGCTTTTGTAATGCATGTCTGGCCTGCCACTTTTCTATTGGCCGGCCCTCTGTATCTGTGTGATATATTCTGTGTCCTGTGAGTAAAGTGTTGTCAGACTGGAAATACGTGGAGAAGCAGTGATCTTTTATATGCGCCCATGTAACCAAGGAATTCCAGCGAGTGTCTTTCATACAGACTCCAGCCAACATAGAGCGGACCTCCGAAAACACAGGGTGGTACTGAAGGAGGTACCCCAGCTTGGTAGACCCCATTACAGACTGTTTCTGCATTCCAACGTACTCAAGCCAAGCGAGTCCGGATACATCAGCACGATCGGGAGACTGTGCATTTCGTTCCTCCGTAACAGAGCCAGAGACCTTGTTCACGATCTACGACACCAGCGGGAGATATTCCAGCCTCTCGCCAATAAGAACTTCAAGCGATAAGTTACCTCTTTCGTACACCTTTTTCCCCCAAATAGTGTTTTTGTTCAAATCAAGTTGTTGCTTCAGTGTTCCTGTGACATTTCGTTGTTGATCTTATCTCTCTGTGCGGAGTATGCCTTGTACGTCAATAACCTGTATAAGTAAATTCTGTTAACCCTTTCTCTGCCTCTTCACTGCATCCCACGAACCTCACTCTAGTATCTTTACACTTTGGCGTAGTCGGCAGGCTGCAGTCTGATAGCATGGAGGCGGCAGAACAGGCAGCTGGGCCCAGAACCAGTATCTCCCTGGGGGCCATGTTAAGTACCTTGCCTAAATTTACGGGGTCCAATACTATGTTGTGTAGCTGGACGGAGCGCATGAGGGGCATGATGAGAATGCACCCTATGACCCCCGCGCTCGAGGTTGCCATTATGGCTTTGCATGGAGAGGCTAGAGACTCAGTGATGTTGCGTACTCCCCGAGACCGTGATATGTTTACCAAGGTACTCGAAATCTTAGAGGCGACCCATGGGGACCCCACTGACATAGGAGAACTTAGGATTCACCTGTTTAGCCACCTGCAAAGGAAGGGGGAGATGGTTACGCAGTATATGAATGCGCTGCAAGAGTTACACCCCATATATATAGCCATTGCTATAATAGACGGAGTGGGGATAGGGCCGGCAGACGTCGTGTTGCGTGACTTGGTGACTGGCTTGCGGGACGTCCTCATCTAGCAGACCCTGAGAGCGGGTGCTGACATAGGAAAAGAGGCCCTCTTACATGAACAGGAGCAGAGAGTGACGGTCCCGGTAAGAAAGGTCCAGAGTGGTGAAGCAGCAGTGAAGATAGTTGATGAACCCCAATAAGTTGAAGAGATGAGAAAGGAGCTGGTGAATATTCAAGGGGAATTGGTTCAGATCAAGGAGAAAGATGAAACTGGTCAGTACGCAGTCAGGGGCCAAGGAGATGCAGACGCCCGTAACGATGCCAGAAGGTTCCACAGAGGCCCTTCGCTTGCTATAACTGCGGGGAAGTAGGAAATATGGCTATGGAATGTCTATGGCGGAACGGGCCCCGGCCGCGCCGTCGGTTAAACTAGAGGGCTCCGAGCCTGGGGGACGTCGCCCGGAGTCAGAATGGAAAGGAAGTAGTGAAAGTCCCACAAATCTGGTGTCTACGTGTCCGCTGGTCTGGGCCGAGTTCGATGGAGGGGCCGTGCATTGCCTGGTGGATACTGGGTCTCAAGTGACCACGATGCCCGAAGCGTACTTCCGTCGACACTTCCCAGAGTCTCTACGGCCAGAGTGGGGACCGGTAGTAAAACTGACAGCGGCAAATCACTTGCCCATCCCGGTCGCAGGGGTGGTGTGGATGCAGGTCTCCTTGTGCGGGAAAGATCTTGGACGGGAGGGTATAGTGCTGACCCTGGGGGAAGTTGGTCACAGTCATACCATCACCCTGGGGATGAATATCCTGAAAGTTCAGAAAACTGCTCAACGATGAACCTTCTCATTTGTCCCTGAAACAGTGGAGTCCGCATACCCCCCAGCAAGAAGTATTTCAATGGCTAATTCATACAGCTCGAGCTCAGGAAGCCTCTAGTCATGGGGAATTGTTCGGAAAAGTGGTTATGCCAGCCTCCACTAAACTCACCCTACCACCAGGACAGACAGTACTGATTCTTCCAGTCCGAACACATGTCCCGTTAGAGGGGATAGAAGTACAGTTGGAACCCTCTGTAACTTAACAACTGCCTGCAGGACTCTTAGGGGCACGGACACTGGCCGTTGTATGTGAAGGGACGGTGCCTGTATGCTGCGTAAGTTTGACAGATCAGGAAATTGTTGTCCCATACAGGGGTGAAGTGGCACGGAGAGTGGGTATGCCAGAAGAAATCATACCGCCCCAGGCCATACAGAGAGGGATGCCGCAGACGACACACGAAAGGAGATGAGGGGAGCCGCAGTCGATATGCGACTGGAGGCAAGGAGCCGCAGAGTGGTGGGATCTGCAGACGACCTATAATAGGAGGAAAGCTGCAAATGAAGTGCAAAAGGAGGAGCAGAGAAGCAGCAGACACGCAAAAGGAGGAGAGGGGGAGCTGCAGCCGACACATGACAGGAGAGGAGACAAGGGAGCCACAGGCGATGCACAAAAGGAGGAGTGGAGAGCCGCAGCCGACACATGACAGGAGAGGAGCAAGGGAGCCACAGGCGATGCACAAAAGGAGGAGTGGAGAGCCGCAGCCGACACATGACAGGAGAGGAGACAAGGGAGCCACAGGCGATGCACAAAAGGAGGAGTGGAGACCGCAGCCGACACATGACAGGAGAGGAGACAAGGGAGCCACAGGCGATGCACAAAAGGAGGAGTGGAGAGCCGCAGCCGACACATGACAGGAGAGGAGACAAGGGAGCCACAGGCGATGCACAAAAGGAGGAGTGGAGAGCCGCAGCCGACACATGACAGGAGAGGAGACAAGGGAGCCACAGGCGATGCACAAAAGGAGGAGTGGAGAGCCGCAGCCGACACATGACAGGAGAGGAGACAAGGGAGCCACAGGCGATGCACAAAAGGAGGAGTGGAGAGCCGCAGCCGACACATGACAGGAGAGGAGACAAGGGAGCCGCAGCCGACACAAGACAGGAGAGGAGACAAGGGAGCCACAGACGACGCGCGACAGGAGAGGAGACAAGGGAGCCACAGACGACGTGCGACAGGAGAGGAGACAAGGGAGCCACAGGCGATGCACAAAAGGAGGAGGAGAGCCGCAGCAAAAGAGCAAAAGGAGAAGAGAAAGTAAAGCCAAAGAGACAGGCCGATATGAAGATGGCCTCCGATATGTGCTACGGATGTGATTCTTATGAGGGCCACGGCCTGTATGTATGACAAGGGCAACTGTACTACGTTGTCTTACCCTGAGCCCATAGGATAAGATTCCAACATTAGAATACAGTCAGGTGTAAAAAGGTAAGCAGATCATTAGGGGATGAAGCATACATACCGCTGATCACTATAGGGGGTGCCATACACACTGCTGAGCACCGGAGACCCCGGCACAGCATGTACACACCGCTGATCACTATAGGGGGCGCCATACAGTCCGCTGAGCACCAGAGACCCCGGCACAGTATGTACACACCGCTGATCACTATAGGGGGCGCCATACACACCGCTGAGCACCAGAGACCCCGGCACAGTATGTACACACCGCTGATCACTATAGGGGGCGCCATACAGTCCGCTGAGCACCAGAGACCCCGGCACAGTATGTACACACCGCTGAATACTATAGGGGGCGCCATACACACCGCTGAGCACCGGAGTCCCCGGCACAGTATGTACACAACGCTGAATACTATAGGGGGCGCCATACAGTCCGCTGAGCACCAGAGACCCCGGCACAGTATGTACACACCGCTGATCACTATAGGGGGCGCCATACACACCGCTGAGCACCGGAGACCCCGGCACAGTATGTACACACCGCTGATCACTATAGGGGGCGCCATACACACCGCTGAGCACCGGAGACCCAGGCACAGTATGTACACACCGCTGATCACTATAGGGGGCGCCATACACACCGCTGAGCACCGGAGACCCTGGCACAGTATGTACACACCGCTGATCACTATAGGGTGCGCCATACGACCCAGGCACAGTATGTACACACCGCTGATCACTATAGGGGGCGCCATACAGTCCGCTGAGCACCAGAGACCCCGGCACAGTATGTACACACCGCTGATCACTATAGGGGGCGCCATACACACCGCTGAGCACCGGAGACTCCAGCACAGTATGTACACACCGCTGATCACTATAGGGGGCGCCATACATTCCGCTAAGCACCAGAGACCCCGGCACAGTATGTACACACCGCTGATCACTATAGGGGGCGCCATACACACCGCTGAGCACCGGAGACCCCGGCACATTATGTACACACCGCTGATCACTATAGGGGGCGCCATACAGTCCGCTGAGCACCAGAGACCCCGGCACAGTATGTACACACCGCTGATCACTATAGGGGGCGCCATACACACCGCTGAGCACCGGAGACCCCGGCACATTATGTACACACCGCTGAATACTATAGGGGGCGCCATACAGTCCGCTAAGCACCAGAGACCCCGGCACAGTATGTACACACCGCTGATCACTATAGGGGGCGCCATACACACCGCTGAGCACCGGAGACCCCGGCACAGTATGTACACACCACTGAATACTATAGGGGGCGCCGTACAGTCCGCTGAGCACCAGAGACCCCGGCACAGTATGTACACACCGCTGATCACTATAGGGGGCGCCATACACACCGCTGAGCACCGGAGACCCCAGCACAGTATGTACACACCGCTGATCACTATAGGGGGCGCCATACACACCGCTGAGCACCGGAGACCCAGGCACAGTATGTACACACCGCTGATCACTATAGGGGGAGCCATACAGTCCGCTGAGCACCGGAGACCCCGGCACAGTATGTACCAGGGCTGTGGAGTCGGAGTCGTGGAGTCGGTGCTCATTTTGGTGGAGTCGGAGTTGGAGTCGGTATAAAATGGACCGACTCCGACTCCTAAAATATATAATAAATTGGGTACAGTAATTCAATGCAGGATGTGCTGAATATTTTTTTATAGGAGTTTGGGAAAGTTATGAAATGTCCTATAAATGACTGTTATATTCCTGATCTAAGGCTACATTCACACACAGCGTTTTTCCTGTGTTTTTTGAGGATACGTTTTTCAGCTGCAAAAGCTGATCATCTTTTTAAAAAACTGCATCACCTGAAAGGTTTTTGAGCTCATAGATAATGTTTTCAATAGCAAAAGCAGATTAGAAATCTGCTCTATCCATTTATCCATATCTGTCTCCATATCGTATCTGTACCAAAAAGAATGAAAACCGGGTAGTACACCAATATATATTCTGTTCTATCTAAATATCTGGATTATTGGATCATAAAAATGATTAAATGTCTGATGTTCACATTGTACTACAATAAATTTTTCACTTAAAAATAAGCAATATGTGTGGGAGTCTGAGTCGTGGAGTCGGAGTCGGTGTAAGGGAAATTGAGGAGTCGGAGTCGGAGGTTTGGCTTACCGACTCCACAGCCCTGGTATGTACACACCGCTGATCACTATAGGGGGCGCCATACACACCGCTGAGCACCGGAGACCCTGGCACAGTATGTACACACCGCTGATCACTATAGGGGGCGCCATACACACCGCTGAGCACCGGAGACCCCGGCACAGTATGTACACACCGCTGATCACTATAGGGGGCGCCATACACACCGCTGAGCACCGGAGACCCTGGCACAGTATGTACACACCGCTGATCACTATAGGGGGCGCCATACACACTGCTGAGCACCGGAGACCCCGGCACAGTATGTACACACCGCTGAATACTATAGGGGGTGCCATACAGTCCGCTGAGCACCAGAGACCCCCGCACCGTGTGTACACACCGCTGATCACTGGCGCCATACACACCGCTGAGCACCGGAGACCCCGGAACAGTATGTACACACTGCTGATCACTACAGGGGGCGCCATACATTCCGCTAAGCACCGGAGACCCCCGCACCATATGTACACACCGCTGATCAATATATGGGGCGCCATACACACCCCACCGCTGAGCACCGGAGACCCCGGCACAGTATGTACACACCACTGATCACTATAGGGGGCGTCATACACACCCCTGAGCACCGGAGACCCCCGCACAGTATGTACACACCGCTGATCACTATAGGGGGCGCCATACACACCGCTGAGCACCAGAGACCCCGGTATGTAAACACCTCAGATCACTATAGGGGGTGTCATACACCCCATCCCACCTGCTCCCCACACTTTTCCCATCCCTAACCCACCTCTTCAACCTATCACTAACTTCTGGTACCTTCACTTCTGCTTTCAAACATGCCACAATCACGCCTATCCTTAAAAAGCCAACCCTCAACCCAACCGCTATGTCCGGCTATCGCCCAATATCGCTGCTCCCATTCGCTTCTAAAATCCTGGAGCAGCACGTCTACGCTGAACTTTCCTCCCACCTATCATCTAACTTGCTCTTTGACAATCTACAATCTGGTTTCCGCCCCCATCACTCCACTGAGACTGCTCTGACCAAAATTACCAACGACCTACTTACAGCCAAAGCTAAACGGACAATACTCTATACTCCTCCTTCTAGTCCTCTGCCTTCCACACAGTTGACCACTACCTCCTACTACAGATCCTCTCCTCCTTTGGCATCAAAGACCTCGCCCTATCCTGGATCTCCTCATACCTTTCCAACCGCACATTCAGCATCTCCCACTCCCACACCACCTCCTCATCCCACCCTCTCTATGTTGGTGTCTCTCAAGGCTCTCTGTTCTAGGACCTCTACTCTTCTCAATCTACACACTTGGCCTGGGGCAACTTAAAGTCCAATGGATTCCAGTACCACCTTTATGCCGATGATACTCAGATCTACCTCTCTGGCCCAGACGTCACCTCGCTGCTCTCCAGAATCCCAGAGTGTCTATCAGCCATATCCTCCTTCTCCTCCTGCTTCCTCAAACTCAATGTGGGCAAATCTGAACTCATCATCTTTCCTACATCTCACAGATCTTCCTTACCCGACCTATCACAATTAATTACATCACGCTTTCCCCCGTACCGAGAGTCCGCTGCCTCGGAGTAACCCTTGACTCTGCCCTGTCCTTTCCATTACACATCCAAGATCTCGCCACCTCCTGTTGCCTCCAGCTCAAAAATATTTTCAGAATCCGTCCTTTCCTCAACCCTCACTCTACTAAAATGCTTGTGCATGCCCTCATCATCTCCCGCCTCGACTACTGCAACATCCTTTTCTGTGGTCTCCCTGCTAACACCCTCGCACCTCTCCAGTCCATCCTCAACTCTGCTGTCCAACTAATTCATCTCTCTCCTCGCTACTCCTCCGCTTCTCCCCTCTGCAAATCTCTTCACTGGCTCCCATTCCCTCAGCATGTATAGGTCAAATTACTAATACTGACCTACAAGGCCATCTATAACCTGTCTCCTCCCTATATCTCTGAACTAATCTCCCGACATCTACCCTCACGTAATCTTCGATCCTCCCAAGACCTCATTCTCTCCTCCACACTTATTCACTCCTCACCCAACCGCCTCCAAGATTTCTCCCGAATGGCCCCCATCCTCTGGAATTCTGTGCCCCAACATGTCCGAATATCAACCACACTCGGATACTTCAGATGGAACCTGAAAACCCACCTCTTCAGGAAAGCCTACAGCCTGCAATGACCCCACTGCCTCCTCACCATCACTAGAGCCACCGCCTCACCATCACCGGAGCTACCGCCTCACCAACACCTGAGCGGCTGCAACCCCCCAACCTGCTGTCTCCTACCCCACCATCCTGTAGCATGTGAGCCCGAAAGGGCAGGGTCCTTTCCCCTCTATATCAGTCTGTCATTGTTAGTTTGTTTACTGTAAGTGATATCTGTAATTTGTATGTAACCCCTTCTCATGTGCAGCACCATGGAATCAATGGCGCTATATAAATAATAATAATAATACACACCGCTGATCACTATAGGGGGCGCCATACACACCGCTGAGCACCGGAGACCCCGGCACAGTATGTACACACCGTGGATCACTATAGGGGGCGCCATACATTCCGCTGAGCATCGGAGACCCCGGCACAGTACGTACACACCACTGATCACTATAGGGGGCGCCATACACACCACTGAGCACCGGAGACCCCGGCACAGTATGTACACACCGTGGATCACTATAGGGGGCGCCATACATTCCGCTGAGCACCGGAGACCCTGGCACAGTATGTACATACCGCTGATCACTATAGGGGGCGCCATACACACCGCTGAGCACGGGAGACCCCCGCACCATATGTACACACTGCTGATCAATATAGGGGGCGCCAAACACACCCCTGAGCAACGGAGACCCCGGCAAAGTATGTACACACCGCTGATCACTATAGGGGGCGCCATACACACCCCTGAGCATCGGAGACCCCGGCACAGTATGTACACACAGCTGATCATGTGGGGGGCACCGCAGATCTCTCGTACACAGAAGCTGTCCACACAACAACAGTGAAGTGTAAACATTACATCTACGACAATGCACGGCAGCAGAACTTGAACAATAACAAGAAAGCAGCAGAAGAAGGACATTTACTGACACCGGTGACAGAGGTTCACATGTCACAACTCGAATATGGGGTACAGCGGAGTCCGGGGGCCCTGTCCACCAAGGATTCTATAAGGAGGAGTCATCCACGGCATCAACTGGGATTATCCGCCTTCATCTTCCGAAGATCTTCAGGAAGGAAGCGGAAGAGGCGCCAGCCCTCCTCCTGAGACAGGTCCCGGGCCCCACGGGAGCAGTAGAAGGAGATGGCGGACTTGTTCCAATCCAGGACAGAGAGTTGCAGACGAGCACACCCCAGTGTCAGGCAGAGCTAGAGAGGGACAAGGAGGAGAGACCTCAACATCAGGCAGCGCAAGAGAGGGACAAGAACGAGAGACCACAACGTCAGGCAGAGCTGGAGAGGGACAAGGAGGAGAAACCCCAACATCAGGCAGAGCTTGAGAAGGACAAGGAGGAGAGACCCCAACGTCAGGCAGAGCAAGAGAGTGACAAGGAGGAGAGACCCCAATGTCAGGCAGAGCTGGAGAGGGACAAGGAGGAGAGACCCCAATGTCAGGCAGAGCTGGAGAGGGACAAGGAGGAGAGACCCCAATGTTAGGCAGAGCTGGAGAGGGACAAGGAGGAGAGACCCCAACGTCAGGCAGAGCTGGGGAGGGACAAGGAGGAGAAACCCCATCATCAGGTAGAGTTGGAGAGGGACAAGGAGGAGAGACCCCAATGTCAGGCAGAGCTGGAGAGGGACAAGGAGGAGAGACCCCAATGTTAGGTAGAGCAATAGAGGGACAAGGAGAGGCCACAACGTCAGGCAGAGCTGGAGAGGGACAAGGAGGAGAAATCCCAATATCAGGCAGAGCTGGGGAGGGACAAGGAGGAGAGACCCCATCATCAGGCAGAGCAAGAGAGGGACAAGGAGAGGCCACGTCAGGCCGAGCTAGAGGGACAAGAAGGAGAGACCCCAACTTCAGGCAGATGAAGAGAGGGACAAGAAGAAGAGACCCCCAATAACAGGCAGAGAATGAGAGGGACAAGGAGGACAGACCCCAAAGACAAGCAGAGCTAGAAAGAGACAAGAAGGAGAGACCCCAACATCATGCAGATGAAGAGAGGGAGAAGGAGGAGAGACCCTAACTTCAGGCAGATGAAGAGAGGGACAAGAAGAGACCCCCAATAACAGGCAGACCTAGAGAGGGACAAGGAAGAGAGACCCCAATGACTGGCAGAGCTAGAGAGGGACAAGAAGGAGAGACCCCAATGTCATGGCAGAGCTAGAGAGGGACAAGGAGGAAAGACCCCAACGACAGGCAGAGCTAGAGAGGGACAAGGAGAAAAGACCTCAATGACAGGCAGGGCTAGAGAGGGACAAGGAGGTGAGACCCCAATGTCAGGCAGAGCTAGAGAGGGGCAAGGAGGAGAGACCCAAATGTCAGGCAGAGCTAGAGAGGGACAAGGAGGAAAGACCCCAACAGGAAGAGCTAGAGGGACAAGAAGGAGAGAACCCAACTTCAGGCAGATGAAGAGAGGCACAAGAAGACAAGACCCCCAATAAGAGGCAGAGCTACAGAGGGACCAGGAGAAGAAACTCCAAAGACAGGCAGAGCTAGAGAGGGACAAGGAGGAGAGACACCCCAACATCAGGCAGACCAAGAGAGGGACAAGGAAGAGAGACCCCAATGACAGGCAGAGCTAGCGAGGGACAAGGAGAGACCCCAATGTCAAGTAGAGCTAGAGAGGGACGAGGAGAAAAGACCCCATTGACAGGCAGAGCTAGAGAGGGACAAGGAGGAGAGACTCCAACCACAGGCAGGGCTGGAGAGGGACAAGAAAGAGAGACCCCAACGACAGGCAGGACTAGAGAGGGACAAGGAGGAGAGACCCCATCGACAGGCAGAGCTAGAGAGGGACAAGGAGGAGAGACCTCAATGACAGGCAAGACTAGAGAGGGACAAGGAGGAGACCCCAATGTCAACAGCCACATGGAGGATATAACTACTGAGAGATTATACAAGTCCCACGCCAGACAGTGGTGGATGCCGTGCGGTTACAGACTGGTGTCGGATTACCAGAGCCACCAAAGGATCACAATAATCTATAATGCTCTAACAACACAGTCGCCCCCTACAGTCAGATAAGTACAGTCCCACAGTCACTGACTACTCACCTCTGCGACAGCAGCAAACAGACGGGAGCCGATGCCTCTGCCTGCAAGACAGGAGAGATATACAGAGGACAGGAGCGTTACGCAGAGGGCAGGAGCAGTCATACTACCCCACTGCTGGTCACAGAACACACAACAGAAGGGAGACAGTGAGAAAAGCACGGCGAGAGCAGCTCTGTAGGTGACCAGAGCACAAGACAATGTAACAGCAGAATAGTTAGTGCAGATCTGGAGGTGACTGGAGAGAAATACTGAAATACTCTGTGCAGCTTCCCCAAGTACAGGTCTTAGGGCGAAGTTGCTTTCCTGCCGCACTGTTATGATTTGGTAACCGAGGAGGATGGCCGGGGCATAGGCTAGGAACCAGAACACCAGAAAGGGTGGTAACTTAGCGGATTGCAGACCCCTAAACTGACAACACAACTAGAATTAGCCGTGGGACGTCCCTACGATGCCCTAGACGCCTCGGCACAGCCAAAGAGTTAACTAAGCCTAAAGAAAGAAAGGGAAAAGCTAAACTGCCCCGGAGCAGACCCCAAAGCAATAGACAGCCCCCAAACATATACTGACGGTGAGACAAGATGAAGCACAAACGCAGGTAGGAAAATAGACTGACAAAGTCCAGAAACAGGAGGCGAGCACCATCACAACAGTCCACAAATCCGAACCATAACACGTGTATAAAAGAGACGCAGCCGGCAACACGACTGCTTTACCCTTAGCTGCACATTCATGGAAAAGGAGCTAATCCGCACAGCAAAAAACGGTGGAAAAGAGAGCGGCACTCACCGGGTGGTGTAGTCAAGGCGTTATTATAAAAGCATATCAGCGGGAGAACGGGTGCAGAAAGGAGAGAGCAACGACAATCGTTTCGCGCAGCAAAGGCGCCTCCACAGGTCACATAGAGAGCTGCAGCCGGCCAAGGAGGAAATACCCACCACCAGAGGTCCGGACCCCTCCTCCCACCGGCGCCGCTCACCTGCTGAGCAATCAACAGCAAAAAAAGTACATAATTCACATGAATGGAAACAAAAAACATGATGCAGACAATGGTACCATAAATAAAAATGGAAAAAAAGAAAAAACAAAGCAGAAAAAGGCAAAAAAAATAATAATAATTCTTCACAAAAAAACAGACCTATCAATCCTGTCATTGAGCGCCATACGCTCTGACACACGGGTGTGCATAATCCACCTGGCCTCTCCTTTCAGTAAATTCCTCTTCAGATCACCTCCCCGTGAGGGTAGAGTAACCCTTTCTATGCCAGTAAATGATAATGCATGGGGATTGCCACCGTGTGCTTCTCTCATATGGTTAATAAGTCTGGGGACCCTTTGCCTGTCAGAATAGAATTGAGGTGCTCCCTGAGCCTGACATAAAGAGGACGTATCGTTTTCCCTATATAAAAAACTTACAAGGACAAAATAAAACACAAACAGCATGGGAGGTTTTACAAGAAATAAAGTCAGTGACATAATGAGTTACCGCACCGATACGCAAGCAATGGTGAAGAATGTGCTGAGAGCGGACACTGCCCACAGCGATCACCACCTGTCGGGGGCATCGGACTGAGCCCGTCACTCTGTGGCTCGCGATTATGTAGAAGAATGTCCTTTACACTGACACTTTTCCTACAGGCAAACAGAGGTCCTCACTCCACCACTCCTGATAAATCCGGATCGGGGCTTAGACTGTGCCGATTTCTACGGTTTGCAGACCTGACTGCCCCGTCCATAGGACCAGAATCAAGCGAAAAAACAAACCTCTCATCCTTCTTGCAGTTAACCCTTTTAGTCGCCTCCCCACTTGAGTTCTGATTAAACCTGGTCTGTGGTTTTTTAGCAGGTTTTCGGGGTGACCCCTCTTCAACAATCTGTTATATACAGTGGGGAAAAAAAGTATTTAGTCAGTCAGCAATAGTGCAAGTTCCACCACTTAAAAAGATGAGAGGCGTCTGTAATTTACATCATAGGTAGACCTCAACTATGGGAGACAAACTGAGAAAAAAAAATCCAGAAAATCACATTGTCTGTTTTTTTTTTCATTTTATTTGCATATTATGGTGGAAAATAAGTATTTGGTCAGAAACAAGCAATCAAGATTTCTGGCTCTCACAGACCTGTAACTTCTTCTTTAAGAGTCTCCTCTTTCCTCCACTCATTACCTGTAGTAATGGCACCTGTTTAAACTTGTTATCAGTATAAAAAGACACCTGTGCACACCCTCAAACAGTCTGACTCCAAACTCCACTATGGTGAAGACCAAAGAGCTGTCAAAGGACACCAGAAACAAAATTGTAGCCCTGCACCAGGCTGGGAAGACTGAATCTGCAATAGCCAACCAGCTTGGAGTGAAGAAATCAACTGTGGGAGCAATAATTAGAAAATGGAAGACATACAAGACCACTGATAATCTCCCTCGATCTGGTGCTCCATGCAAAATCCCACCCCGTGGGGTCAGAATGATCACAAGAACGGTGAGCAAAAATCCCAGAACCACGCGGGGGGACCTAGTGAATGAACTGCAGAGAGCTGGGACCAATGTAACAAGGCCTACCATATATAACACACTACGCCACCATGGACTCAGATCCTGCTGTGCCAGACGTGTCCCACTGCTTAAGCCTGTACATGTCCGGGCCCGTCTGAAGTTTGCTAGAGAGCATTTGGATGATCCAGAGGAGTTTTGGGAGAATGTCCTATGGTCTGATGAAACCAAACTGGAACTGTTTGGTAGAAACACAACTTGTCGTGTTTGGAGGAAAAAGAATACTGAGTTGCATCCATCAAACACCATACCTACTGTAAAGCATGGTGGTGGAAACATCATGCTTTGGGGCTGTTTCTCTGCAAAGGGGCCAGGACGACTGATCCGGGTACATGAAAGAATGAATGGGGCCATGTATCGTGAGATTTTGAGTGCAAACCTCCTTCCATCAGCAAGGGCATTGAAGATGAAACATGGCTGGGTCCTTCAACATGACAATGATCCAAAGCACACCGCCAGGGCAACGAAGGAGTGGCTTCGTAAGAAGCATTTCAAGGTCCTGGAGTGGCCTAGCCAGTCTCCAGATCTCAACCCTATAGAAAACCTTTGGAGGGAGTTGAAAGTCCGTGTTGCCAAGCGAAAAGCCAAAAACATCACTGCTCTAGAGGAGATCTGCATGGAGGAATGGGCCAACATACCAACAACAGTGTGTGGCAACCTTGTGAAGACTTACAGAAAACGTTTGACCTCTGTCATTGCCAACAAAGGATATATCACAAAGTATTGAGATGAAATTTTGTTTCTGACCAAATACTTATTTTCCACCATAATATGCAAATAAAATGAAAAAAAAACAGACAATGTGATTTTCTGGATTTTTTTTTCTCAGTTTGTCTCCCATAGTTGAGGTCTACCTATGATGTAAATCAGGGGTCCCCAACCGCCGGTCCGCGGCCCAGCACCGGGCCGTTGCAGTGCCCTTGCCGGTCCGCGGACACAAGGGGAGCCGGGGGGCGGTGCAGCAGCTGATACTCACCCTGCATCCCGCGGCGGCTTCATCCCGCGGCGGCTTCATCCCGCGGCGGCTTCATCCAGGGAGGGAGAGTGGGAGCGGAGCCATATACACAGGGGAGGGAGGGTGGAAGCCGAGCCATATATACAAGGGAGGGTGAGTGGGAGCAGAGCCATATATACAGGGGAGGGAGAGTGGGAGCGGAGCCATATATACAAGGGAGGGAGAGTGGGAGCGGAGCCATATATATAAGGGAGGGAGAGTGGGAGCGGAGCCATATATACAAGGGAGGGAGAGTGGAAGCCGAGCCATATATACAAGGGAGGGAGAGTGGAAGCCGAGCCATATATACAAGGGAGGGAGAGTGGGAGCAGAGCCATATATACAGGGGAGGGAGAGTGGGAGCGGAGCCATATATACAAGGGAGGGAGAGTGGGAGCGGAGCCATATATACAAGGGAGGGAGAGTGGGAGCGGAGCCATATATACAAGGGAGGGAGAATGGGAGCGGAGCCATATATATAAGGGAGGGAGAGTGGGAGCGGAGCCATATATACTAGGGAGGGAGAATGGGAGCGGAGCCATATATACAAGGGAGGGAGAGTGGGAGCGGAGCCATATACACAGGGGAGGGAGGGTGGAAGCCGAGCCATATATACAAGGGAGGGAGAGTGGGAGCAGAGCCATATATACAGGGGAGGGAGAGTGGGAGCGGAGCCATATATACAAGGGAGGGAGAGTGGGAGCAGAGCCGTATATACAAGGGAGGGAGAGTGGGAGCAGAGCCATATATACAGGGGAGGGAGAGTGGGAGTGGAGCCATATATACAAGGGAGGGAGAGTGGAAGCCGAGCCATATATACAAGGGAGGGAGAGTGGGAGCAGAGCCATATATACAGGGGAGGGAGAGTGGGAGCGGAGCCATATATACAAGGGAGGGAGAGTGGGAGCGGAGCCATATATACAGGGGAGGGAGAGTGGGAGCGAAGCCATGTATACAAGGGAGGGAGAGTGGGAGCGGAGCCATGCATACAGGATGGGACAGGGGAGCCATGTATACAGGATAGAAGAGTGGGAGCAGAGCCATGTATACAGGATGGGAGGATGGGAGCGGAGCCATGTATACAGGATGGGACAGGGGAGCCATGCATACAACAGGGGGAGCCACACAGAGCTGGACGGGGGGGACCACACATACATTTTCTGATGATTAGAAAATAATCAGCATGTACAGTACTCCAGTACAATTGTTCTTAAGTGCTCAATGCTCCATTTCCTTGTAGGTTCCAATCATCATTAGCAGTGACGGTCATCAGTAGAAGTAGCCCAGTGCTCCCACTGAAACAGAGAAACAAGCCAGGTGCTCCCACTCATTCAAAACCTATGGTGAGTTGAGTCACATTAAAAATGTTATAATTAAATGATAAATATGCACTGCTAAACTACAACCGCGTCCATAGCCCCGCCCCCTTATGACCAAAGCCCCGCCCCTGTCACACCTCCATCCCCGCCCTGCCGGGCCATGGAAGAATGGTCTTGGTTCAAGCCGGTCCCTGGTGCAAAAAAGGTTGGGGACCACTGATGTAAATTACAGACGCCTCTCATCTTTTTAAGTGGTGGAACTTGCACTATTGCTGACTGACTAAATACTTTTTTTCCCCACTGTAATTCTCGCGATTGGCCGACAAAGCCTTTCTGGGTATTAGTTATACGTTTCAGTCTAAGAATCTGTACGGTAAAGAGTTTCTCATGTAAGAAGGGTGATAACTGTTCTAGTGGGGCACGGCGTTCGTGGAGGATGGTTTACGGAAAGCTGAAGTACAGAGAGAACCCTCTCTAACCTCCAAGAGAACGTCCAAACATTCAACTTAGGTGCCACAAATTTGGAAGTAAATGACATATTCATGTCACCTAAATTGTTAAGATACTCCACAAAATTGTCAAATACATCTGGGGGGCCGTCCCACACCATGAATACATCGTCCACATATCTAATAGACATCCTGATGGGTTTCAAAAAGACGTTAGAAAGTGAATAGATATGCCTGTTCTCAAAAACAGCCAAAAAAAGACTGGTGAAAGTGCACGCCACCCGAGTCCCCATCGCCGTCCCGACCTGCTGTAGGGACCAAGTATTCTGAAATTTAAATGCATTGTGTCTCAAAACCAGACGGATCCCCTCACATACAAAGTCAAAGAATGCAGCGTCTGTGTCCGTTGTGGCTAAAATTTCCCTTATCACATCTACCCCTAGATCCTGGGGGATCTTAGTATAGAGACTATCCACATCAATGGACACAAGAGAAAAACCAGGCTGCCATTTAAAGTCATTGACAACTTTCAAAAAGTCTTTGGTGTCTTTTATATATGAGGAGATGTCGCCAAGAAGAGGACGAAGCAGCCAATCCATGTACTGGGAGAGAGGCTCCGTGAGAGACCCCATCCGGGACACAATGGGTCGGCCGGGAGGGCAGGACATAGACTTACGTATTTTAGGAATACAGTGCCAATAGGGATTTTGGGGAACTCCGGTAGCAAGCGTTCTGCTCATTTCTTGGGGATGACCCCTGATTCGACATATCTCCTGAGAAAAGAACGAAGGTCATTTTTAAATTTCCCCGTGGGATCGTTTCGAAGCCTCATGTAAGTATTAACGTCAGAAAGTTGTCTGGTGGCTTCATTCAGATAAAGTGACCTTGGAAAGAGCGCCGTGTTGCCCCCTTTATCTGCGGTTCTTACCACGACATCAGAGCACTTGGTGATCTCGGACAACGCTCGCGTCTCCTCAGGAGATGGAGGGAGCCCTCTTGTAAACCAAAGCCTCCACATCCTTCAATACCTGCGTCTCCAACAAATCAACCACATTGCCTGGAGAGAGCGGAGGCATAAACGTGGATTTTACACCCCGCAGGAAAGGTTTAACAGATTCAAAAACCCCTGCGTCATTGTGTTCTGCGGAAGCATTCACGTCACATCAACTGGTTAATAAAGCCGCATCTTCCCGGACGGCTGCAAACGGGGAGGGTGGGGTTGTTGCTATAGAAGGCATGTTTGGAGTAGAGTAGGAGGCTACGACCAGTTCTCATTTCAATGCCAGAACACCCCCCCCCTTGGACGTTCTGTTCAGAATATCTAGAAAACCGTGCAAACTAGTGACAGAAAGTAAATTACTTATTGTCATAATTCTGCAGCTCAGATATGTACTGAGATTATGTGAAAAGCCCAGACAACCCCTTTAACCATATGAGAGAAGCACACGGTGGCAATCCCCATGCATTATCATTTACTGGCATAGAAAGGGTTACTTTACCCTCACGGGGAGGTGATCTGAATAGGAATTTACTGAAAGGAGAGGCCAGGTGGATTATGCACAACCGTGCTTCAGAGCGTACGGGGCTCAATGAGAGGATTGATAGGTCTGGTTTTTTTGTGAAGAATTATCATTATTTTTTTGCCTTTTTCTGCTTTGTTTTTTCTTTTTTTCCATTTTTATTTATGGTACCATTGTCTGCATCATGTTTTTTGTTTCCATTCATGTGAATTATGTACTTTTTTTTGCTGTTTTGTTGATTGCTCAGCAGGTGAGCGGCGCCGGTGGGAGGAGGGGTCCGGACCTCTGGTTGTGGGTATTTCCTTGGCTGGCTACAGCTCACCATGTTACAATAAAGCCTTGACTACACCACCCGGTGAGTGCCGCTCTCTTTTCTACTATTTTTTGCTAGAAAATAGACTGAGCAAATGATGGGGCCCACACTGACAGGACAGGACAGGAAAGGAAAGACGCTGTCTGCAATAACGCAAAAAACCCTAAGAAAAATCCAACACGTCTGATATGCAAAAATACTGAGGCCACATGACCTCTCCCCCACTAGATCAGCATTCTGGTGTGAACTGGAAGCAAAGCAAAAGATACTGATATACCGGGGGATTAGCAATACTGAACAGACTGACATGAGCTGTGGCATATGGAACAGGGTCCAGCACAGGTCCCAGCAGGGAACAGGGCTGAACACACAGCAGCAAATCAGAAATCAGAGAAAGGCAAAAAATGGATCAAATGCAAAACGATTCCAGCAAATCACTTATCTGAAAGATGCAGGACAAAGCAGGAGGCAAACAGACTTCCAAAATGCACAGGAAGAAAACCAAATCACCGGCAACAACTGAGAGAAGGTTGCTCACTTAAATCTTCCCAGTCTGTAACAGCTGACCTCCAATCATCCTCTTCAGGTGATTGACTTCTGTCAACCAGACCAGCTCCAGTACCCGTAGCAACCACCTGAGGGAGCCCAACTCAGAAGCAAGTTCAAAAGTGTTCACAACGCCGCACAGTGTTTACTGTGCACTCCTCTGCTGAAACCCTCTGTGCTGCTGTGGGTGCAGCTGGAAGACAGGTACCTCGGTACTCCGGCATGACGTACAGGTCCTCCAGGTAGAGTGCTCGCCCCTCCCAGGTGCTATAGGTTAAGAACGACAGAGCATAGCCTACCAGCCGAGGTCCTGGAAGAGACAGAGGCAGATTAAACGAAGGATGGTCACCTGCTCTACATCCGCCATAATGGTAGTAGACTGTCCACCACACGGGGAGCAAAAACCGGGAACGAGACCGACGACATCCACCACACAGGGAGTAAAGACCGGGAAGGAGACTGATGACATCTACCACACGGGGAGCAAAAACCGGGAACGAGACCGACGACATCCACCACACGGGGAGTAAAGACCGGGAATGAAACAGATGACATCTACCACACGGGGAGCAAAAACCGGGAACGAGACCGATGACATCTACCACACGGGGAGTAAAGACCGGGAACGACACCGATAACATCCACCACACGGGGAGCAAAAACCGGGAACGAGACCGATGACATCTACCACACGGGGAGCAAAAACCGGGAACGACACCGACGACATCTACCACACGGGGAGTAAAGACCGGGAACGAAACAGACGACATCTACCACACAGGGAGCAAAGACCGGGAACGAAACAGACGACATCTACCACACAGGGAGCAAAAACCAGGAACGAAACAGACGACATCTACCACACAGGGAGCAAAAACCAGGAACGAGACCGATGATATCCACCACACGGGGAGTAAAGACCGGGAACGAGACCGATGACATCTACCACACGGGGGAGCAAAAACCGGGAACGAGCCCGATGACATCTACCACACGGGGGAGCAAAAACCGGGAACGAGACCGATGACATCTACCACACGGGGAGTAAAGACCGGGAACGACACCGATGACATCTACCACACGGGGAGCAAAAACCAGGAACGAAACAGACGACATCTACCACACAGGGAGCAAAGACCGGGAACGAGACCGATGACATCTACCACACGGGGAGTAAAGACCGGGAACGACACCGATGACATCTACCACACGGGGAGCAAAAACCGGGAACGAGACCGATGACATCTACCACACGGGGAGCAAAAACCAGGAACGAGACCAACGACATCCACCACACGGGGAGTAAAGACCGGGAACGAAACAGACGACATCTACCAGACGGGGAGCAAAAACCGGGAACGAAACAGACGACATCTACCAGACGGGGAGTAAAGACCGGGAACGACACCGATGACATCTACCACACGGGGAGCAAAAACCAGGAACAAGACCGACGACATCCACCACACGGGGAGTAAAGACCGGGAACGAAACAGACGACATCTACCAGACGGGGAGTAAAGACCGGGAACGACACCGATGACATCTACCACACGGGGAGCAAAAACCGGGAACGAGACCGACGACATCTACAACACGGGGAGCAAAAACCGGGAACGAGACCGATGACATCTACCACACGGGGAGTAAAGACCGGGAACGACACCGACGACATCTACCACACGGGGAGCAAAAACCGGGAACGAGACCGACGACATCTACCACACGGGGAGCAAAGACCGGGAACGAAACAGACGACATCTACCACACAGGGAGCAAAAACCGGGAACGAGACCGATGACATCTACCACACGGGGAGTAAAGACCGGGAACGAGACCGATGACATCTACCACACGGGGAGTAAAGACCGGGAACGAGACCGATGACATCTACCACACAGGGAGCAAAAACCAGGAACGAGACCGACGACATCCACCACACGGGGAGTAAAGACCGGGAACGAGACCGACGACATCCACCACACGGAGGGTAAAGACCGGGAACGAGACCGATGACATCCACCACACGGGGAGCAAAAACCGGGAACGAGACCGATGACATCCACCACACGGAGGGTAAAGACCGGGAACGACACAGACGACATCTACCACACGGGGAGCAAAGACCGGGAACGAGACCGACGACATCCACCACACGGGGAGCAAAGACCGGGAACGAGACCGACGACATCTACCACACGGGGAGCAAAGACCGGGAACGAGACCGACGACATCCACCACACGGGGAGCAAAGACCGGGAACGAGACCGACGACATCTACCACACGGGGAGCAAAGACCGACGACATCTACCACACGGGGAGCAAAGACCGGGAACGAGACCGACGACATCCACCACACGGGGAGCAAAGACCGGGAACGAGACCGACGACATCCACCACACAGGGGAGGAAGCAAAAATATCACAAAAGACGGAGAAGATGCCAGCAGCAGGGCGAAACCTCATCAGCCGCAGAAATCTGAGGAGTTCCCCCAACACAGCGTCCTCCCCCCGTATACGGTGCCGTTACATTACTGACAGTGTCCTCCCCGTATACGGTGCCGTCACTCACCCTCCACATCTTCATTTTCCACCACTAAACATCTGTAGAGCGGAGCGTCACCAAATCCATCCTGGCGAAGAACTGAATGTAGGGGAGCGACAAGAAGAGGGTCAGAGAGGAGTCATAATCCCACCACCTCCCCCAGCGCTACCACTGCCCCACAGGAGCGCACCTCCCGCCGTCATCTTCACCTGGTCAGATAAGTTCTCATACTCCGCCAATTCCTGCAGAAAAGGAAGATGAAGCAACAGAAACAACCACAGAGGCCCCACATCCCCTCCCCCGGTCCTCAGGCCCCACACCCCATCCCCCGATCCTCAGGCCCCACACCCCCTCCCCCGGGTCACGCGAGCCGTCTCCTCCTCGCGGTCTGCCTCCTCCTCCCCCGGTCCTCCCCTCCCCCGGGTCACGCGCGCCGTCTCCTCCTCGCGGCCTGCCTCCTCCTCCCCCGATCCTCCCCTCCCCCGGGTCACGAGCGTCGTCTCCACCTCGCGGTCTGCCGCCGCCGCCGCCTCCTCCTCCCCCCCGGTCCTCCTGCGCCGTCTCCTCCTCGCGGTCTGCCTCCTCCTCCCCCGGTCGGCCCCTCCCCCGGGTCACGCGCGCCGTCTCCTCCTCGCAGCCTGCCTCCTCCTCCCCCGGTCCTCGCGCGCCGTCTCCACCTCGCGGTCTGCCTCCTCCTCCCCCGGGTCACGCGCGCCGTCTCCACCTCGCGGCCTGCCTCCTCCTCCCCCGGTCCTCGCACGTCGTCTCCTCCTCGCGGTCTGCCTCCTCCTCCCCCGGTCCTCGCGCGCCGTCTCCTCCTCGCGGTCTGCCTCCTCCTCCCCGGGTCACGCGCGCCGTCTCCTCCTCGCGGTCTGCCTCCTCCTCCCCCGGGTCACGCGCGCCGTCTCCTCCTCGCGGTCTGCCTCCTCCTCCCCCGGTCCTCCCGTCCCCCGGGTCACGCGCGCCGTCTCCTCCTCGCCGCCTGCCTCCTCCTCCCCGTCCTCCCGTCCCCAGGGTCACGCACGCCGTCTCCTCCTCGCCGCCTGCCTCCTCCTCCCCCGGTCCTCCCGTCCCCAGGGTCACGCGCGCCTTCTCCTCCTCTGCAACCTGCCTCCTCCTCCCCCGGTCCTCCCGTCCCCAGGGTCACGCGCGCCTTCTCCTCCTCTGCGACCTGCCTCCTCCTCCCCCGGTCCTCCCGTCCCCCGGGTCACGCGCGCCGTCTCCTCCTCCTCCCCCGGGTCACCCGTGCCGTCGCCTCCTTGCGGTCTACCTCCTCCTCCTCCCCTGGTCCTCCCCTAATAATCTTAATAATCTTTATTTTTATATAGCGCTAACATATTCCGCAGCGCTTTACAGTTTGCACATATTTTCATCACTGTCCCCGATGGGGCTCCCCTCCCCTGGTCCACCCGCGCCGTCTCCTCCTCGCGGCCTGCTTCCTCCTCCCCCGGGTCACGCGCGCCGTCTCCACCTCGCCGCCTGCCTCCTCCTCCTCCCCCGGTCCTCCCGTCCCCCGGGTCACGCGCACCGTCTCCTCCTCGCCGCCTGCCTCCTCCTCCCCCGGGTCACCCGTGCTGTCGCCTCCTTGCGGTCTGCCTCCTCCTCCTCCTCCCCTGGTCCTCCCCTCCCCCGGTCCTCCCGCGCCGTCTCCTCCTCTCGGCCTGCCTCCTCCTCCCCCGGTCCTCCCCTCCCCCGAGTCAAGCGAGCCGTCTCCACCTCGCCGCCTGCCTCCTCCTCCCCCGGTCCTCCCGTCCCCCGGTCCTTCCGTCCCCCGGGTCACGCGCGCCGTCTCCTCCTCGCGGCCTGCCTCCTCCTCCCCCGGTCCTCCCGTGCCGTCTCCTCCTCGCGGCCTGCCTCCTCCTCCCCCGGTCCTCCCCTCCCCCGGGTCACGCGCGCCGTCTCCACCTCGCCGCCTGCCTCCTCCTCCCCCGGTCCTCCCGTGCCGTCTCCTCCTCGCGGCCTGCCTCCTCCTCCCCCGGTCCTCCCCTCCCCCGGGTCACGCGCGCCGTCTCCTCCTCGCGGCCTGCCTCCTCCTCCCCCGGTCCTCCCGTCCCCCGGGTCACGCGCGCCGTCTCCTCCTCGCGGCCTGCCTCCTCCTCCTCCGGTCCTCCCGTGCCGTCTCCTCCTCGCGGCCTGCCTCCTGCTCCCCCGGTCCTCCCCTCCCCCGGGTCACGCGCGCCGTCTCCTCCTCGCCGCCTGCCTCCTCCTCCCCGGGTCACCCGTGCCGTCGCCTCCTTGCGGTCTGCCTCCTCCTCCTCCCCCGGTCCTCCCCTCCCCCGGGTCACGCGCGCCGTCTCCACCTCGCCGCCTGCCTCCTCCTCCCCCGGTCTTCCCGTCCCCCGGGTCACGCGCGCCGTCTCCTCCTCGCGGCCTGCCTCCTCCTCCCCCGGTCCTCCCGTGCCTTCTCCTCCTCGCGGCCCGCCTCCTCCTCCCCCGGTCCTCCCCTCCCCCGGGTCACGCACGCCGTCTCCTCCTCGTCGCCTGCCTCCTCCTCCCCCGGTCCTCCCCTCCCCCGGGTCACGGGCGCCGTCTCCTCCTCGCCGCCTGCCTCCTCCTCCCCCGGGTCACCCGTGCCGTCGCCTCCTTGCGGTCTGCCTCCTCCTCCCCCGGTCCTCCCCTCCCCCGGGTCACGCACGCCGTCTCCTCCTCGTCGCCTGCCTCCTCCTCCCCCGGTCCTCCCCTCCCCCGGGTCACGGGCGCCGTCTCCTCCTCGCTGCCTGCCTCCTCCTCCCCCGGGTCACCCGTGCCGTCGCCTCCTTGCGGTCTGCCTCCTCCTCCCCCGGTCCTCCCCTCCCCCGGGTCACGCGCGTCGCCGCCGCCTGCCGCCTCCTCCTCCTCCCCCGGTCCTCCCCTCCCCCGGGTCACGCGCGCAGTCTCCACCTCGCCGCCTGCCTCCTCCTCCCCCGGTCCTCCTGTCCCCCGGGTCACGCGCGCCGTCTCCTCCTCGCCGCCTGCCTCCTCCTCCCCCGGGTCACCCGTGCCGTCGCCTCCTTGCGGTCTGCCTCCTCCTCCTCCCCCAGTCCTCCCCTCCCCCGGGTCACGCGCGCCGTCTCCTCCTCGCGGCCTGCCTCCTCCTTCCCCGTTCCTCCCGTGCCGTCGCCTCCTTGCGGTCTGCCTCATCCTCCTCCCCCGGTCCTCCCCTCCCCCGGGTCACGCACGCCGTCTCCTCCTCGCGGCCTGCCTCCTCCTCCCCCGGGTCACCCGTGCCGTCGCCTCCTTGCGGTCTGCCTCCTCCTCCTCCCCTCCCCCGGGTCACGCGCGCCGTCTCCTCCTCGCGGCCTGCCTCCTCCTCCCCTGGTCCTCCCGTGCCGTCGCCTCCTTGCGGTCTGCCTCCTCCTCCTCCCCCGGTCCTCCCCTCCCCCGGTCCTCACGCGCAGTCTCCTCCTCGTGATCTGCCTCCTCCTCCCCCGGGTCACGCGCGCCGTCGCCGCCTGCCTCCTCCTCCCCCGGGTCACCCATGCCGTCGCCTCCTTGCGGACTGCCTCCCCTCCCCCGGTCCTCCCCTCCCCGGTCCTCCTGCGCCGTCTCCTCCTCGCGGCCTGCCTCCTCCTCCCCCGGTCCTCCCACGCCGTCTCCTCCTCGCGGCCTGCCTCCTCCTCCCCCGGGTCACCCGTGCAGTCGCCTCCTTGCGGTCTGCCTCATCCTCCTCCCCCGGTCCTCCCCTCCCCCGGGTCACGCACGCAGTCTCCTCCTCGCGGCCTGCCTCCTCCTCCCCCGGGTCACCCGTGCCGTCGCCTCCTTGCGGTCTGCCTCCTCCTCCTCCCCTCCCCCGGGTCACGCGCGCCGTCTTCTCCTCGCGGCCTGCCTCCTCCTCCCCCGGTCCTCCCGTGCCGTCGCCTCCTTGCGGTCTGCCTCCTCCTCCTCCCCCGGTCCTCCCGCGCAGTCTCCTCCTCGCGATCTGCCTCCTCCTCCCCCGGTCCTCCCCCGGGTCACGCGCGCCGTCGCCGCCTGCCTCCTCCTCCCCCGGGTCACCCATGCCGTCGCCTCCTTGCGGTCTGCCTCCCCTCCCCCGGTCCTCCCCTCCCCCGGTCCTCCCCTCCCCGGTCCTCCTGCGCCGTCTCCTCCTCGCGGCCTGCCTCCTCCTCCCCCGGTCCTCCCGCGCCGTCTCCTCGCGGTCTGCCTCCTCCCCAGGTCCTCCCCTCCCCCGGGTCACGCACGCCGTCCCCTCCTCGCGGCCTGCCTCCTCCTCCCCCGGTCCTCCCGTGCCGTCTCCTCCTTGCGGTCTGCCTCCTCCTCCTCACCCGGTCCTCCCGCGCAGTCTCCTCCTCGCGTTCTGCCTCCTCCTCCCCCGGTCCTCCCCCGGGTCACGCGCGCCGTCGCTGCCTGCCTCCTCCTCCCCCGGGTCACCCGTGCCGTCGCCTCCTTGCGGTCTGCCTCCTCCTCCCCCGGTCCTCCCCTCCCCGGTCCTCCTGCGCCGTCTCCTCCTCGCGGCCTGCCTCCTCCTCCCCTCCCCTCCTCGCCGTCTCCTCCTCGCGGCCTGCCTCCTCCTCCCCTCCCCGGTCCTCCTCGCCGTCTCCTCCTCGCGGTCTGCCTGCTCCTCCCCAGGTCCTCCCGCGCCGTCTCCTCCTCGCGGTCTGCCTCCTCCTCCCCAGGTCCTCCCCTCCCCGGTCCTCCCGCGCCGTCTCCTCCTCGCGGTCTGCCTCCTCCTCCCCAGGTCCTCCCCTCCCCGGTCCTCCCGCGCCGTCTCCTCCTCGCGGTCTGCCTCCTCCTCCCCTGGTCCTCCCCTCCCCTGGTCCTCCCGCACCGTCTCCTCCTCGCGGTCTGCCTCCTCCTCCCCTCCCCCGGTCCTCCCGCGCCGTCTCCTCCTCGCGTCCTACCTCCTCCTCCCCCGGTCCTCCCGCGCCGTCTCCTCCTCGCGGCCTGCCTCCTCCTCCCCCGGTCCTCCCGTGCCGTCTCCTCCTTGCGGTCTGCCTCCTCCTCCTCACCCGGTCCTCCCGCGCAGTCTCCTCCTCGCGTTCTGCCTCCTCCTCCCCCGGGTCACGCGCGCCGTCGCTGCCTGCCTCCTCCTCCCCCGGGTCACCCGTGCCGTCGCCTCCTTGCGGTCTGCCTCCTCCTCCCCCGGTCCTCCCCTCCCCGGTCCTCCTGCGCCGTCTCCTCCTCGCGGCCTGCCTCCTCCTCCCCTCCCCGGTCCTCCTCGCCGTCTCCTCCTCGCGGTCTGCCTCCTCCTCCCCAGGTCCTCCCCTCCCCGGTCCTCCCGCGCCGTCTCCTCCTCGCGGTCTGCCTCCTCCTCCCCAGGTCCTCCCCTCCCCGGTCCTCCCGCGCCGTCTCCTCCTCGCGGTCTGCCTCCTCCTCCCCTGGTCCTCCCCTCCCCGGTCCTCCCGCGCCGTCTCCTCCTCGCGGTCTGCCTCCTCCTCCCCAGGTCCTCCCCTCCCCGGTCCTCCCGCGCCGTCTCCTCCTCGCGGTCTGCCTCCTCCTCCCCTCCCCCGGTCCTCCCGCGCCGTCTCCTCCTCGCGTCCTACCTCCTCCTCCCCCGGTCCTCCCGCGCCGTCTCCTCCTCGCGGCCTGCCTCCTCCTCCCCCGGTCCTCCCCTCATCCGGCCTCCTCCTCCCCCGGTCCTCCCGCGCCGTCTCCTCGTCGCGGCCTGCCTCCTCCTCCCCCGGTCCTCCCCTCACCCGGCCTCCTCCTCCCCCGGTCCTCCCGCGCCGTCTCCTCCTCGCGGTCTGCCTCCTCCTCCCCCGGTCCTCCCCTCACCCGGCCTCCTCCTCCCCCGGTCCTCCCGCGCCGTCTCCTCCTCGCGGTCTGCCTCCTCCTCCTCCCCCGGTCCTCCCCTCACCCGGATCATGCGCACTAGCTCCTCGCAGTCTGCCGCCTCCGCAGCTCTCACTCTGGGCGCCGCCATATTGAACTCCCTGCAGGCCCCGCCTCTGTCGCCACTATCATCACTAAGCTCCGCCCTGTACATTCAGCGGCTTCCCCGATGCACACTCTAGCTCCGCCCACCTGTCTATTACCTGTCCGCTGCTAACACTAGAGGGCGCTCCACCCACTGCGTGTAACGTCCTGTGCAGAGTGACGGAGCAGCTGGGGGAGGAGCCAGGAGGGGACACACATATTCCGGGCAGCGAGTCTGCACTTCGCAGGTGAAGGCTGTGGTGGGCGTGTCCAGGGGAGGGGCCGTCGCTGGAGCAGCAGCATATTCCCGCTCGCTGAAGCTGTGGGGGCGGGGCTGAGGAGGGGGAGGGGCTGAGGGCGGGGTCCGGTGTATCACACTATTATATATTATTGTACATGGAGACAGGGGTGCACTATATATATCTTTTATTATCACA
The DNA here is from genome assembly GCF_039654945.1 of Dendrobates tinctorius. Taxonomy (NCBI): domain Eukaryota; kingdom Metazoa; phylum Chordata; class Amphibia; order Anura; family Dendrobatidae; genus Dendrobates; species Dendrobates tinctorius. The sequence continues at coordinate 353,702 of NW_027362155.1, read as the reverse complement.
GTATTGATTTCTTGGCCCCTGTAACGGGGTCTTCCAAGCTGGGGTACCTCTTTCAGTACCACCCCGTGTTTTCGGAGGTCCGCTCTGCGTTGGCTGGAGTCTGAATGAAGGACGCTGGCTGGAATTCCTTGGTTACATGGGCGCATATAAAAGATCACTGCTTCTCCATGTATTTCCAGTCTGACAACACTTTACTCACAGGACACAGAATATATCACACAGATACAGAGGGCCGGCCAATAGAAAAGCGGCAGGCCAGACATGCATTACAAAAGCCGCAGGTGGCCGGAGCCTGCCGATGTGTACTGTGGGAATTACAAAGGTGGGGGGAGGGCGGACACTGCTGATACATTAGGGACATGTATCTCACTTGGAACCTATTATATATACATATAACTGCACAACATATTCTGGGTGCTGAGTGGTTCTGTAACATGTAACAGCCACATTCTATGGTTTTCCCCCGGTTTATATATACTGCTTATATTCATGCGGTTTCGGTGCTCGGCTTCAGCGCATGCGCTGCTCATGACAACCTCGTGGTTTCCTGAAAACTTATTATAACGTAAGTTCTCTGCTCTCCATGTGTAGTGTGGGGCCTGTTACTCTCTCCCTGCTCTCCATGTGTAGTGTGGGGCCTGTTACTCTCTCCCTGCTCTCCATGTGTAGTGTGGGGCCTGTTACTCTCTCCCTGCTCTCCATGTGTAGTGTGGGGCCTGTTACTCTCTCTGCTCTCCATGTGTAGTGTGGGGCCTGTTACTCTCTCCCTGCTCTCCATGTGTAGTGTGGGGCCTGTTACTCTCTCTGCTCTCCATGTGTGGTGTTGGGCCTGTTACTCTCTCTGCTCTCCATGTGTGGTGTTGGGCCTGTTACTCTCTCCCTGCTCTCCATGTGTAGTGTGGGACCTGTTACTCTCCCCCTGCTCTCCATGTGTAGTGTGGGGCCTGTTACTCTCTCCATGTGTAGTGTGGGGCCTGTTACTCTCTCCCTGTTCTCCATATGTAGTGTGGGGCCTGTTACTCTCTCCCTGCTCTCCCTGTGTAGTGTGGGGCCTGTTACTCTCTCCCTGCTCTTCATGTGTAGTGTGGGGCCTGTTACTCTCTCCCTGCTCTTCATGTGTAGTGTGGGGCCTGTTACTCTCTCCCTGCTCTTCATGTGTAGTGTGGGGCCTGTTACTCTCTCCCTGCTCTTCATGTGTAGTGTGGGGCCTGTTACTCTCTCCCTGCTCTTCATGTGTAGTGTGGGGCCTGTTACTCTCTCCCTGCTCTCCATGTGTAGTGTGGGGCCTGTTACTCTCTCCCTGCTCTCCATGTCTAGTGTGGGGCCTGTTACCCTCTCTGCTCTCCATGTCTAGTGTGGGGCCTGTTACTCTCTCCCTGCTCTCCATGTGTAGTGTGGGGCCTGTTACTCTCCCTGCTCTCCATGTGTAGTGTGGGGCCTGTTACCCTCTCTGCTCTCCATGTGTAGTGTGGGGCCTATTACTCTCTTCCTGCTCTCCATGTGTAGTGTGTGGCCTGTGTGACGCAGTGACAGGTATTATATGTGAGGGTCACTGTGTGTCCCCCAGGATGCGCATAGAAGCATATTGAGGCCACAGGAGTGCATTGTAGTCACATAAGTAGCTGTGATTACTCTCTCCCTGCTCTCCATGTGTAGTGTGGGGCCTGTTACTCTCTCCATGTGTAGTGTGGGGCCTGTTACTCTCTCCCTGCTCTCCATGTGTAGTGTGGGGCCTGTTACTCTCTCCCTGTTCTCCATGTGTAGTGTGGGGCGTGTTACTCTCTCCCTGCTCTCCATGTGTAGTGCGGGGTCTGTTACTCTCTCCCTGCTCTCCATGTGTAGTGTGGGGCCTGTTACTCACTCTGCTCTCCATGTGTAGTGTGGGGCCTGTTACTCTCTCCCTGCTCTCCATGTGTAGTGTGGGGCGTGTTACTCTCTCCCTGCTCTCCATGTGTGGTGTGGGGCCTGTTATTCTCCCCCTGCTCTCCATGTGTAGTGTGGGGCCTGTTACTCACTCTGCTCTCGATGTGTAGTGCGGGGTCTGTTACTCTCTTTCTGCTCTCCATGTGTAGCGTGGGGCCTGTTACTCTCTCTGCTCTCCATGTGTAGTGTGGGGCCTTTTACTCTTTCTGCTCTCCATGTGTAGTGTGGGACCTGTTACTCTCCCTCTGCTCTCCATGTGTAGTGTGGGGCCTATTACTCTCTTCCTGCTCTCCATGTGTAGTGTGGGGCCTGTTAGTCTCCCCCTGCTCTCCATGTGTAGTGTGGGGCCTGTTACTCTCTCCCTGCTCTCCATGTGTAGTGTGTGGCCTGTGTGAGGCAGTGACAGGTATTATATGTGAGGGTCACTGTGTGTCCCCCAGGATGCGCATAGAAGCATATTGAGGCCACAGGAGTACATTGTAGTCACATATATAGCTGTGATTACTCTCTCCCTGCTCTCCATATGTAGTGTTGGGCCTGTTACTCTCTCCATGTGTAGTGTGGGGCCTGTTACTCTCTTCCTGCTCTCCATGTGTAGTGTGGAGCCTGTTACTCTCTTCCTGCTCTCCATGTGTAGTGTGGGGCCTGTTATTCTCCCCCTGCTCTCCATGTGTAGTGTGGGACCTGTTACTCTCTCCCTGCTCTCCATGTGTAGTGTGTGGCCTGTGTGAGGCAGTGACAGGTATTATATGTGAGGGTCACTGTGTGTCCCCCAGGATGCGCACAGAAGCATATTGAGGCCACAGGAGTGCATTGTAGTCACATAAGTAGCCGTGATTACTCTCTCCCTGCTCTCCATGTGTAGTGTGGGGCCTGTTACTCTCTCCATGTGTAGTGTGGGGCCTGTTACTCTCTCCCTGCTCTCCATGTGTGGTGTGGGGCCTGTTACTCTCTCCCTGCTCTCCATGTGTAGTGTGGGGCCTGTTACTCTCTCCCTGCTCTCCATGTGTAGTGTGGGGCGTGTTACTCTATCCCTGCTCTCCATGTGTAGTGCGGGGTCTGTTACTCTCTCCCTGCTCTCAATGTGTGGTGTGGGAACCTGTTACTCACTCTGCTCTCCATGTGTAGTGTGGGCCTGTTACTCTCTCTGTTCTCCATGTGTAGTGTGGGGCCTGTTACTCTCTCTGCTCTCCATGTGTAGTGTGGGGCCTGTTACTCTCTCTGCTCTCCATGTGTAGTGTGGGGCCTTTTACTCTTTCTGCTCTCCATGCATAGTGTGGGACTTGTTACTCTCCCTCTGCTCTCCATGTGTAGTGTGGGGCCTGTTACTCTCTCCCTGCTCTCCATGTGTAGTGTGTGGCCTGTGTGAGGCAGTGACAGGTATTATATGTGAGGGTCACTGTGTGTCCCCCAGGATGCGCATAGAAGCATATTGAGGCTACAGGAGTACATTGTAGTCACATATATAGCTGTGATTACTCTCTCCCTGCTCTCCATGTGTAGTGTGGGGCCTGTTACTCTCTCCATGTGTAGTGTGGGGCCTGTTACTCTCTCCCTGCTCTCCATGTGTAGTGTTGGGCCTGTTACTCTCTCCCTGCTCTCCATGTGTAGTGTGGGGCCTGTTACTCTCTCTGCTCTCCATGTGTAGTGTGGGGCCTGTTACTCTCTCCCTGCTCTCCATGTGTAGTGTGGGGCCTTTTACTCTTTCTGCTCTCCATGCATAGTGTGGGACTTGTTACTCTCCCTCTGCTCTCCATGTGTAGTGCGGGGTCTGTTACTCTTTCCCTGCTCTCCATGTGTAGTGTTGGGCCTGTTACTCTCTCCATGTGTAGTGTGGGGCCTGATACTCACTCTGCTCTCCATGTGTAGTGTGGGGCCTGCTACTCTCTCTTCTCTCCATGTGTAGGGTGGGGCCTTTTACTCTCTCTGCTCTCCATGTGTAGTGTTGGGCCTGTTACTCTCTCCCTGCTCTCCATGTGTAGTGTGGGGCCTGTTACTCTCTCCATGTGTAGTGTGGGGCCTGTTACTCTCTTCCTGCTCTCCATGTGTAGTGTGGGACCTGTTACTCTCTTCCTGCTCTCCATGTGTAGTGTGGGGCCTGTTATTCTCCCCCTGCTCTCCATGTGTAGTGTGGGGCCTGTTACTCTCTTCCTGCTCTCCATGTGTAGTGTGGGGCCTGTTACTCTCTTCCTGCTCTCCATGTGTAGTGTGGGGCCTGTTATTCTCCCCCTGCTCTCCATGTGTAGTGTGGGACCTGTTACTCTCTCCCTGCTCTCCATGTGTAGTGTGTGGCCTGTGTGAGGCAGTGACAGGTATTATATGTGAGGGTCACTGTGTGTCCCCCAGGATGCGCACAGAAGCATATTGAGGCCACAGGAGTGCATTGTAGTCACATAAGTAGCCGTGATTACTCTCTCCCTGCTCTCCATGTGTAGTGTGGGGCCTGTTACTCTCTCCATGTGTAGTGTGGGGCCTGTTACTCTCTCCCTGCTCTCCATGTGTGGTGTGGGGCCTGTTACTCTCTCCCTGCTCTCCATGTGTAGTGTGGGGCCTGTTACTCTCTCCCTGCTCTCCATGTGTAGTGTGGGGCGTGTTACTCTCTCCCTGCTCTCCATGTGTAGTGCGGGGTCTGTTACTCTCTCCCTGCTCTCAATGTGTGGTGTGGGAACCTGTTACTCACTCTGCTCTCCATGTGTAGTGTGGGCCTGTTACTCTCTCTGTTCTCCATGTGTAGTGTGGGGCCTGTTACTCTCTCTGCTCTCCATGTGTAGTGTGGGGCCTGTTACTCTCTCTGCTCTCCATGTGTAGTGTGGGGCCTTTTACTCTTTCTGCTCTCCATGCATAGTGTGGGACTTGTTACTCTCCCTCTGCTCTCCATGTGTAGTGTGGGGCCTGTTACTCTCTCCCTGCTCTCCATGTGTAGTGTGTGGCCTGTGTGAGGCAGTGACAGGTATTATATGTGAGGGTCACTGTGTGTCCCCCAGGATGCGCATAGAAGCATATTGAGGCTACAGGAGTACATTGTAGTCACATATATAGCTGTGATTACTCTCTCCCTGCTCTCCATGTGTAGTGTGGGGCCTGTTACTCTCTCCATGTGTAGTGTGGGGCCTGTTGCTCTCTCCCTGCTCTCCATGTGTAGTGTTGGGCCTGTTACTCTCTCCCTGCTCTCCATGTGTAGTGTGGGGCCTGTTACTCTCTCTGCTCTCCATGTGTAGTGTGGGGCCTGTTACTCTCTCCCTGCTCTCCATGTGTAGTGTGGGGCCATTTACTCTTTCTGCTCTCCATGCATAGTGTGGGACTTGTTACTCTCCCTCTGCTCTCCATGTGTAGTGCGGGGTCTGTTACTCTTTCCCTGCTCTCCATGTGTAGTGTTGGGCCTGTTACTCTCTCCATGTGTAGTGTGGGGCCTGATACTCACTCTGCTCTCCATGTGTAGTGTGGGGCCTGCTACTCTCTCTTCTCTCCATGTGTAGGGTGGGGCCTTTTACTCTCTCTGCTCTCCATGTGTAGTGTTGGGCCTGTTACTCTCTCCCTGCTCTCCATGTGTAGTGTGGGGCCTGTTACTCTCTCTGCTCTCCATGTGTAGTGTGGGGCCTGTTACTCTCTCCCTGCTCTCCATGTGTGGTGTGGGGCCTTTTACTCTTTCTGCTCTCCATGCATAGTGTGGGACTTGTTACTCTCCCTCTGCTCTCCATGTGTAGTGCGGGGTCTGTTACTCTCTCCCTGCTCTCCATGTGTAGTGTGGGGCCTGATACTCACTTTGCTCTCCATGTGTAGTGTGGGGCCTGCTACTCTCTCTTCTCTCCATGTGTAGTGTGGGGCCTGTTACTCTCTCCCTGCTCTCCATGTGTAGCGTGGTGCCTGTTACTCTCTCTGCTCTCCATGTGTAGTGTGGGGCCTGTTACTCTCTCCCTGCTCTCCATGTGTAGTGTGGGGCCTGTTACTCTCTCCCTGCTCTCCATGTGTAGTGTGGGGCCAGTTACTATCTCCCTGCTCTCCATGTGTAGTGTGGGGCCTGTTACTCTCTCTGCTCTCCATGTGTAGTGTGGGGCCTTTTACTCTCTCTGCTCTCCATGTGTAGTGTGGGACCTGTTACTCTCTCCCTGCTCTCCATGTGTAGTGTGGGGCCTGTTACTCTCTCTGCTCTCCATGTGTAGTGTGGGGCCTGTTACTCTCTCCCTGCTCTCCATGTGTGGTGTGGGGCCTGTTACTCTCTCCCTGCTCTCCATGTGTTGTGTGGGGCCTGTTTCTCTCTCTGCTCTCCATGTGTGGTGTGGGGCCTGTTACACGCTCCCTGCTCTCCATGTGTGGTGTGGGGCCTGTTACTCTCTCTTCTCTGCTCTCCATGTGTGGTGTGGGGCCTTTTACTCTCTCTTCTCTGCTCTCCATGTGTGGTGTGGGGCCTGTTACTCTCTCCCTGCTCTCCATGTGTGGTCTGGAGCCTGTTACGCTCTCCCTGCTCTCCATGTTTAGTGTGGGGCCTGTTACTCTCTCTGCTCTCCATGTGTGGTGTGGGGCATGTTACTCTCTCTGCTCTCCATGTGTGGTGTGGGGCCTGTTACTCTCTCTGCTCTCCATGTGTGGTGTGGGGCCTGTTACTCTCTCCCTGCTCTCCTTGTGTAGTGTGGGGCCTGTTACTCTCTCTGCTCTCCATGTGTAGTGTGGGGCCTGTTACTCTCTCCCTGCTCTCCATGTGTGGTGTGGTGCCTGTTACTCTCTCCCTGCTCTCCATGTGTGGTGTGGGTCTTGTTACTCTCTCTGCTCTCCATGTCTAGTGTGGGGCCTGTTACTCTCTCCATGTGTAGTGTTGGGCCTGTTACTCTCTCCCTGGTCTCCATGTGTAGCGTGTGGCTTGTTACTCTCTCTGCTCTCCATGTGTAGTGTGGGGCCTGTTACTCTCTCTGCTCTCCATGTGTGGTGTGGGGCCTGTTACTCTCTCTCTGCTCTCCATATGTAGTGTGGGGCCTGTTACTCTCTCCCTGCTCTCCATGTGTAGTGTGGGGCCTGTTACTCTCCCCCTGCTCTCCATGTGTGATGTGGGGCCTGTTACTCTCTCTGCTCTCCATGTGTAGTGTGGGGCCAGTTACTCTCTCTGCTCTCCATAAGTAGTGTGGGGCCTGTTACTCTCTCCCTGTTCTCCATGTGTAGTGTGGGGCCTGTTCCTCTCTCCCTGCTCTCCATGTGTGGTGTGGGGCCTGTTACTCTCTCTACTCTCCATGTGTATTGTGGGGCCTATTACTTTCTCTGCTCTCCATGTGTAGTGTGGGGCCTGTTACTCTCTGCTCTCCATGTTTAGTGTGGGGCCTGTTGCTCTCGCTACTCTCCATGTGTAGTGTGGGGCCTATTACTCTCCCTGCTCTCCATGTGTAGTGTGGGGCCTGTTACTCTCTCTGCTCTCCATGTGTAGTGTGGAGCCTGTTACTCTCTCCCTGCTCTCCATGTGTGGTGTGGGGCCTGTTACTCTCTCCCTGCTCTCCATGTGTGGTGTGGGGCCTGTTACTCTCTCCCTACTCTCCATGTTTAGTGTGGGGCCTGTTACTCTCTCTGCTCTCCATGTGTGGTGTGGGGCATGTTACGCTCTCTGCTCTCCATGTGTGGTGTGGGGCCTGTTACTCTCTCTGCTCTCCATGTGTAGTGTGGGGACTGTTACTCTCTCCCTACTCTCCATGTGTAGTGTGGGGCCTGTTACTCTCTCCCTGCTCTCCATGTGTGGTGTGGTGCCTGGTACTCTCTCCCTGCTCTCCATGTGTGGTGTGGGTCCTGTTACTCTCTCTGCTCTCCATGTCTAGTGTTGGGCCTGTTACTCTCTCCATGTGTAGTGTTGGGCCTGTTACTCTCTCCCTGGTCTCCATGTGTAGCGTGTGGCTTGTTACTCTCTCTGCTCTCCATGTGTAGTGTGGGGCCTGTTACTCTCTCTGCTCTCCATGTGTAGTGTGGGGCCTGTTACTCTCTCCCTGCTCTCCATATGTAGTGTGGGGCCTGTTACTCTCTCCCTGCTCTCCATGTGTAGTGTGGGGCCAGTTACTCTCTCTGCTCTCCATGTGTAGTGTGGGGCCTGTTACTCTCTCCCTGCTCTCCATGTGTAGTGTGGGGCCTATTACTCTCTCTGCTCTCCATGTGTGGTGTGGGGCCTGTTACTCTCTCTTCTCTGCTCTCCATGTGTGGTGTGGGGCCTTTTCCTCTCTCTTCTCTGCTCTCCATGTGTGGTGTGGGGCCTGTTACTCTCTCCCTGCTCTCCATGTGTGGTCTGGGGCCTGTTACTCTCTCCCTGCTCTCCATGTGTAGTGTGGGGCCTGTTGCTCTCTACTCTCCATGTGTAGTGTGGGGCCTGTTGCTCTCTACTCTCCATGTGTAGTGTGGGGCCTATTACTCTCCCTGCTCTCCATGTGTAGTGTGGGGCCTATTACTCTCCCTGCTCTCCATGTGTAGTGTGGGGCCTGTTACTCTCTCTGCTCTCCATGTGTAGTGTGGAGCCTGTTACTCTCTCCCTGCTCTCCATGTGTGGTGTGGGGCCTGTTACTCTCTGCTCTCCATGTGTGGTGTGGGGCCTATTACTTTCTCTGCTCTCCATGTGTAGTGTGGGGCCAGTTACTCTCTCTGCTCTCCATGTGTAGTGTGGAGCCTGTTACTCTCTCCCTGCTCTCCATGTGTAGTGTGGGGCCTGTTACTCTCTCCCTGCTCTCCATGTTTAGTGTGGGGCCTGTTACTCTCTCTGCTCTCCATGTGTGGTGTGGGGCATGTTACTCTCTCTGCTCTCCATGTGTGGTGTGGGGCCTGTTACTCTCTCTGCTCTCCATGTGTGGTGTGGGGCCTGTTACTCTCTCCCTGCTCTCCTTGTGTGGTGTGGGGCCTGTTACTCTCTCCCTGCTCTCCTTGTGTAGTGTGGGGCCTGTTACTCTCTCTGCTCTCCATGTGTAGTGTGGGGCCTGTTACTCTCTCCCTGCTCTCCATGTGTAGTGTGGGGCCTGTTACTCTCTCCCTGCTCTCCATGTGTGGTGTGGTGCCTGTTACTCTCTCTCTGCTCTCCATGTGTGGTGTGGGTCCTGTTACTCTCTCTGCTCTCCATGTCTAGTGTGGGGCCTGTTACTCTCTCCATGTGTAGTGTTGGGCCTGTTACTCTCTCCCTGGTCTCCATGTGTAGTGTGTGGCTCGTTACTCTCTCTGCTCTCCATGTGTAGTGTGGGGCCTGTTACTCTCTCTGCTCTCCATGTGTAGTGTGGGGCCTGTTACTCTCTCCCTGCTCTCCATATGTAGTGTGGGGCCTATTACTCTCTCCCTGCTCTCCATGTGTAGTGTGGGGCCTGTTACTCTCTCTGCTCTCCATGTGTAGTGTGGGGCCTGTTACTCTCTCTGCTCTCCATGTGTAGTGTGGGGCCAGTTACTCTCTCTGCTCTACATGTGTAGTGTGGGGCCAGTTACTCTCTCTGCTCTCCATGTGTAGTGTGGGGCCTGTTACTCTCCCCCTGTTCTCCATGTGTAGTGTGGGGCCTGTTACTCTCCCCCTGTTCTCCATGTGTAGTGTGGGGCCTGCTACTCTCTCCCTGCTCTCCATGTGTGGTGTGGGGCCTGTTACTCTCCCTGCTCTCCATGTGTAGTGTGTGGCCTGTGTGAGGCAGTGACAGGTATTATATGTGAGGGTCACTGTGTGTCCCCCAGGATGCGCATAGAAGCATATTGAGGCTACAGGAGTACATTGTAGTCACATATATAGCTGTGATTACTCTCTCCCTGCTCTCCATGTGTAGTGTGGGGCCTGTTACTCTCTCCATGTGTAGTGTGGGGCCTGTTACTCTCTCCCTGCTCTCCATGTGTAGTGTTGGGCCTGTTACTCTCTCCCTGCTCTCCATGTGTAGTGTGGGGCCTGTTACTCTCTCTGCTCTCCATGTGTAGTGTGGGGCCTGTTACTCTCTCCCTGCTCTCCATGTGTAGTGTGGGGCCTTTTACTCTTTCTGCTCTCCATGCATAGTGTGGGACTTGTTACTCTCCCTCTGCTCTCCATGTGTAGTGCGGGGTCTGTTACTCTTTCCCTGCTCTCCATGTGTAGTGTTGGGCCTGTTACTCTCTCCATGTGTAGTGTGGGGCCTGATACTCACTCTGCTCTCCATGTGTAGTGTGGGGCCTGCTACTCTCTCTTCTCTCCATGTGTAGGGTGGGGCCTTTTACTCTCTCTGCTCTCCATGTGTAGTGTTGGGCCTGTTACTCTCTCCCTGCTCTCCATGTGTAGTGTGGGGCCTGTTACTCTCTCCATGTGTAGTGTGGGGCCTGTTACTCTCTTCCTGCTCTCCATGTGTAGTGTGGGACCTGTTACTCTCTTCCTGCTCTCCATGTGTAGTGTGGGGCCTGTTATTCTCCCCCTGCTCTCCATGTGTAGTGTGGGGCCTGTTACTCTCTTCCTGCTCTCCATGTGTAGTGTGGGGCCTGTTACTCTCTTCCTGCTCTCCATGTGTAGTGTGGGGCCTGTTATTCTCCCCCTGCTCTCCATGTGTAGTGTGGGACCTGTTACTCTCTCCCTGCTCTCCATGTGTAGTGTGTGGCCTGTGTGAGGCAGTGACAGGTATTATATGTGAGGGTCACTGTGTGTCCCCCAGGATGCGCACAGAAGCATATTGAGGCCACAGGAGTGCATTGTAGTCACATAAGTAGCCGTGATTACTCTCTCCCTGCTCTCCATGTGTAGTGTGGGGCCTGTTACTCTCTCCATGTGTAGTGTGGGTCCTGTTACTCTCTCCCTGCTCTCCATGTGTAGTGTGGGGCGTGTTACTCTCTCCCTGCTCTCCATGTGTAGTGCGGGGTCTGTTACTCTCTCCCTGCTCTCAATGTGTGGTGTGGGAACCTGTTACTCACTCTGCTCTCCATGTGTAGTGTGGGCCTGTTACTCTCTCTGTTCTCCATGTGTAGTGTGGGGCCTGTTACTCTCTCTGCTCTCCATGTGTAGTGTGGGGCCTGTTACTCTCTCTGCTCTCCATGTGTAGTGTGGGGCCTTTTACTCTTTCTGCTCTCCATGCATAGTGTGGGACTTGTTACTCTCCCTCTGCTCTCCATGTGTAGTGTGGGGCCTGTTACTCTCTCCCTGCTCTCCATGTGTAGTGTGTGGCCTGTGTGAGGCAGTGACAGGTATTATATGTGAGGGTCACTGTGTGTCCCCCAGGATGCGCATAGAAGCATATTGAGGCTACAGGAGTACATTGTAGTCACATATATAGCTGTGATTACTCTCTCCCTGCTCTCCATGTGTAGTGTGGGGCCTGTTACTCTCTCCATGTGTAGTGTGGGGCCTGTTACTCTCTCCCTGCTCTCCATGTGTAGTGTTGGGCCTGTTACTCTCTCCCTGCTCTCCATGTGTAGTGTGGGGCCTGTTACTCTCTCTGCTCTCCATGTGTAGTGTGGGGCCTGTTACTCTCTCCCTGCTCTCCATGTGTAGTGTGGGGCCTTTTACTCTTTCTGCTCCCCATGCATAGTGTGGGACTTGTTACTCTCCCTCTGCTCTCCATGTGTAGTGCGGGGTCTGTTACTCTTTCCCTGCTCTCCATGTGTAGTGTTGGGCCTGTTACTCTCTCCATGTGTAGTGTGGGGCCTGATACTCACTCTGCTCTCCATGTGTAGTGTGGGGCCTGCTACTCTCTCTTCTCTCCATGTGTAGGGTGGGGCCTTTTACTCTCTCTGCTCTCCATGTGTAGTGTTGGGCCTGTTACTCTCTCCCTGCTCTCCATGTGTAGTGTGGGGCCTGTTACTCTCTCTGCTCTCCATGTGTAGTGTGGGGCCTGTTACTCTCTCCCTGCTCTCCATGTGTAGTGTGGGGCCTTTTACTCTTTCTGCTCTCCATGCATAGTGTGGGACTTGTTACTCTCCCTCTGCTCTCCATGTGTAGTGCGGGGTCTGTTACTCTCTCCCTGCTCTCCATGTGTAGTGTGGGGCCTGATACTCACTTTGCTCTCCATGTGTAGTGTGGGGCCTGCTACTCTCTCTTCTCTCCATGTGTAGGGTGGGGCCTTTTACTCTCTCTGCTCTCCATGTGTAGTGTGGGACCTGTTACTCTCTCCCTGCTCTCCATGTGTAGTGTGGGGCCTGTTACTCTCTCCCTGCTCTCCATGTGTAGCGTGGTGCCTGTTACTCTCTCTGCTCTCCATGTGTAGTGTGGGGCCTGTTACTCTCTCCCTGCTCTCCATGTGTAGTGTGGGGCCTGTTACTCTCTCCCTGCTCTCCATGTGTAGTGTGGGGCCTGTTACTCTCTCCCTGCTCTCCATGTGTAGTGTGGGGCCTGTTACTCTCTCTGCTCTCCATGTGTAGTGTGGGGCCTTTTACTCTCTCTGCTCTCCATGTGTAGTGTGGGACCTGTTACTCTCTCCCTGCTCTCCATGTGTAGTGTGGGGCCTGTTACTCTCTCTGCTCTCCATGTGTAGTGTGGGGCCTGTTACTCTCTCCCTGCTCTCCATGTGTGGTGTGGGGCCTGTTACTCTCTCCCTGCTCTCCATGTGTTGTGTGGGGCCTGTTTCTCTCTCTGCTCTCCATGTGTGGTGTGGGGCCTGTTACACGCTCCCTGCTCTCCATGTGTGGTGTGGGGCCTGTTACTCTCTCTTCTCTGCTCTCCATGTGTGGTGTGGGGCCTTTTACTCTCTCTTCTCTGCTCTCCATGTGTGGTGTGGGGCCTGTTACTCTCTCCCTGCTCTCCATGTGTGGTCTGGAGCCTGTTACGCTCTCCCTGCTCTCCATGTTTAGTGTGGGGCCTGTTACTCTCTCTGCTCTCCATGTGTGGTGTGGGGCATGTTACTCTCTCTGCTCTCCATGTGTGGTGTGGGGCATGTTACTCTCTCTGCTCTCCATGTGTGGTGTGGGGCATGTTACTCTCTCTGCTCTCCATGTGTGGTGTGGGGCCTGTTACTCTCTCCCTGCTCTCCTTGTGTAGTGTGGGGCCTGTTACTCTCTCTGCTCTCCATGTGTAGTGTGGGGCCTGTTACTCTCTCCCTGCTCTCCATGTGTGGTGTGGTGCCTGTTACTCTCTCCCTGCTCTCCATGTGTGGTGTGGGTCTTGTTACTCTCTCTGCTCTCCATGTCTAGTGTGGGGCCTGTTACTCTCTCCATGTGTAGTGTTGGGCCTGTTACTCTCTCCCTGGTCTCCATGTGTGGCTTGTTACTCTCTCTGCTCTCCATGTGTAGTGTGGGGCCTGTTACTCTCTCTGCTCTCCATGTGTGGTGTGGGGCCTGTTACTCTCTCTCTGCTCTCCATATGTAGTGTGGGGCCTGTTACTCTCTCCCTGCTCTCCATGTGTAGTGTGGGGCCTGTTACTCTCCCCCTGCTCTCCATGTGTGATGTGGGGCCTGTTACTCTCTCTGCTCTCCATGTGTAGTGTGGGGCCAGTTACTCTCTCTGCTCTCCATAAGTAGTGTGGGGCCTGTTACTCTCTCCCTGTTCTCCATGTGTAGTGTGGGGCCTGTTCCTCTCTCCCTGCTCTCCATGTGTGGTGTGGGGCCTGTTACTCTCTCTACTCTCCATGTGTATTGTGGGGCCTATTACTTTCTCTGCTCTCCATGTGTAGTGTGGGGCCTGTTACTCTCTGCTCTCCATGTTTAGTGTGGGGCCTGTTGCTCTCGCTACTCTCCATGTGTAGTGTGGGGCCTATTACTCTCCCTGCTCTCCATGTGTAGTGTGGGGCCTGTTACTCTCTCTGCTCTCCATGTGTAGTGTGGAGCCTGTTACTCTCTCCCTGCTCTCCATGTGTGGTGTGGGGCCTGTTACTCTCTCCCTGCTCTCCATGTGTGGTGTGGGGCCTGTTACTCTCTCCCTACTCTCCATGTTTAGTGTGGGGCCTGTTACTCTCTCTGCTCTCCATGTGTGGTGTGGGGCATGTTACTCTCTCTGCTCTCCATGTGTGGTGTGGGGCCTGTTACTCTCTCTGCTCTCCATGTGTAGTGTGGGGACTGTTACTCTCTCCCTACTCTCCATGTGTAGTGTGGGGCCTGTTACTCTCTCCCTGCTCTCCATGTGTGGTGTGGTGCCTGGTACTCTCTCCCTGCTCTCCATGTGTGGTGTGGGTCCTGTTACTCTCTCTGCTCTCCATGTCTAGTGTTGGGCCTGTTACTCTCTCCATGTGTAGTGTTGGGCCTGTTACTCTCTCCCTGGTCTCCATGTGTAGCGTGTGGCTTGTTACTCTCTCTGCTCTCCATGTGTAGTGTGGGGCCTGTTACTCTCTCTGCTCTCCATGTGTAGTGTGGGGCCTGTTACTCTCTCCCTGCTCTCCATATGTAGTGTGGGGCCTGTTACTCTCTCCCTGCTCTCCATGTGTAGTGTGGGGCCTGTTACTCTCTCCCTGCTCTCCATGTGTAGTGTGGGGCCTATTACTCTCTCTGCTCTCCATGTGTGGTGTGGGGCCTGTTACTCTCTCTTCTCTGCTCTCCATGTGTGGTGTGGGGCCTTTTACTCTCTTCTCTGCTCTCCATGTGTGGTGTGGGGCCTGTTACTCTCTCCCTGCTCTCCATGTGTGGTCTGGGGCCTGTTACTCTCTCCCTGCTCTCCATGTTTAGTGTGGGGCCTGTTACTCTCTCTGCTCTCCATGTGTGGTGTGGGGCATGTTACTCTCTCTGCTCTCCATGTGTGGTGTGGGGCCTGTTACTCTCTCTGCTCTCCATGTGTGGTGTGGGGCCTGTTACTCTCTCCCTGCTCTCCTTGTGTAGTGTGGGGCCTGTTACTCTCTCTGCTCTCCATGTGTAGTGTGGGGCCTGTTACTCTCTCTGCTCTCCATGTGTAGTGTGGGGCCTGTTACTCTCTCCCTGCTCTCCATATGTAGTGTGGGGCCTGTTACTCTCTCCCTGCTCTCCATGTGTAGTGTGGGGCCTGTTACTCTCCCCCTGCTCTCAATGTGTGATGTGGGGCCTGTTACTCTCTCTGCTCTCCATGTGTAGTGTGGGGCCAGTTACTCTCTCTGCTCTCCATATGTAGTGTGGGTCCAGTTACTCTCTCTGCTCTCCATGTGTATTGTGGGGCCTATTACTTTCTCTGCTCTCCATGTGTAGTGTGGGGCCTGTTACTCTCTCTGCTCTCCATGTGTAGTGTGGGGCCTGTTGCTCTCTACTCTCCATGTGTAGTGTGGGGCCTATTACTCTCCCTGCTGTCCATGTGTAGTGTGGGGCCTATTACTCTCCCTGCTCTCCATGTGTAGTGTGGGGCCTGTTACTCTCTCTGCTCTCCATGTGTAGTGTGGAGCCTGTTACTCTCTCCCTGCTCTCCATGTGTGGTGTGGGGCCTGTTACTCTCTGCTCTCCATGTGTGGTGTGGGGCCTATTACTTTCTCTGCTCTCCATGTGTAGTGTGGGGCCAGTTACTCTCTCTGCTCTCCATGTGTAGTGTGGGGCCTATTACTCTCCCTGCTCTCCATGTGTAGTGTGGGGCCTGTTACTCTCTCTGCTCTCCATGTGTAGTGTGGAGCCTGTTACTCTCTCCCTGCTCTCCATGTGTGGTGTGGGGCCTGTTACTCTCTCCCTGCTCTCCATGTTTAGTGTGGGGCCTGTTACTCTCTCTGCTCTCCATGTGTAGTGTGGAGCCTGTTACTCTCTCCCTGCTCTCCATGTGTGGTGTGGGGCCTGTTACTCTCTCCCTGCTCTCCATGTTTAGTGTGGGGCCTGTTACTCTCTCCCTGCTCTCCATGTGTAGTGTGGGGCCTGTTACTCTCTCCCTGCTCTCCATGTGTGGTGTGGTGCCTGTTACTCTCCCTGCTCTCCATGTGTGGTGTGGGTCCTGTTACTCTCTCTGCTCTCCATGTCTAGTGTGGGGCCTGTTACTCTCTCCATGTGTAGTGTTGGGCCTGTTACTCTCTCCCTGGTCTCCATGTGTAGTGTGTGGCTCGTTACTCTCTCTGCTCTCCATGTGTAGTGTGGGGCCTGTTACTCTCTCTGCTCTCCATGTGTAGTGTGGGGCCTGTTACTCTCTCCCTGCTCTCCATATGTAGTGTGGGGCCTATTACTCTCTCCCTGCTCTCCATGTGTAGTGTGGGGCCTGTTACTCTCTCTGCTCTCCATGTGTAGTGTGGGGCCAGTTACTCTCTCTGCTCTACATGTGTAGTGTGGGGCCAGTTACTCTCTCTGCTCTCCATGTGTAGTGTGGGGCCTGTTACTCTCCCCCTGTTCTCCATGTGTAGTGTGGGGCCTGCTACTCTCTCCCTGCTCTCCATGTGTGGTGTGGGGCCTGTTACTCTCTCTGCTATCCATGTGTATTGCGGGGCCTATTACTTTCTCTGCTCTCCATGTGTAGTGTGGGGCTTGTTACTCTCTCCCTGCTCTCCATGTGTGGTGTGGGGCCTGTTACTCTCTCCCAGCTCTCCATGTGTAGTGTGGGGCCTGTGTGAGGCAGTGACAGGTATTATATGTGAGGATCGCTATGTGTCCCCCAGGATGCGCACAGAAGCGTATTGAGGCCACAGGAGTGCATTGTAGTCACAGACATAGCTGTGATTGCAGTGCAAATTATAAGCAAGTTTGGTCTTGGACAAGCTATTTGTCCAAGGCAGATTTAAAAAAACCTGCTATGGGCTTTTATTTTTGGAGCGGTCTACTGGATGGTAGTGAGGCCGTTCACTCCCTCCCGCCGGGTCTTACAGGTGGCCCATGGCTACAGGTACCTTATAAAAACGCTGCAGCAGAGGGGTGGGTCAGTCTTGGTTTGCAAACTGCGGAGCAGGTGGCTCTGCAAGGCTCAGCCTGTTTGAAGTGTCACGGCGGTGCAGTCGCCCATGGCAATAAGTCTCGGATACGGACTGTCTTGATTCCCGGCTGCAATCCGGAGGATTCCATTTTGTTTTTCATTTGTGAGTACGTTAGATGTAAAAGACACTTTGTTTTGAACTTTCCTGTGGTCACTGCCTATCACACTGCACTCACCCTGCTGCACTACATATAGTGGAGAATGCGGGCAGTGTGAACTGAGGCATACCCAAAGCCTGCTGCATGTCAGTAATTAAGCCAATAACGCTCTAGTTCAAGCCTGCTGACAAGATGGAGGCGCTTTTGGAGCAGTTGGTCCTCACTTAGCAACGGCAGCAGGAGCAGCACAATCATCAGCAGCAAAAGACTAATGAGCTGATTCTGCAGCATGTTGCATCTATGCAAGAGGCACCTTCACCAACGACCAAGGTCTGATCGGAGGCCTGGTACAAAGTCCGGTCAGCATTGAGGAAGATGAGTCCTGAGGATGATTTGGAAGCTTTCGTCACCATGTTTGAGCGCACAGCAGAGCGGGAGAGCTTTCCAATGTCCCAGTGGGCTGAAGTGGTGGCCCCCTTCCTGACGGGAGATGCCCAGACCTCAGTCGGGATGATGCACTGGACCATGAGAGGTGAGATCCTTGCCCGACTGGGGGTTAATACATATGTGCGGGCTCAGCAGGTTTACCAGTGGTCCTTTGCGGAGTCTCGTCCGGCCAGGTCTCAGGCATATGACTTGCTGCAGCTGTTAAAAAAGTGGCTCCAGCCTGAGAACTTAACCCCTCACCAGATGGTGGAGAAGGTGGTGGTTGACTGTCTGGTGAGGGCTCTGCCAGCACCCATACAGCGTAGGGTGGGTCAAGGGGACCTGGACACTCTGGACTAGGTGGCTGGACTAGTTGAGCGGCGTACGGCCACTCAGAACTTTATACGGGACACTGCTCCGCTTCGGCTGTCACGTTGGGCACCGCCAGCCCTGGAGACTGGGAAAAGTCCTCGACCCTCTGTTGGGACAAATCAGGACCGAGCCCGTACTGATGGGGTACCCCGAAGTGAGGGTGACAAGAGTCCTGTTTCCCCTAAACTGGTCCCGAGGTCCAGTCATGCTGCTTCTATTAAGTGTTGGTGGTGCCAAGGGCCTGGACATATGGCTGCCAACTGCCCCGTCAGGAAAATATGAATAATTCCTAAAATTCTATGTACACTTCCAGTGCTCGTGCTGTCCCATCCCCCATCAGGTTTGTGCAGCGTAAACCCCAAGCCCATGTGCCGGCCCGTAGCTGCAGCTTCTCTTCTCCCCTCCCTCATTCCCCTGTCGGAATGGCCACTCGCCCCTCCCTTCAGGTAGACACCTTTGTGTAATGTGAGGTCAGGGTCTCTGGGCTCAAGCAGGAAATGAAGTTTTTCCAGCCACGTATCGCTTTGTTTATTTCAGATCAAATTTAACCCCTTCATGCCGGAGCTTTTTTTCGGTTTTGCGTTTTCGTTTTTCGCTCCCCTTCTTTCCAGAGCCATAACTTTTTTTATTTTTCCATCAATATGGTCGTGTGACGGCTTGTTTCTTGCGGGACGAGTTGTACTTTTGAACGACACCATTGGTTTTGACCATGTGTACTAGAAAATGGGGGACAAAATTCCAAGTGCGGTGAAATTGCAAACACAAAGTGCAGTCCCACACTAGTTTTTTGTTTGGCTTTTTTGCTAGGTTCACTAAATGATAAAGCTGCCATTATGATTCTCCGGGTCATTACGAGTTCACAGACACCAGACAGGTCTGGGTTCTTTTTTTTATCTAAGTGGTGAAAAGAATTCCAAACTTTGCTAAAAAAAAAAAAAAATTGCGCCATTTTCCGAGACCCGTAGCGTCTCCATTTTTCATGATCTGGGGTTGGGTTTGGGCTTATTTTTTGTGTGCTGACACTTTTAATGACACCATTTTGGTGCAGATAAGATCTTTTGTTCGCCTGTTATTGCAATGTCGTGGCGACCAAAAAACGTAATTCTGGCGTTTTGATTTTTTTTTTTTACGCTACGCCGTTTAGCGATCAGATTAATCCTTTTTTTTTAATATTGATAGATCGGGCGATTCCGAACGCAGCGATACCTTGTGTGATTTTGTTTTATTGTTTCGTTTTGAATGAGGCGAAAGGGGGGTGATTTAAACTCTTATATATTTTATTTTTTTATATTTTTAAAACTATTTTTCTTTTACTTTTGTCATGCCTCAATAGTCTCCATGGGAGACTAGAAGCTGCCATTGCGCGATCGGCTCTGCTACATAGAGGCGATGATCAGATTGCCTCTATGTAGCAGAATTACAGACTTGCTATGAGCGCTGACCACCGGGTGGCGCTCATAGAAATCCGGCATCAACAGCCATAGAGGTCTCAAGGAGACCTCTGGTTGTCATGCTGACACACCGGTGACCCCCGATTATGTGACGCAGGTCACCAGTGTGGGTATTTCCAGCCCGATGGCAGGAAGCGCTTGTTAAATGCCACTGTCAGAGTTTGACAGCGGCATTTAACTAGTTAATAGCCACGGGCGGATCGCGATTCCGCCCGCGGCTATTGTGGGCACATGTCCGCTGTTCTAAACTGCTGACATGTCCCAGATTTGAGGTGGGCTCACCGCCGGAGCCAACATCAAGGTGAGGGATACTGCCAAAGGATGTACTATACCGTCCGATGGCAGTAAGGGGTTAATAACACACAATAAGCTTAGAGACGGGAAGTCTATATTTTTGGGATCAGCATGATTAAAGCTACACGCAGCAGCGTTTTGCGACTTCTACGTCCACCAGAAACCAAGAAAAGGATGTAAGCCTCCCAGTAATACACAGACATATGATTGGTATCTAAAGAGGGATAAATTTGTAGCCGACCATATGATGCCCCTGTTGTCACTCTGCGAGCTCCCCAGCTGGAGATATGGCAACTAGAAGTTTCTAATAACTCCAAAAGGGGCGGGCTCAGCCCACCAAGTGAGGTCAGCAAAGGGGGGAGACCCTTGGTTTTGGGCAAAGGTATAAAGCTCAGATGCTCAATGAGGAGTGTTCAGACCTGGGGAAGACGTCTATCTACCATCCATGCTGTGGACTGAATCTTTATCCTTGGGAACTCCCCTCATCAACTCGTCATACCAGGGACTGAGATGTAGTAAGTTCTTATTTTAATCCTCTTTTATGTGTAACTGTTGTATATATTGTATTTTCTCTCTTTTGTAATATCTTCTGTATTTTTGTAAACACTGCCTATACTTTTGGAGTAAACGTATCAAATTTACTAGTTTCGTTTTCCTTGCTCTATGAATGAACTGCCACGTCCTCCGTGCTAAACTATGCTACCTTGTGGGTGGGCTCCTGACCCAATATTGGTTTTAATGTCAAACGAGCAGCAGTTGGCAGCAAAGTGTTCTGGGGGATTTGGGAAACCCTGCCAGTGATGGAACGGAGGTTTATGTGTGTATTTTCAGCCTGAGACTGGGGATATACATACCGCCCTCACTGCAGAGTGCCCAATAGCCCTTGGGGTTCATTTTCTGACTATCTGAAAAGTTCAAATCTGATAGTCTGTCTATGTTTGTTTGTCTTTTTCTGCTATGTGCACTTTTATCAGGATATGTTTCCTTTTTAAGAATTTGAAATAAAGTAGATTAATTTTACTTGTGTCTTTCTATAGTGGCACTAGCTTGCTGCTCATCTATATTATTTTGGCCGGTAGATCCTTTGCTATTTCGGTATTCAAGTTTGACCTCTATCCAATGTCCAGGGTGGACGAGCTAATTGAGAGACTGCGGGAGGCCCAGGACTTCACCATGCGCGATCTCACCACAGGTTACTGGCAGGTCCCACTGACAGAATGGCAGGCACGGTACTGCTTAAGGACCGTGCCTCTGACTGTAGAGCCCCCATAGACTTAATTTAGAAGGGAACTCCATGCAATGCCTCCCCCTCCCACTACTCCCCCCACCAGGTGATGCCATAATTAGGACACCCAACTGACCAACGGGAAGAGAGAGGAAGGGGCGTCCGGCCACACCCCAGGGGTTAAATTCAGGTGCATAACCAATGGGCCGACTGTCCTCCCTCCCTCTGGGACACAGTGGCCAATGACTGATGCCCTTGATCCGCGCCTCAGTGACACCGGTTACCTGGCAGGTCTATGGTAAGGCATGGGAAGAGTGGTGCTCGCTAATTAGAGGAAGGTCAGTCGATACTTGTGATCGGGCGAGATGCGACGTGGTGGTGGAACTCCTGAATCAGCTCAGGAGTAGAGGTGCGTCGGGCACATTAGCGCAGCGTCATTTATCGGGAATAGCCTTTTTCTTTCAGCTAGTGGGATGGGCCGATGTAACTAAATAATTTTTCATAAAGCAAGCCGTTAAAGGCTGGAAAAGGCTCCAGCCTAGTCAGGAATGTCGTCGCCCCCCCGTTTCTTTGTCTGTTGCATGATATGATAACAATCTAGAACGGTGTGCAAGTCACAATACGAGTCAGCCATAATATCTGTAGCGTTTGCGATCGCATTCTTCGGGGTGCTGCGAATTAGTGAACTAGTGCCGCATTCTAAAACAGCATCAGCAGGTGGGTTAATTAATGAGGATCTCGCAATATGCAGCGACGCTCTGCGCATTAGAGTGCGGAAATCCAAATGTGACCCGATGGGGTAGAGGGTCGTGGGTCCTGGTCAAGGCCCTAGACTGCCCCATATGCCCGGTCAAAATAGTCAGACACTACGCTGCGATAAGACACGAAAGTAGATTTTTCCTCTCACACACAGACGGGTCCCCACTTACTAAATATCAATTTCACACAATTTTTAAGAAATGTCTACAAGCTGTCGGTGTAGACCCCAAAGAATACGGGACGCATTCTTTTAGAATCGGAACGGCCACTGAAGCAGCTAGGGCCGGTGTGGCTGAAGCCGAAGTGCAGAGATTGGGCCGTTGGAAATCCGCATGCTTTGCAAGATACATAAGACCAGACCTGCTATAACACATCTTGTTTCTTACAGGTCATAAGCCCACAGTTTGGGTATTGGGACATTCTTTTATTTATTGGGAGCGCAAAAGAGCAGAGATTCGCCCCGGTGGTAAGAATTCTTACTGCCCACAACTAGAGGTCAACTGTAGAGGCATCAGAGGGCTCCAGTGGGACCAGATCTTCCCAGAGTTGGTTAAAATTTCTAAAATGGCAAAATGGCCACTGATATTGGTGTTACATGCTGGTGGAAATGATTTGTGCAAGACAACAGGTGCGGAGCTATTCACGACAATGAAGACGGACATTATTATTATTATTTATTGTTAAAGCACCATTTATTCCATGGCGCTTTACATGTAAGGAGGGGTATACATAATAAGAACAAGTACAATAATGTTAAATAAACGAGTCATGACCGGTCCAGGAGGAGAGAGGACCCTGCCCGCGAAGGCTCACAATCTACAAGTCTACAAGGGATGGGTGAGAATACAGTAGGCGAGGGTAGAGCTGGTCGTGCAGCGGTTTAGTCGATCGGTGGTTACTGCAAGTTATAGGCTTGTCGGAAGAGGTGGGTCTTCAGGCTCTTTTTGAAGGTTTCGATGGTAGGTGAGAGTCTGATATGTTGTGGTAGAGAGTTCCAGAGTAGGGGGGATGCACGAGAGAAATCTTGTATGCGACTGTGGGAAGAGGAGATAAGAGGGGAGTAGAGAAGGAGATCTTGTGAGGATCGGAGGTTGCGTGCAGGAAAGTACCGGGAGACGAGGTCACAGATGTATGGAGAAGACAGGTTGTGGATGGCTTTGTATGTCATGGTTAGGGTTTTGTACTGGAGTCTCTGGGCAATGGGGAGCCAGTGAAGGGATTGACAGAGGGGAGAAGCAGGGGAATAGCGGGGAGACAGGTGGATTAGTCGGGAAGCAGAGTTTAGAATAGATTGGAGGGGTGCGAGAGTGTTCGAGGGGAGGCCACAGAGCAGGAGGTTGCAGTAGTCAAGGCGAGAGATGATGAGGGCATGGACTAGGGTTTTTGCAGATTTTTGGTTGAGGAATGAACGGATTCGTGAAATATTTTTGAGTTGAAGTCGGCAGGAAGTGAAAAGGGCTTGGATGTGTGGTTTGAAGGAGATCAGCGTTAAGGATTACCCCGAGGCAGCGAGCTTGTGGGACTGGGGAGAGTGGGCAGCCATTTACTTTAATGGATAGGTTCGTTGGAGAGGTCACATGAGATGGGGGAAGATGATGAATTCTGTTTTGTCCATGTTAAGTTTCAGAAATCTAGTGGAGAAGAAGGATGAAATAGTGGACAGACATTGAGGGATTCTGGTTAGTAGGGAGGTGATATCTGGTCCAGAGATGTAGATCTGTGTGTCGTCAGCATAGAGATGATACTGAAAGCCGTGAGATTCTATGAGCTGTCCCAGGCCAAAGGTGTAAATGGAGAAGAGCAGGGGTCCTAGGACTGAACCTTGTGGGATCCGACAGATAGGGGGCGAGGTGAGGAGGTGGTGTGCGAGTGGGAGACGCTGAATGTCCGGTCTGTTAGGTATGATGAGATCCAGGATAGGGCCAAGTCTGTGATGCCAAGGGATGAGAGGGTCTGTAATAATAGGGAATGGTCCACTGTGTCAAAGGCAGCCGACAGGTACAGGAGGAGGAGGACAGAGTAGTGTTGCTTGCTCTTGGCAGTTAAGAGGTCATTGGTGACCTTAGTAAGGGCAGTTTCAGTGGAGTGGTGTGACCGGAAGCCAGATTGTAAGCGGTCGAAGAGGGAGCAAGAAGAGAGATGGGAGGAAAGTTCAAGGTAGACGTGTTGTTCCAGTAGCTTGGAGGCATAGGGGAGAAGTGATATAGGGCGATAGCTAGATGCAGAGGATGGATCAAGAGAGGGCTTTTTGAGGATAGGTGTGATGGAGGCATGTTTAAAGCTTGAGGGGAAAACACCAGTTGTTAGTGATAGGTTGAAGAGATGGGTTAGGGTTGGGATGAAGACTGTGGTGAGGTTTGGGATGAAGTGGGATGGGATCGGGTCAAGTGCACAGGTGGTGAGATGTGATCTTGAGAGTAGAGTGGAGAGTCGATCTTCTGTGATGGTGGAGAAGTTGGTTTTGGAGGTGTAGGGCAGGGGGTTGTTGACCAAAACTGTCTCTGATGTTATCAATCTTCTGCTTGAAAAATGAGGCAAAGTCTTCAGCTGAGATGAGTGGGGAGGGAGGAGGTGCTGGGGGACGGAGGAGAGAATTGAAGGTGTTCAATAACTGTTTAGGGTTGTGAGACACGGAGGATATTAGATGAGAAGTAGGTTTGTTTAGCTGTGGCGAGTGTGGTCTTGAAAGTAGTGAGGGACTGTTTGAATGCGATGAAGTGCTCGTTGGAGTGGGATCTTTTCCATCTGTGCTCAGCAGCCCTGGAAGCTCGCCTCAGTTCTTTGGTCAGGCTGGTGTGCCAGGGCTGTCTGTTGATTTTGCAAGCTTTGGTATGTGTAAGTGGGGCAGCAGATTCCAAAGCTGCAGCTATTGTGGTGTTATATAGAGCAGCAGCGTCATCTGCATTGTGTAAGGAACTTATATCTGTGAGAGGAAGGAGGAATTCAGAGAATGAGTGTAGGTCAAGGTGTTTAAGATTTCTGCGAGGGTGTGAAAGTTTGTGGGGTGGGGATTGTAGACATGGAGAAAAGCGGGCTGTTTGCTTGATACCAGATATGGTGGTGGTGTGGTCCAATATAATATCACGAACGATCTGGCATGGAGCTAAAGACCCTAATGCCATCGACAAGTCAAGGAGAAGGATAAACGCAAAGATGGCAACGTTTGTCAAAGAGAACTACGGCATCGTGGTTCACCACCACAACCTGGAGAAAGACATCTCACTCTTCCTGAGACCGGACAGCGTTCATCTAACAGATATCGGGCTAGAAATCTTTAACTAGTTTGCAGGACGGGGTTGAACAGGCCTTAATGATGTTGTGTGGGGGTCGGAGTCCTGTGTAGGTCATACACATGATCCTCCGTGGCGGTAGTGTAGAGGGGGCAAGGTTCGTAACCTCTCATCAGCCGACGTGCCCAGCGGTCGCGGGCTTACAGCTTTGAGTCCGTTGCGAAGTGTTCTTGCCTCTCTCTGCTTATTAATAAACTGTGACTGACCTGTTCACCCATCCATGCCTGTCGGTATTTTGTTATTACGGGATAGGTGGGAGGCGGGAAGGCACCGCTTACGACACACAGGTCTCTGCAGTCTCAGTGAAACAGACCATCTTTATAATGCCAGAGGATCTCTATCTCTATGTGGCCTTGCCTTTTGGATTACATGGAGCTCCACCTACATTCCAGAGACTGACGGACCTAGTGTTACAGCCTCATCTGAAGTATGCATCGGCATATTTAGATGACCTAGCCATCTTTATTACAGACTGGAATATCCACCTGTCCCAGGTACAAACAAGCAGCGCTGGAATGGGGGGTTAACAGCGAACCCCCAAAAAATGTGCATTAGGACTCACGAAAGCCCGGTGATTGGCCAAAGGGTTATCAAACCCCAATCAAATAAGATTAAGGCCATCCAAAACTGGCCCAAGACGTTACCGAACAGGTAAGGGTGTTACTCGGCATCATTGGGTACTACTGCTGGTTTCTACCCTATTTTGCTGGGAGATCGGCACCCCTAACTGACCTGTTTAAATGGTGAGAAGTCGGTTATGGTCACGGTCCGGTGGAATCCTCAAGCGGAGGAAGCATTCCAGTCCCAGAAGTCAGTGTGTGGACAGCCAGTCCTCATCAACCCCCAACTTCAGTAAAACCTTCATCGTACGTACGATGCCTCAGAGGTAGGCCAAGGAGCGGTGCTGTCGCAAGAGCTGAATGGGGAAGAGCATCCAGTCACCTACTTGAGCAGGAAACCGATCCCGGCAGAGAAGAATTATAGCATAGCGGAGGAGTGCTTGGCGATTAAGAGGGCCTTGGAGTCCCTACGCTCGTTCGCCAGTTTCGTTTAGTAACAGACCATTCACCCTTCGTCTGGATGAGAAATGCAAAGGAAAGGAGTGCTCGGGTCACCAGATGGGTCCTGTCTCTATAAAACTTCAGTTTTTCAGTGAAACATCAGGCGGGAAAGTCGCAGGGAAATGTGGTTGACCTGTCACGGGCCCCCTCTATGGTGACAAGTGTTCAACCCCACAAGTTTGAACTGGTCTGGATTTATGAGGGTCGTTGTGTATCTCCCAGGATGCACATAGAATATTAAGACCTCTGGAGTGCATCGCAGTCACAGAGATAGCTGTGATTGCAGTGCAAAAAAAAGTAAGTTTGGTCTTGGACAAGCTACTTGGCCAAGGCAGATTTAAGAAAATCCAGCACGCACTATTATTTTTGGAGCATTCTAAAGGATGGTAGTGGTGCGGTTCTCTCCCTCCAGCCGGGTCTTACAAGTGGCCCATGGCCACAAATTCCATTTAAAAACCCTCCAGCAAAGTGTTGGGTGTGTAAGTTTTGGTTTGCAAACTGCTGAGCAGGTGACTCTGCAAGGCTCAGCCTGTGTGAAGTAACACAGAGCCAAGCAAAGCCAAAAGGCCTGGCACACCTCAGCATAACAGTGGTGCAGTTGCCCACAACAACAAGTCTCTGATACGGACTGTCTTGATTCCCAGCTGCGATCAGGAGGATACCATTTTGTTTTGTGAGTACGTTAGACATAAAAAGACACTTTGTTTTGACCTTTCCTGTAATCATTGCCTGTCTGTCAAGCTGCACCAACTCTGCTGCACTACACCTGTTATTCTCTCCCATCCCTGCATGTGTCGTGCTGGACCTGTTACTCACTCTCTGTTCTCATGTGTAGTGTGGGTCCTTCTACTCTCCATGTGTAGCGTGGGGCCTGTTACTCTCTCTCTGCTCTCCATGTGTAGTGTGGGGCCTGTTACTCTCCTAGCTCTCCATGTGTAGTGTGGGCCTGTTACTCTCTTCCTGCTCTCCATGTGTGGTGTGGGGCCTGTTACTCTCTCCTTGTTCTCCATGTGTAGCGTGGGGCCTGTTACTCTCTCCCTGCTCTCCATGTGTAGCGTGGGGCCTGTTACTCTCTCCCTGCTCTCCATGTGTTGCGTGGGGCCTGTTACTCTCTCTGCTCTCCATGTGTAGCGTGGGACCTGTTACTCTCTCTGCTCTCCATGTGTAGTGTGGGATCTGTTACTGTGTCCCTGCTCTCCATGTGTGGTGTGGGGCCTGTTACTCTCTCCCTGCTCTCCATGTGAGGTGTGGGGCCTGTTACTCTCTCTGCTCTCCATGTGTAGCGTGGGACCTGTTACTCTCTCTGCTCTCCATGTGTAGTGTGGGACCTGTTACTCTCTCCCTGCTCTCCATGTGTGGCGTGGGGCCTGTTACCCTCTCCATGTGTGGCGTGGGGCCTGTTACCCTCTCCATGTGTAGTGTGGGGCCTGTTACTCTCTCCCTTCTCTCCATGTGTAGTGTGGGACCTGTTACTCTCTCCCTGCTCTCCATGTGTGGCGTGGGGCCTGTTACTCTCTCCCTGCTCTCCATGTGTGGGGTGGGGCCTGTTACTCTCTCCCTGCTCTCCATGTGTGGTGTGGGGCCTGTTACTCTCTCCCTGCTCTCCATGTGTGGTGTGGGGCCTGTTACTCTCTCCCTGCTGTCCATGTGTGGCGTGGGGCCTGTTACCCTCTCCATGTGTGGTGTGGGGCCTGTTACTCTCTCCCTGCTCTCCATGTGTGGTGTGGGGCCTGTTACCCTCTCCCTGCTCTCCATGTGTGGTGTGGGGCCTGTTACCCTCTCCCTGCTCTCCATGTGTGGTGTGGGGCCTGTTACCCTCTCCCTGCTCTCCATGTGTGGTGTGCGGCCTGTTACTCTCTCCCTGCTCTCCATGTGTGGTGTGGGGCCTGTTACTCTCTCCCTGCTCTCCATGTGTGGTGTGGGGCCTGTTACCCTCTCCATGTGTGGTGTGGGGCCTGTTACTCTCTCCCTGCTCTCCACGTGTGACGTGGGGCCTGTTACCCTCTCCCTGCTCTCCATGTGTGGTGTGGGGCCTGTTACCCTCTCCCTGCTCTCCATGTGTGGTGTGGGGCCTGTTACCCTCTCCCTGCTCTCCATGTGTGGTGTGGGGCCTGTTACCCTCTCCCTGCTCTCCATGTGTGACGTGGGGCCTGTTACTCTCTCCCTGCTGTCCATGTGTGGCGTGGGGCCTGTTACCCTCTCCATGTGTGGTGTGGGGCCTGTTACTCTCTCCCTGCTCTCCATGTGTGGTGTGGGGCCTGTTACCCTCTCCCTGCTCTCCATGTGTGGTGTGGGGCCTGTTACCCTCTCCCTGCTCTCCATGTGTGGTGTGGGGCCTGTTACCCTCTCCCTGCTCTCCATGTGTGGTGTGGGGCCTGTTACTCTCTCCCTGCTCTCCATGTGTGGTGTGGGGCCTGTTACCCTCTCCATGTGTGGTGTGGGGCCTGTTACTCTCTCCCTGCTCTCCACGTGTGACGTGGGGCCTGTTACCCTCTCCCTGCTCTCCATGTGTGGTGTGGGGCCTGTTACCCTCTCCATGTGTGGTGTGGGGCCTGTTACCCTCTCCCTGCTCTCCATGTGTGGTGTGGGGCCTGTTACCCTCTCCCTGCTCTCCATGTGTGGTGTGGGGCCTGTTACTCTCTCCCTGCTCTCCACGTGTGACGTGGGGCCTGTTACCCTCTCCCTGCTCTCCATGTGTGGTGTGGGGCCTGTTACCCTCTCCATGTGTGGTGTGGGGCCTGTTACCCTCTCCCTGCTCTCCATGTGTGGTGTGGGGCCTGTTACTCTCTCCCTGCTCTCCATGTGTAGTGTGGGGCCTGTTACTCTCTCCCTGCTCTCCATGTGTGACGTGGGGCCTGTTACTCTCTCCCTGCTCTCCATGTGTGGTGTGGGGCCTGTTACCCTCTCCCTGCTCTCCATGTGTGGTGTGGGGCCCGTTACCCTCTCGGACTTGTTTTGTATCTTCTGAAGCCAGTAACAAGACTCTCTTGAGAGGTCAGGATATTATTTACACTAATATCGTGATCGGCCCTTCACTAACAGCAGCACAGAGAATGTAAGCAATCTGGGTCTGATGACCACGGCTCAGTTAATGTCTGGACCCCAAGGCTTCGCTTCTTGCCCCTTTCTTACTATGGATGTGGCAATCCCACACTCGGTGTTACACATCGGGGATCTTGGTGTGGGTCAGCCCCTCATGTCCATCATTGAGGCTCCTCCTTTGCCAGGTTCCTCAGCGCCTCCTCCTGGAAGCTCATGACTTGGTAGCCGGGCTCTTCTGTCAGATTCTCCGCCCCCAGGGACCGATAGAGGCTGATAGCCGGAATGTTCCACTTCAGCACGGAAAGGTGGATCTGAGAGCAGCCGGACTTCACTCCTTCCTGTAAAGTGACATGGGCGGAGGTGATAACAGGCCACTGGCAGCCATATACTGGCAGTACAGATCCGCATCTCCCCCTGCACAGACTAATGGTGCAGACCGATGGAGACGTCACATAATCGCTACCAATAATAGTCACGTGACCCCTGATAACTGCAAAATAACCTCCCTCAAGACACCGCCACTCACTCACCTGTGCCACTCGTATCATCAGCTGCCTCCCCAGACCGCGACCTGTCCGAAAGAAACATCAATAGTCACCGCCTTACCGTGTACCATCCCCCCCCCCCATAAAATACAGTGGTAGAGTCCTGCCCCCTCACCGGACTGCTCCCCCCATATAATACAGTGGTAGAGTCCTGCCCCCTCACCAGACTGCTCCCCCCATATAATACAGTGATAGAGTCCTGCCCCCTCCACAGACTGCTCCCCCCATATAATACAGTGGTAGAGTCCTGGCCCCCTCACCGGACTGCTTCCCCCATGTAATACAGTGGTAGAGTCCTGCCCCCTCACCAGACTGCTCCCCCCATATAATACAGTGGTAGAGTCCTGCCCCCTCACCGGACTGCTTCCCCCATGTAATACAGTGGTAGAGTCCTGCCCCCTCACCGGACTGCTCCCCCCATATAATACAGTGGTAGAGTCCTGCCCCCTTCACAGACTGCTCCCCCCATATAATACAGTGGTAGAGTCCTGCCCCCTCACCAGACTGCTCCCCCCATATAATACAGTGATAGAGTCCTGCCCCCTCACCGGACTGCTCCCCCCATATAATACAGTGGTAGAGTCCTGCCCCCTCACCGGACTGCTTCCCCCATGTAATACAGTGGTAGTGTCCTGCCCCCTCACCGGACTGCTTCCCCCATGTAATACAGTGGTAGAGTCGTGCCCCCTCACCAGACTGCTCCCCCCATATAATACAGTGGTAGAGTCCTGCCCCCTCACCAGACTGCTCCCCCCATATAATACAGTGATAGAGTCCTGCCCCCTCACCGGACTGCTTCCCCCATGTAATACAGTGGTAGAGTCCTGCCCCCTCACCGGACTGCTTCCCCCATATAATACAGTGGTAGAGTCCTGCCCCCTCACCAGACTGCTCCCCCCATATAATACAGTGATAGAGTCCTGCCCCCTCACCGGACTGCTTCCCCCATATAATACAGTGGTAGAGTCCTGCCCCCTCACCAGACTGCTCCCCCCATATAATACAGTGATAGAGTCCTGCCCCCTCACCGGACTGCTTCCCCCATGTAATACAGTGGTAGAGTCCTGCCCCCTCACCAGACTGCTCCCCCCATATAATACAGTGATAGAGTCCTGCCCCCTCACCGGACTGCTTCCCCCATGTAATACAGTGGTAGAGTCCTGCCCCCTCACCGGACTGCTCCCCCCATATAATACAGTGGTAGAGTCCTGCCCCCTTCACAGACTGCTCCCCCCATATAATACAGTGGTAGAGTCCTGCCCCCTCACCAGACTGCTCCCCCCATATAATACAGTGATAGAGTCCTGCCCCCTCACCGGACTGCTCCCCCCATATAATACAGTGGTAGAGTCCTGCCCCCTCACCAGACTGCTCCCCCCATATAATACAGTGGTAGAGTCCTGCCCCCTTCACAGACTGCTCCCCCCATATAATACAGTGGTAGAGTCCTGCCCCCTCCACGGACTGCTCCCCCCATATAATACAGTGGTAGAGTCCTGCCCCCTCACCGGACTGCTCCCCCCATGTAATACAGTGGTAGAGTCCTGCCCCCTCACCAGACTGCTCCCCCCATATAATACAGTGGTAGAGTCCTGCCCCCTCCACAGACTGCTCCCCCCATATAATACAGTGGTAGAGTCCTGGCCCCCTCTGCGGACTGCTCCCCCCATGTAATACAGTGGTAGAGTTCTGCCCCCTCCAGACTGCTCCCCCCATGTAATACAGTGGTAGAGTCCTGGCCCCCTCTGCGGACTGCTCCCCCCATATAATACAGTGGTAGTCCTGCCCCCTCACCGGACTGCTCCCCCCATGTATTACAGTGGTAGAGTCCTGCCCTCTCCACGGACTGCTCCCCCCATATAATACAGTGGTAGAGTCCTGCCCTCTCCATGGACTGCTCCCCCATATAATACAGTGGTAGAGTCCTGCCCCCTCCAGACTGCTCCCCCCATGTAATACAGTGGTAGAGTCCTGCCCCCTCCACGGACTGCTCCCCCCATATAATACAGTGGTAGAGTCCTGGCCCCCTCTGCGGACTGCTCCCCCCATATAATACAGTGGTAGAGTCCTGGCCCCCTCTGCGGACTGCTCCCCCCATATAATACAGTGGTAGAGTCCTGCCCCCTCACCAGACTGCTCCCCCCATATAATACAGTGGTAGAGTTCTGCCCCCTCCAGACTGCTCCCCCCATGTAATACAGTGGTAGAGTCCTGCCCCCTCCACGGACTGCTCCCCCCATATAATACAGTGGTAGAGTCCTGGCCCCCTCTGCGGACTGCTCCCCCCATATAATACAGTGGTGGAGTCCTGCCCCCTCACCAGACTGCTCCCCCCATATAATACAGTGGTAGAGTCCTGCCCCCTCACCGGACTGCTCCCCCCATGTATTACAGTGGTAGAGTCCTGCCCCCTCCATGGACTGCTCCCCCCATATAATACAGTGGTAGAGTCCTGCCCACTCCACGGACTGCTTCCCCCATATAATACAGTGGTGGAGTCCTGCCCCCTCACCGGACTGCTCCCCCTATGTAATACAGTGGTGGAGTCCTGCCCCCTCACCGGACTGCTCCCCCCCATGTAATACAGTGGTAGTGTCCTGCCCCCTCACCGGACTGCTCCCCCCCATGTAATACAGTGGTAGAGTCCTGCCCTCTCCACGGACTGCTCCCCCCATATAATACAGTGGTAGAGTCCTGCCCTCTCTGCAGACTGCTTCCCCCATATAATAGTGGTAGAGTCCTGCCCCCTCACCGGACTGCTCCCCCCATATAATACAGTGGTAGAGTCCTGGCCCCCTCTGCGGACTGCTCCCCCCATGTAATACAGTGGTAGAGTCCTGGCCCCCTCTGCGGACTGCTCCCCCCATGTAATACAGTGGTAGAGTCCTGCCCCCTCCAGACTGCTCCCCCCATGTAATACAGTGGTAGAGTCCTGCCCCCTCCACGGACTGCTCCCCCCATATAATACAGTGGTAGAGTCCTGGCCCCCTCTGCGGACTGCTCCCCCTATGTAATACAGTGGTGGAGTCCTGCCCCCTCACCGGACTGCTCCCCCCATATAATACAGTGGTGGAGTCCTGCCCCCTCACCGGACTGCTCCCCCCATATAATACAGTGGTAGAGTCCTGCCCCATTATTTTTTGAGTTCTGTACATATCATTATAGGGGGATCCCTGGTCACTGACCTCTGAACTGTGGACAGACGTACAGATCCTCCAGATGAAGCGTCCGACCCGTCCAACTACTGTAACTGTGAGCAAATAGGGCGTAACCGGCGAAGGGGCGACCTGTAATAACACCGAGGTACTATTACTGCCATCATATATCACCCAGCTAAGCCCCCATCCTCCATCACTGTATTATTATAGTCAACATCTGCACGTTATTACGGCATGTTCCAGTGCGCCTGCTATTACGGTATGTTCCAGTGCGCCTGTTATTACGGCATGTTCCAGTGCGCCTGCCATTACGGCATGTTCCAGTGCGCCTGCCATTACGGCATGTTCCAGTGCGCCTGCCATTACGGCATGTTCCAGTGCGCCTGCCATTACGGCATGTTCCAGTGCGCCTGCCATTACGGCATGTTCCAGTGCGCCTGCCATTACGGCATGTTCCAGTGCGCCTGCCATTACGCCATGTTCCAGTGCACCTGCCATTACGGCATGTTCCAGTGCACCTGCCATTACGGTATGTTCCAGTGCGCCTGCCATTACGGTATGTTCCAGTGCGCCTGCTATTACGGTATGTCCCGGCAGGTGCCTGCCATTACGGTATGTTCCAGTGCGCCTGCTATTACGGTATGTCCCGGCAGGTGCCTGCTATTACGGTATGTTCCAGTGCGCCTGCTATTACGGTATGTCCCGGCAGGCGCCTGCCATTACGGTATGTTCCAGTGCGCCTGCTATTACGGTATGTCCCGGCAGGTGCCTGCTATTACGGCATGTTCCAGCGCGCCTGCCATTGCGGTATGTCCCAGCAGGTGCCTGCTATTACGGTATGTTCCAGTGCGCCTGCTATTACGGTATGTCCCGGCAGGCGCCTGCCATTACGGCATGTTCCGGCAGGCGCCTGCCATTACGGCATGTTCCGGCAGGCGCCTGCCATTACGGCATGTTCCGGTGGGCCTCTATTACAATGTATCTGTGTGCGCATTATATCTTCAAGCGTGCCCACATGTAAGGAAACAACACTCGAGAGGACATATCCCCCCGCCGTCACTAATCTGTGAAGGAGCTTACACAATCACAGCTCTCTGGTGCCCCCATTACCCTGTGGTCAGTCAGGGAACTGCACCTAGGATAAGTAGTCGCCGGAGAGGCTGCCCTGTCACGTGCTGGTTATCAGCACTCTGCAGTGAGGGCGGTGTATATATCACCAGTCCCAGGATCCCCCAATAACACCCGTCACGTTGCCGTGTCTTTTAGCATATGGGCCCCAGGGAAGCGCTTGAGTCCACAGGTACTTCCGTAGTTTCTGGTCCGTCTCCACACGGGACGTGACATGGCTTCCACCCCTCGGGGTTGGACTGAATTCTCTTGGCTGAAACAATTCCCAGTATCTGGGATGGGTGATAACTTCCTAGTGGGAGGCAGGGCTGCCACTAGGAATTTTTCGGGGCCCCCTTGAGACTCCACCCCTCGAACTGTCCACAGCCCCACTTCTCACCAATCACACATTAACAGTTCCATCACCAGATCACACATACAGCCGGCAGCTCTTGTTTCGGCCGCCATCACGACACGGGAGACAGTTTTATAATAAAATTAAAACCTGGCACTCCACTTCATGCTTGGTGCGGCAGTTTATTGTCGTCCCAGAAAACGTTCCGGTCAGTATAGACCTTCATCAGTAATCAAATTGTCAGGATAAGCTTAATAGTTGAAAATATCAGCTTGTCTGTGTGTTTACCCCCGTCCAGGAGGACCAGGCCGCGCTGATTATCCTGCGTCACAGCAGCCTTCTGACCATTTGATGACTGGCGTTATCAGTGAACAACATAAAGAGCGCCCTCCTTCAAGCTACTTTCAAACATACCAGCACGTAACTGATGAAGGTCTATACTGACCGGAACGTTTTCTGGGACTACAATAAACTGCCGCACCAAGCATGAAGTGGAGTGCCAGGTTTTCATTTTATCATATATGGTTTGGGAACCTAACTTGGCACCACTACAGTAGTGCACACGGTGTTTTCTACTAAACGGTAGACTCTTTTAGCCGAGCTCTACTCTACCCTATTAAATATTTGTTGAAATATACAATACAATTTAGATATATTTTTAAAATGACCAATAATATCTCACAATAGGGACAAATACCACCGCACCATTACCAGACACCATATTACCACCACAGTGACCAATAATGCAACATACAAAGAACAAATACCAATACACCATGACCAGACCACATATTACCACCACATAGTGACCTATAATGCAACATACAAAGAACAAATACCAATACACCATGACCAGACCACATATTACCACCACATAGTGACCTATAATGCAACATACAAAGAACAAATACCACCGCACCATGACCAGACCACATATTACCACCACATAGTGACCAATAATGCAACATACAAAGAACAAATACCAATACACCATGACCAGACCACATATTACCACCACATAGTGACCTATAATGCAACATACAAAGAACAAATACCAATACACCATGACCAGACCACATATTACCACCACATAGTGACCTATAATGCAACATACAAAGAACAAATACCAATACACCATGACCAGACCACATATTACCACCACATAGTGACCTATAATGCAACATACAAAGAACAAATACCAATACACCATGACCAGACCACATATTACCACCAGTGACCTATAATGCAACATACAAAGAACAAATACCACCCGCACCATGACCAGACACCATATTACCACCACAGTGACCAATAATGCAACATACAAAGAACAAATACCACTACACCATGACCAGACCACATATTACCACCACATAGTGACCTATAATGCAACATACAAAGAACAAATACCGCCACACCATGACCAGACCACATATTACCACCACATAGTGACCTATAATGCAACATACAAAGAACAAATACCGCCACACCATGTCCAGATCACATATTACCACCAGTGACCGAATAATCTAATATATATAAAGCTCAAAGTGTGTGTGTATGTCCGGATAGGCATCCGCACCGTCGCAGCTACAGCCACAAAATTTGGTACAGTCACACGTCTGGACCCCGAGAGCGTCCTAAGCTATGTTGTG
The DNA here is from genome assembly GCF_039654945.1 of Dendrobates tinctorius. Taxonomy (NCBI): domain Eukaryota; kingdom Metazoa; phylum Chordata; class Amphibia; order Anura; family Dendrobatidae; genus Dendrobates; species Dendrobates tinctorius. Next base: position 318,246 of record NW_027362155.1, on the reverse strand, counting down.
AGGCGAAATTTTAACCCCGCGCATTCCAATTCACCAAACAATTTTGCCCCTATCTACATACTGGGGAAAAAGTGTGTGCGCGTTAAGCCCCGCCCCTCATTATGTCAATGCCCCTATCTACATACTGGGGAAACAGTGTGCGTATCAAGCCCCGCCCCCCATTATGATGTCACAATGGTTGCCATGGCGACGCTGATGTCATCATAGGTTGCAAGCCCCGTCGCTCATTATGATGTCATAATGGTTGACTATGGAATGGAGGATGTATGATGGGTATATGGGCATGGGACTATGGGATGGAGGATATGTATGATGGGTATATGGGCATGGGACTATGGGATGGAGGATGTGTATGACGGGTATATGGGCACGGGACTATGGGATGGCAGATATGTATGATGGGTATATGGGCACTCGACTATGGGATGGCGAATATGTATGATGGGTATATGGGCACAGGACTATGGGATGGAGGATATGTATGATGGGTATATGGGCACGGGACTATGAGATGGAGGATGTATGATGGGTATATGTGCACAGGACTATGGGATGGAGGATATTTATGATGGGTATATGTGCACAGGACTATGGGATGGAGGATGTGCATGATGGGTATATGTGCACAGGACTATGGGATGGAGGATATTTATGATGGGTATATGTGCACAGGACTATGGGATGGAGAATATGTGTGATGGGTATATGGGCACGGGACTATGGGATGGAGGATATGTATGATGGGTATATGGGCACGGGACTACGGGATGGAGAATATGTATGATGGGTATATGGGCACTGGACTATGGGATGGAGGATATGTATGATGGGTATATGGGCACGGGACTATGGGATGGAGGATGTGTGATGGGTATATGGGCACGGGACTATGGGATGGATGTGTGATGGGTACATGGGCACTCGACTATGGGATATGTATGATGGGTATATGGGCACGGGCCTATGGGATAGAGGATGTGTGATGGGTATATGGGCACGGGACAATGGGATGGAGAATATGTATGATGGGTATATGGGCACTGGACTATGGGATGGAGGATATGTATGATGGGTATATGGGCATGGGACTATGGGATGGAGGATATTTATGATGGGTATATGTGCACAGGACTATGGGATGGAGAATATGTGTGATGGGTATATGGGCACGGGACTATGGGATGGAGGATGTGTGATGGGTACATGGGATATGTATGATGGGTATATGGGCACGGGCCTATGGGATAGAGGATGTGTGATGGGTATATGGGCACGGGACTATGGGATGGAGGATAATTATAATTTGTTATAACTAACCACAGTTAGTTACTATGCCCGGGCAGCGCCGGGGTCTTCAGCTAGTATCACATACAAGGGACAAATACCGCCACACCATGACCAGACCACATATTACCACCACATAGTGACCAATAATACCACATACAAGGAACAAATACTACCACACCATGGCTGGACAACATATTACCACCACTTTGTGACTGACTACTACAATACTGATCAGTAATAAAAAAAAACCACAATACTAATATCACATGTGCCATTATACACAGGAGATCTGTACTTAGTATGCAGTGTCAGTGTAAAGGTAATACAGTGATCACTGGTGACATTGTACACAGGACCGCTGTATATAGTATACAGTGTATAGTGTCAGTGTATATGTAACACACTGACTCACCAGTGACGCCTCTAGGTGAAGTCTTTCATCTTCATCCAGCACAGACCGCCATCACGTCTTCCAGCCAGGGCTCGTCTCTTCAGGAAATAACAGTTATCTAGAGCTCCGCTTGCAGAACACATTATTTTTTCCCCAACTTCTACACTACACCAGATGAAGAAAAAAAGGCAACATAGTATCACTCTACTCAGTAACAGGACCGCCCCCCATTTAAAACAGTATACTCAAAAAAATAAATACATCACTGCAGTAATAATCCCTTAATTAGCCAATATGGTGGTAATATCCCCCATCTGGCCCTCGTGTGTCTCATTCCTGGCTCCAGCCATATGTTCTCTCATCCTGCCCTCATGAGTATCCATTCTGCCCCATATGATCTCATCTGTCCCACGAACCTTCACCATCTGTCTCCAATCCTGCCACCATGTCTCCAATCCTGCCCCCATCTTTCATCCTGCTCCTGTCTCACATCATGCCCCGTGTCGCCAATCCTGCCCCTATATCTTTCATCCTGCCCCGTGTCTCGAATCCTGCCCCCATATCTTTCATCTTGCCCCCGGCAGGATGGACACGTCTCCATCCTACCAGCTTGCCGCTTTCAATAAAAAAAACCCCAAAACTCTCCTTACCTTGCCGCGTTCCTGTGGCGAGCGATCTTCCCTCCAGGCTGAAAGCGCGCCCACGGCGTTGAATGACAATGACATCAGCGACCTGCGCGCTGACGTGAGCTGCCAGCCTCCTATTGGCTGACGGCTTTAAATATTGCCAGTCAGGACAGTAATGCCCTGATGGCGGCCCTGGTGGGAGATTCAAATGAGACGACTGACATCTCAGCTGGTTCGTTGTGGCTGCACCGATAGAGTCCAAACTTGGGTCGGCTAAGTGATTCTGGAGAGCCAGTCTCGATAGCTTGGTATCCGGGACTGATATAGAAATATGAGATGCAGGAGTGCGTGCGGAGGGCTCCCAGGGTTCTGGTGATACCTTGGACTTAACCCTGAGATTCACGGTACTTTCATAATCCATCTCTATGTGTCGGTGACATGCGGTCTAGAGTTTGCTTTGATGTTGGTTGCCTTGCACAAAAGACAGCAGGGGGTCCTAGCTCTGCTCCTCTTTGCCTTCATTAACATGTGGCCTCTAATTCACTGGCCAAATGGCTGTCACAGTCCAATTCTTGGATCTGTGTCAGATTCTGGATTCCCTCATTTAAACCCTTTTTTTCCTTTTAGGCCATTGGGGGGTTAATATGGGTTTTTGCCCCCAGTGGCCACAGGTGTTATTACGTCTTGATAGTTTCACTTTGCTATACCTTTTGCCCCCGGTGGTCACTGAGGTTGTTACATTTGTTTTCTCTGCTGATGGTGACCATTCCCCCTTTCCTATATAAGGTCACCTGGTGTATCAGCTGATGTTGGTTATAGCAGGTCCTTAGTGGCTTCCAACCATGGTGAAGTTAGCAGCTGGCTCTGAGGTCCTTAGCCACTGCTGAAAGCTGATCTGGTGCTGATCTCTGCTGCCCCGTGTCTGTAGCAGAGAAAACGGTGAAGGTAGCAGCTGGCTCTGAGGTGTTGAGCCACTGCTGAAAGCTGATCTTGTGCTGAGCGCTGCTGCCCGGTGTCTGCAGCAGAGAAAGATAAGTGTTTTGTTGTTTTCCCCCGTTTGTTGTATTTTCCCTGGTGTTATATTAGTACAGCGGTGGGACCAGTGTCTGCACTATCCAGTTCCCTAGTAAGGGATAGGTGCAGGGATAGTGAGGGATTCAGGTATCCTGCTCGGCGACAGGTGAGGAGCCTGTATAAGGAACGTTAGGAGTGTTCAGGAGGTCTCCACTTCCCCGTTCCCTAATGCAGGGCCCACCGTTGTAACTGTTTCCCCATGTGTTCCCCTTTTGTATTGTTTCAGCTACCGACTTGTGGGTCGCATCACACAGGACAAGTACACGCAACAATGGCAGACGGTTTGCTTCTTTGGGAACTGTGTACTTTTCCCATAGGTGGCGGCCACATTTCAGGGGTGACGGGAGATCTTTGGATAATCTATGGGGCCTGAATTCATAAATCCAGAATGGAGTCTCCCTCGTCCCTCACACCACATTATTACGATATGTTCCAGTGTGCCCACATTATTACAGTATGTTCCTGCATGCGCATGTTATTAGGGCATGTTCCGGCGGGCGCCTATTACAATGTCTGTGTGCACATTGTTATATCTTCCAGTGTGCCCACATTATTACGGTATGTTCCTGTCTGGACGTTATTACATTCTCGGTGCAGTGGTACATGCTAACACCGTTATATCACATACATACGGTACCTGATGTGTGACCATATGGTGGAGACATTATTGCGGTATGTGTGCACCACACGGTGGTGCACGGTGCTGGGGTTATCCATCACTCACCGCTCTCGCTTCTTTCCCTTTCTGACAGTTCAGCAACCAAACAATGAAACCACGGAGTCGTCCCGAATCCATCCTGGAGCAGTGCTGCGAGAGTGGAGAAAAAACATCATTAAAGACTGTAGTGTGCCACCTCCAACAGTACTGCCCCCAAATATACTGCCCCTATAAACACCCACAAGTGTTCTGCTACATCCCCCCATACCTAGTGCCAACATCCCCTCATCTAGTGCCAGTGTCCCCCTACATCCCCCAATATCTAGTGCCAACATCCCCTCATATCTAGTGCCAGTGTCCCCCTACATCCTCCAATATCTAGTGCCAACATCCCCTCATATCTAGTGCCTGTGTCCCCTACATCCCCCAATATCTAGTGCCAACATCCCCTCATATCTAGTGCCTGTGTCCCCCTACATCCCCCAATATCTAGTGCCAACATCCCCTCATATCTAGTGCCTGTGTCCCCCTACATCCCCCAATATCTAGTGCCAGTGTCCCCTACATCCCCTAATATCTAGTGCCAACATCCCCTCATATCTAGTGCCTGTGTCCCCCTACATCCTCCAATATCTAGTGCCAACATCCCCTCATATCTAGTGCCAGTGTCCCCTACATCCCCCAATATCTAGTGCCAACATCCCCTCATATCTAGTGCCTGTGTCCCCCTACATCCTCCAATATCTAGTGCCAACATCCCCTCATATCTAGTGCCAGTGTCCCCTACATCCCCCAATATCTAGTGCCAACATCCCCTCATATCTAGTGCCTGTGTCCCCCTACATCCCCCAATATCTAGTGCCAACATCCCTTCATATCTAGTGCCTGTGTCCCCCTACATCCCCCAATATCTAGTGCCAGTGTCCCCTACATCCCCTAATATCTAGTGCCAACATCCCCTCATATCTAGTGCCTGTGTCCCCCTACATCCTCCAATATCTAGTGCCAACATCCCCTCATATCTAGTGCCTGTGTCCCCCTACATCCCCCAATATCTAGTGCCAACATCCCCTCATATCTAGTGCCTGTGTCCCCCTACATCCCCCAATATCTAGTGCCAACATCCCCTCATATCTAGTGCCGGTGTCCCCCTACATCCCCCAATATCTAGTGCCAGTGTCCCCTACATCCCCTAATATCTAGTGCCAACATCCCCTCATATCTAGTGCCTGTCCCCCTACATCCTCCAATATCTAGTGCCAACATCCCCTCATATCTAGTGCCTGTGTCCCCCTACATCCCCCAATATCTAGTGCCAACATCCCCTCATATCTAGTGCCTGTGTCCCCCTACATCCCCCAATATCTAGTGCCAACATCCCCTCATATCTATCGCCTGTGTCCTCCTACATCCCCCAATATCTAGTGCTAACATCCCCTCATCTAGCGCCCATGTCACATTACATCCTCCAATATCTAGTGCCAATGTCCCCCTCATATCTAGCGCCTGTGTCCTCCTACATCCCCCAATATCTAGTGCCCACGCCACCCCATGCCTAGCGCCCATGTTCCCTATGCCCCCAACATCTATCACCCACGTCCCGCTTACCTTCCTCCGTCAGATTGATGAGGTGTGTGATCTTCTCGTATTCCGCCAGTTCCTGGAGATGGAGACGTGTGATATAATATAATGTGACATCAGGGTTGAATCATTATAGTGTTATTATGTTCTTACCCGGATCATTCTCATGATCTGTGCGGAGTCCGCAGCTTCTGCCGGCCGAATGGTGCAGTCCATGATGGGGTGAGTAGTACCTGGAGGGAGTAATCATTCTCAATCACACCATGTTTCACATCACTATGGTGACCACAAGTCCTGAGAAAGGAAGACAGCTTCCACTCTACAGCCGCTCTCGGGCCTGCCCCACTCTACAGCCGCTCTCGGGCCTGCCCCACTCTACAGCCGCTCTCGGGCCTGCCCCACTCTACAGCCGCTCTCGGGCCTGCCCCACTCTACAGCCGCTCTCGGGCCTGCCCCACTCTACAGCCGCTCTCGGGCCTGCCCCACTCTACAGCCGCTCTCGGGCCTGCCCCACTCTACAGCCGCTCTCGGGCCTGCCCCACTCTACAGCCGCTCTCGGGCCTGCCCCACTCTACAGCCGCTCTCGGGCCTGCCCCACTCTACAGCCGCTCTCGGGCCTGCCCCACTCTACAGCCGCTCTCGGGCCTGCCCCACTCTACAGCCGCTCTCGGGCCTGCCCCACTCTACAGCCGCTCTCGGGCCTGCCCCACTCTACAGCCGCTCTCGGGCCTGCCCCACTCTACAGCCGCTCTCGGGCCTGCCCCACTCTACAGCCGCTCTCGGGCCTGCCCCACTCTACAGCCGCTCTCGGGCCTGCCCCACTCTACAGCCGCTCTCGGGCCTGCCCCACTCTACAGCCGCTCTCGGGCCTGCCCCACTCTACAGCCGCTCTCGGGCCTGCCCCACTCTACAGCCGCTCTCGGGCCTGCCCCACTCTACAGCCGCTCTCGGGCCTGCCCCACTCTACAGCCGCTCTCGGGCCTGCCCCACTCTACAGCCGCTCTCGCCTCCCCCCCTTACAGCCGCTCTCCATCCTCCCCCCCACAGCGGCTCTCCATCCTCCCCCCTACAGCCGCTCTCGCCTCCCCCCTACAGCCGCTCTCGCCTCCCCCCTACAGCCGCTCTCGCCTCCCCCCTACAGCCGCTCTCCATCCTCCCCCCCTACAGCTGTGTTTCCCTTTTACACTTGATCAGATCACTATCAAAGATCGCAGCCAGAGGGTCATATCTCAGAACCACCCCCCTGCTATCTTTGGAGTGAATAGCTCTCTGCTGCCCCCTATCATCCCGACAATTACGAGATTGACCAATGACCAACATAGGAGGCCGCAGGCTGTTTCCACTATTAGGCCGGTTATCAGGAATCTAACAGTAAGCGTATGGTATATACATCTCTGATTTCCAAACATAGAAAATATGTATATACCCCCGAAACAGTCACTGCCAGCTCCACGCTAACCTCAGGCTACTCGCTGCCGCCACCAGTCGTGTTTTATACAGGCTGAATGGAGGCATGGTTCTGGTCCTTGTAGCTTATGGCTTAAAGGTGCAGGTTAAAGAACAAAAGGAGCAGAAATAGTAAATATTATATTTAATCCAAACGATAGGCAGTTTAAAAAAAATTTACAAACTATTTTACAAAGAGGACAAAACAATGCTGCATATACGGTTAGAAAGAAAATAAAAAGGGATTAACAAAAGAACTCACTACGCTGCTCACAGAGATGACTCGGCTTAGTGTCCCCCCCTCAGGTGGGCCGGGTTGAGGGATGTCCTCATCCCTTTAGGATTTTATACAATTCCCAACTTGAATGGTATAAGTTGAAGAGAGCAGGTCAGATATGACATCATTTGGAGTGACATCTTTAAAGTGATACATGATAAATATACCAGATAGATAAACCATAGCATATTCTCCTTCATGCTGCCATGTCCTGATCCATCTGCTTTCATCCACAGGTACGTCTGCTGAACCCGCTTAATCCAGAATGCCCACTGAACTCCCGAACCCTCATGCATTCCTCACCCTCTGTTTTTTTTATTGCTCACATTTGCCATCACCATTTTTGCTCCACTAATCTTCACTCTCCTTCGCTATCACCAAACCCCTGCACCCTTGAACCAAACAACTATCTCCCCCTCTCTCTTACTCTCCCACCTCGCTTCTTCTGCAGACATACTCCTTAACCTCAGACCTCTCCTACTAAAATACAATACAAGACGATCACTCTCCTTCACCCACCTGCTTTCCCTTTCCCTGCTTCTTCTCACTGCTGGTGACATATCCCCCAATCCTGCCCCCCCCCCGCCTCATACATCCCACTAATTCTCACCCCTATCTTTCTCACACTAAGAGAAACTTCCGCAATCCCTCACACTTAAACCCGTGCCACTGACCCCCACCCTTCTGCACCCTCTTTCTGGAGCACTTTGGGATGCTCGCTCCATCTGCAACAAGCCCCACGTGATCCATGACTTCCTTACCTCCCGCAACCTTTCCTTCCTGGCCCTCACTGAGACATGGCTGACACCACCTGACATGGCCTCCTCGGCCGCACTGAGTTATGGCGGCCTCCACTTTACTCACACTCCTCGCCCTGGCAACAGACAAGGTGGAGTGGGTTTCCTCCTTTCTAAAAACTGCTCCTTCAACCCTATCCAACCTCCACCCTCCTTTATCCTCCCTTCTTTCGAGGTTTACTCTGTCCATATCTACTCTCCCTCTAATCTCCAAATGGCTGCCATATACCGACCACCGGGCTCACCACTGCCTTCAACGACCAATTCTCCACCTGGCTCCTCCACTTTCTCTCTGCTGACATCCCCACCATCATCATGGGGGACTTCAACATCCCCATTGACACCCACCCGCCAACAGCTTCCAAACTCCTTTCACTTACCTCATCCTCTGGACTTAGTGGTCCTCCACAGCCACCCACGCATACGGACACTCAATAGACCTCATCTTCACCCGCCTCTGTTCCCTATCTAATCTCACAACCTCTCCCTTCCCCCTATCTGACCACCATCTACTCACCTTCTCATCCTTTTCCTCCTCACCTGCCCCCCATGTCCAGCCACTAGCACATCCTCGCAGAAACCTCGCACACCTAGACATTCACAGACTCTCTTCAACCTCTGTCTTCCATATCTTCACTCCACAACACAGACAGTGCCACCGCTTTCTACAACGCCACCCTCACATCAGCCATAGACTCAGTTGCCCCTCTCATGCATGGCAAAGTGCGACAAATCAATAGGCAACCCTGGCACAACAACCTCACCAAAAAACTTCGACAAGCATCCAGGGTCACGGAGCGGCGTTGGAAGAAAACACGCCTGCCAGACGACTTCACTGCTTTTAAACAAGCTACACTTGCCTTCTAATCAGCCCTCACCTCTGCTAAACAGACATATTTCACAAACCTTGTATCTTCATTATCCCACAACCCAAAACAACTGTTCAGCACATTCAACTCTCTCCTCCGCCCTCCAACTCCCCTCATCTCTACCGAGGACTTTGCCACCTACTTCAAAAACAAGATCGACCAAACAAGGCAAACCTTTACAATTCCACCACCCCAAACACTCCACATACCAGACCTCTGCCCTTCCCTAATAACCTCCCTCTCCAACATCACTGAAGGAGAGCTTACTCATCTCCTTTCCAAATCACACCTCACCACCTGTGCACTTGACCCCATCCCTTCCCACCTGCTCCCCAACCTAACTAACATGATAATTCCAGCCCTAACCCATCTCTTCAACCTATCCTTATCTTCTGGTTTCTTCCCCTCTGCCTTCAAACATGCCACTATTACACCCATCCTCAAAAAAACAAACCTTGACCCAACAGCTATGCCCAGCTATCGCCCCATATCACTGCTCCCGTTAGCTTCCAAACTCCTTTCAACAGCATGTCCATGCTCAACTTCCCTCCCACCTCTCATCTAACTCCCTTCTTGACATCTTGCAATCCGGCTTCCGCCCCCACCACTCCACTGAAACTGCCCTGACCAAAATTACTAATGACTTACTCACAGCCAAAGCTAACAGATAGTTCTCCATCCTCCTCCTCGACCTGTCCTCTGCCTTCGACACAGTCGACCACTGCCTACTGCTACAGATTCTTTCTTCCCTTGGCATCAAAGACCTCGCCCAGTCCTGGATCTCCTCATACCTTTCTGACCGCACATTCATCGTTTCCCACTCTCACACTACCTCCTCGTCCCGCCCCCTATCTGTTGGAGTCGCCCAAGGCTCTGTCCTGGGGCCCCTACTTTTTTCCATCTATACTCTTGGCCTAGGACAACTCAAAGTCCCATAGCTTCCAGTACCACCTGTATGCGGACGACACTCAGATCTACCTCTCTGGGCCAGATGTCACCTCTCTGCTATCCAGAATCCCGGAGTGTCTATCAGCCATATCCTCCTTTTTCACCTCTCGCTTCCTAAAACTCAATGTAGACAAAACTGAACTCATTATCTTTCCTCCATCTCGCGTATCTTCCCTACCTGATCTATCTATTATGGTAAACAGCATCACGCTCTCTCCCGCACCTGAAATCCGCTGCCTCGGAGTAACTCTAGACTCTGCCCTGTCCTTCAAACCACACGCCCAAACTCTTGCCACCTCCAACTCAAAAATATTTCCAGAATCGGTCCCTTCCTCAGCCCTCACTCTACTAAACTCTTGAACATGCCCTCATCATCTCCCGCCTTGACTACTGTAACACTCTCCTCTGTGGCCTCCCTGCTAACTCTTGCATCACTCTAGTCTGTCCTCAATTCTGCTGCCCGACTAATCCACCTCTCTCCTCGCTACTCCCATCTCTCCCCTCTGCAAATCCCTCCACTGGCTCCCAATTCACTAACGAATCCAGTTCAAACTACTAACACTGACCTACAAAGCTATCCACAACCTTTTCCCTCCCTATATCTCTGAACTAATCTCCCAATATCTTCCCTCACGTAATCTTCGATCCTCCAAAGACCTCCTACTCTCCTCCACACTTATTCGTTCCTCACACAACTGCCTCCAAGATTTCTCCTGAATATCCCCTATCCTCTGGAATTCCATGCCTCAACACATCCGATTATCCACCACCCTCGGATCCTTCAAACGGAACCTGAAAACCCATCTTTTCAGGAAAGATTGCAGCCTGCAATGACCATTCTGCCGCCTAACCACCACCCGAGCTGCCGCCTCATCACCACCAGAGATGCTGCACCCCCGACCTTCTGTCTCTTCCCCACTATCCCGTAGAATGTAAGTCCACAAGGACAGGGTCCTCTCCCCTCCGTACCACTCTGTCATTGTAAATTTGTTCACTGTTAACGATATCTATAACTTTGTATGTAACCCCCCTTCTCATGTACAGCACCATGGAATTAATGGCGCTATATAAATAAATAACTTCGGTGATATATTCACTCCTGATGATTGCAGAAGTTCGAGATTGCAGTCTTACTTTTTATTGGGATGTTATCGTTCCCCAGTAAACAAACAGGACATGGCTATTTTCAGTTATCTGGCAACTATGGATGTGGGGCTTATGGACAGGTATCACGGTTATGAAAAAACATGCATCTTCTTCCCTGATTAGCCCTAAAGCTGAAAATGTAGTCCCATTACTATCAGGTCTAAACGAACTCCAATATTCATAAAATTTCTTTCGGAGGCAGACATCTATTGTAAATGTATAGCATTTCCTCTGATGGAAACCCAGGTGTAATTTAAATTCAGGATGTAAAAAGAGCCTCATCCACGGCTCTATGTGTAAACACAGGCACCTTTGTTCCAACCCTCTGACAAGAACTATTCCTGTCTTAGTTATTTGTCCAATCTATATTCCTCTGTCTCACAAACAAAATACATCCTCCTTGACACTGCAGCGGTCCTTTATTTCTAAAAGGGATTGCCTGAAAGTTAATTAGGATGGTTCATTTAACAACTATATGTAATTCCCTACATCATGTCCATTGTACAGTTTAGTCAAGAGGCTCAGACTGTCAGCTGTCTGCCTCCTCACTGGAAATCTGTGTGAGGAGGACGACGGAGGGGGGTGAATGCACTGCATGCAATTATACACTGGTGGGGGGAGGTGATGGGGCCGGATCTTATACCCTGAGGGAGGGAGGTGAGTGGGGCAGGATGTTATATGCTGGAGGGAGGTGATGGGGCCAGATAATAATAAATTTTATTTCTATAGCGCCGACATATTCCGCAGCACTTTACATTTCAGAGGGGACTTGTACAGACAATAGACATTACAGCATAACAATAATCACATAGATCATAACAGATACCAAGAGGAGTGAGGGCCCTGCTCGCAAGCTTACAGTCTATGAGGAAAGAGGGAGACACGAAAGGTGGGTGGTAACAGTTGCCCTGATTGTATGGACCAGCCATAATGTTAAGTGTGTAACAGTACAGACACAGAGGGCTAATGGATGCATAAAGCATGTGGGAACATGATGCGGGGAACATGGTTATGGTGAAACTTTTGGCTGTGCCACACAGGGATAGATTAGGTTAATATGTTGAGGCGATAGGCCAGTCTGAATAAATGCGTTTTCAGGGCACGCTTAAAATTCTTATTCAGATCTTATACCTTGATACCCTGAGGGAGGTGAATGGGGCAGGTTATACGCTGGGGGAGGCAGGAGATGGGGCCGGATGTTATACGCTGGGGGAGGCAGGAGATGGGGCCGGATGTTATACGCTGGGGGAGGCAGGAGATGGGGCCGGATGTTATACGCTGGGGGAGGCAGGAGATGGGGCCGGATGTTATACGCTGGGGGAGGCAGGAGATGGGGCCGGATGTTATACGCTGGGGGAGGCAGGAGATGGGGCCGGATGTTATACGCTGGGGGAGGCAGGAGATGGGGCCGGATGTTATACGCTGGGGGAGGCAGGAGATGGGGCCGGATGTTATACGCTGGGGGAGGCAGGAGATGGGGCCGGATGTTATACGCTGGGGGAGGCAGGAGATGGGGCCGGATGTTATACGCTGGGGGAGGCAGGAGATGGGGCCGGATGTTATACGCTGGGGGAGGCAGGAGATGGGGCCGGATGTTATACGCTGGGGGAGGCAGGAGATGGGGCCGGATGTTATACGCTGGGGGAGGCAGGAGATGGGGCCGGATGTTATACGCTGGGGGAGGCAGGAGATGGGGCCGGATGTTATACGCTGGGGGAGGCAGGAGATGGGGCCGGATGTTATACGCTGGGGGAGGCAGGAGATGGGGCCGGATGTTATACGCTGGGGGAGGCAGGAGATGGGGCCGGATGTTATACGCTGGGGGAGGCAGGAGATGGGGCCGGATGTTATACGCTGGGGGAGGCAGGAGATGGGGCCGGATGTTATACGCTGGGGGAGGCAGGAGATGGGGCCGGATGTTATACGCTGGGGGAGGCAGGAGATGGGGCCGGATGTTATACGCTGGGGGAGGCAGGAGATGGGGCCGGATGTTATACGCTGGGGGAGGCAGGAGATGGGGCCGGATGTTATACGCTGGGGGAGGCAGGAGATGGGGCCGGATGTTATACGCTGGGGGAGGCAGGAGATGGGGCCGGATGTTATACGCTGGGGGAGGCAGGAGATGGGGCCGGATGTTATACGCTGGGGGAGGCAGGAGATGGGGCCGGATGTTATACGCTGGGGGAGGCAGGAGATGGGGCCGGATGTTATACGCTGGGGGAGGCAGGAGATGGGGCCGGATGTTATACGCTGGGGGAGGCAGGAGATGGGGCCGGATGTTATACGCTGGGGGAGGCAGGAGATGGGGCCGGATGTTATACGCTGGGGGAGGCAGGAGATGGGGCCGGATGTTATACGCTGGGGGAGGCAGGAGATGGGGCCGGATGTTATACGCTGGGGGAGGCAGGAGATGGGGCCGGATGTTATACGCTGGGGGAGGCAGGAGATGGGGCCGGATGTTATACGCTGGGGGAGGCAGGAGATGGGGCCGGATGTTATACGCTGGGGGAGGCAGGTGATGGGGCCGGATGTTATACGCGGGGGAGGCAGGTGATGGGGCCGGATGTTATACGCTGGGGGAGGCAGGTGATGGGGCCGGATGTTATACGCTGGGGGAGGCAGGTGATGGGGCCGGATGTTATACGCTGGGGGAGGCAGGAGATGGGGCCGGATGTTATACGCTGGGGGAGGCAGGAGATGGGGCCGGATGTTATACGCTAGGGGAGGCAGGAGATGGGGCCGGATGTTATACGCTGGGGGAGGGAGGTGATGGTGTCGGATGTTATACGCTGGGGGAGGGAGGTGATGGGGCTGGATGTTATACGCTGGGGGAGGGAGGTGATGGTGTCAGATATTATACGCTGGGGGAGGGAGGTGATGGTGACCAGATGTTATACACTAGGGGGTTATGAATCTGAATGTTATACACCAGGGGGTGATGGGGACGAACGTTATATGCTGGAGGGAGGTGATGGGGTCGGATATTATACGCTGTGGGAGGAAGGTGATGCGGCTGGATATTATACGCTGGGAGAGGGATGTGGGGGCCAGATGTTATACACTGGGGGAGGGAGGTGATTGGATGTTATACTCTAGGAGCATGGGGCTGGTGATGGGAATGGATGTTATATGCTGGGGGAGGTGATGGGGCTGGATGTTATACGCTAGGGGAGGCAGGTGATGGGGCCGGATGTTATACGCTAGGGGAAGCAGGTGATTGGATGTTATACTCTAGGAGTATGGGGCTGGTGAAGGGAATCGATGTTATATGCTGGGGGAGGTGATGGGGCTGGATGTTATACGCTGGGGGAGGCAGGTGATGGGGCCGGATGTTATATTCTAGGAGTATGGGGCTGGTGATGGGAATGGATGTTATATGCTGGGGGAGGTGTTGGGGCTGGATGTTATACGCTGGGGGAGGTGATGGGGCTGGATGTTATACGCTAGGGGAGGCAGGTGATGGGGCCGGATGTTATACGCTGGGGGAGGCAGGTGATTGGATGTTATACTCTAGGAGTATGGGGCTGGTGAAGGGAATCGATGTTATATGCTGGGGGAGGTGTTGGGGCCGGATGTTATACACTGGGGGAGGAAAGTGATGACGCCGGATGTTATACGCTGGGGTAGGGGAGGTGATGGGGCCGGATGTTATATGCTGGGGTAGGGGAGGTGATGGGGCCGGATGTTATATGCTGGGGGAGGGAGGTGATGGGGCCTGATGTTATATGCTGGGAGAGGCAGGTGATGGGGCCGGATGTTGTACTCTAGGGGTATGGGGCTGGTGATGGGAAAAGATGTTATATGCTGGGGGAGGTGTTGGGGCCGGATGTTATACATTGGGGGAGGAAAGTGATGACGCCGGATGTTATACGCTGGGGTAGGGGAGGTGATGGGGCCAGATGTTATACGCTGGGGTAGGGGAGGTGATGGGGCCGGATGTTATACGCTGTGGGAGGGAGGTGATGGGGCCTGATGTTATACACTGGGGGAGGCAAGTGATGCTGTGGGAGGGAGGTGATAGGGCTGGATGTTATACCCTTGGAGGTGATGCGTCTGGATGTTATACACCAGGGGGTGATGGAGAAGGATGTTATATGCTGGGGGAGAGAGGTGATGGGTCTGGATGTTATATGCTGGGGCAGTGGGGCTGAAGCAGACCACATTATTCAGTGATTGATATGTGCGGCCTGGGGCCTTTCCCGTGCTCTGTGCGCGGTTTGAGGAGAGGGATAATATATATGTTGTGTGATGAACGTCATGCACATTATCCCAGCGCTACAGAACAGAAATACCAGGATCGGAGCAAATCCTATGTTCTTCGATGAGTTAGCTGGTAACAGAAAACAATAGCTTCACCACTGACCTTGCAGATTCCCTAGATGTCGTTCGCTATTTCCATCCATTGGGCAAGTGAAGAGAGAAAAGATTGACAAACTGCATCACTAACTATGGACGCCGCATCCAAGAATAACACTAATCCGCCAGCGGTATAATGGAAAGCAGGAGTCTAGTGAAAGCTCCGAAATGTCACCGGGTTCAGCCCCTTGTGAGACACAAGGAGATAATGCGAGCAAGCAGCGTCATGGACGGGATCAAAGGGCGACAAACAGCCGCAAGGCGGTAATGAAGGACACAACGACAGATAGGAGAGGAAATAAACAGCTGACAAAGAGAAGGAGCAACCACTGTCTGAACAAGAAGCACAGAAGCAACAGAAACCATGCTCATTCTGTAAAATAGGAAAATTTCTGCTGTTTGCAATAAACGGAAATATCTGAGCAACAAAGAGAAAAATTGATTTTTCCAAATTCTCCACAAAATGCCATTTTTATCGTTTCTCCTTGCGGAGATTGACATGCTAAGCATGCCGAGATGAGGAGACTTAAAGCCGCAATGCTCCTCTAAGGAAAGATACAAATTGTCTCTTCAGAGAGGAAGAGGACTAGAACTCTAGCGCCCCCTATTGGAAGGAGCAATCCTAAAAGTCAATGTCGACCCTTTAACGAGCCTTGTTACATGACTTAGGATAAAAGCCAAAACTAGAATCTCAATTTGCAGACACTGTAATTCTCCGCAAGGAGAAACGATACTTCTTGGATATCGGTCAGGTGCCTCTGACCGATATCCAAGAAGTATCCAAGGTGCCTGCAGGAAGTTGGCCCTCGGAACAACACGAGAACATCACGTTGTTCCAAGGGGCTCAGGGAAGCACACGGAGCCCCCTCCCTGCGCGATTCTTCACTATGCCCCCCGGTACACTGCAATCATGTTTGATCGCAGTGTGCCAGGGGTTAATGTGGCGGGAGCTGTCCGTGACGGCTCCTGCCACATAGTGCCGGGTGTCAGCTGTGATAATCAGTTGACACCCGGCCTCGATCAGCTGCGCTCCCCGAGAGCGCAGCTGATCGCAATGATGTACTATACCGTCCATGAGCATAGGGGCCCAGGGCACATGCACGGTATAGTACGTTAAATGTCAGAAAGGGGTTAAGTAAATAATTTAAAAAATGGCAAGGGGTCCCCCCCTATTTTTGACAACCAACCTTGCTAAAGCAGACAGCTGGGGGCTGGTATTCTCAGACTGTTAATGCGCCATTGATATTGGCACAGCTGCCCAGAAAAGGCACGTCTATTAGATGCACCAATTCTGGCGGTTTGTCCAGCTCTTCCCACTTGCCCTATAACGGTGGCAAGTTGGGTAATATTGTCAATGTGGGGTTGATGTCACCTTTCAGGTGACATCAAGCCCATGGCTTAGTAATGGAGAGGAGTCTATAAGACAGCCATCCATTACTAATCCTATAGTTGTATGGTAAATAAAGATATTTCAAATAAAGGATTTTATTGCTGTAAGACTAAACACAGTTTTCCATTTTTATTTAAAAGCCTAATTCCAGCAAAGCCCTCGATCTCCTGTAATAAAAGTAAAATAAAAAACAACAATATACCATACCTGTCCATCGCTCTGTCCCAAACAGTAATCCATGTCTGGGGAAGAAACAGTTTTCAACCTGGACGGTGCCAAGATGCGACTGTCCCGGCTGAGAACCACTGGTGACTGAGCTACTGGGAGCGCAGCGTCAGAGACCGGTGGTGACATCATCGAGAAGCCTCAGTGACCGGACGTAACCTCGATGACGTCACCACCGGTCACTGACACTGCGCTCCCAGTAGCTCAGTCACCAGTGGTTCTCACCCTGGATGGTCACATCTTGGCAATGTCCAGTTTGAAAACTGTTTTTCCCCCAAAAATGGATTACGGTGTGGGACAGAATGACGGACAGGTGTGGTATATTGCTGTTTTTTATTTTACCTTTATTACAGGTGATCGACGACTTTGCCGGAATTAGGCGCTTAAATAAAAATGGAAAACTGTGTTTAGTTTTATTTCTAATAAAGGATTTTATTCTGGATGTGTCTTTATTTACCATACAACTATACGATTAGTAATGGATGGATGTCTTATAGACACCTCTCCATTACTAAGCCATGGGCTTGATGTCACAGGTCAATACAAAGGTGACATCAACCCCACAAGTATGAACCCCATTTGACACCGCTACAGGGCAAGAGGGAAGAGCCAGGCAAAGCGCCAGATGTGTCTTATGGGCAGCTGCGGGCTGCTATTTTTTGGCTGGGGGGCAATATCCACCCCTTACTAGCCTGAAATACCAGCCCCCAGCTCTCTGCTTAAGCAAGGCTGGTTATCAAAAATCGGGGGACCCAACACAGTTCTTTACAAATTATTTAAATAATTTTAAAAAAGCAGAGAGGGGACCCCTCTATTCTTGGTAACCAGCCTTGCTACAGCTGACAGTTGAGGGTTGCAGCCCCTTGCTGTGAGTTTTGTCTGGCTGGTTAGAAAAAAACACAGGGGAACCCATGCAGTTATTTTGTTTTTTATTATTATTTA
Organism: Dendrobates tinctorius; assembly: GCF_039654945.1. Classification (NCBI taxonomy): domain Eukaryota; kingdom Metazoa; phylum Chordata; class Amphibia; order Anura; family Dendrobatidae; genus Dendrobates; species Dendrobates tinctorius. Next base: position 300,233 of record NW_027362155.1, on the reverse strand, counting down.
TTTACAGCGCAGGAGCGGCTGACGAATACTCGCATCCGCCGCTCCTGCTCTCACTGTAATTAGCGGCTGCGGACGTCGGATGATGGGATCAGTAGTCCCATCAGTTGACACCAGTGACCGGAGGTAAACGTTATACCTCCAATCACAGCTGAGCGCTCCCATTGTCTTTTGACAGATTGGGAACCGCGGCTCTGACCGGCGGGGAGGATTTCTTCTATCATGTGATCGCTCACAGTACCCGGTGGTCTTTCTTAGATCATGTGATCGCTCACAGTACCCCGTGGTCTCTCTTACATTATGTGTCTGCAGTGGTCTTGGTGGGAGGTCTTGTGCCCCCCGGTAATGTCTGCAGTGGTCTATGGTGGGAGGTCTTGTGCCCCACGGTGATGTCTGCAGTGGTCTATGGTGGGAGGTCTTGTGCCCCCCGGTGATGTCTGCAGTGGTCTATGGTGGGAGGTCTTGTGCCCCCCCCGGTAATGTCTGCTGTGGTCTATGGTGGGAGGTCTTGTGCCCCCCGGTAATGTCTGCAGTGGTCTATGGTGGGAGGTCTTGTGCCCCCCGGTGATGTCTGCAGTGGTCTATGGTGGGAGGTCTTGTGCCCCCCGGTGATGTCTGCAGTGGTCTATGGTGGAAGGTCTTGTGCCCCCCGGGAATGTCTGCAGTGGTCTATGGTGGGAGGTCTTGTGCCCCCCGGTGATGTCTGCAGTGGTCTATGGTGGGAGGTCTTGTGCCCCCCGGTAATGTCTGCTGTGGTCTATGGTGGGAGGTCTTGTGCCCCCCGGTGATGTCTGCAGTGGTCTATGGTGGGAGGTCTTGTGCCCCCCGGTAATGTCTGCTGTGGTCTATGGTGGGAGGTCTTGTGCCCCCCGGTAATGTCTGCTGTGGTCTATGGTGGGAGGTCTTGTGCCCCCTGGTAATGTCTGCAGTGGTCTATGGTGGGAGGTCTTGTGCCCCCCGGTAATGTCTGCTGTGGTCTATGGTGGGAGGTCTTGTGCCCCCCGGTAATATCTGCAGTGGTCTATGGTGGGAGGTCTTGTGCCCCCCGGTAATGGCTGCTGTGGTCTATGGTGGGAGGTCTTGTGCCCCCCGGTAATGGCTGCTGTGGTCTATGGTGGGAGGTCTTGTGCCCCCCGGTAATGTCTGCAGTGGTCTATGGTGGGAGGTCTTGTGCCCCCCGGTGATGTCTGCAGTGGTCTATGGTGGAAGGTCTTGTGCCCCCCGGTAATGTCTGCAGTGGTCTATGGTGGGAGGTCTTGTGCCCCCCGGTGATGTCTGCAGTGGTCTATGGTGGGAGGTCTTGTGCCCCCCGGTAATGTCTGCTGTGGCCTATGGTGGGAGGCCTTGTGCCCCCCGGTAATGTCTGCAGTGGTCTATGGTGGGAGGTCTTGTGCCCCCCGGTAATGTCTGCTGTGGTCTATGGTGGGAGGTCTTGTGCCCCCCGGTAATGTCTGCAGTGGTCTATGGTGGGAGGTCTTGTGCCCCCCGGTAATGTCTGCAGTGGTCTATGGTGGGAGGTCTTGTGCCCCCCGGTGATGTCTGCAGTGGTCTATGGTGGGAGGTCTTGTGCCCCCCGGTAATGTCTGCTGTGGTCTATGGTGGGAGGTCTTGTGCCCCCCGGTAATGTCTGCAGTGGTCTATGGTGGGAGGTCTTGTGCCCCCCGGTGATGTCTGCAGTGGTCTATGGTGGGAGGTCTTGTGCCCCCTGGTAATGTCTGCTGTGGTCTATGGTGGGAGGTCTTGTGCCCCCCGGTAATGTCTGCAGTGGTCTATGGTGGGAGGTCTTGTGCCCCCCGGTAATGTCTGCTGTGGTCTATGGTGGGAGGTCTTGTGCCCCCCGGTAATGTCTGCAGTGGTCTATGGTGGGAGGTCTTGTGCCCCCCGGTAATGTCTGCTGTGGTCTATGGTGGGAGGTCTTGTGCCCCCCGGCTGATGTCTGCTGTGGTCTATGGTGGGAGGTCTTGTGCCCCCCGGTAATGTCTGCTGTGGTCTATGGTGGGAGGTCTTGTGCCCCCCGGTAATGTCTGCTGTGGTCTATGGTGGGAGGTCTTGTGCCCCCCGGTAATGTCTGCTGTGGTCTATGGTGGGAGGTCTTGTGCCCCCGGCTGATGTCTGCTGTGGTCTATGGTGGGAGGTCTTGTGCCCCCGGCTGATGTCTGCTGTGGTCTATGGTGGGAGGTCTTGTGCCCCCCGGCTGATGTCTGCTGTGGTCTATGGTGGGAGGTCTTGTGCCCCCCGGTAATGTCTGCAGTGGTCTATGGTGGGAGGTCTTGTGCCCCCCGGTAATGTCTGCTGTGGTCTATGGTGGGAGGTCTTGTGCCCCCCGGTAATGTCTGCAGTGGTCTATGGTGGGAGGTCTTGTGCCCCCCGGTAATGGCTGCAGTGGTCTATGGTGGGAGGTCTTGTGCCCCCCGGTAATGTCTGCTGTGGTCTATGGTGGGAGGTCTTGTGCCCCCCGGTAATGTCTGCAGTGGTCTATGGTGGGAGGTCTTGTGCCCCCCGGTAATGTCTGCAGTGGTCTATGGTGGGAGGTCTTGTGCCCCCCGGTAATGTCTGCTGTGGTCTATGGTGGGAGGTCTTGTGCCCCCCGGTAATGTCTGCAGTGGTCTATGGTGGGAGGTCTTGTGCCCCCCGGTAATGTCTGCTGTGGTCTATGGTGGGAGGTCTTGTGCCCCCGGTAATGTCTGCTGTGGTCTATGGTGGGAGGTCTTGTGCCCCCGGCTGATGTCGGGGCCGATACTTCCCGGCTGTCCCCAGGCTCCTCTCCCCGCGTTCCTGCACTCACTCCGGCTTTGCTGCTGCTCCGTCGCCCGGTGCTGCTCTGTCAGTGTGGAGCACGGGGGCGGCTCGGGCTCCGGTGTTGTTCCGGTCGGACGCCTCTGATATGACGTCACATCACGTGCCCGGTCGCTCCCGCCCTCGGTCCGGCGCTCACCTGTAGATCTCGTCTGTGCTGACGTCTCCGGCGAGGTCGGGTCTGTGTGTCGCTTTCCGCTCTCGGTGTAGTGGTCAGATTGCACCGCTGCTACCAATCGTCAGCACAGTGAAGCAATGGTCTGACGAGTGATGAAGGCGGCCGCTCCCACTGCTGGGCCTGATTCTGAGGAGACGGGATAGTGTACATCAGAGTCCAACCGATGAGCTAGATGTGTAGGGCTGTGTTCACACTAGCGTTTCTGCCGTCTGCGCACGGCCGCCGATAAGCCCCTGCTGACATCACCGCCTATTATCGCACATGGCCGCATGCGATCTGCGCACCCTAGCCTTAATATACGGTGCTCTGACCGTGCGCTAGTAGGATTTGTGAGTGCGCTGCACACTTTTCGAGGTGCGCCGAGCGCGCCAAAATGCAACATGCTGCGTTAGGCGCAACCTACAAAACTGCGCAGCGCACTCACAAATCCTACTAGCGCACGGTCAGCGCACTCTATATTAAAGATAGGACACGCAGATCGCATGCGGCCATGTGCGATAATAAGCGGTGATGTCAGCAGGGGGCGGGGCTTATCGGCGGCCGTGCGCAGGCGGCAGACACGCTAGTGTGAACACAGCCTAATATATATTCTATACACCTCAGCACCGTCACTACCAGCTCTGCGATAACGAGAGGATCGAGCTGTCACCACCAATCATTTATACAGGAGCGTATGGCTTCAGGAGTGCGGCTCACAAAGCAAGAGGAGCAGTAAGTGACAGGAGTGATTAAATTCATATTTTTAATCCAGAAAGATGGGCAGTATAAATAAAAATATACAAGATTATACAAAATGGAAACAAACAATACGATATATAAATACATAAAATATAGAAAGTTGTAAGAGGAACGGTGTAGATCTGAAAGAGGCGGGTGCTACGATTAGGAAAGGGTGCAGTCTTTACTGCGCACTATCTCCCACCACTGATCATGGGATCAAGGTCAGAATCTGGTTTTACCCAGTACCAACTGGTTCCACCAACCTCCTCTAGTGACCTCAGATGTAGGCCAGCAAATGACATCCGGCTCAAGTACCAGAATGATGAGATCCCAGATCAAAAGGATATCTGTCTCCCCGGAGGTCCCAGGCGGGAGATCTAAAGGATATCTGTCTACCCGGAGGTCCCAGGCGGGAGATAGAAAGGATATCTCCCCGGAGGTCCCAGGCGGGAGATATAAAGAATATCTGTCTCCCTGGAAGTCCCAGGCAGGAGATATAAAGGATATCTGTCTCCCCGGAGGTCCCAGGCGGGAGATATAAAGGATATCTGTCTCCCTGGATGTCCCAGGCGGGAGATATAAAGGATATCTGTCTCCCCAGAGGTCCCAGGCGGGAGATATAAATGATATCTGTCTACCCGTAGGTCCCAGGCGGGAGATATAAAGGATATGTCTCCCCGGAAGTCCCAGGCGGGAGATATAAAGGATATCTGTCTCCCTGGAGGTCCCAGGCGGGAGATGTAAAGGATATCTGTCTCCCTGGAGGTCCCAGGCGGGAGATATAAAGGATATCTGTCTCCCTGGAGGTCCCAGGCGGGAGATATAAATGATATCTGTCTACCCATAGGTCCCAGGCGGGAGATATAAAGGATATCTGTCTCCCCGGAGGTCCCAGGCAAGAGATATTAACACCATATTTCCTATCATTTTAGCTTTCTATTTAGACCACAAATGAATCTGATAGATCCATAATTCGGGGAGATATTGCCTCCTCTGTGTTGCCAGCTAACAAACTTTTCAGATTTTACCCACATCTGAAACTGTTCTCAGATCAAGGAGGAATCCATGAATTGGGTGAAACTCAGATTTAATAGATACTTCATGGATAATACTGTACTTTCATTGTCGTGTGACATTTTGGATATGCAGCCGTGCCGTCTGCCTTCAGACCAGGATTCATCACCTTGACATGATTCACACCTCTTTAGTAATGAGAATGTACAGTCACAGTTCCTTTCCAACCATTGTCAGATATGTGCTAATTTCTCTCTGCGCTCCATGTCTGCTGTCCTTCAGACAACCTGCTTCACTTACTGACAGTGAGGAGTGCAGGCAGTGATCTAACTCCCCCAGCCTCCAATCCGCATAATTACACACCTCTCAAAGTTTAATAAGCAGAAAAAGGACAAACCATGCAGTTCACCTCATCCCTAGCCACACCTCAAGGCACACTCCAAACCACACATCTGACTCAATCAAATATAACCTCCACATAATGACCGAATAATACCACAAATACCACCACACCATGACCAGAACACATTGCCACCATATGGTGACCAATTAATACCTCATACAAGGAACAAGTACCACCAAACCATGACCAGAACACAAATTACCACTACATACTGATACAGGAAAGATTAACTTTTTAGACACCATCATTAAGCTAAAGAACAATGAACTAGAGACATCCCTGTATCAGAAGCCAATCGACCGTCCAACATACCGTAAATGGGACAGTTTCCATCCAAAGCACATAAAAAACTCTATTGTCTACATCCAAGCCATCAGATACAATCGTACATGTTCCAACCCCATGGATAGAGATGAACCTCTTGGTCGCCTCAGAAAGACCTTATGAATCAGGACTACCATCCAAGAACAATTCAAAACCAGACTACAAGAGCCACCAGAATGTCAAGGAATCACCTGCTACATTACAAAGCTGAAGAAGAGAATAACCGGGAGCCTCTAGTAGTCACCTACAACCCAAATCTGGAGGTGCTAAGGGGAGCTGCACGGAAATTACAACCTTTACTACAAAAAGATGCCCGATTACAATCCATCTTTCCAGACCCCCCACTACTGTGCTTTAGGCAGCCCCCGAATCTAAGAAGCGTCATTGTCAGAAGCTCCCTGTCCTCTCCAACAGCTGCAGGAACCTTTCCTTGCAACCAGAAAAATGCAAAACCTGTCCATCTATAATGACCACGGACAAGATAAAGATCCCCAACTCACATCAGGACTACAAGATCCCAGGTACTCTCAGCTGCATCACATCTAATGGGGTGTACTTAATTATTTGTACTAAATGTCCTACTGGGGGTCTGTATGTGGGGGAGACAGGGCAAAAACTGAGAACAAGGATGAATGCTCATCGTCACACAATAAGAGAAAAAACAATGGATCTACCTGTGGCCAAACATTTCTGTATCCCCGGCCATAGCATGATGGACATTAAATTACTGGTATTGAGAGGTAACTTCAACTCTCAGAGAGACAGAAGAGTCTGGGAGTACAAGCTCATGATGACCTGTGACACTCTCAGTGCTGGAATGAATGTGTCACATGGATTTATGTCTTTACCTCAATTAAGGAATTTGCTCCTAAGACCTTGTGGGGTCATCACACAACACATTAGGAGACCCCAGAGGACAATAAAACATCCGGACTCCTTATCTATGAACTGGTCCAATGTTTATGTTTCCCCTCTCCCATAATGATAATTCCACTTCACATCACTTGTCTCATCTATTGTGTTATTTCTGTGTTGTGTATAATCTGTGATTCCTCAGATGTTGTATTAGTCAGTGCCTGATGAAGAGACCTGAGGAGTCTCGAAAGCTGCAATGTGTCACCATCTCTTCAGTTCGCCATTAAAAGGTATCAACTACTGAGGACTCTCAACTCTGAATATTCCACTACATAGTGATGAAACAATACCACATACAAGGAACAAGTACAACCAAACCTTGACCAGAGCACAAGTTATCACCACATAGTGACTGTGTCATGCCCGCCATGTCTGATATGCCGCACGACCCCTGGAGCAGTGTGCATGCGCACCTCACCTCATGGCTGCATGCCGTTGCTGTGCGCGCGTCCGTCTCTGCTCTGCCTGCTGTGATCATCTCTATGGTTCAGCAGAATCAGATCCAGCAATCCTCTCTATGGTCCTGGAGACTCTGACCATGTGACCTTCTCTATGGTCCAGCACAGTCTGATCCAGCTATCCTCTCTATGATCCTGGAGGATCTGTACCGGAAGTCCTCTCCTGGTCCTGACCCGGAAGTGCAGGTGCTAATGCCCTTTATCAGACCGCCCCTTCCTGTGGTCGGGGCCTGAGTATCGTGTTGCTTCCCTGCATGGCTGCTTGGTCTGCTCGGTCGCTCTGTATTCTGTGCCCCTGCACTCTGCCCTGTCGTGCTTCTCTGCACACGTTCTGCGCTTGTACTCTGCCTCTTGTCTCGTGCCATGTCTTGTGTTGTCTTTGATGCCATGTTTTGTCCTTGCTATTCTTTGCCTTGTAGTACTTCCTAAGTCTCTGCATTTGCCTGTTTCGCCATGTCTGGTCTTTGCTATTCTGAGCCTTGTAGTACTTCCACGTTCTCTGTCTTTGCCTGGTTTTCTTTACTCTGTCCTGTGGTGCTCTTTAGCACATTTCATGGCTAGTCTCAAGGTTCTGCCTTGACCCGGCTCTGGGCTTCGGCCTACGTTCCACTGCTAGCCCTATACTCTCTGACCCGGCTCTGTGCTTCTGCCTACGTTCCACACCTTGTTCTGTACCTTGCCTTTTTTCTTGCCTTGTTTCTCCGCATGCACTTTGCACGCGCCTGGCCTTCCCTCGCCGGCCTGTCTGTGCCTCAGCCGTTCCCACCTTAGCCGTGCCCGCCTGCTTGTGCCTCAGCCGTGCTCGTCGGTCAGTGACTAAGCTATGTCCGCCTGTTGTGCTTCAGCCGTGCTCGCCTCAGTCTTGCCCGCCGGTCTGAGCCTCAGCCCGACCAGCTAGCCAGTGCCTCAGCCGTGCTCTGTGCTTCCTTGCACCCACGCTGCCCCCGCACTGTGCACTGCGTGCCCTCTTGGCAAGCACAGGTCCTGCCATGTACCATGTCGTGCTCTATAGCATGCACAGGCCATAGCCTGGACCCTGTCTTGCCCTCTTGCACGCACAGGCCCTAGCCTGGACCCTGGCATGCCTCCTAGCACGCGCAGGCCCTTGCCCTAGCCTGAGCCCTGGCGTGCCCCTCTGCAAGCGCAGGACCTTAGCCTGAACCCTGGCGTGCACTCTGCACGTGCAGGACCTTAGCCTGAACCTCGACGTGCCCCTCTGCACGCGCAGGACCATGTCCTGAACCTCAAAGCCTGACGTGTTCCCTAGCACGTGTGGGACCTGCTGTTAACCATACACCCTGACGTGCCTCCTAGCGCGGCCAGGACCATTCTTTGTACCGTACCCCTGGCGTGCCTCTAGCACGCACCGGACCTTGAATCTTGAATCCTGGTGGCTTCTTTAGCAAGCCCAGGACCTGGCGTGTCCCCAAACACGCACCATGCCTAGTGTGTTGAACCCTGCCTTGTACCTTGCCTTGGACCCTGGAGTGTAACTAGCATGCACCTTGCCTTGCACCTTGCCCTGGACCCTGGTGTGCTCCTAGCACTCATCCTGCCTTGAACTTTGCCATGGACCTTGGCGTGTTCCCTAGCACGCACCATGTCTGGAGCTCTGTCGTTCCTCCTTGCCTGAACCCTGGTTTGCCTGTTGGATGCCCGGAACCTGCCGATCGCTGCCAGAGATCATAAGCCTGATGACTGCGGCCTGATGCCCTGATCCTGTCGATCATTGCCAGCTGTCCAGAGTTCGATGCCATCGAGCCTTTGCCTGTACCCAGGCGTGTCATCTAGCACGTACCATACCATGGACCTTGGCGTGCCACGCACGCACCTTGCTATGTTTTCCCTATTATCACGTCTTGCACCTGATGTTACCCTGAGTTCGCCTTAATGAAGATACCTTGAAACCATGCATTGTCTTGTTTCCTGCACGTCCCTTGTCATCAGACACTCACACATTGTGTCTACCTTAGCCGGCCGTCTGGTTCCAGCAGTCGTGGTGGCTCAACCCCTTGGTCTTGCCCCTGACACTCCCTGTATAGGGGGTGGTTTCTCACAAGGTCAGCTCGCCATAGGTGGGTGGGTGCCATGACCCAGAGGGTCCACTCTAAAGAAAAGGACTCAGCGATAGCTGACTCCATCACAGACTGAATAATACCACATACAAGGGACAAATACCACAACACCATGACCAGATCACATGTTACCAGTACATAGTGAACAAATAATGCCACATACAGTGAACAAGTACCCCAGAACACAAGTTACCCCTACATACTGATGAAATAATACCACATACAAGGAACAAGTACCAACAAACCATGACGACCATATGTTAACACCACATAGTAACTGAATAATACCACATACAAGAATTAAAATACCACCACACCATGACCAGATCACATGTCACCACCACATAGTGACTGAATAATACCACAAATAAGGAACAAATACCGCCACACCATGACCAGAACACAAATTACCGCTACATACTGACTAATACCACATACAAGGGACAAATACTACCACACAATGACCATATCATGTTACCACCATATAGTGACCGAATAATATCACATACCACAACACCATGACCAGACCAGATATTACCACCACATAGTGACCAAGTAATGCCACATACAGGGAACAAATACTGCCACACTGTGACCAGACCACATATCATTACATAGTGACTAATACCACATAAAGGGGATAAATACCACCACACATTGACCAGATCACATATTACCATCACATAGTGACTGAACACTACTACATACATGGAACAAATACCACCACACCATGACCAGACCACGTATTACCACCACATAGGGACCAAATAATGCCTCATGTAAGGGATAAATACAGCAACACTATGACCAGACCACATATTACCACCACAAAGTTACCGAATAATAGCTCAGTGATGTCTAGAATGGAAGCAGGTGGCTCAGTGGTGTCTACTGTGGAGAACGTTGGGGGCTCAGTGATGTCTACAGTGGAGCTCGGCAGTGGCTCGGTGATGTGTACAGTGGAATACAGCAAGGGCTTAGTGATGTCTACAATGAAAGCATGGCAGTGGCGTCTACAGTTGAGCACGTTGTATCAGGCTCCTGACAGCGCCGGCGTGCAGCCTCCGCTGAGCAGGGACTCACCCGTACTGTAGGGGCCCCGGGGACAGGAATAGCCGGAAAGTACAGATGCACAGAACCTGAACGCTGAAGCTTTAGCAAGCAGGCACAGGACCTACGGTCATGTGACAGCAAGGGGGCGGGGCTTAGCATCCTGCTTTCAGAGATGGTAGAAAACTCAGAGTCGGGCAAAACGAAGGTCATACACAGTCCAGGCAAACGAGGTACAGAATCGTGAGTCAGAGAATAGTCGGGCGTAGCAGTGGGTCACACACGGGATGGAGGCAGAAGTACCAGAGGGGCGATCACAGCGAGGTCAGGACAAAGCCAAGGGTCATACACGGGACGGACACACAAGTACAAAAGCAGAATCCAAGAGACGTAAACCGAGGCCAAACCAGATCATACACTAAACAATCGTACCAGGACAGGCGAGAGCACAAACGGAGCAGGGTCGGGCACACTCAAACTAGGAGTATAAACGACAGGGGAGGGTCCTCACCTGAAGCTATAAAAACCCTCCCCAGACCCAGAAGGAGGTTCTACCAATTAACCCCTACACCACCTGCCCAGCATTCTGAATAAACCATGACAGGTGGGGGCTCGATGTCTAAAGTGGAGCACTCATGGGCTTCGATGTCTACAGAGGAGCATGGCGGGAGCTTGGTGAAATATTCTGTGAAGCATGGTGTGGTCTCTGTGATGTCTACAATGAAGCATGGCGGTGGCTTGGTGATGTTTAAAGTGAAGCATGGCGGGAGCTCGTGATATCTACAGTGAAGCATGGCAATGGCTTGCTGATATCTACAATGATGCATGGCAGTGGCTTGGTGATGTTCACAGTGAAACATGACGGGGCTGAGTGATTTTTACAGTGCAGCTGTAGGGCTGTAGACGTGCAGTGTGTGGAAGGAAAGATGGAATCTACAGTGGCTTGCGAAAGTATTCACTCCTGTCCCATTTTGGCATTTTTTTGTGTTTTGCTACCTCACAACTTGAAAATTTCACTTTTTATAGGGTTTGCATCAGTGCATGTAAAGAACATTCCTACAACTGTGAATATTTGGTTTTCCTGTTATGAAGCAAACAACAAATAGGATATAATAACTGTAAACTCCAGTGTGTATAACTATTCACCGCCCTAAAGTCAGTACTTTGTAGAGCCTCCTCTTGCTGCCTTTATAGCTGCTAGTCACTTTGGGTCAGTCTCTATGAGCTTTGCACATCTGACCACTGGGATTTTTCCCCATTCCTAAAGGCAAAACTGCTCCAGCTCCTTCAGGTTTGATGGTTTCCTCTGGTGAACAGCGATCTTCAAGTCTCCCTACAGTTTCTCCATTGGATTAAGGTCTGGGCTTTGACTAGGCCACTCCAGAACATTTACACGTTTTCCCTTAAACCACTCAAGTGTTACTTTACCGGTATGCTTTGAGACATTGTCTTGTTGGATGGTGAACCCTAGCCTCAAATCACTGACAGACTGAAACAGGTTTTGCTCAAGAATATCCCTGAATTTCACTCCATCCATCTTCCCCTCGACTAGGGCCAATTTCCTCGTCCCTGCTGTGGAAAAACATCCCCACAGCATGATGCTACCATCACTCTGTTTCACTGTGTGGAAGGTGTTCTTGGGGTGATAAGATGTGTTGGTTTGGCACCAGACACAGCATTTACCTTGGTGGTCAAAAAGTTCAGTTTTCATCTCATCTGTCTACCGCACCTTCCTCCATACATCTAGGGAGTCTCCCACAAGTCTTTTGGCAAGCTCAAAACAAGCCTTACAACTTCTATGTGTAAGTTAAGGTTTTTTTCCCGCCGACTTTTCCATAAAGGCCACCTCTATGGACTGTATGGCTTATTGTAGTTGTATGGTCAGATACTCCAGTCTCTGCTTGGGAACTCTGCAGCTCCTTCAGGGTTACTTCTGGTCTTTGTGCTGCCTCTCTGATTAATGCCCTGCTTGCCCACTCTGATTGTTTTGGTGGGCACCACCCTCTCTTGGCAGATTTGTTGTGGTACCATGTTCTTTCCATTTGATGATAATGGATTTGATGGTGCTCCACTGGATCATCAGAGATCGGGATATTTTTTTGCAACACAACCTGACTTATACATCTCAACAACTTGGTCCCTGACATGTTTGGAGATCTCCTTGGTCTTCATGGTGGTGTTTGGAGATCTCCTTGGTCTTCATGGTGGTGTTGGGTTAGTGGTGCCTCCTGTTAATAGTGTTGTAGCCTCTGTGGCCTTTCAGAAAAGGTAAAACGTATATACTGACAGACATGTGACACTTAGATTGCACATAGGCGGACGGGGTGAATAATTTCGCAAGTCACTGTATCAAGTATCAGGAAATCCTGGGAGAACATCTTGTCCTGTGAAGAGCTAAAGCTTGGCCACCAACAGACCTTCGGTCATGACAATGATCCCAGGACTTCATAGTGCACGGAGTCTCCATGTCAGAAATCCTCGCAGATTCTGGAGAGGCAGTTGTAGTCACCTGAGCGGAAACCCATAGAATGTCTTTGGTGAAGATGTGGCTGCATCTCCAGCATATAAGGTCCATTGCACATGAGGACTAGGTTAATATTCCTCAGACATATCGATAAAAGGTGGTGTTTGGTTGTGCGTCTCGTCTGCAGCAGATCATCACAGCCAGAGGGGCAGCTGGTTACACCAACCAGAGGGGCAGCTGGTTACACCAGCCAGAGGAGCAGCTGGTCACACCAGCTAGTGGGGCACCTGGTCATAACAGCGAGAGTGACAGCAGGTCACACCAGCCAGTGGTGCTGTACCAAGTGCTAAAAATGCAGGTCATGAACTGGGGAAATTTTTTTTTTATTGCAGTAGTGTATACTGTAGGATATTCTACATATAGAGAATTAAACTTAATCGCAGGATCTGAAAAATGAGAAAAATTCTTTATTTAAATTAACAAGGCCAGCCGAGACCCCAACAACGTCAAGTTTTATCTAACTGTTGTGTGACGTGGGCGTCACATGTCTGGAGGGCGATGTTCACGCTCCCTGTGACTTGCATGGCACCATTACAACTGGGTTCATAGGCTCCAAAATACAGAAACACAAAATCAGGGGAACGGCACGTCTGGTGGGAGATTAAAGCTGGCGTCCAGGAAGATGGCCAGAGTCCCCAGAGTGGTGAAAGTGATGAAAGTCCAGAGAAAGAGACGGTCGACCACCATCGCAACGTACTGCCAGTCCTCCTTCAGCTGCCGCAGGAAAGAGAGAGGAATCAGCAGTAACTTATACTGGAGGAGCTCAGTCTATAGGGCTATAATACTATTATAACTCCTGGAGGAGCTCAGTCTATAGGGCTATAATACTATTATTACTCCTGGAGGAGCTCAGTCTATAGGGCTATAATACTATTATTACTCCTGGAGGAGCTCAGTCTATAGGGCTATACTACTGTTATTACTCCTGGAGGAGCTCAGTCTATAGGGCTATACTACTGTTATTACTCCTGGAGGAGCTCAGTCTATAGGGCTATACTACTGTTATTACTCCTGGAGGAGCTCAGTCTATAGGGCTATAATACTATTATTACTCCTGGAGGAGCTCAGTCTATAGGGCTATAATACTGTTATTACTCCTGGAGGAGCTCAGTCTATAGGGCTATACTACTGTTATTACTCCTGGAGGAGCTCAGTCTATAGGGCTATAATACTATTATTGCTCCTGGAGGAGCTCAGTCTATAGGGCTATAATACTATTATAACTCCTGGAGGAGCTCAGTCTATAGGGCTATAATACTATTATTACTCCTGGAGGAGCTCAGTCTATAGGGCTATACTACTGTTATTACTCCTGGAGGAGCTCAGTCTATAGGGCTATAATACTGTTATTACTCCTGGAGGAGCTCAGTCTGTAGGGCTATAATACTATTATTACTCCTGGAGGAGCTCAGTCTATAGGGCTATAATACTATTATTACTCCTGGAGGAGCTCAGTCTATATGGCTATACTACTGTTATTACTCCTGGAGGAGCTCAGTCTATAGGGCTATAATACTATTATTACTCCTGGAGGAGCTCAGTCTATAGGGCTATAATACTATTATTACTCCTGGAGGAGCTCAGTCTATAGGGCTATAATACTATTATTACTCCTGGAGGAGCTCAGTCTATAGGGCTATAATACTATTATTACTCCTGGAGGAGCTCAGTCTATAGGGCTATAATACTATTATTACTCCTGGAGGATCTCAGTCTATAGGGCTATAATACTATTATTACTCCTGGAGGATCTCAGTCTATAGGGCTATAATACTATTATTACTCCTGGAGGAGCTCAGTCTATAGGGCTATAATACTATTATTACTCCTGGAGGAGCTCAGTCTATAGGGCTATACTACTGTTATTACTCCTGGAGGAGCTCAGTCTATAGGGCTATACTACTGTTATTACTCCTGGAGGAGCTCAGTCTATAGGGCTATAATACTGTTATTACTCCTGGAGGAGCTCAGTCTATAGGGCTATAATACTATTATTACTCCTGGAGGAGCTCAGTCTATAGGGCTATAATACTGTTATTACTCCTGGAGGAGCTCAGTCTATAGGGCTATACTACTGTTATTACTCCTGGAGGAGCTCAGTCTATAGGGCTATAATACTATTATTACTCCTGGAGGAGCTCAGTCTATAGGGCTATAATACTATTATTACTCCTGGAGGATCTCAGTCTATAGGGCTATAATACTATTATTACTCCTGGAGGATCTCAGTCTATAGGGCTATAATACTATTATTACTCCTGGAGGATCTCAGTCTATAGGGCTATAATACTATTATTACTCCTGGAGGAGCTCAGTCTATAGGGCTATAATACTATTATTACTCCTGGAGGAGCTCAGTCTATAGGGCTATAATACTATTATTACTCCTGGAGGAGCTCAGTCTATAGGGCTATAATACTATTATTACTCCTGGAGGATCTCAGTCTATAGGGATATAATACTATTATTACTCCTGGAGGAGCTCAGTCTATAGGGCTATAATACTATTATTACTCCTGGAGGAGCTCAGTCTATAGGGCTATAATACTATTATTACTCCTGGAGGATCTCAGTCTATAGGGCTATAATACTATTATTACTCCTGGAGGAGCTCAGTCTATAGGGCTATAATACTATTATTACTCGTGGAGGAGCTCAGACTATAGGGCTATAATACTATTATTACTGCTGGAGGAGCTCAGTCTATAGGGCTAAAATACTGTTATTACTCCTGGAGGAGCTCAGTCTGTAGGGCTATAATACTATTATTACTCCTGGAGGAGCTCAGTCTATAGGGCTATAATACTATTATTACTCCTGGAGGATCTCAGTCTATAGGGCTATAATACTATTATTACTCCTGGAGGAGCTCAGACTATAGGGCTATAATACTATTATAACTCCTGGAGGAGCTCAGTCTATAGGGCTATAATACTATTATTACTCCTGGAGGAGCTCAGTCTATAGGGATATAATACTATTATTACTCCTGGAGGAGCTCAGTCTATAGGGCTATAATACTATTATTACTCCTGGAGGAGCTCAGTCTATAGGGCTATAATACTATTATTACTCCTGGAGGATCTCAGTCTATAGGGCTATAATACTATTATTACTCCTGGAGGATCTCAGTCTATAGGGCTATAATACTATTATTACTCCTGGAGGATCTCAGTCTATAGGGCTATAATACTATTATTACTCCTGGAGGAGCTCAGACTATAGGGCTATAATACTATTATTACTGCTGGAGGAGCTCAGTCTATAGGGCTATAATACTGTTATTACTCCTGGAGGAGCTCAGTCTGTAGGGCTATAATACTATTATTACTCCTGGAGGAGCTCAGTCTATAGGGCTATAATACTATTATTACTCCTGGAGGATCTCAGTCTATAGGGCTATAATACTATTATTACTCCTGGAGGAGCTCAGACTATAGGGCTATAATACTATTATTACTGCTGGAGGAGCTCAGTCTATAGGGCTATAATACTGTTATTACTCCTGGAGGAGCTCAGTCTGTAGGGCGATAATACTGTTATTACTCCTGGAGGAGCTCAGTCTATAGGGCTATAATACTGTTATTACTCCTGGAGGAGCTCAGTCTATAGGGCTATAATACTATTATTACTCCTGGAGGAGCTCAGACTATAGGGCTATAATACTATTATTACTCCTGGAGGAGCTCAGTCTATAGGGCTATAATACTGTTATTACTCCTGGAGGAGCTCAGTCTATAGGGCTATAATACTATTATTACTCCTGGAGGAGCTCAGTCTGTAGGGCTATAATACTATTATTACTCCTGGAGGAGCTCAGTCTATAGGGCTATAATACTATTATAACTCCTGGAGGAGCTCAGTCTATAGGGCTATAATACTATTATTACTCCTGGAGGAGCTCAGTCTATAGGGCTATAATACTATTATTACTCCTGGAGGAGCTCAGTCTATAGGGCTATAATACTGTTACTACTCCTGGAGGAGCTCAGTCTATAGGGCTATAATACTATTATTACTCCTGGAGGAGCTCAGTCTATAGGGCTATAATACTATTATTGCTCCTGGAGGAGCTCAGTCTATAGGGCCATAATACTATTATTACTCCTGGAGGAGCTCAGTCTATAGGGCTATAATACTATTATTACTCCTGGAGGAGCTCAGTCTATAGGGCTATAATACTATTATTACTCCTGGAGGAGCTCAGTCTATAGGGCTATAATACCATTATTACTCCTGGAGGAGCTCAGACTATAGGGCTATACTACCATTATTACTCCTGGAGGAGCTCAGTCTGAAGGGCTATAATACTATTATTACTCCTGGAGGAGCTCAGTCTATAGGGCTATAATACTATTATTACTCCTGGAGGAGCTCAGTCTATAGGGCTATAATACTATTATTACTCCTGGAGGAGCTCAGTCTATAGGGCTATAATACTATTATTACTCCTGGAGGAGCTCAGTCTATAGGGCTATAATACTATTATTACTCCTGGAGGATCTCAGTCTATAGGGCTATAATACTATTATTACTCCTGGAGGATCTCAGTCTATAGGGCTATAATACTATTATTACTCCTGGAGGAGCTCAGACTATAGGGGCTATAATACTATTATTACTGCTGGAGGAGCTCAGTCTATAGGGCTATAATACTGTTATTACTCCTGGAGGAGCTCAGTCTGTAGGGCGATAATACTGTTATTACTCCTGGAGGAGCTCAGTCTATAGGGCTATAATACTATTATTACTCCTGGAGGAGCTCAGACTATAGGGCTATAATACTATTATTACTCCTGGAGGAGCTCAGTCTATAGGGCTATAATACTGTTATTACTCCTGGAGGAGCTCAGTCTATAGGGCTATAATACTATTATTACTCCTGGAGGAGCTCAGCCTGTAGGGCTATAATACTATTATTACTCCTGGAGGAGCTCAGTCTATAGGGCTATAATACTATTATAACTCCTGGAGGAGCTCAGTCTATAGGGCTATAATACTATTATTACTTCTGGAGGAGCTCAGTCTATAGGGCTATAATACTGTTATTACTCCTGGAGGAGCTCAGTCTATAGGGCTATAATACTATTATTACTCCTGGAGGAGCTCAGTCTATAGGGCTATAATACTATTATTACTCCTGGAGGAGCTCAGTCTATAGGGCTATAATACTATTATTACTCCTGGAGGAGCTCAGTCTATAGGGCTATAATACTATTATTACTCCTGGAGGAGCTCAGTCTATAGGGCTATAATACTATTATTACTCCTGGAGGAGCTCAGTCTATAGGGCTATAACACCATTATTACTCCTGGAGGAGCTCAGACTATAGGGCTATAATACCATTATTACTCCTGGAGGAGCTCAGTCTGTAGGGCTATAATACTATTATTACTCCTGGAGGAGCTAAGTCTTTAGGGCTATATTACTGTTATTACTCCTGGAGGAGCTCAGTCTATAGGGCTATAATACCATTATTACTCCTGGAGGAGCTCAGTCTGTAGGGCTATAATACTATTATTACTCCTGGAGGAGCTCAGTCTATAGGGCTATAATACTATTATTACTTCTAGAGGAGCTCAGTCTATAGGGCTATAATACTGTTATTACTCTTGGAGGCGCTCAGTCTATAGAGCTATAATACTATTATTACTCCTGGAGGAATTCAGTCTATAGGGCTATCATACTATTATTACTCCTAGAGGAGCTCAGTCTATAGGGCTATAATACTGTTATTACTCCTAGAGGAGCTCAGTCTATAGGGGTATAATACTGTTATTACTCCTGGAGGAGCTCAGTCTATAGGGCTATAATACTATTATTACTCCTGGAGAAGCTCAGTCTATAGGGCTATACTACTGTTATTACTCCTGTCGGAGCTCAGACTATAGGGCTATAATACTATTATTACTCCTGGAGGAGCTCAGTCTGTAGGGCTACAATAATGTTATTACTCCAGGAGGAGCTCAGTCTATAGGGCTATAATACTATTATTACTCCTGGAGGAGCTCAGTCTATAGGGCTATAATACTGTTATTACTCCTGGAGGAGCTCAGTCTATAGGGCTATAATACTATTATTACTCCTGGAGAAGCTCAGTTTATAGGGCTATAATACTATTACTCCTGGAGGAGCTTAGTCTATAGGGCTATAATACTATTATTGCTCCTGGAGGAGCTCAGTCTATAGGGCTATAATACTATTATTACTCCTGGAGGAGCTCAGTCTATAGGGCTATACTACTGTTATTACTCCTGGAGGAGCTCAGTCTATAGGGCTATCATACTATTATTACTCCTGGAGGAGCTCAGTCTATAGGGCTATAATACTATTATTACTCCTGGAGAAGCTCAGTCTATAGGGCTATACTACTGTTATTACTCCTGTCGGAGCTCAGACTATAGGGCTATAATACTATTATTACTCCTGGAGGAGCTCAGTCTGTAGGGCTACAATAATGTTATTACTCCAGGAGGAGCTCAGTCTATAGGGCTATAATACTATTATTACTCCTGGAGGAACTCAGTCTATAGGGCTATAATACTGTTATTACTCCTGGAGGAGCTCAGTCTATAGGGCTATAATACTATTATTACTCCTGGAGAAGCTCAGTTTATAGGGCTATAATACTATTACTCCTGGAGGAGCTTAGTCTATAGGGCTATAATACTATTATTGCTCCTGGAGGAGCTCAGTCTTTTGGGCTATCATACTATTATTACTCCTAGAGGAGCTCAGTCTATAGGGCTATAATACTGTTATTACTCCTGGAGGAGCTCAGTCTATAGGGCTATCATACTATTATTACTCCTGGAGGAGCTCAGTCTATAGGGCTATAATACTGTTATTACTCCTGTCGGAGCTAAGACTATAGGGCCACAATACTGTTATTACTCCTGGAGGAGCTCAGTCTATAGGGCTATCATACTATTATTACTCCTGGAGGAACTCAGTCTATAGGGCTACAATATTGTTTTTACTCCTGGAAGAGCTCAGTCTATAGGGCTACAATATTGTTATTACTCCTGGAGGAGCTCAGTCTATAGGGTTATAATACTATTATTACTCCTGGAGGAGTTCAGTCTGTAGGGCTACAATACTGTTATTACTCCTGGAGGAGCTCAGTCTACAGGGCTGCAATACTGTTATTACTCCTGGAGGAGCTCAATCTATAGGGCTATAATACTATTATTACTCCTGTAGGAGCTCAGTCTATAGGGCTATAATACTATTATTACTCCTGTAGGAGCTCAGTCTATAGGGCTATAATACCATTATTACTCCTGGAGGAGCTCAGTCTGTAGGGCTATAATACTATTATTACTCCTGGAGGAGCTCAGTCTATAGGGCTATAATACTATTATTACTTCTAGAGGAGATCAGTCTATAGGGCTATAATACTGTTATTACTCTTGGAGGCGCTCAGTCTATAGAGCTATAATACTATTATTACTCCTGGAGGAATTCAGTCTATAGGGCTATCATACTATTATTACTCCTAGAGGAGCTCAGTCTATAGGGCTATAATACTGTTATTACTCCTAGAGGAGCTCAGTCTATAGGGCTATAATACTGTTATTACTCCTGGAGGAGCTCAGTCTATAGGGCTATAATACTATTATTACTCCTGGAGAAGCTCAGTCTATAGGGCTATACTACTGTTATTACTCCTGTCGGAGCTCAGACTATAGGGCTATAATACTATTATTACTCCTGGAGGAGCTCAGTCTGTAGAGCTACAATAATGTTATTACTCCAGGAGGAGCTCAGTCTATAGGGCTATAATACTATTATTACTCCTGGAGGAGCTCAGTCTATAGGGCTATAATACTGTTATTACTCCTGGAGGAGCTCAGTCTATAGGGCTATAATACTATTATTACTCCTGGAGAAGCTCAGTTTATAGGGCTATAATACTATTACTCCTGGAGGAGCTTAGTCTATAGGGCTATAATACTATTATTGCTCCTGGAGGAGCTCAGTCTATAGGGCTATAATACTATTATTACTCCTGGAGGAGCTCAGTCTATAGGGCTATACTACTGTTATTACTCCTGGAGGAGCTCAGTCTATAGGGCTATCATACTATTATTACTCCTGGAGGAGCTCAGTCTATAGGGCTATAATACTATTATTACTCCTGGAGAAGCTCAGTCTATAGGGCTATACTACTGTTATTACTCCTGTCGGAGCTCAGACTATAGGGCTATAATACTATTATTACTCCTGGAGGAGCTCAGTCTGTAGGGCTACAATAATGTTATTACTCCAGGAGGAGCTCAGTCTATAGGGCTATAATACTATTATTACTCCTGGAGGAACTCAGTCTATAGGGCTATAATACTGTTATTACTCCTGGAGGAGCTCAGTCTATAGGGCTATAATACTATTATTACTCCTGGAGAAGCTCAGTTTATAGGGCTATAATACTATTACTCCTGGAGGAGCTTAGTCTATAGGGCTATAATACTATTATTGCTCCTGGAGGAGCTCAGTCTTTTGGGCTATCATACTATTATTACTCCTAGAGGAGCTCAGTCTATAGGGCTATAATACTGTTATTACTCCTGGAGGAGCTCAGTCTATAGGGCTATCATACTATTATTACTCCTGGAGGAGCTCAGTCTATAGGGCTATAATACTGTTATTACTCCTGTCGGAGCTAAGACTATAGGGCCACAATACTGTTATTACTCCTGGAGGAGCTCAGTCTATAGGGCTATCATACTATTATTACTCCTGGAGGAACTCAGTCTATAGGGCTACAATATTGTTTTTACTCCTGGAAGAGCTCAGTCTATAGGGCTACAATATTGTTATTACTCCTGGAGGAGCTCAGTCTATAGGGTTATAATACTATTATTACTCCTGGAGGAGTTCAGTCTGTAGGGCTACAATACTGTTATTACTCCTGGAGGAGCTCAGTCTACAGGGCTGCAATACTGTTATTACTCCTGGAGGAGCTCAATCTATAGGGCTATAATACTATTATTACTCCTGTAGGAGCTCAGTCTATAGGGCTATAATACTATTATTACTCCTGTAGGAGCTCAGTCTATAGGGCTATAATACTATTATTACTCCTAGCGGAGCTCAGTGTATGGGGCTATAATACTTCCTGGAGGAGCTCGGTCTATGGGGCTATAATACTATTATTACTCCTGGAGGAGCTCAGTCTATAGGGCTACAATACTGTTCTTACTCCTGGAGGAGCTCAGTCTATAGGGCTATAATACTGTTATTACTCCTGGAGGAGCTCAGTCTATAGGGCTATAATACTGTTATTACTCCTGGAGGAGCTCAGTCTATAGGGCTACAATACTGTTCTTACTCCTGGAGGAGCTCAGTCTATAGGGCTATAATACTATTATTTCTCCTGGAGGAGCTCAGTCTATAGGGCTATAATACTATTATTACTCCTAGCGGAGCTCAGTCTATGGGGCTATAATACTTCCTGGAGGATCTCAGTCTATGGGGCTATAATACTATTATTACTCCTGGAGGAGCTCAGTCTATAGGGCTACAATACTGTTCTTACTCCTGGAGGAGCTCAGTCTATAGGGCTATAATACTGTTATTACTCCTGGAGGAGCTAAGTCTATAGGGCTATAATACTGTTATTACTCCTGGAGGAGCTCCGTCAATAGGGCTATAATATTATTATTACTCCTGGAGGATCTCAGTCTATAGGGCTATAATACTATTATTACTCCTGGAGGAGCTCAGTCTATAGGGCTACAATACTGTTCTTACTCCTGGAGGAGCTCAGTCTATAGGGCTATAATACTGTTATTACTCCTGGAGGAGCTCAGTCTATAGGGCTATAATACTGTTATTACTCCTGGAGGAGCTCCATCAATAGGGCTATAATATTATTATTAGTCCTGGAGGATCTCAGTCTATAGGGCCACAATACTGTTATTACTCCTGGAAGAGCTCAGACTATAGGGCTATAATACTGTTATTACTCCTAGCGGAGCTCAGTCTGTAGGGCTATAATACTATTATTACTCCTGGAGGATCTCAGTCTATAGGGCTATAATAATATTATTACTCCTGGAGGAGCTCAGTCTATAGGGCTACAATACTGTTCTTACTCCTGGAGGAGCTCAGTCTATAGGGCTATAATACTGTTATTACTCCTGGAGGAGCTCAGTCTATAGGGCTATAATACTGTTATTACTCCTGGAGGAGCTCCATCAATAGGGCTATAATATTATTATTAGTCCTGGAGGATCTCAGTCTATAGGGCCACAATACTGTTATTACTCCTGGAAGAGCTCAGACTATAGGGCTATAATACTGTTATTACTCCTAGCGGAGCTCAGTCTGTAGGGCTATAATACTATTAATACTTCTTTGTTGTTCTCCTTCCTCTTGCCCCATGGGTTTTCTTTTCTGGTTAGTAACTGGTGGTATTATGGTACAGTTGTCAATATTGCCCCCCACTTGCACGATACTCACAGCATCGTAGTCCTCTTGCTCCTGCAGCTGCTGGGCGAGGTACCGGATGGCGCTGACTGCTGACTGTAGATCTGGTGGTAGAGTGAGACCCAGACTGGGACCATCCAGGAACCACTTCATGTCTTTGGAGAAGGCCTCCGCCTGGTACCTGTGTGGTCAAAGGACTCCAGAAATCAGCCCCCAATAAACGGACCCATAGCCAGAGTGTGCAATGCTGACCTCCGCAGTATGAGAGCCTGCAGTTCCCAGGCTGGGAACCACTAATGAATGCGCTGCTGCGAGCGCAGCATCAGTGACCAGCGGTGACGGCATTGAGGTTACTGCCGGTCACTGAGGCTGCGTTCCCAGCCGGACCCCTGAACTGCGTTGACCTGCACTCCGGTGAGATCAGCGCTGCACCCTAAGACTTTTTCATGGTGCTAGCGGGGATCTCACCAAGGTCACCGCAGTTCAGGGGCCCGGCGGAAACCTTGATGACGTCACTGTTGGTCACTGAGGCTGCACTCGCAGCAGCTCATTCATCAGTTGTTTTCAGCTCGGAGGGTCGCCTTTCTGTTACTAGGCCATGGGCTTGATGTCACCAGACAATATAAAGGTGTCATCACAAATATGAACCCCACTTTCCAGCGCCACTGGGCAAGTGGGAAGAGCCGGGCAAAGCACCAGGACTGGCACATCTAATAGATGCTATTTCTAGGCTGGGGGAGGCCAATATCACGGACCCTTACCAGCCTGGGAATAGTAGCTCACATCAGTCTGCTTTAGCTTGGCTGGTTGTCAAAATGGGGGCGACCCCACATCATTTTTATTTTATTATTTATTTAAATAATTTAAAAAACAGCGTTGGGATCCCTCTATTCTTGATAACAGCCCTGTTAACGCTGACAGCTGAGGGCTTCTGCCCGCAGCTGTCAGTTTTGCCTGGCTAGTTATGAAATATACAGAGAAGCCCATGTCAATTTTTGCTTTTTTTAATGAATTATTTATAGAGCAACTGATGGGTCAAGTGATGCCACTTTCCCTGGTGTCTGCCCCTAATTTTAGCTGTTTTGGCAGCTTTTTGGCCCCCCAGAAGGTGTTGTCTATGCGTTTGGTTTTGCCTCCCATTGAAGTCAATGGGTTTCGGGTATGTTCGGCGAACCATTCTGCAAACATTTTCAGCGAATATCGGCACATTTGCCGATCCCAACCAAACCTTGAAAGGTTCGCTCATCTCTACTCGTCGTCCTGAGTACACGGCCTCACACCCAGGGTGGGCACCACTGGCCTCCACACTATGGGAGCCTGGAGTCCTCCTCTATTACCCATCACTTCAGTACATGGCCTTACACCCAGGGTGGTTACCGCTGGCCTCCACAGTATGGGAGTCTGGAGACCCCCTCTATTACCCATCACCCTCAGTACACGGCCTTACA
Source organism: Dendrobates tinctorius (assembly GCF_039654945.1). Classification (NCBI taxonomy): domain Eukaryota; kingdom Metazoa; phylum Chordata; class Amphibia; order Anura; family Dendrobatidae; genus Dendrobates; species Dendrobates tinctorius. The sequence continues at coordinate 275,899 of NW_027362155.1, read as the reverse complement.
CCCAGAATGGGCACCTCTGGCCTCTACAGTATGGGAACCTGGAGCCCCATCTATTATCCATCACCTCAGTACACGGCCTCACAACCGAGGTGGACAAAACTGGCCTCCACAGTCTGGGGAGCCTGGAGTCCTCCTCTATTACCCATCACCTCAGTACATGGCCTTACACCCAGGGTGGGCACCGCTGGCCTCCACAGTATGGGAGCCTGGAGTCCTCCTCTATTACCCATCACCTCAGTACACGGCCTTACACCCAGGGTGGGCACCGCTGGCCTCCACAGTATGGGAGCCTGGAGTCCTCCTCTATTACCCATCACCTCAGTACATGGCCTCACACCCGGGGTGGGCAACGCTGGCCTCCACAGTATGGGAGTCTGGAGTCCTCCTCTATTACCCATCACCTTCAGTACATGGCCTCACACTCGGGGTGGGCACCGCTGGCCTCCACATTATGGGAGTCTGGAGTCCTCCTCTATTACCCATCACCTCAGTACACGGCCTTACACCCGGGGTGGGCACCGCTGGCCTCCACAGTGTGGGAGTCTGGAAACCCCCTCTATTACCCATCACCCTCAGTACACGGCCTTACACCCAGAATGGGCACCTCTGGCCTCTACAGTACGGGAACCTGGAGCCCCATCTATTACCCATCACCTCAGTACATGGCCTCACAACCGAGGTGGACAAAACTGGCCTCCACAGTCTGGGGAGTCTGGAGTCCTCCTCTATTACCCATCACCTCAGTACACGGCCTCACACCCGGGGTGGGCACCGCTGGCCTCCACAGTATGGGTGCCTGGAGTCCTCCTCTATTACCCATCACCTCAGTACACGGCCTTACACCCTGGGTGGGCACCGCTGGCCTCCACAGTATGGGAGCCGGGAGTCCTCCTCTATTACCCATCACCTTCAGTACATGGCCTCACACCCGGGGTTGGCACCGCTGGCCTCCACAGTATGGGAGTCTGGAGTCCTCCTCTATTACCCATCACCTCAGTACACGGCCTCACACCCGGGGTGGACACCGCTGGCCTCCACAGTATGGGAGCCTGGAGTCCTCCTCTATTACCCATCACCCCCAGTACACGGCCTTACACCCTGGGTGGGCACCGCTGGCCTCCACAGTATGGGAGCCTGGAGTCCTCCTCTATTACCCATCACCTCAATACACGGCCTCACACCCAGGGTGGGCACCGCTGGCCTCCACAGTATGGGAGTCTGGAGTCCTCCTCTATTACCCATCACCTTCAGTACATGGCCTCACACCCTGGGTGGGCACCGCTGGCCTCCACAGTATGGGAGCCTGGAGTCCTCCTCTATTACCCATCACCTTCAGTACATGGCCTCACACCCTGGGTGGGCACCTCTGGCCTCCACAGTATGGGAGTCTGGAGTCCTCCTCTATTACCCATCACCTTCAGTACATGGCCTCACACCCGGGGTGGGCACCGCTGGCCTCCACAGTATGGGAGCCTGGAGTCCTCCTCTATTATCCATCACCTTCAGTACATGGCCTCACACCCTGGGTGGGCACCGCTGGCCTCCACAGTATGGGAGCCTGGAGTCCTCCTCTATTACCCATCACCTTCAGTACATGGCCTCACACCCGGGGTGGGCACCGCTGGCCTCCACAGTATGGGAGTCTGGAGTCCTCCTCTATTACCCATCACCTCAGTACATGGCCTCACACCCGGGGTGGGCACCGCTGGCCTCCACAGTATGGGAGCCTCGAGTCCCCACTATTACCCATCACCCCCAGTACACCCTCTGGCCTACGGAGTAGACGTGTCCTCATCTGCGGATGGCTGACGCTCGTTACCTACCGTTCTGGTTTGGGGAAGATGAAGTCATTCTCAGGCCTCCGTATAAAGTATTCGTCTGCATGTCGTGGAGCGGCGACTGTCCGTACTGGTGGAAGGGTCACTACAGGAGGCTCGGGCTTAGGACGACTGATCCGGAGATATCGGGGCAGAATCAGGATGAAGATCTAAATATAGAAGGGCGACATTAACCCAAGGAGAGCTGTTCTCCCCGATACACGACGGCCTCACACATGTGGAGCACCACGCACGCAGCACACCATACCTGCCGCACCCACTGGGGCATATGGTGGGTGTTAGGGGAGCGATGGTGCAGATTCAGGACCACCACACTCAGGATGACAGAGAAGGTGACGAGGATCATGGCGAACATCAGGTAGTTGACAATGATGGGAACGGCCAACGAGGTCTCCGGGACCTTATCAGCCAAAAGCAGCAGGAAGACAGTGAGTGTGAGGAGTGCGAAGATGGAGAGGGTCATCTTCTCACCTGGAGGGACACGGAATAGGAAGGACGACCAGAGGGAAGACCATGGAAAAACCGCATATATACCGTCCCACTACACCGCTGTCTGTATACCCCGCCCTACTATACCGCTGTCTGTATACACCGCCCTACTATACCGCTGTCTGTATACACCGCACTACTACACCGCTGTCTGTATACACCGCCCTACTACACCACTGTCTGTATACACCGTCCTACTACACCGCTGTCTGAATACACTGCCCTACTACACCGCTGTCTGTATACACCGCCCTACTATACCGCTGTCTGAATACACCGCCCTACTACACCGCTGTCTGTATACACCGTCCTACTACACCGCTGTCTGTATACACCGTCCTACTACACCGCTGTCTGAATACACCGCCCTACTACACCGCTGTCTGTATACACCGTCCTACTACACCGCTGTCTGTATATACCGCCCTACTACACCGCTGTCTGTATATACCGCCCTACTACACCGCTGTCTGTATATACCGTCCTACTACACCGCTGTCTGTATACACCGCCCTACTACACCACTGTCTGTATACACCGTCCTACTACACCGCTGTCTGAATACACTGCCCTACTACACCGCTGTCTGTATATACCGCCCTACTACACCGCTGTCTGTATATACCGCCCTACTACACCGCTGTCTGTATACACCGCCCTACTACACCACTGTCTGTATACACCGTCCTACTACACCGCTGTCTGAATACACTGCCCTACTACACCGCTGTCTGTATATACCGCCCTACTACACCGCTGTCTGTATATACCGTCCTACTACACCGCTGTCTGAATACACTGCCCTACTACACCGCTGTCTGAATACACTGCCCTACTACACCGCTGTCTGTATATACCGCCCTACTACACCGCTGTCTGTATACACCGTCCTACTACACCGCTGTCTGAATACACTGCCCTACTACACCGCTATCTGTATATACCGCCCTACTACACCGCTGTCTGTATACCCCGTCCTACTACACCGCTGTCTGAATACACTGCCCTACTACACCGCTGTCTGTATATACCGCCCTACTACACCGCTGTCTGTATACGCCGTCCTACTACACCGCTGTCTGTATACACCGCCCTACTACACCGCTGTCTGTATACACCGTCCTACTACACCGCTGTCTGTATATACCGCCCTACTACACCGCTGTCTGTATACACCGCCCTACTACACCGCTGTCTGTATACACCGTCCCACTACACCGCTTTCTGTATACACCGTTCCACTACACCGCTGTCTGTATACACCGCCCTACTACACCACTGTCTGAATACACCGCCCTACTACACCGCTGTCTGAATACACCGTCCTACTACACCGCTGTCTGAATACACCGTCCTACTACACCGCTGTCTGTATACACCGTCCTACTACACCACTGTCTAAATACACCGTCCTACTACACCGCTGTCTGTATACACCGCCCTACTACACCGCTGTCTGTATACACCGTCCTACTACACCGCTGTCTGTATACACCGCCCTACTACACCGCTGTCTGTATACACCGTCCTACTACACCGCTGTCTGTATACACAATCCTACTACACCGCTGTCTGTATACACTGTCCTACTACACCGCTGTCTATATACACCGCCCTACTACACCGTTGTCTGTATACACCGTCCCACTACACCGCTTTCTGTATACACCGTCCCACTACACCGCTGTCTGTATACACCACCCTACTACACCACTGTCTGAATACACCGCCCTACTACACCGCTGTCTGTATACACCGCCCTACTACACCGCTGTCTGTATACACCGTCCTACTACACCGCTGTCTGTATACACAAACCTACTACACCGCTGTCTGTATACACCGCCCTACTACACCGCTGTCTGTAAACACCATCCTACTACACCGCTGTCTGTATACACCGCCCTACTACACCGCTGTCTGTATACACCGCCCTACTACACCGCTGTCTGAATACACCGTCGTACTACACCGCTGTCTGAATACACCGCCCTACTACACCACTGTCTGAATACACCGTCGTACTACACCGCTGTCTGTATACACCGTCCTACTACACCGCTGTCTGTATACACCGCCCTACTACAGCGCTGTCTGTATACACCGTCCTACTACACCGCTGTCTGTATAAACTGCCCTACTACACCGCTGTCTGAATACACAATCCTACTACACCTCTGTCTGTATACACCGCCCTACTACACCGCTGTCTGAATACACCGCCCTACTACACCGCTGTCTGAATACACCGCCCTACTACACCGCTGTCTGAATACACCGCCCTACTACACCGCTGTCTGTAAATACCGCCCTACTACACCGCTGTCTGAATACACAATCCTACTACACCGCTGTCTGTATACACCGTCCTACTACACCGCTGTCTGTATATACAGCCCTACTACACCGCTGTCTGTATACACCGCCCTACTACACCGCTGTCTGAATACACAATCCTACTACACCGCTGTCTGTATACACCGCCCTACTACACCGCTGTCTGAATACACCGCCCTACTACACCGCTGTCTGTAAATACCGCCCTACTACACCGCTGTCTGAATACACAATCCTACTACACCACTGTCTGTATACACCGTCCTACTACACCGCTGTCTGTATATACAGCCCTACTACACCGCTGTCTGTATACACCGCCCTACTACACCGCTGTCTGAATACACAATCCTACTACACCGCTGTCTGTATACACAATCCTACTACACCACTGTCTGTATACACCGCCCTACTACACCGCTGTCTGTATATACAGCCCTACTACACCGCTGTCTGTATACACCGCCCTACTACACCGCTGTCTGAATACACAATCCTACTACACCGCTGTCTGAATACACAATCCTACTACACCACTGTCTGTATACACCGCCCTACTACACCGCTGTCTGTATGCACCGTCCTACTACACCGCTGTCTGTATACACAATCCTACTACACCGCTGTCTGTATACACCGCCCTACTACACCGCTGTCTGTATACACAATCCTACTACACCGCTGTCTGTATACACCGTCCTACTACACCGCTGTCTGTATACACCGTCCTACTACACCACTGTCTGTATACACCGTCCTACTACACCGCTGTCTGTATACACCGTCCTACTACACCGCTGTCTGTATACACCGTCCTACTACACCGCTGTCTGTATACACCGCCCTACTACACCGCTGTCTGTATACACCGCCCTACTACACCACTGTCTGTATACACCGTCCTACTACACCGCTGTCTGTATACACCGTCCTACTACACCGCTGTCTGTATACACCGTCCTACTACACCGCTGTCTGTATACACCGCCCTACTACACCGCTGTCTGTATACACCGCCCTACTACACCGCTGTCTGAATACACAATCCTACTACACCACTGTCTGTATACACCGTCCTACTACACCGCTGTCTGTATACACCGTCCTACTACACCGCTGTCTGTATACACCGTCCTACTACACCACTGTCTGTATACACCGTCCTACTACACCGCTGTCTGAATACACAATCCTACTACACCTCTGTCTGTATACACCGCCCTACTACACCGCTGTCTGAATACACCGCCCTACTACACCGCTGTCTGAATACACCGCCCTACTACACCGCTGTCTGAATACACCGCCCTACTACACCGCTGTCTGTAAATACCGCCCTACTACACCGCTGTCTGAATACACAATCCTACTACACCGCTGTCTGTATACACCGTCCTACTACACCGCTGTCTGTATATACAGCCCTACTACACCGCTGTCTGTATACACCGCCCTACTACACCGCTGTCTGAATACACAATCCTACTACACCGCTGTCTGTATACACCGCCCTACTACACCGCTGTCTGAATACACCGCCCTACTACACCGCTGTCTGTAAATACCGCCCTACTACACCGCTGTCTGAATACACAATCCTACTACACCACTGTCTGTATACACCGTCCTACTACACCGCTGTCTGTATATACAGCCCTACTACACCGCTGTCTGTATGCACCGTCCTACTACACCGCTGTCTGTATACACAATCCTACTACACCGCTGTCTGTATACACCGCCCTACTACACCGCTGTCTGTATACACAATCCTACTACACCGCTGTCTGTATACACCGTCCTACTACACCGCTGTCTGTATACACCGTCCTACTACACCACTGTCTGTATACACCGTCCTACTACACCGCTGTCTGTATACACCGTCCTACTACACCGCTGTCTGTATACACCGTCCTACTACACCGCTGTCTGTATACACCGCCCTACTACACCGCTGTCTGTATACACCGCCCTACTACACCACTGTCTGTATACACCGTCCTACTACACCGCTGTCTGTATACACCGTCCTACTACACCGCTGTCTGTATACACCGTCCTACTACACCGCTGTCTGTATACACCGCCCTACTACACCGCTGTCTGTATACACCGCCCTACTACACCGCTGTCTGAATACACAATCCTACTACACCACTGTCTGTATACACCGTCCTACTACACCGCTGTCTGTATACACCGTCCTACTACACCGCTGTCTGTATACACCGTCCTACTACACCACTGTCTGTATACACCGTCCTACTACACCGCTGTCTGAATACACAATCCTACTACACCTCTGTCTGTATACACCGCCCTACTACACCGCTGTCTGAATACACCGCCCTACTACACCGCTGTCTGAATACACCGCCCTACTACACCGCTGTCTGAATACACCGCCCTACTACACCGCTGTCTGTAAATACCGCCCTACTACACCGCTGTCTGAATACACAATCCTACTACACCGCTGTCTGTATACACCGTCCTACTACACCGCTGTCTGTATATACAGCCCTACTACACCGCTGTCTGTATACACCGCCCTACTACACCGCTGTCTGAATACACAATCCTACTACACCGCTGTCTGAATACACCGCCCTACTACACCGCTGTCTGTAAATACCGCCCTACTACACCGCTGTCTGAATACACAATCCTACTACACCGCTGTCTGTATACACCGCCCTACTACACCGCTGTCTGTATATACAGCCCTACTACACCGCTGTCTGTATGCACCGTCCTACTACACCGCTGTCTGTATACACAATCCTACTACACCGCTGTCTGTATACACCGCCCTACTACACCGCTGTCTGTATACACAATCCTACTACACCGCTGTCTGTATACACCGTCCTACTACACCGCTGTCTGTATACACCGTCCTACTACACCACTGTCTGTATACACCGTCCTACTACACCGCTGTCTGTATACACCGTCCTACTACACCGCTGTCTGTATACACCGTCCTACTACACCGCTGTCTGTATACACCGCCCTACTACACCGCTGTCTGTATACACCGCCCTACTACACCACTGTCTGTATACACCGTCCTACTACACCGCTGTCTGTATACACCGTCCTACTACACCGCTGTCTGTATACACCGTCCTACTACACCGCTGTCTGTATACACCGCCCTACTACACCGCTGTCTGTATACACCGCCCTACTACACCGCTGTCTGAATACACAATCCTACTACACCACTGTCTGTATACACCGCCCTACTACACCGCTGTCTGAATACACAATCCTACTACACCGCTGTCTGTATACACCGTCCTACTACACCGCTGTCTGTATACACCGCCCTACTACACCGCTGTCTGTATACACCGCCCTACTACACCGCTGTCTGAATACACCATCCTACTACACCGCTGTCTGTATACACCGCCCTACTACACCGCTGTCTGAATACACCATCCTACTACACCGCTGTCTGTATACACCGCCCTACTACACCGCTGTCTGAATACACAATCCTACTATACCGCTGTCTGTATACACCGTCCTACTACACCGCTGTCTGTATACACCGTCCTACTACACCGCTGTCTGTATACACCGTCCTACTACACCGCTGTCTGTATACACCGTCCTACTACACCGCTGTCTGAATACACAATCCTACTACACCGCTGTCTGTATACACCGCCCTACTACACCGCTGTCTGAATACACCGCCCTACTACACCGCTGTCTGAATACACCGCCCTACTACACCGCTGTCTGAATACACCGCCCTACTACACCGCTGTCTGTAAATACCGCCCTACTACACCGCTGTCTGAATACACAATCCTACTACACCGCTGTCTGTATACACCGTCCTACTACACCGCTGTCTGTATATACAGCCCTACTACACCGCTGTCTGTATACACCGCCCTACTACACCGCTGTCTGAATACACAATCCTACTACACCGCTGTCTGTATACACAATCCTACTACACCACTGTCTGTATACACCGCCCTACTACACCGCTGTCTGTATATACAGCCCTACTACACCGCTGTCTGTATACACCGCCCTACTACACCGCTGTCTGTATACACAATCCTACTACACCGCTGTCTGTATACACAATCCTACTACACCACTGTCTGTATACACCGCCCTACTACACCGCTGTCTGTATATACCTCCCTACTACACCGCTGTCTGTATACACTGCCCTACTACACCGCTGTCTGTATACACCGTCCTACTACACCGCTGTCTGTATACACAATCCTACTACACCGCTGTCTGTATACACCGCCCTACTACACCGCTGTCTGTATACACAATCCTACTACACCGCTGTCTGTATACACCGTCCTACTACACCGCTGTCTGTATACACCGTCCTACTACACCACTGTCTGTATACACCGTCCTACTACACCGCTGTCTGTATACACCGTCCTACTACACCGCTGTCTGTATACACCGTCCTACTACACCGCTGTCTGTATACACCGCCCTACTACACCGCTGTCTGTATACACCGCCCTACTACACCACTGTCTGTATACACCGTCCTACTACACCGCTGTCTGTATACACCGTCCTACTACACCGCTGTCTGTATACACCGTCCTACTACACCGCTGTCTGTATACACCGCCCTACTACACCGCTGTCTGTATACACCGCCCTACTACACCGCTGTCTGAATACACAATCCTACTACACCACTGTCTGTATACACCGTCCTACTACACCGCTGTCTGTATACACTGCCCTACTACACCGCTGTCTGTATACACCGCCCTACTACACCGCTGTCTGTATACACCGCCCTACTACACCACTGTCTGTATACACCGCCCTACTACACCGCTGTCTGAATACACCGCCCTACTACACCGCTGTCTGAATACACCTCCCTACTACACCGCTGTCTGTATACACCGTCCTACTACACCGCTGTCTGTATACACCGTCCTACTACACCGCTGTCTGTATACACCGCCCTACTACACCGCTGTCTGTATACACCGCCCTACTACACCGCTGTCTGTATACACCGCCCTACTACACTGCTGTCTGAATACACCGCCCTACTACACCGCTGTCTGTATACACCGCCCTACTACACCACTGTCTGTATACACCGCCCTACTACACCGCTGTCTGAATACACCGCCCTACTACACCGCTGTCTGAATACACCGCCCTACTACACCGCTGTCTGTATACACCGTCCTACTACACCGCTGTCTGTATACACCGTCCTACTACACCGCTGTCTGTATACACCGCCCTACTACACCGCTGTCTGTATACACCGCCCTACTACACCGCTGTCTGTATACACCGCCCTACTACACCGCTGTCTGAATACACCGCCCTACTACACCGCTGTCTGTATACACCGTCCTACTACACCGCTGTCTGTATACACCTCCCTACTACACCGCTGTCTGTATACACTGCCCTACTACACCGCTGTCTGTATACACCGTCCTACTACACCGCTGTCTGTATACACCGCCCTACTACACCGCTGTCTGTATACACCGCCCTACTACACCGCTGTCTGTATACACCGCCCTACTACACCGCTGTCTGTATACACCGCCCTACTACACCGCTGTCTGTATACACCGTCCTACTACACCGCTGTCTGTATACACCTCCCTACTACACCGCTGTCTGTATACACTGCCCTACTACACCGCTGTCTGTATACACCGCCCTACTACACCGCTGTCTGTATACACCTCCCTACTACACCACTGTCTGTATACACCTCCCTACTACACCGCTGTCTGTATACACCGCCCTACTACACCGCTGTCTGTATATACCGTCCTACTACACCGCTGTCTGTATACACCTCCCTACTACACCGCTGTCTGTATACACCGTCCTACTACACCGCTGTCTGTATACACCGCCTTACTACACCACTGTCTGTATACACCGTCCTACTACACCGCTGTCTGTATACACCGTCCTACTACACCGCTGTCTGTATACACCGCCCTACTACACCGCTGTCTGCATACACAATCCTACTACACCGCTGTCTGTATACACCTTCCTACTACACCGCTGTCTGTATACACTGCCCTACTACACCGCTGTCTGTATACACCGCCCTACTACACCGCTGTCTGAATACACAATCCTACTACACCACTGTCTGTATACACCGTCCTACTACACCGCTGTCTGTATACACCGCCCTACTACACCGCTGTCTGTATACACCGTCCTACTACACCGCTGTCTGTATACACCGCCCTACTACACCACTGTCTGTATACACCTCCCTACTACACCGCTGTCTGAATACACCGCCCTACTACACCACTGTCTGTATACACCTCCCTACTACACCGCTGTCTGTATACACCGCCCTACTACACCGCTGTCTGTATACACCGCCCTACTACACCGCTGTCTGAATACACAATCCTACTACACCACTGTCTGTATACACCGTCCTACTACACCGCTGTCTGTATACACCGCCCTACTACACCGCTGTCTGTATACACCGCCCTACTACACCGCTGTCTGTATACACCGTCCTACTACACCGCTGTCTGTATACACCGCCCTACTACACCGCTGTCTGTATACACCGCCCTACTACACCGCTGTCTGTATACACCGCCCTACTACACTGCTGTCTGAATACACCGCCCTACTACACCGCTGTCTGTATACACCGCCCTACTACACCACTGTCTGTATACACCGCCCTACTACACCGCTGTCTGAATACACCGCCCTACTACACCGCTGTCTGAATACACCGCCCTACTACACCGCTGTCTGTATACACCGTCCTACTACACCGCTGTCTGTATACACCGTCCTACTACACCGCTGTCTGTATACACCGCCCTACTACACCGCTGTCTGTATACACCGCCCTACTACACCGCTGTCTGTATACACCGCCCTACTACACCGCTGTCTGAATACACCGCCCTACTACACCGCTGTCTGTATACACCGTCCTACTACACCGCTGTCTGTATACACCGCCCTGCTACACCGCTGTCTGTATACACCGCCCTACTACACCGCTGTCTGTATACACCGCCTTACTACAAAGCTGTCTGTATACACCGCCCTACTACACCGCTGTCTGTATACACTGCCCTACTACACCGCTGTCTGTATACACCGCCCTACTACACCGCTGTCTGTATACACCGCCTTACTACAAAGCTGTCTGTATACACCTCCCTACTACACCACTGTCTGTATACACCTCCCTACTACACCGCTGTCTGTATACACCGCCCTACTACACCGCTGTCTGTATATACCGTCCTACTACACCGCTGTCTGTATACACCTCCCTACTACACCGCTGTCTGTATACACTGCCCTACTACACCGCTGTCTGTATACACCGCCTTACTACACCACTGTCTGTATACACCGTCCTACTATACCGCTGTCTGTATACACCGTCCTACTACACCGCTGTCTGTATACACCGCCCTACTACACCGCTGTCTGCATACACAATCCTACTACACCGCTGTCTGTATACACCGCCTTACTACAAAGCTGTCTGTATACACCTCCCTACTACACCGCTGTCTGTATACACCGTCCTACTACACCACTGTCTGTATACACCGTCCTACTATACCGCTGTCTGTATACACCGTCCTACTACACCGCTGTCTGTATACACCGTCCTACTACACCGCTGTCTGTATACACCGCCCTAATACACCGCTGTCTGTATACACCGTCCTACTACACCGCTGTCTGTATACACCGTCCTACTACACCGCTGTCTGTATACACCTCCCTACTACACCGCTGTCTGTATACACCGCCCTACTACACCGCTGTCTGTATACACCGCCCTACTACACCGCTGTCTGTATACACCGCCTTACTACAAAGCTGTCTGTATACACCTCCCTACTACACCGCTGTCTGTATACACCGCCCTACTACACCGCTGTCTGTATATACCGTCCTACTACACCGCTGTCTGTATACACCTCCCTACTACACCGCTGTCTGTATACACTGCCCTACTACACCGCTGTCTGTATACACCGCCTTACTACACCACTGTCTGTATACACCGTCCTACTATACCGCTGTCTGTATACACCGTCCTACTACACCGCTGTCTGTATACACCTCCCTACTACACCGCTGTCTGCATACACCTCCCTACTACACCGCTGTCTGTATACACCGTCCTACTACACCGCTGTCTGTATACACTGCCCTGCTACACCGCTGTCTGTATACACAATCCTACTACACCGCTGTCTGTATACACCGCCCTACTACACCGCTGTCTGTGTACACCGTCCTACTATACCGCTGTCTGTATACACCACCCTACTACACCGCTGTCTGTATACACCGCCTTACTACAAAGCTGTCTGTATACACTTCCCTACTACACCGCTGTCTGTATACACCGCCCTACTACACCGCTGTCTGTATACACCGCCCTACTACACCACTGTCTGTATACACAGCCCTACTACACCGCTGTCTGTATACACCGCCCTACTACACCGCTGTCTGTGTACACCGTCCTACTATACCGCTGTCTGTATACACCACCCTACTACACCGCTGTCTGTATACACCGCCTTACTACAAAGCTGTCTGTATACACTTCCCTACTACACCGCTGTCTGTATACACCGCCCTACTACACCGCTGTCTGTATACACCGTCCTACTACACCGCTGTCTGTATACACCGCCCTACTACACCGCTGTCTGTATACACCGTCCTACTACACCGCTGTCTGTATACACCGCCCTGCTACACCGTTGTCTGTATACACCGTCCTACTACACCACTGTCTGTATACACCATCCTACTGTACCGCTGTCTGTATACACCGCCATACTTCACCGCTGTCTGTATACACCGTCCTACTACACCGCTGTCTGTATACACCGTCCTACTATGCCGCTGTCTGTATACACCGTCCCACTACACCGCTGTCTGTATACACCGCCCTACTACACCGCTGTCTGTATACACCGTCCTACTACACCTCTGTCTGTATACACGGCCCTACTACACCGCTGTCTGTATACACCGTCCTACTACACCGCTGTCTGTATACACCGTCCTACTACACCGCTGTCTGTATACACCGCCTTACTACAAAGCTGTCTGTATACACTTCCCTACTACACCGCTGTCTGTATACACCGCCCTACTACACCGCTGTCTGTATACACCGCCCTACTACACCACTGTCTGTATACACAGCCCTACTACACCGCTGTCTGTATACACCGCCCTACTACACCGCTGTCTGTGTACACCGTCCTACTATACCGCTGTCTGTATACACCACCCTACTACACCGCTGTCTGTATACACCGCCTTACTACAAAGCTGTCTGTATACACTTCCCTACTACACCGCTGTCTGTATACACCGCCCTACTACACCGCTGTCTGTATACACCGTCCTACTACACCGCTCTCTGTATACACCGCCCTACTACACCGCTGTCTGTATACACCGTCCTACTACACCGCTGTCTGTATACACCGCCCTGCTACACCGTTGTCTGTATACACCGTCCTACTACACCACTGTCTGTATACACCATCCTACTGTACCGCTGTCTGTATACACCGCCATACTTCACCGCTGTCTGTATACACCGTCCTACTACACCGCTGTCTGTATACACCGTCCTACTATGCCGCTGTCTGTATACACCGTCCCACTACACCGCTGTCTGTATACACCGCCCTACTACACCGCTGTCTGTATACACCGTCCTACTACACCTCTGTCTGTATACACGGCCCTACTACACCGCTGTCTGTATACACCGTCCTACTACACCGCTGTCTGTATACACCGTCCTACTACACCACTGTCTGTATACACCGCCCTACTACACCGCTGTCTGTATACACCGTCCCACTACACCGCTGTCTGTATACACCGCCCTACTACAGGGCTGTCTGTATACACCGTCCTACTACACCGCTGTCTGTATATACCGCCCTACTACACCGCTGTCTGTATACACCATCCTACTACACCGCTGTCTGTATATACCGCCCTACTACACCGCTGTCTGTATACACCGTCCTACTACACCGCTGTCTGTAAACACCGCCCTACTACACCGCTTTCTGTATACACCGCCCTACTGCACTGCTGTCTGTATACACCGCCCTACTACACCGCTGTCTGTATACACCGCCCTACTACACCGCTGTCTGTATACACCGCCCTACTACACCGCTGTCTGTATACACCGCCCTACTACACCGCTGTCTGTATACACCGCCCTACTACACCGCTTTCTGTACACACCTCTCTACTACACCGCTGTCTGTATACACCGCCCTACTACACCGATGTCTGTATACACTGCCCTACTACACCGCTGTCTGTATATACCGCCCTACTACACCGCTGTCTGTATACACTGTCCTACTACACCGCTGTCTGTATATACCGTCCTACTACACCGCTGTCTGTATACACCGCCCTACTACACTGCTGTCTATATATATATATATATATATATACCGCACTTCTACACCACTGTCTGTATATACCGTCCTGCTACAGCGTTGTTTGTATACACCGCCCTACTACACCGCTGTCTGTATACACCGCCTTACTACAAAGCTGTCTGTATACACCTCCCTACTACACCGCTGTCTGTATACACCGCCCTACTACACCGCTGTCTGTATATACCGTCCTACTACACCGCTGTCTGTATACACCTCCCTACTACACCGCTGTCTGTATACACTGCCCTACTACACCGCTGTCTGTATACACCGCCTTACTACACCACTGTTTGTATACACCGTCCTACTATACCGCTGTCTGTATACACCGTCCTACTACACCGCTGTCTGTATACACCTCCCTACTACACCGCTGTCTGCATACACCTCCCTACTACACCGCTGTCTGCATACACCGTCCTACTACACCGCTGTCTGTATATACCGTCCTACTACACCACTGTCTGTATACACAGCCCTACTACACCGCTGTCTGTATACACAGCCCTGCTACACCGCTGTCTGTATACACAATCCTACTACACCGCTGTCTGTATACACCGCCCTACTACACCGCTGTCTGTGTACACCGTCCTACTATACCGCTGTCTGTATACACCACCCTACTACACCGCTGTCTGTATACACCGCCTTACTACAAAGCTGTCTGTATACACTTCCCTACTACACCGCTGTCTGTATACACCGCCCTACTACACCGCTGTCTGTATACACCGCCCTACTACACCACTGTCTGTATACACAGCCCTACTACACCGCTGTCTGTATACACCGCCCTACTACACCGCTGTCTGTGTACACCGTCCTACTATACCGCTGTCTGTATATACCACCCTACTACACCGCTGTCTGTATACACCGCCTTACTACAAAGCTGTCTGTATACACTTCCCTACTACACCGCTGTCTGTATACACCGCCCTACTACACCGCTGTCTGTATACACCGTCCTACTACACCGCTGTCTGTATACACTGCCCTACTACACCGCTGTCTGTATACACTGCCCTACTGCACCGCTGTCTGTATACACCGCCCTACTACACCGCTGTCTGTATACACCGTCCTACTACACCGCTGTCTGTATACACCGCCCTGCTACACCGTTGTCTGTATACACCGTCCTACTACACCACTGTCTGTATACACCATCCTACTGTACCGCTGTCTGTATACACCGCCATACTTCACCGCTGTCTGTATACACCGTCCTACTACACCGCTGTCTGTATACACCGTCCTACTACACCTCTGTCTGTATACACCGTCCTACTATGCCGCTGTCTGTATACACCGTCCCACTACACCGCTGTCTGTATACACCGCCCTACTACACCGCTGTCTGTATACACCGTCCTACTACACCTCTGTCTGTATACACGGCCCTACTACACCGCTGTCTGTATACACCGTCCTACTACACCGCTGTCTGTATACACCGTCCTACTACACCACTGTCTGTATACACCGCCCTACTACACCGCTGTCTGTATACACCGTCCCACTACACCGCTGTCTGTATACACCGCCCTACTACAGGGCTGTCTGTATACACCGTCCTACTACACCGCTGTCTGTATATACCGCCCTACTACACCGCTGTCTGTATACACCGTCCTACTACACCGCTGTCTGTAAACACCGCCCTACTACACCGCTTTCTGTATACACCGCCCTACTGCACTGCTGTCTGTATACACCGCCCTACTACACCGCTGTCTGTATACACCGCCCTACTACACCGCTGTCTGTATACACCGCCCTACTACACCGCTGTCTGTATACACCGCCCTACTACACCGCTGTCTGTATACACCGCCCTACTACACCGCTTTCTGTACACACCTCTCTACTACACCGCTGTCTGTATACACCGCCCTACTACACCGATGTCTGTATACACTGCCCTACTACACCGCTGTCTGTATATACCGCCCTACTACACCGCTGTCTGTATACACCGTCTTACTACACCGGTGTCTGTATATACCGTCCTACTACACCGCTGTCTGTATACACCGCCCTACTACACCGATGTCTGTATACACTGCCCTACTACACCGCTGTCTGTATATACCGCCCTACTACACCGCTGTCTGTATACACCGTC
This sequence comes from Dendrobates tinctorius, assembly GCF_039654945.1. NCBI lineage: Eukaryota > Metazoa > Chordata > Amphibia > Anura > Dendrobatidae > Dendrobates > Dendrobates tinctorius. Next base: position 258,572 of record NW_027362155.1, on the reverse strand, counting down.
CTACTACACCGCTGTCTGTATATACCGCCCTACTACACCGCTGTCTGTATACACCGTCCTACTACACCACTGTCTGTATATACCGTCCTACTACAGCGTTGTTTGTATATACCGCCCTACTACACCGCTGCGTCTTCGTCACCCCATTTTCTTGTCTAGCCCTTCTCTACGCTGCCGCTTCGGTGGAGATAAGAGCCCGTCAGTCAGTACAGTTTGTTACCTGCGTCCGGGGGCAGATAAAACACAAAGATGGCGAGGATGGTAATGAGGACACACGGGACAATGATGTTGACGATGTAGAACAAAGGTTTCCGTCGAATCACCAGGTAAAAGGTGATATCTTCATAGGTCGGGTCTGTGGGGAGGGTGTTTTTCCGGGAAGATCGATGGCGAATCTCCCACTGACCATTCTCTGGAAGTATACGAGTCTCATCAGCCACAGTCGATGCAACCATGGGACCCGCACACACCATGAACATGTCCTCACCCGTGAAGGTGTTTGGAAAGATGACCACTTGTGTTATTTCCTTTCCTTGGGAATCTCGGGGATGCTCTAGCGTGATTTCATCCGCTTCATAAGTTTGAGACCGGAACACCATGCTGCAGTTCTGCCAGTCAAAGGGAAAGTATTTCACCTAGACAAGGAGGATGTAGAGGACCATGGAGAAGGTCAGTGGCCATGGGTGAAGGCCTGAGAAGCTAATATGGCAGAAGAATGCAAATGGTGTCCTCACCTCAATGCTGCAGCTGCTGTGATACAGGGATGGTGGGTGCCACGTCACATTCCCCTTCCAGTTAATCAAGACTTCAACCGCTAATGCAACATCAAACTCGCCATCATTGCTGCCAAAATGAAGAATGACTAGATGACGGTGGGGACCCGGGGCCGCAGGAGCGCCATCACTGCAGCGTTTCTCATCCACATACTCACTTGTTCATGAGGACGATATCTGGCTTCCACACCTGATCAGAGGGGATCCGCAGGGTCTCGATACCACTATATTGTTTGGGGTCCCAGGTGAGTCTTAGATCATTCCAAGCCTGTACAAAGCAGAAAATCAGATCCATCACTGAAGAGAAGCAGCATGGTGGCTCCAGATCCATGCACAGTTGGAGGAAACCCCCGTATTTCCTCAGAGGGGTTCCCTAGACAGGTAGCATAACCCCGTCTATGTGTTTGTGGTCTCATCAACCCAATGCCAGGAAGGTACAAGCCCTAAAATGGCAAATGTGTAGCACGGAGACCTTCCTCCGCGGACCACCGCTTACCAGATTCATGAAGCCCTTAGTCGTCAGCTCTTCATCCTTTTCGTTCTACAGGAGACAAAAGAAACATAAGTCAAGGCACTGTTGTCTCTCTTGTAGACCAACCGTGCCTCTTCTGTCTGTCGATACCATACAAGGTCCATAGTGTCCCCACACAATGGTCTTGATAAGGTCAGGGCTGACAACTGTGTGGAGGAGCAGGCAAGCTCTAAGGAGGTATCTGCGGCTGACACAGCGGAAGCTCTTCCTGGGAGAGTCTGGGGCAGAGCGATGGCGATAACATGCCAAACTCTAGTGGCAGCTCTTTGTGGGGTAACAGTTACTGGAGAAGCAGTATGGGGACATCACAGCGCCCTCTAGTGTGGAGGGACCAAGTGATACTGGGGCAATACAATAAAGATAAAATAGTGCCCTCTAATTGCAGCTCCTAGTGCAGAAATATGAGGATAGCATCAGCTTTCCCTTGGGCACTAGAAAGTGGATAGCATGGCGCCCTCTAGCGGCAGCTCTTCCTAGGGCCGTAGAATGGGTATAGCATAGCACCCTCTAGTGCCAGCTCTTCCTGGGGCAGTGGAATGGGTATAGCATATCACCCTCTAGTGGCAGCTCTTCCTGGGGCACTAGAATGTGAATAGCATGGTGCCCTCTAGTGGCAGCTCTTCCTGGGGCAGTGGAATGGGTATAGCATGGCCCTCTAGTGGCAGCTCTTCCTAGGGCCGTAGAATGGGTATAGCATAGCACCCTCTAGTGCCAGCTCTTCCTGGGGCAGTGGAATGGGTATAGCATATCACCCTCTAGTGGCAGCTCTTCCTGGGGCACTAGAATGTGAATAGCATGGCGTCCTCTAGTGGCAGCTCTTCCTGGGGCAGTGGAATATGGATAGCATGGTGCCCTCTAGTGGCAGCTCTTCCTGGGGCAGTGGAATGGGTATAGCATATCACCCTCTAGTGGCAGCTCTTCCTGGGGCACTAGAATGTGGATAGCATGGTGCCCTCTAGTGGCAGCTCTTCCTGGGGCAGTAGAATGGGTATAGCATGGCGTCCTCTAGTGGCAGCGCTTCCTGGGGCAGTGGAATATGGATAGCATGGTGCCCTCTAGTGGCAGCTCTTCCTGGGGCAGTGGAATGGTGTTAGCATGGCGCCCTCTAGTGGCAGCGCTTCCTGGGGCAGTGGAATGGGTATAGCATAGCGCCCTCTAGCTGCAGCTCTTCCTGGGCAGTGGAATGGTGATAGCATGGCGCTCTCTAGCGGCAGCTCTTACTGGGGCAGTGGAATGGGTATAGCATGGCACCCTCTAGCAGCAGCTCTTTCTGGGGCAGTAGAATGGGTATAGCATAGCACCCTCTAGTGGCAGCTCTTCCTGGGGCAGTGGAATGGGTATAGCATGGCACCCTCTAGCGGCAGCTCTTCCTGGGGCAGTGGAATGGTGATAGCATGGCGCCATCTCGCGGCAGCTCTTACTGGGAAGTGGAATGGGGATAGCATGGTGCCCTCTAGCGGCAGCTCTTCCTGGGGCAGTGGAATGGGGATAGTTGGCGCCCTCTAGTGGCAGCTCTTCCTGGGGCAGTGGAATGGGTATATCATGGCGCCCTCTACTGACATGGTGATAGCATGGTGGCCACTGGGGCCGCTCTCTCTCGGTCAGCATTCTTGGGATATCATGGCGCCCTCTAGCGGCAGCTCTTACTGGGGCACTAGAATATGGATAGCATGGCGCCCTCTAGTGGCAGCTCTTCCTGGGGCAGTGGAATGGTGATAGCATGGCGCCCTCTAGCTGCAGCTCTTCCTGGGCAGTGGAATGGTGATAGCATGGCGCTCTCTAGCGGCAGCTCTTACTGGGGCAGTGGAATGGGTATAGCATGGCACCCTCTAGCAGCAGCTCTTTCTGGGGCAGTAGAATGGGTATAGCATAGCACCCTCTAGTGGCAGCTCTTTCTGGGGCAGTAGAATGGGTATAGCATAGCACCCTCTAGTGGCAGCTCTTCCTGGGGCAGTGGAATGGGTATAGCATAGCACCCTCTAGCGGCAGCTCTTCCTGGGGCAGTGGAATGGTGATAGCATGGCGCCATCTAGCGGCAGCTCTTACTGGGAAGTGGAATGGGGACAGCATGGTGCCCTCTAGCGGCAGCTCTTCCTGGGGCAGTGGAATGGGGATAGTTGGCCCCCTCTAGTGGCAGCTCTTCGTGGGGCAGTGGAATGGGTATAGCATGGCGCCCTCTAGTGGCAGCTCTTCCTGGGGAAGTGGAATGGTGATAGCATGGCGCCCTCTAGCTATAGCTCTTCCTGGGGCACTAGAATGTGGATAGCATGGCGCCCCTCTAGTGGCAGCTCTTCCTGGGGCAGTGGAATGGGTATATCATGGCGCCCTCTACTGACATGGTGATAGCATGGTGGCCACTGGGGCCGCTCTCTCTCGGTCAGCATTCTTGGGATATCATGGCGCCCTCTAGCGGCAGCTCTTCCTGGGCAGTGGAATGGGGATAGCATGGTGCCCTCTAGTGGCAGCTCTTCCTGGGGCAGTGGAATGGTGATAGCATGGCGCCCTCTAGCGGCAGCTCTTCTTGGGGCAGTGGAATGGGTATAGCATGGCGCCCTCTAGCGGCAGCTTTTCCTGGGGCACTAGAATGTAGATAGCATGGCGCCCTCTAGCGGCCGCTCTTCCTGGGGCAGTGGAATGGGTATAGCATGGCGCCCTCTACTGACATGGTGATAGCATGGTGGCCCCAGGGGCCGCTCTCTCTCGGTCAGCATTGGGATATCATGGTGACCTCTTACTTTGGTGATGCCGGCATGCAGTTTATCTTCCTACCAGGCTGATGAGCTGGGACAAGACCATCCCGACCTGGACGGTCACCTTCTCCTGGGGGCTCCTCGTAGGTCGGACATCAGCATTGTAACCTTCAAACAGTTTGTCTCTCAGTGGTCCCTCACCATTAGAAGCGCCAGCCCCTGTCAATAATAGAAGTGTCACATAATCAGGTCATGCTGGGAGTTGTAGTGTTTCATCTTCATAAGATAATTGCATTTCACTCATTTCGCAGGGTTGGATCATGATGGGGGCAGTAGTGCTCTCTTTATATAGATACTGCGGAGACGACACTGGAAGGGATCAATGATGGCGGGAGGAACACGATCAATACTGAAGGACAGCCGGGGAGCGAGAGACAGTGCCAAGAACAAGCTACAGAGAGACAGACCACCGGGTACTGTGAGCGATCACAGAATATAAGAGAGACCACCGGGTACTGTGAGCGATCACATGATATAAGAGAGACCACCGGGTACTGTGAGCGATCACATGATAAAAGAGAGAGACCACCGGGTGCTGTGAGCGATCACATGATATAAGAGAGACCACCGGGTACTGTGAGCGATTACATGATATAAGAGACACCACCGATTGCTGTGAGCGATCACATGATATAAGAGACACCACCGGGTGCTGTGAGCGATCCCAGAATATAAGAGAGACCACCGGCTCCTGTGAGCGATCACATGATAGAAGAGAGACCACCGGCTCCTGTGAGCGATCACAGAATATAAGAGAGACCACCAGCTCCTGTGAGTGATCACATGATAGAAGAGAGACCACCGGGTACTGTGAGCGATCACAGAATATAAGAGAGACCACCGGGTACTGTGAGCGATCCCAGAATATAAGAGAGACCACCGGCTCCTGTGAGCGATCACATGATAGAAGAGAGACCACCGGGTACTGTGAGCGATCACAGAATATAAGAGAGACCACCGGCTCCTGTGAGCGATCCCAGAATATAAGAGAGACCACCGGCTCCTGTGAGTGATCACATGATATAAGAGAGACCACCGGGTACTGTGAGCGATCACATGATAGAAGAGAGACCACCGGGTACTGTGAGCGATCACATGATAGAAGAGAGACCACCGGCTCCTGTGAGCGATCACATGATATGAGAGACCACCTGGTACTGTGAGCGATCCCAGAATATGAGAGAGACCACCGGGTACTGTGAGCGATCACATGATATGAGAGAGACCACCGGGTACTGTGAGCGATCCCAGAATATGAGAGAGACCACCGGGTACTGTGAGCGATCACATGATATGAGAGAGACCACCGGGTACTGTGAGCGATCACATGATATGAGAGAGACCATCGGGTACTGTGAGCGATCACATGATATGAGAGAGACCATCGGGTAGTGTGAGCGATCCCAGAATATGAGAGAGACCACCGAGTACTGTGAGCGATCACATGATATGAGAGAGACCACCGGCTCCTGTGAGCGATCACATGATATAAGAGAGACCACCGGGTGCTGTGAGCGATCACATGATATAAGAGAGACCACCGGGTGCTGTGAGCGATCCCAGAATATAAGAGAGACCACCGGTGTTATGATTGAGTCACCGTAGGAGGCAAAAATAGAAATGCTAGCTAAATCCAGAAAACCAGAGAAGTTGGCAGCTATCGGATTGCAGACCCCTGACCCTATCAACACAACTAGCAGTAGCCGTGGGGGGCTCCTACGATGCCCTAGGCCCCTCGATCACAGCCGGATTACTACATAGCCTAAAGACAGAAAGGGAAATCTAAACTGCCCCAGAGCAGACCCCAAAGCAAAAGGCAGCCCCCCACATATAATGACGGTGAAGCAAGAAGAAAGAACAAAACACAGACAGAAAGATAGACTGAGCAAAGATGGGGCCCAAGCTAGCTTAGATAGGAAAGGACAGGAAGGCTGCTGTCTGCAATCCGTGAAAAAACCCTATGAAAATAAGAGCCAACAGACTGACAGTGAAAAAGGCCATGAAGACGCTAGGCTTCAAAAAGACTATGTCAGTACTCAGGAATATTCTGAAGACAGAGCAACAGGCAAAAGGAGATTCTGCTCACCCCAGCAGGGAATGGCAGAATCCAGAAAAGCAAGGAAAACAAAACACTAATGCAAAAAGGCAAAGCAGAAATCTTAGCTTTAGATGAGCAGGAATCAGACTGGTTTCCTAGAAGTCCACAGAGAAATCACCCGCAGGCCAGAAGGGCGTCGGCAGCCTTATATCCAGTCATTAACTCCACTCAGCCAGTCATCATCATCAGCCCCAGGTGTTTGACAATCAGGCTCACTACCTTTCTTCACCAGAAGAGGGAGTTCCTCGGGCCTCAGTAATGAAGGGGAAAATGAACTCACAACAGTACCTCCCCCTTGAGGAGGGGTCACCGAACCCTCAACCACGCCACCATTGCAATCAGGGTGAGCCCGATGAAAGGCACGCACCAATCTTTTGGCATGAATATCAGAGGCAGAGACCCAGGAATTATCCTCCTGACCATAACCCTTCCACTTAACCAAATACTGGAGTCTCCGTCTAGCCAGACGGGAATCCAGTACTTTCTCTACCTCATATTCCATGTTACCTTCAACCAATACAGGGTCTGGAGGTGCCACCCCCGGAACAACAGGTTCAACAAACCTCTTCAACAAAGATTTATGGAACACATTATGGGTTTTAAATGTGACAGGAAGAGCCAAACGAAAAGAGACCGGATTAATAATCTCCAAAATCTTGTAAGGTCCAATAAATCTAGGCATAAACTTAGGAGAAGCCACCTTCATAGCAATATTTTTTGATGATAACCACACCATATCACCAACCTTAAACTGGGGACCAATGGTCCTATGTCTGTTAGAAAACCGCTGGGCCTTTTCCTGGGAGAGAGATAACTTATCCACCACTTGGTCCCAGATCTGGTGCATTCTCTCCACCACAGTGTCAACACCTGGGCAGGCAGAGGGCTCCACCTGCCCTGAAGAAAATCGAGGATGAAACCCAAAGTTACAAAAAAAAGGTGACATCAAAGTGGCAGAGCTAGCTCTATTATTTAAAGCAAATTCGGCCAAGGGCAAAAATGAAACCCAATCATCCTGATCAGCAGAAATAAAACATCTCAAATACGACTCCAAGGTCTGGTTTGTTCTCTCTGTCTGCCCATTGGTCTGAGGGTGAAATGCAGAGGAGAAGGACAACTGAATTCCCAACTTGGAACAGAACGTCCTCCAAAATCTAGACACAAACTGGACTCCTCTGTCAGATACAATGTTCTCAGGAATCCCGTGCAAGCGAACCACCTGTTGTAAAAACAGGGGCACCAATTCAGAGGAAGACGGCAACTTAGGGAGTGGTACAAGATGAACCATCTTAGAGAACTTATCACAAGTCACCCAAATAACAGTCATCCTTTGAGAGACCGGCATATCAGAGATGAAATCCATTAAAATATGGGTCCATGGCCTCTTGGGGACAGGCAAAGGCATCAACAACCCACTAGAGCGAGAACACGATTTAGACCGGGAGCACGTTCCACAGGACTGCACAAAATTCCTGACATCACGAGACAAGGAGGGCCACCAAAAAAAACGACTCACCAGATCTCTAGTACCAAAAATACCTGCATGACCAGCCAAAGCAGAGCAATGAACTTCAGACATCACTCTCTTCTTCCACTGGTCAGGAACATACAACTTTCCACTGGGACAACGCTCAGGTTTGTCCTGCTGGAACTCTTCCAGAGCACGTCTCAAATCGGGCGAGATGGCAGAAAGAACTACCCCCTCGCCTAAGATGGTAGCAGGCTTGGTCACCACAGGAGAATCAGCAAAGAAGCTCCTAGAGAGGGCGTCTGCCTTGACATTCTTAGTTCCAGGAAGAAAAGAAACCACAAAATCAAAACGTGTAAAAAAACAAGGCCCACCTAGCCTGTCTAGGGTTCAAGCGTTTGGCCGACTCTAGGTAAATCAAATTCTTGTGGTCAGTGAGGACCACGACTTGATGCTTAGCTCCCTCCAACCAATGTCTCCACTCCTCAAATGCCCATTTCATGGCTAACAGTTCCCGATTCCCCACATCATAGTTACGTTCAGATGGAGAGAACTTTCGGGAAAAGAAAGCACAGGGATTCATTTTAGATGTTACAGGATCCTTTTGGGACAAAACAGCTCCTGCACCAATCTCAGAAGCATCCACCTCTAACTGGAACGGAAGTGAGACATCAGGTTGCCGCAGAACCGGGGCGGAGGTGAATCTTCGGGAGCAGCTCTAAACCTAATGAACTTGGATTTTGCTAAACGTTGTGGATTTCCGATGACACCTCTGCAGACGCCTATCCCTTTGAGGGGGATTGATGCTACTCCTTTGGCTAAAAATAAACCTCAGTTTTGGACCCAGGTGGTAATGCGGGTCGCCCCAGACCATCAAGAAAATTGCAGGTTTTTGGTGTTGCATAATCTGCATGATACCATTGTTCTGGGGTTTCCCTGGTTGCAAATCCATAATCCAGTTTTGGATTGGAAATCTGTGTCTGTGGTGAGTTGGGGTTGTCGGTGTGCCCTTAGTGAGGCTCCGGTGTTTTCCACCTCTCCTCAGTCGCATGATGTTCCTGATTATTTGGCGGACTTTTATGATGTATTTAGTGAGAATGAGTGAGCGATCACAGAATATAAGAGAGACCACCGGGTACTGTGAGCGATCACAGAATATAAGAGAGACCACCGGGTACTGTGAGCGATCACATGATATGAGAGAGACCACCGGGTACTGTGAGCGATCACAGAATATAAGAGAGACCACCGGGTACTGTGAGCGATCACATGATATGAGAGAGACCACCGGGTACTGTGAGCGATCACATGATATGAGAGAGACCACCGGGTACTGTGAGCGATCACATGATATGAGAGACCACCGGGTACTGTGAGCGATCACATGATATGAGAGAGACCACCGGGTACTGTGAGCGATCACATGATATGAGAGAGACCACCGGGTACTGTGAGCGATCACATGATGTAAGAGAGACCACCGGGTACTGTGAGCGATCACATGATATGAGAGACCACCGGGTACTGTGAGCGATCACATGATATGAGAGAGACCACCGGGTACTGTGAGCGATCACATGATGTAAGAGAGACCACCGGGTACTGTGAGCAATCACATGATATGAGAGACCACCGGGTACTGTGAGCGATCACATGATATGAGAGAGACCACCGGGTACTGTGAGCGATCACATGATATGAGAGAGACCACCGGGTACTGTGAGCGATCACATGATATGAGAGAGACCACCGGGTACTGTGAGCGATCACATGATATGAGAGAGACCACCGGGTACTGTGAGCGATCACATGATATAAGAGAGACCACCGGGTACTGTGAGCGATCACATGATATAAGAGAGACCACCGGGTACTGTGAGCGATCACATGATATGAGAGAGACCACCGGGTACTGTGAGCGATCACAGAATATAAGAGAGACCACCGGGCACTGTGAGCGATCACATGATATAAGAGAGACCACCGGGTACTGTGAGCGATCACATGATATGAGAGACCACCGGGTACTGTGAGCGATCACAGAATATAAGAGAGACCACCGGGTACTGTGAGCGATCACATGATATGAGAGAGACCACCGGGTACTGTGAGCGATCACATGATATGAGAGAGACCACCGGGTACTGTGAGCGATCACATGATATAAGAGAGACCACCGGGTACTGTGAGCGATCACATGATATGAGAGAGACCACCGGGTACTGTGAGCGATCACATGATAGAAGAGAGACCACCGGGTACTGTGAGCGATCACATGATATGAGAGAGACCACCGGGTACTGTGAGCGATCACATGATAGAAGAGAGACCACCGGGTACTGTGAGCGATCACAGAATATAAGAGAGACCACCGGGTACTGTGAGCGATCACATGATATAAGAGAGACCACCGGGTACTGTGAGCGATCACATGATATAAGAGAGACCACCGGGTACTGTGAGCGATAACAGAATATAAGAGAGACCACCGGGTACTGTGAGCGATCACATGATATAAGAGAGACCACCGGGTACTGTGAGCGATCACATGATATGAGAGAGACCACCGGGTACTGTGAGCGATCACATGATATGAGAGAGACCACCGGGTACTGTGAGCGATCACATGATATGAGAGAGACCACCGGGTACTGTGAGCGATCACATGATATGAGAGAGACCACCGGGTACTGAGAGCGATCACATGATATGAGAGAGACCACCGGGTACTGTGAGCGATCACATGATATGAGAGAGACCACCGGGTACTGTGAGCGATCACATGATATGAGAGAGACCACCGGGTACTGTGAGCGATCACATGATATGAGAGAGACCACCGGGTACTGTGAGCGATCACATGATATGAGAGACCACCGGGTACTGTGAGCGATCACAGAATATGAGAGAGACCACCGGGTACTGAGAGCGATCACATGATATGAGAGAGACCACCGGGTACTGTGAGCGATCACATGATATAAGAGAGACCACCGGGTACTGTGAGCGATCACATGATATAAGAGAGACCACCGGGTACTGTGAGCGATCACATGATATGAGAGAGACCACCGGGTACTGTGAGCGATCACATGATATAAGAGAGACCACCGGGTACTGTGAGCGATCACATGATATAAGAGAGACCACCGGGTACTGTGAGCGATCACATGATATGAGAGAGACCACCGGGTACTGTGAGCGATCACATGATATAAGAGAGACCACCGGGTACTGTGAGCGATCACATGATATAAGAGAGACCACCGGGTACTGTGAGCGATCACATGATATGAGAGAGACCACCGGGTACTGTGAGCGATCACATGATAGAAGAGAGACCACCGGGTACTGTGAGCGATCACATGATATGAGAGAGACCACCGGGTACTGTGAGCGATCACATGATATGAGAGAGACCACCGGGTACTGTGAGCGATCACATGATATGAGAGAGACCACCGGGTACTGTGAGCGATCACATGATATGAGAGAGACCACCGGGTACTGTGAGCGATCACATGATATGAGAGAGACCACCGGGTACTGTGAGCGATCACATGATATGAGAGAGACCACCGGGTACTGTGAGCGATCACATGATAGAAGAGAGACCACCGGGTACTGTGAGCGATCACATGATATGAGAGAGACCATCGGGTACTGTGAGCGATCACATGATATGAGAGAGACCACCGGGTACTGTGAGCGATCACATGATAGAAGAGAGACCACCGGGTACTGTGAGCGATCACATGATATGAGAGAGACCATCGGGTACTGTGAGCGATCACATGATATGAGAGAGACCATCGGGTACTGTGAGCGATCACATGATAGAAGAGAGACCACCGGGTACTGTGAGCGATCACATGATATGAGAGACCACCGGGTACTGTGAGCGATCACATGATATGAGAGAGACCATCGGGTACTGTGAGCGATCACATGATAGAAGAGAGACCACCGGGTACTGTGAGCGATCACATGATATAAGAGAGACCACCGGGTACTGTGAGCGATCACATGATATGAGAGACCACCGGGTACTGTGAGCGATCACATGATATGAGAGACCACCGGGTACTGTGAGCGATCACATGATATGAGAGAGACCACCGGGTACTGTGAGCGATCACATGATATGAGAGAGACCACCGGGTACTGTGAGCGATCACATGATATGAGAGAGACCACCGGGTACTGAGAGCGATCACATGATATGAGAGAGACCACCGGGTACTGTGAGCGATCACATGATATAAGAGAGACCACCGGGTACTGTGAGCGATCACATGATATGAGAGACCACCGGGTACTGTGAGCAATCACAGAATATGAGAGAGACCACCGGGTACTGAGAGCGATCACATGATATGAGAGAGACCACCGGGTACTGTGAGCGATCACATGATATAAGAGAGACCACCGGGTACTGTGAGCGATCACATGATATAAGAGAGACCACCGGGTACTGTGAGCGATCACATGATATAAGAGAGACCACCGGGTACTGTGAGCGATCACATGATATAAGAGAGACCACCGGGTACTGTGAGCGATCACATGATATAAGAGAGACCACCGGGTACTGTGAGCGATCACATGATATAAGAGAGACCACCGGGTACTGTGAGCGATCACATGATATGAGAGAGACCACCGGGTACTGTGAGCGATCACATGATATAAGAGAGACCACCGGGTACTGTGAGCGATCACATGATATGAGAGAGACCACCGGGTACTGTGAGCGATCACATGATAGAAGAGAGACCACCGGGTACTGTGAGCGATCACATGATATGAGAGAGACCACCGGGTACTGTGAGCGATCACATGATATGAGAGAGACCACCGGGTACTGTGAGCGATCACATGATATAAGAGAGACCACCGGGTACTGTGAGCGATCACATGATATGAGAGAGACCACCGGGTACTGTGAGCGATCACATGATATGAGAGAGACCACCGGGTACTGTGAGCGATCACATGATATGAGAGAGACCACCGGGTACTGTGAGCGATCACATGATAGAAGAGAGACCACCGGGTACTGTGAGCGATCACATGATATGAGAGAGACCACCGGGTACTGTGAGCGATCACATGATAGAAGAGAGACCACCGGGTACTGTGAGCGATCACATGATATGAGAGAGACCATCGGGTACTGTGAGCGATCACATGATATGAGAGAGACCATCGGGTACTGTGAGCGATCACATGATATGAGAGACCAACGGGTACTGTGAGCGATCACATGATATGAGAGAGACCATCGGGTACTGTGAGCGATCACATGATATAAGAGAGACCACCGGGTACTGTGAGCGATCACATGATATGAGAGACCACCGGGTACTGTGAGCGATCACATGATATGAGAGAGACCATCGGGTACTGTGAGAGATCACATGATAGAAGAGAGACCACCGGGTACTGTGAGCGATCACATGATATGAGAGACCACCGGGTACTGTGAGCGATCACATGATATGAGAGACCACCGGGTACTGTGAGCGATCACATGATATGAGAGAGACCACCGGGTACTGTGAGCGATCACATGATATGAGAGAGACCACCGGGTACTGTGAGCGATCACATGATATGAGAGACCACCGGGTACTGTGAGCGATCACATGATATGAGAGAGACCATCGGGTACTGTGAGCGATCACATGATATGAGAGAGACCATCGGGTACTGTGAGCGATCACATGATATGAGAGAGACCATCGGGTACTGTGAGCGATCACATGATATGAGAGAGACCATCGGGTACTGTGAGCGATCACATGATAGAAGAGAGACCACCGGGTACTGTGAGCGATCACATGATATGAGAGAGACCACCGGGTACTGTGAGCGATCACATGATATAAGAGAGACCACCGGGTACTGTGAGCGATCACATGATATGAGAGACCACCGGGTACTGTGAGCGATCACATGATATGAGAGAGACCACCGGGTACTGTGAGCGATCACATGATATGAGAATACTGAGGTATTTTCACATTTTCATTTTGTGTCCTCACTGGTTATAAGTGACGTCCTGGTGATGTCTCGCCTTTAGTGCATCATGAGGCGCTGCCACCAATCACTAAGTTCAGTCCTCCTGCAGGTTTAATCATCTCAAGCTGTTGATCTCAGTGACTGGTGGTTGCCTGAAAAAAAGACCAGAACAGCAGCAGATCCAGTGGGTGATTGGGCCGGGGAAGGCGAGGTCAGGAAACTTCATCATTTATACCACAGATGAGGCACAGAAGATTGAAAAGGAAAACCCTAGTAAGATGTTTTGCTCTTGATCCAGGGGACACTGCGACATTCCAGACAGCAACATCACTTGGCCTGTGGGTAGGGAGGAGCGCTGAGGAGACGGCCTGAGGGCAAAGAGAAGGGCTGAAGAGACTGCTTGAGAGGAGCACCGAGGAGACAGACCGAAGGGCAAAGATTAGTGCTGAAGAGACTGCCTGAGAGGAGCACCGAGGAGATGGCCCGAGGGTAAAGAGGCGTGCTAAAGAGACTTCCTGGTAGGAGCATCGAGTAGACAGCCCGAGGGTAGGGAGGAATACTGAGGACACAATTCAAAAAGTGACTCTCCTATATTCTATAGAGTCATTACACGCAGAGTGATCTATGTAACGGGTTTCTGGTAATGTTGATGATTATGACTTACAGCCAATGAGAACCCAGAAATCATTATCTCAGGAAATTAGAATAATTAACAATAAACCCCTGTAAAGGCTCCTAAGCATTTATAAAGGTCCCTTAGTCTGTTTCAGTAGCTCCACAATCATGGGGAAGACTGCTGACCTGACAGATGTCCAGAAGGCAGTCACTGATACACTCCACAATCATGGGGAAGACTGCTGACCTGACAGATGTCCAGAAGGCAGTCACTGACACACTCCACAAGGAGGGGAAGCCACAAAAGCTCATTGCTAAAGAAGCCGGCTGTTCACACAGTGCTGTATCCAAGAATATTAATGGAAAGTGGAGTGGAAGGAAAAAGTGTGGTGAAAAAGGTGCACAAGCCACCAGGATAACCGCAGCCTGGAAAGGATTGTTAGGAAAAGGCCATTCAGTAATGTGGGGAGATTCACAAGGAGCGGACTGCTGCTGGAGTCATTGCTTCACACCACACACAGACGTCTCCAGGACATGGGCTACAAGTGTCACATTCCTTGTGTCAGCCGCTCATGACCAATAGACAACGCCAGAAGCGTCTTACCTGGACCAAGGAGAAGAAGAACCGGACTGTTGTCAGTGGTCCCAGAGTCTGGAGGAAGAGTGGAGAGGCTGTAAGGGAGGGACAGGGCTGCAGTCGTGTCCTGTAGTCTGGTGGCAGCTGTGTCCAGTCCTTCCCCTACATGAAGCAATACTATTCTCCTCGGCATACCTGCATCTTCAGATTCAGCTTCACCCAGGCACTTCCCAGGCCATAACGGTCCCTCTTCTAGGGGAGCCCCATCAATGGAGACACAGTCTGAGACAACTTTAACACTTTCTTTACTTAGGATTTCGCATGTTACATCCACAGTTGGCAGATGATAACATTTGCTTGCTTCCTGATCTTTTCCTTGCTTGTTGTCACTTGTGTGCAGTACACGCCAGACCGGACCGTACTAGACTGCTTCCCAGTTCCTTCCAGGCCTGACCTCACTATAGTGACATTTCCTTCAGCCTGTTTCGCACCAGACACAAATTCATCAATCACTATGTTTGGTGAGCCCTGATGAAGCGTCCGGCCTGTCTGCACCGATCTCGTTGAAGCTCCAACTCCTTTCATCTCCTTAGTCCAGCCAACTTCTGCCCTTAAAGCATTGGCCCAGGTGGTAAGACGCCACATCTTCCTTTTCCTGTTCTGACCCACTGCTAAGAACCGCAGTGGCCGTGGGTAACATGGGCTATAACGACTTAACGTTATGTGACTGCCATGCTGTCCGGGCCTATAGCCCATGTGGACACTTTGGCGCCCTGGCCCCATCTAACTAAACCACTCTTCAGTGGGTCGCCCTCCCAGGGCCGTGGGGTACTCGGTACCGGGCCGGTATCAGTGGGACGTGTCACAGCAGCGGTGACCTGGACCGTGGCCCTGGGCGCCCAAGTAATAGGAAGATGTGTGAATGGTGGAATGTAGTTATATAAATAGTTTGTGACGCCACCTGTGGTGCTCGGCAAGGGAGGTGTTAAGCCGACGCTGCAGACAGATCCTCCGGGACAGATGGTGTAGTGCAGCAGTGATGTTATAGCCCTCCACAGGCAGGGCTGTTGTCCCAGGGCAGTGTAGATGTGGAGACACTTGGCTGGTGTAGTGTTTGGCGCAGGGGATGTAGCAGTGCCAGGCGGACGGACGCAGGAAGGAATGGAGGACACCAGGGCATGTAGTTCCAAAGCTTTACTCACAGTCTGTAGTGCCAGCTTCTGTACCGTGTCCTCTGGGTCTGGGACTCAGCCAACCTCCAGGCAAGATGGAATGCTCCCTTCCACACTCCGCCAACTTATGTGCCTTTCCTGAACGTCTCCTCTATAGCGCCTTTAAGTGTGAAGATCTCCTAGTACTGAGTTACACTGGAGTTCCTCCTGACATATGTTCCCAAGAACGGCACGGCAGACAGCTGTAGCCTGCTTCGGGGACTCTCTACTCCTGAGTCCCGGCTCTCTATCCGTGTTGCTGTTGTGCCCTCAAGTCTTAGATGGGAGTAGTGCATTTACAGCCCACTACTCCACCGGTGTCTGCTGCAGAACCATAAGTGTCCATACAACTTCAGGGACCGGGCCCCGGCCTTGCGCTTAGAACTTCTAGGCAGGGTTCTTCCTCTAACCCACGTCCTCTGTGTTCCCTTTTACTCCTACGTTCCGTACTTGTCTTTCTCTCCTATGGAAGCTCAGGCTTCAGTTCAATGTCTTTCTCCTTTCCTTTCCCGTGCCAGCTGGCTCAGGTCACGGCCCTCACAATACACTGCCAATTCTCTTCACGGCCCTCCGTGTCCAGGCCCCGTTACACACACACACCGTACTTATCACCAGGGACGCAAATACACGTACCGTCCCTTTCTGCTTAACGACATTCCTGTCAGCTCGGCCACTGTGGCCGCCTTAGGCCCGTACACCAACAGTAATTTTTCTGGTCAGTTATTGTCTTCAATTCGGTATGTGTTTCCCCGGGGCCTCGTCTGTGCTGCGGTACTCTGGTGTCAGGACCACCCCCCTGACTTCCTTTCTCCTCAGTCCCCCTTGTTTGGTTTTCCTCACAGTGCGGCAACTGTCAGTCTCCTCGTCACTTGAGCTCCCCTGGGGACTGGAACTTTCTGGAACCCTCCTGTCAAATTTATATCATTCCCGGTTCCCTCTGACTCCGCCCCCATGACCAACGGTTTCTTAAGCCCTAAGCTGATGTCAAGTCCTATGCTCACACTCCTCCCTGCCCTCTAATGGTCAACCCAAGGTACTGCACGTCCACTACACTTTCCTAGCTGTTTCCCCACTGTACTAACTGACACCTGTCTAAGCTGTGCAAACCTTCCTCTCTCTTTTCTGACAAGTCCGTCCGTCCGTCAGGTCACCTTCCGTACATATACATAATACATACAAGTACAGTAATCTTAAACAATACAAGTCATGACTGGTACAGGATGAGAGAGGACCCTGCCCGCGAGGGCTCACAATCTACAGGGATGGGAGGATACAGTAGGCGAGGGTAGAGCTGGTCATGCAGCGGTTTGGTGGATCGGTGGTTACTGCAGGTTGTAGGCTTGTCGGAAGAGGTACGTCATAAGCAATGAGCGGTAATACATAGTTATACATGTAGCAGTACCGCAGGCAATTATCATAAAACACATCTGTAAACATCAAGAACTGGCAGACAATTGGCGTGAAGGCCACAATCCAAGCTGCTGGAGGTCTAGTGTGAAGTTTCCACAATCGGTGATGGTTTGGGAGCCATGTCATCTGCTGGTGTAGGTCCACTGTGGTTTATCAAGACCAAAGTCAGCGCAGCCGTCTGCCAGGACATTTTAGAGCTCCTCATGCTTCCTGACAAGCTTGTTGGAGATGGAAATTTCATTCTCCAGCAGGACTTGGCCCCTGTCCACACTGCCAAAAGTACCAATACCTGGAGTACACACAACAGTATCACTGGGCTTGATTGGAATCTATGGAGTATTGTCAAGAGGAAGATGAGAGACACCAGACCCAACAATGCAGGCGAGCTGAAGGCTGCTATCAAAGCAACCTGGGCTTCCATAACCCCTCAGCAGTGCCACAGGCTGATCGCCTCCATGCCACGCCTCATTGATGCAGTAATCGATGCAAAAGGAGTCCGACCAAGTACTGAGGGCATTTACTGATCATACATTTCAGTAGGACGACATTTCAGATTTTACAATCATTTTTCAGGTTTGTGTTTATAAAGTATTCTAATTTCCTGAGATAATGACTTCTGGGTTCTCATTGGCTGTAAGCCATAATCATCAACATTACCAGAAATAACAGGAGACATAGATCGCTCTGTGTGTAATGACTCTATAGAATAGAGTAGAGGCACTTTATGGATTGAAGAACTGAAATAAATTCACTTTTTTATGATATTCTAATTTTGTGAGAAGCTCCTGTATGTTGGATAGTGTTCTATGTGTAGTGTGTATTAATCATATTTTAGCCATGCAAGGAATTGTAGTACATTTCTTACCTTGCAGGACTGCGGTGGTCAGCAGTATAGTAGTGAGCAGTCTCCACGTCTCCTCCATGTCGTCTCTTCTGATCAGGTCGGTCTCTGGCAGCAGCTGCCGGATGTGTCTGACAGACGGGACAGAGGGTCTGGTCTTGTCATCCAGAAATCCTCCAGCAGCTGTCACATGAGCCCCTGCTCCTCCGCCAGACATTCCTCCCCTCACGTATTTACTGTCCTGTCCGTGGAGACCCCAGATAATCGCACCATATACTACATGTATGGGACCCCACTCCTCAGCATCGAAAAGAAGTGGAGGATGATGGAGACCACTGGACGGAGACGTCACTGATCTCTACATGATGGAAGAATGGGCACAACCTCTTCACATCCTCTAGATCAGGGGTCCCCAGCCTGTAGCTCGGGAGCCACATGTGGCTCGCGGTCCCATGAATTGTGGCTCGCGACTGTCTGCCAGCTTGCCGCATTAGCTCCAGATCTAGCAAACAGGTATGAAGAGCACATAGGAAAATGGTGAATTTTGTGAGTAGCCCTGCACAGAAGAGCAGATCTGGATGCACATATACTGGTCTTGGGTTTTGAGATATTTTAAGTATGGTTCGCTGTCAGATGATACCACCTGTCAGAGGAGGTGATTGAAGCGTGATGTGACAGTGTGTTGGGAGTGCTTGATGAGAGAGAACTGAATGGGGGTATCGTGGGAACCCCTGGATCATGGTATACTGCTTTGGGGTGATTTCTGTGGAAAATGTTTGGATACCATTATGCTTGTAATGAGGGCGTTGGTTTCCACTATTGTGAGGGGGGCGGGAGCTGAATGTGGCTCACGACCCTCTCTGAGTTGAATGTGGCTCTCAAGGTCAGAAAGGTTGGGGACCTCTGCTCTAGATTATATCCCTTCGGAGTCTGAACCTTGTGCAGAAATCCCGGCACCTCCAGCCTCGGCTGTCAATGAAGTTATTAATGGTCATCAGAGGAAGGTTCTGTGGCTGAATCATCAGGATTTGCTGCCGTCAGCTCCTGTGTAATCACCGACCAATGCCCTCCCTGATGGAGACAAGTACAGAGACACTGCCGGCTGCTCCAGTGTAATCACCAACCAATGATGTCTCCGATGTTCTCTACGGAGAAAAGTCCGGAGAGGCTGCTGGCAGCTCCTGTATAATGACCAACAAATAATGTCCCTGATGTGCTTGATGGAGAAGAGTCTGGAGAAGCTGCCACAGCGTCTATGAAATCACCAAACAATCACATCTCCGATTTGCTCAATGAAGGCAAGTTTGGAGACGCTGCTGGCAGCTTCTGTGTAATCATCTACCAATGCCCTCCTTAATGTGCTCAATGGAGACAAGTCTAGAGACGCTGCTGGCAGTTCCTGTGTAATGACTGACCATTGACGTCCTCGATGGAAACAAGTCCGGTGACACTTGAGCCACAGGAGCACATTTAGGCCACACAGGCAGCTTACAGTAGGATGAGGAACATGCAGTGTGGAAGTTTTGTGTGGAAGAGGTCCAGGGACACCTCTTAATGCTTAATGGTTTCCATACCAATCTCTGTCAATCCCAAACTGGAATTCATTACTGAGGTGGATGGACCTCCACTCCAGCTACCATTGCCATCGTGATCTGCACCATTATCACCTTTGACAGTGGAGTAGTGAGTCTAGGGGGTCACCAGTGCCCAGATGTCTGGCTTGTAGCCTATTGCCTACCTGATGCCATCCGATGGATTGTGTAACACGTCAGTCTCAGTATGGCACATCTAGTTTTACCTGCAGTACAGAAGGGATCACTAACAGCCATTCTTCTAATCTGACAGAACCATGTAGGCAACGCCATGAAGAGGCCATCATGAGAGAACGTCACACTGTCCCTACGCTGAGGATTACGGTGTAGAATGGGGGCATGTATGGCAGCTGGACCCCTCTAGATTTCATCCAGGGGCACTAACAGCTTAGCGTTGCAGCGATTTGGAGAAATACCCATCGTACTGGTCCCTTGGCCAAAGTGTCCCAACAATGCCAGGGCGTGGGTGCTGGTGCTTCTGTGAGCATCCTGAGGGCTGTGTGACTGTGGGGACCCCAGCACGTAGCTCAGATTCCAGACTAGACAATCCAGATGATGTGATGAAGTTGTGCCCATCTTCCAACATGTACAGATCAGTGACGTCTCCATCCTGTGATCTCCATAATTAACCACATCTCCTGTTCGGTGTGGTAATTTCAGTGTGGAGGAGCAGATACATCACCTACCCACCAGAAACCCCAGATTTCCACATAATATAGTGCTCAGCCCAGAACAACACTTCATTCTTCATAGTGTCTTGGATTTTAGACTAGTGCAAGGGATTATTATCCAGAAGATTGTATAAAGTAGAGGAAGAGCTAAGGCTGGTTTCACATCTGCGGCTGGGCGAGCTGTTGAGGGCTGCGGACGTCCTCCGTGATTCTCCGCCTACGGCCGCGCCTCCCCCGGTTGGCGCCGCATACTTCTGCATGCGGCCTGCGTACCCTATCTTTAGCATTGGGTACGCAGGTCATGCCGCAGTATGCGGATGCGTCCGCATGCGTCGTTTTGATGATGCGGCGACCTGCGTCAAACGCACCATGTTGGAATTTGTTTTTTTCGTCACATCATCAAAACAACACATGCGGAGGCATCCGCATATTGCGGCATGACCTGCGTTCCCAATGCTAAAGATAGGGTACGCAGGCCGCATGCAGAAGTATGCGGCGCTGACCGGAGGAGGCGCGGCCATGGGCGGAGCTTCACGGAGGATGTTTGCAGCTCGCCCAGCCGCAAATGTGAACCATGACTAAGCCCTGTGGTGGCCGGTCAGAGGTAGAACAGCATGGGCCCCGAGGCTGCAGAGGGGCCAGACCCAGAAACCCTGAGATCCGAGCCTTGACACCCAGACAGGCAAACATCCATATGCTCAAAACAGAAGAACAGCGCCGGATGGCCCACCCGACATCCACCAAGGGGAAGGGGAAACAAGGAAAGTCTCTGTTGCGTGTGATATTACAATGGGGAGTGTCTGTATTACACGTATGATATTACACGGGGAGAGTCTGTATTACACAGTGGAGTGTCTATTAAACGTGTGATATTACATGGAGGGAGTGTCTTTATTATACAAATGATATTACAAGGGGGAAACTCTGCATTACATGGGGAAGTGTCTATTACATGTGTCGGATTACACAGGTGTAACAGGGTCTACCCAGGCTGGGGTACCTCCTTCAGTACCATCCTGTATTTTCGGAGGTCCGCTCTGCGTTGGCTGGAGTCTGAATGAATGACGCTGGCTGGAATTCCTTGGTTACATGGGCGCATATAAAAGATCACTGCTTCTCCATGTATTTCCAGTCTGACAACACTTTACTCACAGGACACAAAATATATCACACAGATACAGAGGGCAGGCCAATAGAAAAGCGGCAGGCCAGACATGCATTACAAAAGCCGCAGGTGGCCGGAGCCTGCCGATGTTTACTGTGGGAATTACAAAGGTGGGGGGAGGGCGGACAAAAGGAGAATATCGTGCCCCCTCTGCCCAGGGGCGCAGCCTGTGGGCTGATGCATTAGGGACATGCATCTCACATAGAACCTCTTATACATACATATAACTGCACAACATATTCTGGGTGCTGAGTGGTTCTGTAACACGTAACACGGCTCCCCTTTTCAGCGACGTGATTGGCATACACAGTCTGATCCTCAACGGATCGGTTTGGGGATGACTGAAGTTTATGGGGTTGGTACAAGTTCCGTTTGTCGACTTAGTCCATCGGCGTTACCATTTTGTTTGCCGGGTCTGTGGTGGATGGTGAAGTCCAGAGGTTGTAGGGCTAAACTCCACTGCAGCAATCTGGCGTTGTCTCCGGAGACCCGATTAAGCCAGACTAGGGGATTATGGTCCGTTAGGAGGGAAAACTGTCGTCCATACAAATATGGTTGCAACTTCTTGAGTGCCCATACTACCGCCAGGCACTACTTCTCGATGGCCACATAGCTTACTTCACGGGGCAGTAGTTTCCGACTCAGGTAAGCTACCGGGTGTTCTTGGCCGTCCGGCCCGACTTGGCTCAGTACTGCCCTCAATCCAAACATAGAAGCGTCTGTGTGAACAAGGAAACGTTTAGTTGGATCGGGTGCGGCCAATACAGGGGTATTGGTGACGGCGTCCTTTAGTTGGCGGAAGGCTTCCTCACACTCTGAGGTCCAGGTTACCTGGCGGGGTTGGTTCTTACGGGTCAAATCAGTGAGGGACTTGGCTACGCTGCTGTAATTGGGAACGAATTTCCTGTAATACCCCGCTGTCCCTAGAAACCCCATGACCTGGGTTTTAGTGCGTGGGGTGGGCCATTTGGCTATGGCTTCAATCTTGGCTGGTTCTGGTCGCTGTTTCCCACTTCCCACCCAATGCCATAAATACTGAACCTCTGCTTTGCCCACGTGACACTTGTTTGGGTTCAGGGTGATTCCAGCCTGGTGGATCCTGTCCAATACTGTCTCTAGGTGATTTAGATGCTCTTCCCAAGTCACACTGTAGATGGCGATGTCGTCCAGGTAGGCACAAGCATAGTCCTGGAGACCATCCAGAAGCCGGTCAGCCAGCCTTTGGAAGGTCGCTGGGGCATTCTTCATCCCGAATGGCTTAACTCGAAACTGGAATAAGCCGAACGGGGTGACAAATGCTGACTTGGGAATAGTGTCAGGACTAAGGGGAATCTGCCAGTAGCCTTTGCATAGATCGATGGTGGTCAAATACTTTGCCCCCGCCAGCCGGTCTAACAACTCATCCACACGCGGCATGGGGTATGCATCCGTCACTGTTTTCTCATTGAGCTTACGATAGTCTACACAAAACCGTGTAGTCCCATCCTTCTTGGGCACTAACACTACTGGGGGATGCCCAGGGATTATCTGACTCTTCAATGACCCTTAAACGCAACATCTCTTGTATCTCTTGTCGCATCCCCGCTCGTACAGACTCAGGGACGCGGAAGGGGTTTTGTCGCAGGGGGGTCTGATACTGGGTCTCAACCTTGTGTTGTGCCAGGTGAGTGTACCCCGGTCTCTCTGAAAACATCCTCTGTCGCAGCCTCAACAACGCCTCTGCCTGCTGTCTCTCCCGGGGGCCTAGGTCTTCACCCAAGTGTACCTGGTCCCATGTTTTAGACTGAGTCCTTTCCCCTAAGACATCCGGCAAGGGAAGTCCGGCTAAATCCTCTGCTTCAGGTGCACAGATGGCCACTACCTCTTCAGGGCGCTCCCGGTAAGGCTTCAGCATATTCACGTGGAACATGCGGATAACCCTGGGGTCGTCACAATAGGCGACATTATAGGTTGTGTCGGCTATTTTCCCCACTACCTGGTAGGGCCCCTGCCATGCAGCTTGAAACTTATTCTGCTTAGTGGGCTCTAACACCAGGACCTTGTGTCCTATTTCCAAGGTGCGCTCTCTGGCCCTCCGATCGTACCGTATGCGCTGGCGCCGCTGGGTCGCCTGCATGTTCTCACGTACAGCCTGAGCCAGCTCCTGTAGGCAGTCCCGGAATTCCAGCACATAGTGTACAATAGGTACCCCTTCTATGAGGCCCTCCCCTTCCCAGTGTTCCAGCACTAAGTCTAGGGGTCCCCTTACCCGTCTCCCGTATACCAGCTCGAACGGGGAGAACCCCGTGGATTCTTGGGGCACCTCCCGATAGGCAAACAGGAGGTGTGGCAAGAATTTCTCCCAGTCCCTGTAGGTCCTGGTAAAAGTCCCAATGAGCTGTTTTAATGTACCGTTAAAGCGTTCACACAACCCATTGGCTTGCGGGTGGTATGGGGCGCTTCTAATGGACTTTACGCCGCACAGCTTCCACAGTTGATTGGTCACCTCTGCTGTAAACTGGGTACCCTGGTCCGAGGTAATCTCCCGGGGAAATCCAATCCGTGAGAAAACCTGGAGCAGGGCGGCCGCCACCGTCTCTGCCAGTATGTTAGGTA
This sequence comes from Dendrobates tinctorius, assembly GCF_039654945.1. Lineage (NCBI taxonomy): Eukaryota > Metazoa > Chordata > Amphibia > Anura > Dendrobatidae > Dendrobates > Dendrobates tinctorius. Next base: position 234,250 of record NW_027362155.1, on the reverse strand, counting down.
ACGCAACCGCCTCTGGATACCGTGTGGCATAATCTACCACTGTCAATATATATTTTTTCCCTGACGGACTGGGTTTGGCTAACGGCCCTATCAGATCGACCGCTACTCGGCTAAATGGTTCCTCCACAATGGGGAGGGGGTGTAATTTGGCCTTGCATCGATCCCCCCTCTTGCCAATGCGCTGACAACTGTCACAGGTCTGGCAGTACTGACGAACATCATAGGTTACCCCCGGCCAAAAGAAGTTTTGTGTCAGACGATGCCTGGTGCGACTGACGCCGAAGTGCCCGGCCAAGGGTATATCATGAGAGATTCGCAGTTACTCCTGCCTATACTTCTTGGGAACTACCAGCTGTTTTATAGTGGGGCTCGTCCCTGTGTGGTGCTGCTCTGTGATCCGGTAGAGGAGTCCCTGCTTCCATACAAACTGTTCCCCTTCCAGTACTCTTCTCCCCTCCTGTGCCTTCCCACGATATCCCTCTAATGAAGGATCCTCAAGTAACTCCCTCTTAAATTCATCTGGGGTGGCCCAAGAAATGTGTCTGGCTATGGGAATACGTGCAGGGCTGGGATGTCTTACCTGGGCCTTCTCTGTGTGATTCCGCCTCCGCAGCTCGAGCTTGTCTCCAGGTGGTCACAGGATATGTCTCAGCCAGAGGGGCCACCGAGAATGCAGACAACATGGGCCCCAAGTCATTTCCCAGCAAGACGTCTGCAGGCAAATCCTCCATCAAGCCGACCTCAACAAGGCCATCCCCGACTCCCCAGTTCCGGTTAATCCTGGCAGTGCGTAGGCGATGTATAGCTCCCCCTGCTACACGGACTGCCACTGTCCGGTCCGTCTTCTCTTGGTCCCGGACGAGATGAGGCTTCACAAGGGTCAAAGTTGCCCCAGAACCTCTTAGTCCCTGCATACGTTTCCCATTAACCCACATGACCTGTCGATGCTGTTGTCGATTATATGCCCGGGCTGCCTGCACGGGGTCTACTTCATGCAGCACTTCCTCAATCTCTTCCACCCCTTGGTTAGTCGTTGTTACAGAACCACTCAGCACCCAGAATATGTTGTGCAGTTATATGTATATATAATAGGTTCCAAGTGAGATGCATGTCCCTAATGTATCAGCAGTGTCCGCCCTCCCCCTACCTTTGTAATTCCCACAGTAAACATACGCAGGCTCCGGCCACCTGCTGCTTTTGTAATGCATGTCTGGCCGGACGCTTGTCTATTGGCCGGCCCTCTGTATCTGTGTGAAATATTCTGTGTCCTGTGAGTAAAGTGTTGTCAGACTGGAAATACATGGAGAAGCAGTGATCTTTTATATGCGCCCATGCACTCAGAGGAATTCCAGCCAGCGTCCTTCATTCAGACTCAAGCCAACGCAGAGCAGACCTTCGAAAACACGAGGTGGTACTGAAAGAGTTACCCCAGCTTGGAAGACCCCGTTACAGTCGTAGCCCCCAATGCCGGGTCAGCTTCGCCTTGGTAGCAGTGTACAGCAGCCCGGCTGAAGGTAGCTGTTCCTGCCTTTGGCCACTGGGTATGCTGAGTCCGGTTGGGACATTGTCTTTGCAGGTGGCCCAGCTGACGACAGGTGTGGCATCGCGCCCCAGGGGGACTGTGGTAGGCCGGGTTTCTAGCTGGTCCCCCTACAATTTTCGGTGGTTTGGGGCCCTCCAGGTCCATGGGCATGCCCCTAGTGACCACCTTTGATCCGGACAACTGCGGCCTCCTGGCATCATGATGTTCATCGGCCAGACGAGCGGCTTCCTCAAGAGTCGTTAGCCACCTGTCCCGAAGCCATTCGTGTGTCTCGGGGTTTAGTCCATTAAAGAATCGTTCTATCAGGAAGAGCTGGAGGACGTCCTCCTTAGTGGTTGCTTGGCTCCCTTCTACCCACTGTAGCAGTGACGGCCGTAATTTACAGGCCCATTCAGTGTGGGTATCGGTTATGCGTTTTATAAGTCCGCGGAACTTTTGGCGGTAGGCCTCTGGTGTCAGCGCATACCGGGCCAAGATCACTTCTTTGATCTGCTCATAGTCCATACAGTCCTCATCAGGTACCATGTTATAGGCGTCCGCTGCCCGGCCTGTCAGCTTGCTGGCCAGAATCTGAACCCGTTCCTCCGGCTTCACTTGATGAAGGGCACACTGCCGCTCAAAGTCCTGCAGAAAGCCATCAATGTCTTCCTCTGCCTCCCCCAACTGTCAGAAGGCATTATACTGGATCTTTTTGTGGCTTACTGTTGAAGGTACCTGGTTGAAGGCCAGAGCTCCCCCTGCTCGCTGGCTCTCCTCTCTCCGCTCTGCCATTTCCATCTTGGCCAGCTCCACTTTGGTCCGCTTTGCCATCTCCATCTTGGCTAGCTCTATCCTGGTCCGCTCGGCCATCTTTTCCTTCAGATCAGTACGCACATCAGCCACCACCTCTTGTATGATCTCTACCGCAGGGTTTGGGCCATAGGACGCCAGTCTGTTCTTTACCTCCCTCTGGAATTCTGTCTCCTCCACATTCACATTGGTAGGCGCTGCACTGTCGTGTTCCATAATGGCTGCTATCAAATCCGCTTTTGTTTTGTTGCTGGCGATCAACACTCGGGCTTTCACCAGATCTTTTAATGTAGTCCTCTTTAACTTCTGGTAGTTGTTTTCCATTCATTCCTTTCCTCCTGTAGAAGGGGTATCAAATCCCACTGCTGCCACCAGTGTAAGGGGGTCTACCCAAGCTGGGGTACCTCTTTCAGTACCACCCCGTGTTTTTGGAGGTCCGCTCTGCGTTGGCTGGAGTCTGAATGAATGACGCTGGCTGGAATTCCTTGGTTAAATGGGCGCATATAAAAGATCACTGCTTCTCCACGTATTTCCAGTCTGACAACACTTTACGCACAGGACACAGAATATATCACACAGATACAGAGGGCAGGCCAACAGTAAAGCGGCAGGCCAGACAAGCATTACAAAAGCCGCAGGTGGCCGATGTTTACTGTGGGAATTACAAAGGTGGGGGGGAGGGCGGACAAAAGGAGAATATCGTGTCCCCTCTGCCCAGGAGTGCAGCCTGCGGGCTGATGCATTAGGGACATGCATCTCACATAGAACCTATTATACATCCATATAACTGCACAACATATTCTGGGTGCTGAGTGGATCTGTAGCACGTAACACCCCTCTTTCTTTCTCTTTCTGTTCTTTCTTCTTTCTCTCTCGCTCTCCTTTCTTTCTTTCTCTCTATTTTCTTTTTTCTCTCTGTTTTTCTTTCTTTTCCTTAGTACCAGTCAGTGTGCCCACAGTACCAGCCACTGTGCCCATAATGCCAGCCACACAATGCCAGCCGCTATGCCCCTAATAGCAGTCAGTGTGATCAGCAGTGCTAAATGGGTGCGGCTGGGCATGAACATGGGAGTGACTAGTCGTGAAATGGGTGTGGTCGGGGCGTGGCCTAAAATTTGTATGGCACGCGCCGCAGCCTTTGTCCTTCTTTCCCTTCTTCAAAAGTTGGGAGGTATGGGTAAGGCATGCACACTCACATTCTTAGCATTAACATTACCCTCAGTATCAGATTGGAGAGGGGTGTCAGGGACATAAAACGCAAACATCCTCCCCAAATCAGTTCCTAACAAAAGTGTGTGTGGGCAAGTTGTCAGACACCCACACTTCCTTCACACCGCTCCTGGCACCCCGATCTATAAAAACTGGGGCCATCAGCAAGGGACAGTGGACGCCCCCAATCCCGGTGACAGGGTTTTCCCCAAAATAATCTCTTCAGGGGGCACCAATTCAGGTTGGATGAGGGTTCGTTCGGCCCCGGTGTCCTTGAGGCCTATAGCGACAGTGTTCCCAACGGTGACTATCTGCAAATTTTCACTGGCCCTCCCAACCGCCCCCCCCCCTCAAAAAGAACTGCTGCATTAGGCCTTGGCTGGAGGGCTCTTCTTTTGCTTTTCCGGACAAGTGGCACTGAGATGTCCAGTTCGACTGCAGTAATAACACTTGCAGGGTTCAGGTGTAGTCCTGGCGTTGGCAAAGGAGACAGGGCCTCCAATTGGTCAGCCGGGAGGGCTACTGGGGTTGGTTGATGGCTTACCTACCCCATTTCCAGCTGGTGGTGACTGGCTTCTGCACCTCCGGTTTACAGTTGGCCTTGTAATTGTCGACGATCTGCACTGCTTTGTCCGCATCTATTGGCTCCTGGTCCATCATGAACTGTCGCACCTCAGCCGGAAAAAGATATAGGAGCTGATATTTTACCATCAGATCCTTCAGCTGCTCAAAGGAGATCACTGACAGTCCTTGGACCCACTGGTCAGAATGGGCTCTGAGTCCATGCACCACATCTCTGTAGCTGTTGTGTGGGCCACGTTGGAGGTAGACCTCCCGAGTCAGTTGGTACTTCATTATCAAGGCCTGCTTGATGGCCTCATAATCTCTATTCTGCTCTTGGGGAAGAGAAGCAATCCCCTCCAGAGCTCTTCCTTTGAGCCCTGGGGTTAAATATCGGGCTCATTGGTCCTCAGGCAGCTGGTACAGTCTGCAGGCTTTTTCAAATCCCTGCAGAAATACAGTGGGGGAAAAAAGTATTTAGTCAGCCACCAATGCAAGTGCAAGTTCTCCCACTTCAGAAGATGAGAGAGGCCTGTAATTGACATCATAGGTAGACCACAACTATGAGAGTCAAAATGAAAATAAATCCAGAAAATCACCTTGTCTGATTTGGTAAGATTTATTTAGCAAATTATGGTGGAAAATAAGTATTTGGTCACCTAAAAACATGCAAGATTTCAGGCTCCCACAGACCTGTAACTTCTTCTTTAAGAGGCTTCTCTGTCCTCCACTCATTACCTGTAGTAATGACACTTGTTTGAATTTGTCATTAGTATAAAAGACAGCTGTCCACAACCTCAAATAGTCATACGCTGAACTCCACTATGGTGAAGACCAAAGAGCTGCCGAAGGACATCAGAAACAAAATTGTAGCCCTGCACCAGGCTGGGAAGACTGAATCTGCAATAGGCAAGCAGCTTGGTGTGATGAAATCAACTGTGGGAGCAATAATAAGAAAATGGAAGACATACAAGACCACTGATAATCTCCCTCGATCTGGGGCTCCACGCAAGATCTCACCTCGTGGGGTCAAAATAATCACAAGAACGGTGAGAAAAAAATCCCAGAGCCACACGGGGGGATGTAGTGAATGGCCTGAATAGAGCTGGGACCACCGTAACAAAGGCTACCATCAGTAACACGACACTGCCAGGGACTCAGATTCAGCAGTGCCAGACATGTCCCCTTGCTTAAGCCAGTACATTTCCGGGCCTGCCTGAAGTTTGCTAGAGAGCATTTGGTTTATCCAGAAGAGTATTGGGAGAATGTCATATGGTCTGATGAAACCAAAGTAGCACTGTTTCGTAGAAACAAAACTCATCATGTTTGGAGGAGACAGAATGCTGAGTTGCATCCAAAGAACACCATACCTACTGTGAAGCATGGAGGTGGCAACATCATGCTTTGGGGCTGTTTCTCTGCAAAGCGACCAAGAAGACCGATCCGTGTACATGAACGAATGAATGGGGCCATGTATCATGAGATTTTGAGTGCAAACCTCCTTCCAGCAGCAAGTGCATTGAAGATGAAACGTGGATGAGTCTTTCAGCATGATAATGATCCCAAGCACACCAGGGCAATGAAGGAGTGGCTTCGTAAGAAGCATATGAAGGTCCTGGAGTGGCCTAGCCAGTTTCCAGATCTCAACCACATAGAAAACCTTTGGAGGGATTTGAAAGTCTGTGTTGCCCGGCGACAGGCCCAAAACCTCACTGCTCTAGAGGAGATCTGCATGGAGGAATGGGCCAACAGACCACCAACAGTGTGTGGCAACCTTGTGAAGACTTACAGAAAACGTTTCACCTCTGTCATTGCCAACAAAGGATATATAACAAAATATTGAGATTAACTTTTGTTAATGACCAAATACTTATTTTCCACCATAGTTTGCAAAATAAATCTTGCCAAATCAGACAAGGTGATTTTCTGGATTTGTTTTCTCATTTTGTCTCTCAGTTGTGGTCGACCTATGATGTCAATTACAGGCCTCTCTCATCTTTATACGTGGGAGAACTTGCACAATTGGTGGCTGACTAAATACTTTTTTCCACACTGTATATCCAAGTCCGCGTCCTTTTCCATCACAGAAAAATGCTCAGGATGGGGTTAAGGAAATGAGCGTTGCTGGACTCACTGCTGGACTGGTAAGACCTCTCCCCCGGATTCGGGCTAACTCCAGCTGGTACTATCTCTCTTCCCGCTCGGCCTCTCGCAGGGCTTGGGCCTGCCGCTCGGCTCTCTTGGTATTGCTGGATCAGCTTCAGACGTCCCTCATGATTGTTTGCAGGGCATTGTTATTGAGCCATATGCAGATAGTGGTCCACATTGCTCTGGATGCGAGTAGGGCCGGCATTCACCGGTTGGACCTCTGGATCAGTATCATCCATACTTTGGCTGACCCCTGCCTCCACTGAGCTCTGGGAATGGTCTTGATCTGCTTCAAGTTGCACCTGTTCCGCGACCATTTAGTCTTGTTTTTGCCATGGGGGTCAATGCCTCTGTACCTACATATTCCAGCAAGTGTCCTTTATCTGCTGGGCGTACCAGAGCGCTCCCCTCGTAGCCATAATTGCCAAATAAAAGATAGGGCAAACAAATGAAGAGATGGGGAGGGGGTAACTGCTACACACACAGTATTGTCTCAGATCTAATAAACACTAAGTTCGTTCTCCAAAACGTTTTGCGCAGGGTCCTCACAAGAACCGTGCAAGTTTTAAGTGAGAGGAATGATTGCTCAAACCAGATCACTAATGCTCTATGATCCCACCGCTGCCACCAATATGTCACAAATTCAAACGTGAATATATGATCACTTTGTAATGAGATATCACCCCACAACTTTTGGTTCCACTTTCAGTTCTATTTAGGAACATGCAGCTCTCTGGTGGGATGTCTGTATTGCATGTCAGTTATTACATGGGGGATTGTCTGTATTACACCTGTGATATTACACGGGGGGTGTCTGAATTACACTTGTGATATTACACAGGGGGTTCTGTATTACACCTATGATATTATATGGGGGTGTCTGTATTACACCTGTGATATTACACGGGGGGTGTCTGAATTACACTTGTGATATTACACAGGGGGTTCTGTATTACACCTATGATATTACATGGGGGTGTCTGTATTACACCTGTAATATTACACAGGGGTGTCTGTATTACACCTCAGTAGTTGATACCTTTTAATGGCTAACTGAAAAGATGGTAACACATTGCAGCTTTCGAGACTACTCAGGTCTCTTCATCAGGCTAGACTAATACAAAATCTGAAGAGTCACATTTATGCACAATACAGCCTAGAAAAAATGCAATAGATAAGACAAGTGACGTGAAGCAGAACTATCAATATGGGAGAGGGAGAAACATAAATATAAACATTGGACCAGTTCATAGATAAGGAGTCCGGATGTTTTATGGTCCTCTGATTGGGGTCTAGTTCTGTGATGCCCCCTCATGGTTTTAAAAGGAAATTCCTTAATTGATGTAAAAAGACATAAATCCACGCGACACATTCATTCCAGCACTGAGAGTGTCTTCTTTTTACATCAATTAAGGAATTTCCTTTTAAAACCTTGCGGGGGCAACACAGAACTAGACCCCAATCAGAGGACCATAAAACATCCGGACTCCTTATCTATGAACTGGTCCAATGTTTATGTTTCTCCCTCTCCCATATTGATAGTTCTGCTTCACGTCACTTGTAGAGTTGAGCGATACCGTCCGATACTTCAAAGTATCGTATCGGATGGTATCGGCCGATCTTTAAAAAAAGTATCGGTATCGCCGATTCCGATACCGGAAGTCCCATTCAAGTCTATGGGACTTCCGGTATCGGAATAAGAAAAACCCTTTCCTGCCCTTGTACAGCCTCTCTGGGGTCTGTACGGGCCTTTCGGGGGGCTGTGCCGGCCTGCCGGGGGGCTGTGCAGGCTCCGGGGGGCTGTGCCGGCCTGCCGGTGGTCTGTGCAGGCTCCGGGGGGCTGTGCCGGCCTGCCGGTGGTCTGTGCAGGCTTCGGGGGTCTGTGCAGGCATCGTCCGATGGGACTACAAGTCCCATCGGACGATGCCTGCTACCATGACAGTGATTGACACATTAGCCAATGATGGGACAGTAATAGTCCTATCATCCGGCTAATGTGTTGAATGTAAAAAAAAAAAAAAAAAAATTACATACTACATATACACTCACTGGCCACTTTATTAGGTACACCTGTCCAACTGTGTGTTAAGACTTAATTTCTAATCAGCCAATCACATGGCGGCAACTCAGTGCATTTAGGCATGTAGACATGGTCAAGACAATCTCCTGCAGTTCAAACCGAGCATCAGTATGGGGAAGAAAGGTGATTTGAGTGCCTTTGAACGTGGCATGATTGTTGGTGCCAGAAGGGCTGGTCTGAGTATTTCAGAAACTGCTGATCTACTGGGATTTTCACGCACAACCATCTCTAGGGTTTACAGAGAATGGTCCGAAAAAGAAAAAAAATCCAGTGAGCGGCAGTTCTGTGGCCGGAAATGCCATGTTGATGCCAGAGGTCAGAGGAGAATGGGCAGACTGGTTCGAGCTGATAGAAAGGCAACAGTGACTCAAATTGCCACCCGTTACAACCAAGGTAGGCAGAAGAGCATCTCTGAACGCACAGTGCGTCGAACTTTGAGGCAGATGGGCTACAGCAGCAGAAGACCACACTGGGTACCACTCCTCTCAGCTAAGAACAGGAAACTGAGGCTACAATTTGCACAAGCTCATCGAAATTGGACAGTAGAAGATTGGAAAAACGTTGCCTGGTCTGATGAGTCTCGATTTCTGCTGCGACATTCGGATGGTAGGGTCAGAATTTGGCGTAAACAACATGAAAGCATGGATCCATCCTGCCTTGTATCAACGGTTCAGGCTGGTGGTGGTGGTGTCATGGTGTGGGGAATTTTTTCTTGGCACTCTTTGGGCCCCTTGGTACCAATTGAGCATCGTTGCAATGCCACAGCCTACCTGAGTATTGTTGCTGACCATGTCCATCCCTTTATGACCACAATGTACCCAACATCTGATGGCTACTTTCAGCAGGATAATGCGCCATGTCATAAAGCTCGAATCATCTCAGATTGGTTTCTTGAACATGACAATGAGTTCACTGTACTCAAATGGCCTCCTCAGTCACCAGATCTCAATCCAATAGAGCATCTTTGGGATGTGGTGGAACGGGAGATTCGCATCAGGGATGTGCAGCCGACAAATCTGCGCCAACTGTGTGATGCCATCATGTCAATATGGTCCAAAATCTCTGAGGAATGCTTCCAGCACCTTGTTGAATCTCTGCCACGAAGAATTGAGGCAGTTCTGAAGGCAAAAGGGGGTCCAACCCGTTACTAGCATGGTGTACCTAATAAAGTGGCCAGTGAGTGTATACTACATGTGGGAAATTCCCACACAGCAATGGCATAAAGTGAGACTAGGGACTTTTTTTTTTTAAGTGGCGGAGGAATACAGTGCGGAAGGATACCTACCTTCCGTCATTGGATTCCTGCAGCCCGTAGAGAACGGCAGCATCATCTGATGCTGCAGTTCTCTACCCAAGATCGTCGTGGGACACACTCGTGGACTGCTTCGGATCGTGGGTGAGTATTTTTGTGGTTTGTTATGTTAATATTTATTCCGGAAAAGACAATGGTTTCGGGGAACAATGTGACAAGTATTGGTAAGTATGTTACTCTATGTTATATGTACTGTATGTCTATGTATGTATTGTATGAATGTATTGTATGTATGTAGTATATATGTTGTATGTATGTAGTATGTATGTAGCATGCATGTAGCATGCAGTATGTATGTAGCATGCATGTAGTATATATGTAGTATGTATGTAGTATGTATGTAGTATGTATGTAGCATGTAGTATGTATGTAGTATGTATGTAGTATATATGTGGTATGTATGTAGCATGCAGTATGTATGTAGCATGCATGTAGTATATATGTAGTATGTATGTAGTATGTATGTAGTATGTATGTAGCATGTAGTATGTATGTAGCATGCATGTAGTATATATGTAGTATGTATGTAGCATGTAGTATGTATGTAGTATGTATGTAGTATGTATGTGGTATGTATGTAGCATGTAGTATGTATGTAGTATGTATGTAGTATATATGTAGTATGTATGTAGCATGTAGTATGTATGTAGCATGCATGTAATATATATGTAGTATGTATGTAGCATGTAGTATGTATGTAGTATGTATGTAGTATGTATGTGGTATGTATGTAGCATGTAGTATGTATGTAGTATGTATGTAGTATATATGTAGTATGTATGTAGCATGTAGTATGTATGTAGCATGCATGTAATATATATGTAGTATGTATGTAGCATGTAGTATGTATGTAGCATGCATGTAGTATGTATGTAGCATGCATGTAGTATATATGTAGTATGTATGTAGCATGTAGTATGTATGTAGTATGTATGTAGTATGTATGTGGTATGTATGTAGCATGTAGTATGTATGTAGTATGTATGTAGTATATATGTAGTATGTATGTAGCATGTAGTATGTATGTAGCATGCATGTAATATATATGTAGTATGTATGTAGCATGTAGTATGTATGTAGCATGTAGTATGTATGTAGCATGCATGTAGTATGTATGTAGTATGCATGTAGTATGTATGTAGTATGTATGTGGTATGTATGTAGCATGTAGTATGTATGTAGCATGCATGTAATATATATGTAGTATGTATGTAGCATGTAGTATGTATGTAGCATGCATGTAGTATGTATGTAGCATGCATGTAGTATGTATGTAGTATATATGTAGTATGTATGTAGTATGTATGTGGTATGTATGTAGCATGTAGTATGTATGTAGCATGCATGTAGTATATATGTAGTATGTATGTAGCATGTAGTATGTATGTAGTATGTATGTAGTATGTATGTGGTATGTATGTAGCATGTAGTATGTATGTAGTATGTATGTAGTATATATGTAGTATGTATGTAGCATGTAGTATGTATGTAGCATGCATGTAATATATATGTAGTATGTATGTAGCATGTAGTATGTATGTAGTATGTATGTAGTATGTATGTGGTATGTATGTAGCATGTAGTATGTATGTAGTATGTATGTAGTATATATGTAGTATGTATGTAGCATGTAGTATGTATGTAGCATGCATGTAATATATATGTAGTATGTATGTAGCATGTAGTATGTATGTAGCATGCATGTAGTATGTATGTAGCATGCATGTAGTATATATGTAGTATGTATGTAGCATGTAGTATGTATGTAGTATGTATGTAGTATGTATGTGGTATGTATGTAGCATGTAGTATGTATGTAGTATGTATGTAGTATATATGTAGTATGTATGTAGCATGTAGTATGTATGTAGCATGCATGTAATATATATGTAGTATGTATGTAGCATGTAGTATGTATGTAGCATGCATGTAGTATGTATGTAGTATGCATGTAGTATGTATGTAGTATGTATGTGGTATGTATGTAGCATGTAGTATGTATGTAGCATGCATGTAATATATATGTAGTATGTATGTAGCATGTAGTATGTATGTAGCATGCATGTAGTATGTATGTAGCATGCATGTAGTATGTATGTAGTATATATGTAGTATGTATGTAGTATGTATGTGGTATGTATGTAGCATGTAGTATGTATGTAGCATGCATGTAGTATATATGTAGTATGTATGTAGCATGTAGTATGTATGTAGCATGCATGTAGTATGTATGTAGCATGCATGCAGTATGTATGTAGTATGCATGTAGTATGCATGTAGTATGTATGTAGTATATATGTAGTATGTATGTAGCATGTATGTATGTATGTAGCATGCATGTAGTATATATGTAGTATGCATGTAGTATGTATGTAGTATGTATGTGGTATGTATGTAGCATGTAGTATGTATGTAGCATGCATGTAATATATATGTAGTATGTATGTAGCATGTAGTATGTATGTAGCATGCATGTAGTATGTATGTAGCATGCATGTAGTATGTATGTAGTATATATGTAGTATGTATGTAGTATGTATGTGGTATGTATGTAGCATGTAGTATGTATGTAGCATGCATGTAGTATATATGTAGTATGTATGTAGCATGTAGTATGTATGTAGCATGCATGTAGTATGTATGTAGCATGCATGCAGTATGTATGTAGTATGCATGTAGTATGCATGTAGTATGTATGTAGTATATATGTAGTATGTATGTAGCATGTATGTATGTATGTAGCATGCATGTAGTATATATGTAGTATGCATGTAGTATGTATGTAGTATGTATGTGGTATGTATGTAGCATGTAGTATGTATGTAGCATGCATGTAATATATATGTAGTATGTATGTAGCATGTAGTATGTATGTAGCATGCATGTAGTATGTATGTAGCATGCATGTAGTATGTATGTAGTATATATGTAGTATGTATGTAGTATGTATGTGGTATGTATGTAGCATGTAGTATGTATGTAGCATGCATGTAGTATATATGTAGTATGTATGTAGCATGTAGTATGTATGTAGCATGCATGTAGTATGTATGTAGCATGCATGCAGTATGTATGTAGTATGCATGTAGTATGCATGTAGTATGTATGTAGTATATATGTAGTATGTATGTAGCATGTAGTATGTATGTAGCATGCATGTAGTATATATGTAGTATGTAGTATGTATGTAGTATGTATGTGGTATGTATGTAGCATGTAGTATGTATGTAGCATGCATGTAGTATATATGTAGTATATATGTAGTATGTATGTAGCATGTATGTGGTATGTATGTAGCATGTAGTATGTATGTAGCATGCATGTAGTATATATGTAGTATGTAGTATGTATGTAGTATGTATGTGGTATGTATGTAGCATGTAGTATGTATGTAGCATGCATGTAGTATGCATGTAGTATATATGTAGTATGTATGTAGCATGTATGTGGTATGTATGTAGCATGTAGTATGTATGTAGCATGCATGTAGTATATATGTAGTATGTAGTATGTATGTAGTATGTATGTGGTATGTATGTAGCATGTAGTATGTATGTAGCATGCATGTAGCATGCATGTAGTATGTATGTAGTATGTATGTAGTATGTATGTAGCATGCAGCATGTATGTAGCATGTATGTAGCATGTATGTAGTATGTATGTAGTATGTATGTAGCATGTATGTAGTATGTATGTAGTATGTATGTAGTATATATGTAGTATGTATGTAGCATGTAGAATGTATGTAGCATGCATGTAGTATGTATGTATGTAGTATTTTTTTTTTTTAACATTTAACACATTAGCCGGATGATGGGACTACTACTGTCCCATCATTGGCTAATGTGTCAATCACTGTCATGGTAGCAGGCATCGCCCGATGGGACTTGTAGTCCCATCGGACGATGCTTGCACAGACCCCCGGACATCAGCACAGCCCCCCGGCAGGCCGGCACAGCCCCCCGGCAGGCCGGTACAGACCCCCACAGGGTGCACAGCCCCCCGGCAGGCCGGTACAGACCCCGGGCAGTCCACACAGCCCCCCGGCAGGCCGGCACAGCCCCCCGGCATGCCGGCAGAGACCCCCGGAAGGCCCGAAATGACGGCGCATCATGATGCGCACACACCGCGCATCATGATGACGTCAGGCCGTCAATCAACTGAACTTCCGATTCCGATGCCGAATTCCGATATTGAAAAAATATCGGAAGTCGGTATCGGAATTCCGATACAGCAAGTATCGGCCGATACCCGATACTTGCGGTATCGGAGTGCTCAACACTAGTCACTTGTCTTATCTATTGCATTTTTTCTAGGCTGTATTGTGCATAAATATGTGACTTCAGATTTTGTATTAGTCTAGCCTGATGAAGAGACCTGAGTAGTCTCGAAAGCTTGCAATGTGTTACCATCTTTTCAGTTAGCCATTAAAAGGTATCAACTACTGAGGACTCTCAATCCTGAATATTTTTCTATCTACTGGCTAACACGGAACAAAGATATACATCTTTCCTGTATTACACCTGTGATATTACACAGGGGTTGTCAGTATTACACGATATTACACGGGGGGAGTCTGTATTACACGTGTGATATTACACCGAGTAGTGTCTATATTACACATGTGATATTACACTGGGGGACTGTCTGTATTACATGTGTAATATTTCACGGGGGAGTATCTGTATTACACCTGTGATATTACGCAGGGGGTGTCTGAATTACACTTGTGATATTACATAGGGGTGTCTGTATTACAAGTGTGATATTACACGCCCCCTTCAGAGCCCCCGCTCCGCGGTCCCGTGGTTCCACAAAAATAGCAATAATCAAATGTGCACTACAACATCTGTGCCTCCACTTCTATTCGTTACAGTCTGTATTACACGTGAGATATTACACGGGGGATTGTCTGTGGGTCGCCCCCCAGGGCTGTGGGACACTCGGTACCGGGCCGGTGTCACCGGGATGTGTCACAGCAGCGGTGACCCGGTCCGTGGCCCTGGGCCCCCAATTAATAGGGGAAGATTTAATGGTGGAATGTAGTTAATGGAATAGTTCGTGATGCCACCTGTGGTGTTCGGCAAGGGAGTTGTTAAGCCGACGCTGCATGCAGATCCTCTGGGGCTGGTGGTGTGTTGCAGCCAAGATGGTGAAGCTCCCCACAGGTGAAGCTGTAGCCCCAGGACAGTGTAGATGTAGGGGTAGAGGAGAGGCACAAGCGGTGTAGTAGCTGGTACACAGATGTAGCAGTGCTGAGTGTGTTGGCACAAGAATCAATGGAGGACACCAGGGCTTGTAGTTCCAAAGCTTTACTCAGTCTGTAGTACACACAGGTGCCTGCCTCCGTACTGTGTCCTCCGGGTCAGAGGCTCAATAAACCTCCAGGTCAGATGGAATTCTCCCTTCCAACGCTCCGTCAACATGTACCATGTACCAACGTCTCCTCTTATAGCGCCTTTAAGTGTGAAGTACTCCCAGTACTGAGTTACACTGGAGTGCCTCCTGACAGATGTTCCCAAGAACTCTACTTGTACGGCAGACAGCTGTAGCCTGCTTCGGGGACTCCTTACTCCTGAGTCCCGGCTCACTATCCGTGTTGCTGTTGTGCCCCCAAGTCTTAGATGGGAATAGTGCATTTACAGCCCACTACTCCACCGGTGTCTGCTGCAGAACCATTAGTGTCCATACAACCTCGGGGACCGGGCCCCGGCCTTGCGCTTAGAACTTCTAGGCAGGGTTCTCTCCTAACCCACATCCTCTGTTCCCTTTTACTCCTACGTTCCGTACTAATCTCTCTCTCTTATGGAAGATCAGGTTTCAGTTCAATGTCTTTCTCCTTCTTTCCTTTCCCGTGCCAGCAGACCCAGGTCACTGAGACAGCTGCAGCACCTCCTTCCTCCATCCCTCTCTCAGGGATCTTCTTTCCTCACTCCTCTCTGAGTGACTCCGACTGACTGACTGACTGACTATCCTAACCCTTCCCGCTCTTTTATGTATTCTAACTCCACCCACCTCCCAGCACATTTTGTGTTCCAAGCAGGGAGCCACCAAAGGTGCTCTGCTACACTCCAAGCAGGGAGCCGCAAGGTGGCTTTGCTGAACTACTGTGTTGTGTGGGTGCAGGTGTTGGGGTGTGGTCAGGAGCCTCCAACTCACCTGGATGGTGGGGTACCACACCTCAGGAGGAGGTGCAATACCTCTGTGGCGACTGAGCCTCAGGGGCGCCACATCTGTATAACGTGTGTGATATTTCATGGAGGATGTCTGTATTACACGTCAGATATTACATGGGGGATTGTCTGTATAACATGTGATATTTCATGGGGGGGTGTCTGTATTACACCTGTCATCTTACACGGGGATGTCTGAATTAAACTTTTGATATCACACAGGGGCTTTGTATTACACCTGTGATATTACATGGGGATGTCTGAATTAAACTTTTGATAGTACACAGGGGGTTTGTATAACACCAGTGTTATTACACGGGGGGGGGGGGTGTCAGTATTACACGTGATATGTCATGGAGGGAGTCTGTATTACACGTGTGAATAATCAGGGCCGTATTTGCCACTAGGCACTTGTGGGCACGTGCCTAGGGCGGTACTCTGCAGTGGGGTGGAACCTGAGCAATGGTTTTTATTTTTTTTTAGTCCAGGTCGGTCCATCCCTCCTCCCTCGTCCCTCCTCGCCCCCTTCCCTCATCCCTCCTCCCCTCGATGACATCATACTCACCTCCTCCAGCGGTGCCTGCAGCGCCGAGTCCGATGATCTCTGGCGTCGGTATGCTTCTTCCTGTGTGCGCGGTCACGTGGTACCACTCATTACAGTAATGAATATGGACGCCACGCCACTTCAATAGGCGTGGCGTCCATATTCATGACCTTAATGAGCGGTACCACGTGACCGCGCGCACAGGAAGAACTAGCATACCGGCGCCGGCAGGAGGTAAACGTACACGTGCACAGGGACCGTGCAACATGGAGGACTCGGGTGAGCCCGTGAGGGGGGGGGAAGGGGAGACTGAGCCCAGAGCCATGCATATGGGGGGAGACTGAGCCCAGAGCCATGCATATGGGGGGGAGACTGAGACCAGAGCCATGCATAGGGGGGGAGACTGAGCCCAGAGCCATGCATACGGGGGGGTGACTGAGCCCAGAGCCATGCATACGGGGGGTGACTGAGCCCAGAGCCATGCATACAGGGGGAGACTGAGCCCAGAGTCATGCATAGGGGGGGGACTGAGCCCAGAGCCATGCATGGGGGGGACTGAGCCCAGAGCCATGCATATGGGGGGTGACTGAGCCCAGAGCCATGCATGGGGGGGGTGACTGAGCCCAGAGCCATGCATAGGGGGGAGACAGCCCAGAGCCATGCATACGGGGGGGGGGAGACTGAGCCCAGAGCCATGCATACGGGGGGGGGGGAGACTGAGCCCAGAGCCATGCATACGGGGGGGGGGGAGACTGAGCCCAGAGCCATGCATGGGGGGGTGACTGAGCCCAGAGCCATGCATAGGGGGGAGACAGCCCAGAGCCATGCATACGGGGGGGGGGGGGAGACTGAGCCCAGAGCCATGCATACGGGGGGGAGACTGAGTCCAGAGCCATGCATACGGGGGGGGGGGAGACTGAGCCCAGAGCCATGCATGGGGGGGAGACTGAGCCCAGAGCCATGCATGGGGGGGAGACTGAGCCCAGAGCCATGCATACGGGGGGGAGACTGAGCCCAGAGCCATGCATACGGGGGAGAGACTGAGCCCAGAGCCATGCATACAGGGGGGGAGAATGAGCCCAGAGCCATGCATACAGGGGGGGAGAATGAGCTCAGAGCCATGCATACCGGGGGGAATGTGTTCTGGGGGGGGGGTATGAGCAGAGCCTGCACTGTGGAGATGGCTGCAGTGGGGAGATGGCTGCACTGGGGAAATGGGTGCACTGAGGAGACAGCTGCACTGGGGAGATGGGTGCACTGGGGAGATGGGTGCACTGGGGAGATGGGTGCACTGGGGAGATGGCTGCACTAGGGAGATGGGTGAACTGAGGAGATGCTGCACTAGGGACATGGCTACACTGGGGAAACGGGTGCACTAGGGAGATGGGTGCACTAGGGAGATGGGTGCACTGGAGAGATGGCTGCCCTGAGGGATGGCTGCACTGGGGAAACGGGTGCACTGGGGAGATGGCTGTACTAGGGAGATGGGTGCACTAGGGAGATGGCTGCACTGGGGAAACGGGTGCACTGGGGAGATGGGTGCACTAGGGAGATGGGTGCACAAGGGAGACTGGTGCACTGGGGAGACGGATGCACTGAGGAGACGGCTGCACTAGGGAGATGGGTGCACTGAGGGGACGGCTGCACTGAGGAGACGGCTGCACTGGGGAAACGGGTGCACTGGGGAGACGGCTGCACTGAAGAGACGGGTGCACTAGGGAGGTGGCGGCACTGAGGAGACTGCTGCACTGAGGACATGACTGCACTGGGGAAACCGGTGCACTAGGGAGATGGGTGCATTGAAGAGACGGCTGCACTGGGGAGACGGCTGCACAGGGGAGATGGCTGCACTAGGGAGAAAGGCTACTTTCACATAAGCGATTTTTGCCAAAGTACATTAGTCATACTTACCAATGGGGAGGCAGCACTAAAAGTGCCTAGGGCAGCATAAACTAAATACGGCCCTGTGTATGATATTACACTGGGAGAGTGTCTGTATTACATGTGTGAGGTTTCACTGGCGGTGTCTGTATTACATGTGTGATATTTCACGGGGGGATTGTCTGTATTACACGTGTGATATTACATGGAGGAGTGTCTATATTACACGTTTAATATTACACATGAGCATCTATTAGGCCGGTTTCACATTTGCGCTTCAGGGCGCAGCGACGGCCTGCGCACGGCCGCCGCTAAGCCCCGCCCCCTGCTGCGCCTCCACCGGTAGCTCCGCCTCCGGGCGCATGACGCTACATGCGTCATGCGTCCCCTATCTTTATCACTGAGTACAAAGGCCGTGCACAGTATGCGTTTGGCGGCACCTGCATCCTTTTGACGGTGCGCCAACCAGTGCCAAACGCAACCTGTTGCAATCAAAAGGACACAGGCGCCGCCAAACGCATACTGCGCACGGCCTGCGTCCTCAGTGATAAAGATAGGGGGCGCATGACGCATGCAGCGTCATGCGCCCGGAGGCGGAGCTACCGGCGGAGGCGTGGCAGGGGGCGGGGCTTAGAGGTGGTGGTGCGCAGGCCGTCGCTGCGCCCTGAAGCGCAAATGTGAAACCAGCCTTACACATGATATTACACAGGGGAGTGCTATTACATATATGATATTATACAGGGGGAGTGTCTGTATTACACATATGATATTGCACAGGTGGAGTCTCTGTATTACATGGGAGGTGTGTCTATTACACATGTGATATTACAAGGGGAGTGTCTGTACTTCATGTGTGATATTACACTGGGGGGTGTCTGTATTACCCCTGTGATATTACACAGGGGAGCATCTATTACATGTGTGATATTACACGGGGGAGTGTATTTATTAGACGTGTGATATTGCTCGGAGTGAGTGTCTGTATTACACGTGTGATATTACATTACATGGGGGAGTGTCTGTATTGCACATGTGATATTACATGGGGGGGGTCTGTATTACCAGTGACATTACACACAGTTGTTAATTATATAATTTATTTGCATATATTCGGTTAGCAGACTGATGGCTCGTCTTTTGCAATGAGGGTCTGGTGATTTGGGGTCTTCACATATCTAGGGGCAGGTTAGTGCATAAAGCCGTATACATGAACACAGAAGAGGTTACATTCGCAGTACCATATACAGATGCTGGAAGATGGTTGTCAGGCTTCCTGAGATGCAGACCACGTGTCTTTCCCTTAAAGTGGTCTTAATGGTCTCATATTATTGCCTTCTCGGATGCAGCATGGTGGGTCCAGAAAGTCTTATTAAAGCTTGTTCTCTAGTGGAGACGCTGCTCCTCACAGTCCACGTATTCCCCACCTCTTCAAGGTGGTCAGGGTTTATTGCATCGCCCGTCATCTTCCTTCATCCTCCAGTTTCCCTCATCGGGCCCCTCGGAGCCGAGCACTCGGTTTTGGGGTCAGTCTTCTTGTGGGAGAGACTTTTATGACATCATGGAGAGAAGGTTCCTTATAGAGAGCAACTGCAGGACACAAGAGTGGGGTCATCAGTCATAGTTCCTGCACATGTATATCCCCCAATGATAGATATCCTCCACGACTGGGACCCTTACCGGTCATAGCTCTAAACCCGCACCCCTGAGATCCCCCACCGGTCATAGCTCTATACCCTCTCCCCTGAGATCCCCCACCGGTCATAGCTCTATACCCTCTCCCCTGAGATCCCCCACCAGTCATAGCTCTATACCCTCACCCCTGAGACCCCCCTCCGGTCATAGCTCTATACCCTCACCCCAGGATCCCCCACAGGTGATAACTCTATACCCCCGCCCCTGGGATTCCCCACCGGTCATAGCTCTATACCCTCACCCCTGAGATCCCACCAGGGGTCATAGCTCGATACCCTCACCCCGGGATCCCCCACCGGTGATAGCTCTATACCCCCGCCCCTGGGATTCCCCACCGGTGATAGCTCTATACCCCCGCCCCTGGGATTCCCCACCGGTCATAGCTTTATACCCTTACCCCAGGATCCCCCACCGGTCATAGCTCTATACCCCCGCCCCTGGGATTCCCCACCGGTCATAGCTTTATACCCTTACCCCAGGATCCCCCACCGGTCATAGCTCTATACCCCCGCCCCTGGGATTCCCCACCGGTCTTGGCTCTAAAACCCCACACCCCAACAACTGCTTTGAACGTGAGACTACCATCATTTTGTAGATAATCACCTTGTTATCTAATATATAAATATGACTTATAACTATTTAGCATATGATTAGTTGTGACGAACCCGCACCTCACCACCTCGCCTGACCGTCACTATTATGTCAGAGAGATCTCGTGGTACGGTCTCTTCACTTGAATCAACGTGACATTCCACATCCACTGAGGACACGCAAGGTCAGCTTGACACAGTTTTACACAGAAAATCCCCTGCCCACAAGGGCCCAGAGAGGCACGGGGTGTGAGAGGATGTGGCCCATGCAGTTGCTGACATAGCACCACACTCTCTCACAACCCTGACAGACAGAGGCCCCTTTCACTAGCTCCAGTGAAACAGAGCCTTATCAGCTCAGTAGCACTACCACCAATTCCTTGTGAGATATAAGCCTAGTCCGTTAACGGGATTATATTGGGCCAGAAATCAGACCCGGTAGCATAGAAAGTTAAAGCCGAGAACACTGATGTGGATTCACAGATCGAGCTAAAAGAGCTGCACAAAGTTAAATTATGTATTTAATTGCCTTATGGGCACACTAGACAATACACTGCATACACAATGATTATTCATATACCATAGTCAGATATGCAAATACAGATGATAGTACAAGACTTAAAAGCAAATAAGTCATGTCAAATACCGGTTTGATGTTCGACCGTGTGTGCTGAGCCACTTGGGGCTGTTTCTTTCAGCACATTACACGACACAGCCCCCCTATAGAAGTGAACAGCAAGCATGACAAAGAGAGCGAGCACATGGCTTTGCACAAGCATTTATCCCCTTGGTTGGTCACACCCTTTTCGCTCCCAGGAGGGACCTTATCTCCCTCCTCTGGGTGCTTGAAGTTAAAACTCCCAAAACCTATGAAAGATCATAACTTCATAACATAAGGTCAGTTGTCGTCGGTTCTGGCACCATGGGATCTGGCTGGGGCCCCCGTTATACCTGAAGACCAAAAACACCGCTTTGCTACCTGGCTTCTATTTGCTGTTCTGCGCATCTCCCCACCATGGGGTGCTAGAATAGATCGAGACCCTGGAAGGCGTTTGGCCCATTCCAGAGATCTTCAAAATGTAACCGGTGAGTGGCTAGGATGTACGTTAAATCCAAGCTGCCATTAAATCCCCCAATTCTTCACACATCCCCCTTTAGAGGACGCTAGGAGGCAGCACTTTCCGGTGTTCCCCCACGTGCCCGTCCTCTACCTCCCCTTGTCAGGATTACCGTGGTCAAGACCTTGCTTGAGGCAAAAGGCAAAGTGGTGCTGCTGGAGTGCAAGGCTCCAGCATAACAACCTCCCCTTCATTGTGGATATAGTGTGTAACCAGCTTAGGGGGTTGTGGTACATTTCCATGGTGAATTGGTGACCATACAAGTATGGCTGCAGTCTCTGCAGAGCCCACACAATTGCCACGGATTCCCTTTCCAACACGGAGTAGGCCACCTCCCTCGTCAGCAGCTTCTGGCTCAGGAACAAAACGGAGTGTTCTTGGCCCATAGAGTTAACCTGGCTGAATACAGCGCCATGGTCAAAGTCACTGACGTCAGTCTGTACTACAAATGGCCATGTAAAGTTGGCTGCTTGTAGTGCTGGGATGCTGGGAAAGACAGTCTTCAGTGCACTAAAGGCTGTCTCAGGGTCATTTGTCCAATCAACTGTGGAGGGCATCTTCTTCTTGGTGACATCCGTCAGGGGATTCGCCAGGC
This sequence comes from Dendrobates tinctorius, assembly GCF_039654945.1. NCBI lineage: Eukaryota > Metazoa > Chordata > Amphibia > Anura > Dendrobatidae > Dendrobates > Dendrobates tinctorius. Next base: position 212,015 of record NW_027362155.1, on the reverse strand, counting down.
ATCTATAGTGGGGAATTAACCTCGTATAGTACCCGGCGGTACCCAGGAAGGACATCACCTGTTTCTTGGTCCTAGGGGTTGGGCCAGGATGTGATGTCATTCACTTTCTCGGGCTCCAGCTTCAGAGCTCCACCACCTACCCATTGTCCCAGATAGTGGACCTCACTCTTGCCCAGATGGCACTTTTCCGGCTTATTGGTCAAGTCTGCCCAGCGGATCTGCCCAAGCACCTGTGCCACATGCTCTAGGTGATCTTCCCAGGTGGGACTGAACATGGTATGGCAATGTCAAGCCAAGTAAGCAGCCACATAACCTTCAAGTCCCCTGAGCAGTGTGTTGACCATCTGCTGAAAATTGTCAGGGGCATTCTTCATGCTGAATGGCATCATTGTGGACTCGTACAGTCCAAATGGGGTAATAAAGGCAGAGCGCTCCTGCGCCTCGTGGGTCAGAGGAATGTGCCAATATCCCCAGCTCAGATTCATGATGGTCAGGTACTTGGCCTCTACCAACTGATCGAGCAAGTCATCGATGCTCAGCACGGGATACCCATCAGTGACCATGACAGCGTTGACCCCCTGTAGTCCACGCAAAACCAGGTTGTCTGCTCCTTACTTTGGATGAGGACTACGGGCAAGGCCCCAGCACTGCTGGATGTTTAGATGACTCCCAGCTTCAGCATCTCGTCAATCTCCTGGCACATGTACACTGAACGCCAGGTTGGGGGGTGATCCACGTGATGGATGGTCGACTCTGTTCTTTCTGGCTTGTTGCGGAACAAATCCCGGAAGGAATGAAGATTTGCCCACAACTGGGACCGTTGTTGGTCCGACAAGAGCTGGTGGCAAACCTCCACGTCATTGATGGGTACACCCACTCTAGCCCTGGCGAGCGTATCCGGGAGGATCTCCGCCTCTCCTCCTGGCAGGTTGCATACCGGGAGAGAAGGCCTCCCACTCATGATGTGCCTTCATGATGTTCACATGGAAGGCCTTGTGCCTTCCCTGCACGTGGTCCAGGGTAACCAGGTATATTACAGTGTACGAGGTATGGGCCTTCCCAGACTGCCTGAAGCTAGACTTGGTGTACGGGGCCAGTACCCACACCTTTCGAACCACCTGTTATGTCCTCTCACAAGCATTCTGTTTGTACCATCGCTTCTGGTTGGCCTGGGCTTGTGTCATATTACCATACACCCGCTGCGCCAAGGCCTGCATCTTGTCACAGAAGCACAAAATACTCGATGACCGACACTCCAGGGGTGTCTAAAGCCCCCGTTACACACTGCGATATCGCTAGCAATATCGCTGTAAAGTCACCGATTTTGTGACGTAGCAGCGATATTGCTAGCGATATCGCTGTGTCTGATACTTACCTCCGACCGGCTCCCCCGCTGATTATCGCTGATCGCGCGAGAAGCTCCTGGATCATTCCTCGTCGGCCACTTCCTGCGGCGCTTCCTGCTGTGAGGACAAGCGACGCGTGGAGCCGGGTGGGAGGACGCAGGATCGCCGCGTCTGACAGGTAAGTAGCAACCCCCATCCCCAGCGATGTCGCTGGTGAGATCTGCCTGTGTGGCAGCTCACTAGCGACCACCTAGCGATGCACCAGCGATCCTGACTGCGTCATATCGCTGGTCGGGATCGCTGGTGCATTGCTAGGTGTAACGGTACCCTAAGTCTCCTTCCCAGACCTCTTTCACTAGAGCCAGGGGCCCACGCACACTTCACCTGTACAGGAGCTCAAAGGGGGAGAACCCCGTTGAGACCTGTGGAACCTCCCGGTAGGCAAATAGCAGGTGTGGGAGGTTCTGTTCACAGAAATGGCCATGCGAGTCGACCAACATCTTAAGTATCTGCTTCAGGGTGCCATTGAACCGTTTGCACAGGCCTCTAGCCTGTGGGTGGTATGGCTTGGTCATCGTCGGATGTTGCACCTGTATCTTCTTACAGAGGGACTCCATCAGTTGCAACATGAGTGAGCATTTCCTGAGGAAAACCCTCTCGGGAGAAAATCTCCAGTAAAGTGGTGGCCACCTTGTTGGCCCGAATGGAAGACAGGGTTGCCGCTTACGGTTACTAGGTAGCATAGGTGACTACTCTCAGAACGAAGGGTTTTCCAAAGCTTCTTGGAGTGGCTATCGGTCCAATCAGATCCACAGCCACCCATCTGAAAGGCTCTTCAATAATGTCCTGAGTTACCAGTGTTGCTTTGGGGCGCCACCCCGCCTTCCCCACCCTCTGACTGGTGTCGCACAAACAGCAATAGGCAGCTGCATCGGTCCCCATCTTTGGCCAGTAGAAATGCTGGGGTAGCCCGACCATTGTCTTCGCGATCCCTAGGTCTCTTACCATCGGAAGCGCAATCCGCAATAACTCCGCCTTGAACGGATAGGGTACCAATAACTGTTGGTCCCTAAGCCAAGCCTCCGGTACAGCCATCATTGGTCCCAGACCACCCGCTTGAAGTCTGAGTCCGAGGGAGGCTGTGCCACCTGCTCTTGAGTGCTTTCGGTCTGTGGTCAGTTTCCAAGGCCACCTGAGACCCCAATGTCATGACACAACTGTCGGGTGACCCGGGACCAAGGGCTCCTTCCCTGGTCCTTGATCATAGTACACCAACCCAACAAACAGGGCAACATAAACAAAGGTTAACAGAAAACTCCAGGCATACAAAATATTCACTCACATATAACAGATGAATGCATCGGGGCGTGGAGGTAGGGGAATAAACCAAAATAGAGAAAGATAAGGAATTACCACACTTACAAAACAAGCAACAGTCATTGATAACTCCTCCAACTCTCCTTCTCATATGAACTCCTCTCCCTCCTTTAACCATGCAGCAAATGCTAGCTCTGAAAGGATTTGTAACAGAGCCCAGATTATAAAGGGGAAAGGAGTGATCACAGGGATTTCCAACATGGCCGATTAACCCAAGGTTCTGCCAGAAGAAATAAACAGTTTTAAAATGAAGAAGTGCTTCTTCTCCTCTCCGGAGTAGGAGCAATCAGACGCTGCAGTCTTCTGGCTCCACACTGTCACGGTAACCCCGTGACACCCTGACTGGACGTGGCCAGAATAGATGTGAATTCCATGTCTTCTATCAGCTCCCCGGCACCTGTCTCCTGGCTTCTGTCTGACTCGGCAGCCACTTAGTCAGAAAGGGGAAAGCCGTCAGACCCCCGAGGGGCTCCTGGGGCCCTGGTGCTACCACCGTACGTGACAGCAACCACAGCTGCTGCAGCCGCGGGTAGTGTCCGCTCCCATTCTGCTCCCAGCCAAGACATCGGTCCAGACTGATTAACTTGGCCCCCTGACATCCCTTTGTGGAGGAACCCTGCAATGTGGCTTTACCTGGGATCCCTTCCCTTTGGCTTCCGGTCATGGAGATAACTGCTGGACATCCTCAGGGCAGTTACATAAAAATTGTTCAGCTGTGATGAGATCCTTCAGCTGCTGGACAGTGGTGAGCTCCAATTCTGTGGTCCTTTGGACAACTGTTCTCAGTAGGGCCCGCATGTGATCAGCCCAGCTGTCTGCAAGACCCTGCTGTATGCTCCGGAGCTTCTACCGGGACGTCTCAGGGGTCAAGTTGTACTGCCGGACCGCAGACTGCTTGATTTTCACCTAGCTCAGGGTGGTCTCACTGGGCAGGTACCAAAGACTTCCTGGGCAGGGGGTTAAGAAAGGGACTCACTGGTCCTCAGGCAGAGGGTATTGATGGCAAATTTTTTCATATGCCAACAAGAAAGTATCCAAGTTCCCTCCTTTGTCAAGCAGTGGCAAGTCCTTCACCAGTAGCTTCAGCACCCAGATCTCAGTAGACTCGCGACTGGCTGGGTTCTGCGACTGGATCTTGAGTTTAAGCTGAAGCTTTTATCGCTGGTGCTCACACTGACGTTTTGCAGCTTCTGCTGCCTGAGACATTCTGCTGCTGCCATGATTGTCTCATAGGAGGCCTTGTCCCCAGCCTGGATACTCGCCAGGGCAGCTTGCAGGAAGACATATGAGCCTGCCTGGCCAAGGGGACAGGTAGGTGGTCAGCGGTCCACTGCAGGACTGACCACCAGCAACAGGCTCCTTGGGGAGCCTTGGCTGGACTGTCCCTCTGCTTGAGAAACATCACCTTCCACCTTCTCCCCATTGGTCATCTCCCTAGCTCTGCCCCTGGTGTCACTGGCCATCCTTGCAATCTTTTGCCACTGAGACAAAGATGCAACCTGATGCACCCACACACCTTACAGTATTTGCACTCGGACGGTCTTAAGAGCCCAGCAGCAAAAAGCTACTGCAGGTAATCTTTAGTGTCTGAGAGTATGGGTCCAATATTCACACATACTATTATCTCGCTGCCACCACATGTGACGAACCCACACCTCGCCACCCCACCTGACATCACTATTACGTCGGAGGAATCACGTGGTATGGTCTCCTCACTTGCACCCCCCGGAGACAGGTACTGTCAGCTTGGCAGAGTTTTACACACACTCCCTTGTCTACACAGACCCAGGGAGGCACAGGGAGTGAGAGGATGTGGCCTACACAGTCGCTGACGTAGCACCACACTCGCTCACAACTCTGACAGCCTAAGAGGCCCCTTTCACTAGCACCAGTGAAACAGAACCTTATCAGCCCAATAGGACTGCCACCAAATTTCTTGTTAAATTTAAGACCGGTTCATTAACGGGATTATATTAGGCCAGAAACCAGCCCCGGTAGCATGGAAAGTTAAAGCCAAGAACATGGACGTGTGACTTCATGGATCCAGATGAAAGAGCAGCCCAAGGTTAAATTATATATTTAATTGCCTTAAAGGGAAGCTGTCAGCAGGATTGTACTCAGTAACTGCAGACAATGTCAGGTCGGCGCCTACTAATTAAAATGATACCTGGTGATGAAATCCGTCTTGTGGTTGTTGTGTAATCTTTTGGGTAAGCACTACAGTTAGGGGATTACTGCACCGGTGCATATGATGTGTAGTGACACTTCTTCACTTGCCATTTAGCAATGTGATTTTCCCAAGTCCGGGTTTTACCCCTTGATATTTTGCACTATGCACCCTTATGTAAGGATTGCTTGCCATGATGTGGACACAGCATATTGTCTCTTCCAGATCTTTTGTGTCTTTTTTGTCTCTTGATTTTTTTGGTACTTGTAATTACTATTGTAATATTTGTATTTAATAAATTGATACATTTTGATTATATTTTTCTTGGACTGTTTTCTCCCAAAATTTTTTTCTTGATTCTGTATATATTTAGCATATGATTATTTAGGTTCTTGTCATGTCACTGCATTTTTACTGTTTTGCCATTTTAATTATTTTGTTAGTATTTTCTAAATCCAATTTTGGCTTTCACCACGGCCTGAATCCTTCTGGGCTGCTCTCGATCAGACTCAAACCGAAATCTGATCCCAGGTCTCTTTAACACGTTCCCACAGTTGGTGCACACTGATCAGCTCACTTTGGTATACAGTATATACAACTTTTTCTTCAACTCTACCTTCAAGTGATCATTGGCATTGAGGTCTGTGGACTGTGGGTTTAATCCAGCACCCCTACTTCAATGCCATTGAACCTTTTGTTCACCAATATCGACATATGCTTCCGGTTGTTCTCCTGCTGAAACACTATGTCATCCTTTTCATAGCCATAGTACTCAAGTGTACCAAGTAACTCATCTTGTAGTTAACTCACATATAGCTCAGCATTGAGACCTCCATCGATCCTGGTCAAGTTTCCAACGCCTCATATCATCAGGCTTCCTCCACCAAACTTGACCGTTCCTTCAATTTCTTGATCTGTTGGCCCTTTTCCCCTTGTTTCTTCCAGACCCATTTACACCCATTAGAGCCGTCTTTTGACTTATTTCATCACTACAGATCACCCTTTTCCAATCTTCTACTGTCCACTAGTCCTACATTTTTTGCAAACTCAAGCCAACGCTTCTTATGACAATATTGAAGTTGAGGCTTCTTCACCTTTTTTTGGGCCACCATTCCAGACTTATGTGTCACATGGTGCTTGCATAGACGTCTGATCTCACTATTATGAAGCAGACGAGCCTCCTCCACGGCCGTGTTTGTCTCCAGAACTGATAGTCCTTGTGATGAGCCAACTTGCTGACTCTGATACTTTGCCTGGACGTCCACCTCTTTGCTTCTGAATGGATGGACAGACTTCATTTCATATTCTTCCAGCTGTCATGGTGCTCACATATTGCAGTTTGGATATTTTCTTGGCTGAGACACGACTATCGATATGCTGGAGAATGCGGTTTCTCTTTTCTTGGGAAATCTTCTTTTTGGTGGCTCCTCGATTCGACCAATGACCTTTTACTGGGGAATCATCCTAATAACACACGGAGCTATGAGGGAATGTGAGAACAGGCTGAGATATGTAACATTCAGGAAGAAAAGATTATTCCACCACCAGGAGCAAAACAGCCACAACGCAGCGACCTGACGAGAAACTGCCTAACTAATCATATGCTAAACAGCTGAAAGTCAAACTTATGGATGAGCTAGCCAAGATGGTGGTCTATAAAATGATGGAAGTCTGATGATAAAAGCAGAAACGGATAATGAAATATGGAGCCTGGAAGTCAAAGTCTGAACATTGTTACCCTTATGCTCTTCACTTTATATCCCAAACCCCAGGGATCCCCACTACTCATAGCTATATCCCCCCATCCCAGGACCCCCACTGGTCATAGCTATATCCCCCCACCCCAGGACCCCCACTGGTCATAGCTATATCCTCCAGCCCCAGGACCCCCCATTGGTCTTAGCAATACCCTCACATTCCTGTGACCCCCCCATTAGTCATTGGTCTCACATAGACGTCCCCTCGTCTCCTTACCGTCTGTCAGCTTTGGGAGGAAGTGACCAGCTGGTCTGTGTTTCTTCACCCGGTTTCCTTCCATGGCCCGCCCATCCTTGTTGAGGCCCAGGTACCAACCCCGTCCAGATCCACGCTGCCGGTACAGCGTCGAGGAATAGGTGACAAAATAATTGTCAAAAACGCTCTCCTTAAAGCGACACTCGGCCGTAAAGTGAACCTGAAAATGAATGAAGGGGCACAGGATGAATAAGGGTCCGGCAGAGTGTGACAAAATGTGGGTAGGGGAAGGTACAGAGGAAAGGAGGCAGGTACAGAGGACAAGGGGATGCTACAGAGGACACGGCACAGGTGGCAGATACAGAGGACAAGGGGACACTACAGAGGACACAACACAGGTCGCAGATACAGAGGACAAGGGGCAAATACAGACGTCGCAACACAGGTGTCAGGTACAGAGGACGCTATAGAGGACACAACACAAGTGGCAGATACAGAGGACAAGAGGATGCTACAGAGGACACAAAACAGGTGTCAGATACAGAGGACAAGGGGATGCTACAGAGGACACAAAACAGGTGTCAGATACAGAGGGCAAGGGGACGCTACAGAGTACACAGCACAGGTGGCAGGTACAGAGCACATGGCACAGGTGGCAGATACAGAGGACAAGGGGACGCTACAGAGGACACAATACAGGTGTCAGGCACAGAGGACAAGGGGACGCTACAGAGGACACAACACAGGTGTCAGGTACAGAGGACAAGGGGACAATACAGAGGACACAACACAGGTGGCAGGTACAGGGGACAAGGGGACGCTATAGAGGACACGGCACAGGTGGCAGGTACAGGGGACAAGGGGAAAATACAGAGGACACAACACAGGTCGCAGGTACAGAGGACAAGGAGATGTTACCGAGGACACAGCACAGGTGGCAGGTACAGAGGACAAGGGGACGATACAGAGGACACAACACAGGTGGCAGGTGCAGAGGACAAGGGAACACTACACAGGACACAACACAGGAGGCAGGTGCAGAGGATACGGCACAGGGGGCAGGTACAGAGGACACGACACAGGGGACAGGTACAGAGGACACGTCACAGGGGACACGGTACAGGTTACCGATGACAAAGGGCAGCTAGATAGGACAGGGCACAGAAGGCAGGTACAGAGGACACTGCACAGGGGGCAGGTGCAGAGGACAAGGGGCAGCTACAGGGGGCAGGTACAGTGGACAGGGCACAGGGTGCAGGTACAGAGGACAGAGCACAGGGTGCAGGTACAGAGGACAAGGCACAGGGGACAGGTAAAGAGGACACGGCACAGGGGACAGGTACAGAGTACACGGCACAGGGGACAGGTACAGAGGACACAGCACAGGGGGCAGGTACAGAGGATGCGGCACAGGGGACAGGTACAGAGGACACGGCACAGGGGGCAGGTGTAATGTTAAGTAAGATATGACTTCTCTGGAACATTCCAGAATCTTCCATTCTCTAAACTACAGATGAGACTCTGCCTGTCACATAGCTGCGACCCCCCCTTCCCCATCCACAGCTATGTAATCTGAGATCCCATTGAGGAATCTCCCCCTCTTCCCCCCTTAGCCAGGAAAGGATTTCTTTTGTTTGAAGCACCATGCGGCTGGATACAAGTATGGGAAATATTAAAGAGGCTGGATCGCAAAAACAATGCGCGGCAAAGGTGTGAAAATTACATATCTGCGTAGGGCGCCGAACCAGCGTACTGGCCCATAATTTTCACGGTTCTAGCGTTGACAGAACCAGAGAAATGGAGTTCTCCTATACAGAGTGAAATAAGCAGCTAGTGTTTGGTGTCATTACAAAGCTAATTTCAATACGACCCAATCAGTGAACTGATAGATCCAAAGTTGTTATAGTCCGGTTACATCTTTTTTTTTTTTTTCGTATATGTACCTACCTACTGCCAATGTAATGCCTTTATGCATCTGTATCTGTGCTTGTTCCTGCCTTGCTGCTGTAATGCTCTGAATTTCCCCATGGTGGGACGATTAAAGGATTATCTTATCTTATCTTAATACATGATGAATGATGGTTCTGCCAATACTCTGCTAGGTTCTCAAGTCCAAATATGATGGTTCTAAGTTTTCCGGACCCACATCTGTACTTAGAGCAGGGGGAGGAACATCACCAGACCGCCCCTTTAGTGATGTCACAAACCCAAAGAGATAAGGTATTCCCTCCCAAAAATTGATCATTCCAGCTAGAGATCTCATGCCAAGAGGTTCCCAGATGCAGGGAGACGTCTGGCCCCGCCTCCCCACATGGTTAGCCTAAAGACCATCTAGGCAAATGTAAGTGTTAATCTCTGTTTTTTAATCCCGTTTATTTTATATTTGCATTGTACATACCTAATGTCTCAACTTTGTAAATTCCTTTTTTCTCTGTAATCACTGCCCGTCTGTCACGATCCATGCTGGATTGTGACAGATACAAGCATATGTAACCTTTTTTTTCCTTTAAGCTGTTTGCTTAGTTAGTTTTGCTCCGGTGGCCATTAGGGTCATTACACAGTGGTGTCTTTAGTTCTAGTTTGCCCCGTGTATACTATGAGTTATTTTTATATGGTTTCAATCAGTTTAATATAATATATACTGTATCCTTACTTCCAGGGAGGTAGGCAAAAGGTCACTGAAACTTACTTAAGATAAAGGAATGTAAATTACTGGTCATTTGTTTATCCATCAACAAAGGACCATTGATATTCAAGGCAACTACCCTAATTAGATTGGGTGTGTTAACTTTCCCCATGGATTGTCACCTGGTGAAATCTCATCTATTTGGCCTCATGGGGTCGTCTCATTAGCATTCAAGGATAGATCAAAGCTTTTAACTAAGACACATTTGAATGCTTTTGGGGGATATAAAAAAGGGGACTGATTTGCAGAGGGGGAGAGAGAGAGACAGAGGGCAGAGGGGAGATGATCGGACCAGATGAGGACACGGAGATGAGAAAGAGATGGACCTGAATTCTACCTGAATAATGTAATGTATGTTTAATTCACGTGTATATTTATTGTTTATACTGTTTATTATTTGATCTTATCACTTATTAAGTAAATCAATTTAGTAAATTCAATTCTTGTATGAGCATTTTTTTATTCATTACAATCCATTGGAACCCTTACAATACAATGGCTAGCGTTATTACACGGGAATCACTAGCAGGTGTTTTTGCTCTGGCTTTCCTATAAAGGAGTGTCAGGTGTGTTCACTCACTGTTGGTGATATTGGTCATTTCCAAACATCCTTGGTAAAGAAAGGAGCTTGAGAAGAGCTCCTTGCAGCATACTCAGAGTCCTGGTGTAGAAGAAGCTACAGAGTGGAGTTCCTTGCAGCTCTGACAAAGCCTTGGAGAAGTAGCAGCTATTCAGGTGGAAAGCTGTACTCTGGTGCTGGACTCTGTTGCTGGGAGCGATAGTAACAGAGCAAAGCTAAGTGGTGTTTCCCTGTTTGTGTATTTTTCCTTGTGTGTGTATTAGTGCAGCGGTGGGATTAGTCTCTGCACCATCCAGCTCACTAGTAAGGAATAGGTGCAGGGTGAGCTAGGGTTTAAAGGTATCCTGCTTGGCGACAGGTGACGAGCCTGTATAGGGAACGTGAGGAGTGCAGGGATACTGGCTCAAGGCAGTGCAGCAGGTCTCCACGTCCCCGTTCCCTAGAGCAGGGCCTGTTGTGAGTTCATTTTCTGGTCTACCAGTTGTGAGTTCTCCTTCCAGGCTCCCTATGGTGGTAACAGGAGGTAGTGAGGCTGATTTAATCATTAGAGATTTGCCACCTGATAAGGAGGATGGCGATTGGAGCTCAGGAATCTCAGATTGGATTTAAGACACTTGATTTTGTTGGTCTTTTCAGTTTTTTGTGTGGTCAGCCAGCCCCGGCTGGGGCTGTGCTGAATTTCCACTCTGACTTATCTGTATTTGCCAATTGGCTTTTTGTCCCTTATTAGATTGGCCTCTTTTTGCTCTGCCTCAGAATATTTCAGAGTGCTGATATAGTGGGAGAAGTCTAGTGACTTTAGGGTTCATTTTGTTATCAGAAGTGTTGGACATTATTTTTGTAGGGTTTTTGGCAGATTGCAGACAGTGTCTTTCCTTTCCTATCCTTTCTAGTTAGTTTGGGCCCCATCGTTTGCTCAGCCTATTTTCCTGCCTATGTTTGTGTTTTCATCTTGTTCTTGTTTCACCGTTAATACATGTGTGGGGGCTGTCTATTCTTGTGTGGTCTGCTCTGGGGCAGTTAGTTGTCCCCTTTTCTTGCTTTAGGCTTATTTAGTCCTCCGGCCGTGATGAGGCGTCTAGGTTCATCGTAGGTACGCTCCATGGCTACTGCTAGTTGTTGTGGTAAGATCAGGGATCTGCAATCTGCATAGTTACCAACCACTCTGGCTTTTCTGGGGCTTAGCTTGTTTAGGTTTTTCCTCCATGGTGACCCATTCATAACAGAATCACCAGCCATACCAAGAGGCCATGGACCCATATCTCAATGGATTTCATCTCTGATATGCCTGTCTCTCAAAGGATGACTGTTATTTGGGTGATTTGTGATAGGTTCTCTAAGATGGTCCATCTGGTACCACTCCCAAAGTTGCCATCTTCCGCTGAGTTGGTGCCCTTGTTTTTGCAACAGGTGGTTCGGTTACATGGGATTCCTGAGAACATTGTGTCCGACAGAGGAGTCCAGTTTGTTTCCAGATTTTGGAAAGCCTTTTGTTCCAGTCTGGGAATTCAGTTATCCTTCTCCTCTGCATTTCATCCCCAGACCAATGGACAGACTGAGAGAACAAACCTGACCTTGGAGTCTTATTTAAGATGTTTTATATCTGCTGATCAGGATGATTGGGTCTCATTTTTGCCCTTGGCCGAATGTGCGTTGAATAATAGAGCTAGTTCTGCCTCTTTGATGTCACCCTTTTTCTGTAATTTTGTGTTTCATCCTCGATTCTCTTCAGGGCAAGTGGAATCTTCATCCTGCCCAGGTGTGGACACTGTGGTTGAGAGAATGCAGCAGATATGGAACCTAGTGGTGGATAAGTTGTCACTCTCTCAGGAAAAGGCCCAGCGATTTACCAACCGGCATAGGACCATTGGTCCCCGGTTTAAAGTGGGTGATATGGTTTGGTTGTCGTCTAAGAATATTCCTATGAAGGTTGCATCTCCAAAATTTAAGCCAAGATTTATTGGACCTTATAAGATTTTGGAGATTCTTAATCCTGTTTCTTTTCGATTGGCTCTTCCAGTTACGTTTAAGATCCGTAATGTATTTCACAAATCTCTGTTGAAGAGGTTTGTTGAACTAGTGGTTCCTATGGCAGCACCTCCTGACCCTGTGTTGGTTGAAGGCAATGTGGAATATGAGGTAGAGAAAATATTGGATTCTCGTTTGGTTAGACGGATACTCCAGTATTTGGTCAAATGGAAGGGTTATGGCCAGGAGGATAATTCTTGGGTCTCTGCCTCTGATATTCATGCCATTAGATTGGTTCGTGCTTCTCACCGGGCCCATCCTGATCAGCCTGGTGGTGTGGATGAGGGTTCGGTGACCCCTCTTCAAGGGGGGTACGGTTGTGAGTTCATTTTCTGGTCTACCAGTTGTGAGTTCTCCTTCCAGGCTCCCTCTGGTGGTAACAGGAGGTAGCGAGGCTGATTTAATCAGTAGAGATTTGCCACCTGATAAGGAGGATGACGATTGGACCTCAGGAGTCTCAGATTGGATTTAAGACAGCCGACGCAATATTCTGATGCTGGTGATTCCTTCTGGCTTGTCAAGTCTTGGTTCTCAGCTCTGTTCCAGTCAGCTCAAGCTAAGTTTTTCTGCTAATTTTCACACTTGATTTTGTTGGTCTTTTCAGTTTTTTGTGTGGTCAGCCAGCCGCTGCTGGGGCTGTGCTGAATTTCCACTCTGACTTATCTGTATTTGCCAATTGGCTTTTTGTCCCTTATTAGATTGGCCTCTTTTTGCTCTGCCTCAGAATATTTCAGAGTGCTGATATAGTGGGAGAAGTCTAGTGACTTCAGGGTTAATTTTGTTATCAGAAGTGTTGGACATTATTTTTGTAGGGCTTTTGGCAGATTGCAGACAGTGTCTTTCCTTTCCTATCCTTTCTAGTTAGTTTGGGCCCCATCATTTGCTCAGCCTATTTTCCTGCCTATGTTTGTGTTTTCATCTTGTTTCACCGTCAATACATGTGTGGGGGCTGTCTATTCCTTTGGGGTCTGCTCTGGGGCAGTTAGTTTTCCCCTTTTCTTTAGGCTTATTTAGTCTTCCAGCCGTGATGAGGCGTCTAGGTTCATCGTAGGTACGCTCCACGGCTGCTGCTAGTTGTGTGGTTAGAATCAGGGATCTGCAATCTGCATAGTTACCAATCTCTCTGGCTTTTCTGGGGCTTAGCTTGTTTAGGTTTTTCCTCCACGGTGACCCATTCATAACAAGGGCCCACCGTTGTAACTATTTTCCCCGGTGTCCCCCTTTACTCTGTAAATTCGCCCTGCTGGAGGCGGTGTATCCAGCTACACGTGTAATTATTGAAATTCGCCCTGCTGGAGGCGGTGTATCCTGCTGCAAGTGACATTGTTTAAATTCGCCCTGCTGGAGGCGGTGTATCCAGGGTCACGAGTGTCTTAGAAATTTGCCCTGCTGGAGGCGGGGTGTCCAGGGTCACGAGTGTCTTAGAAATTTGCCCTGCTGGAGGCGGGGTATCCAGTCACACGTGACATCACATTATCACCAACCCTACATTTTTTCTGCTGAGTCATGGACCCAATGCAGACCTTTGCCCAAATGCTGCAGACCCTTACTGATGAGATTAGAGGGCTGCGCAGTGAGTTGGTGCAGCAGCTGCAGCAGTTGGTGGGCTTTGGGGGTTTGGCTCAGGCACAGGCTCAGGCAGAACCCAAGATATCCCTCCCTGACAGGTTTTCTGGAGGGAGAGATCAATTCTTGGTATTTCACCAAGCCTGCAAATTATATTTCAGGCTGCGTCCTCGTTCATCAGGGAGTGAAGAGCAACGGGTGGGAATCATTATGTCCCTTCTTAAGGGGGATCCCCAATCCTGGGCCTTCTCCCTACCGGACGATTCACCATCATTAGAGTCGAGTCTGTGGATGAGTTTTTTGTGGCTTTGGTGCTAGTGTATGGGGATCCTGATGGCGTCGCCCTGGCGGAATCCCGACTCCGTAGGTGTAAACAGGGAGCCTGGGTTGCTGAGGAGTACTGCTCAGTAGAGATGAGCGACTTTGCCTTTTTTCGGGTCGAGTCGGGTTTCATCGAACGAAATCGGCCGATTATCGTGAAAAGTCGAAGGCCAACTGAAACACGAAACCCAATGCAAGTCAATGGGGAAGCAAAGTCGGCAGGGAGTGGAGGACATTAAACACACCTACAGTGCCCATTTGAATGGCAAAAGCATCAATTTTTATTACTGAAGCTTGGCAACCTTAATTTACTTCATAATAATAGTTACGCACTGAAAACTGGGGGCTATTTGGCTAAAGTTGTGGAGGGGTAGGGCTGGCTCCAGGTTTTCATGTGCCCTGGGCCAAAGAGCGCCCCTTTAACACATACCACAACTCATGATGCTCCAATACGGTAGAGAAATAGCGGTATAGTACAATGAAAAATACTTCACTTTTTACATCTCATGACTGATATCCATTTTAAATTCTCCAATAGCTCCAAAAACGGACAGTATATTACTCCATACAGTATTATGGCCACCGCATAGTGCGCTATACAGAGTAATGAGGCCCATATATTTCTCCATACAGAATCATTGGTCCCATATAATGTTTGAAACAGTATATGATGAGCTCCACATAATGCTACAGTATATGTTGGTCCCCATGGATGAAGCTCCACTGTCTTATGGGCCCAAATAATGCTCCATATATAATGGGCCCCATTTCTAATGCTCCAGTGTATAATGGGCCCTGTACATGCTGCTCCAGTGTCTGATGTCCACCTTTGGAATGCTCCAGTGTATGGTGGGCCCCATATATCATTCACCAGAGTATAATGCTCCCGAAAAATTGCTGTCCCAACATTGAAAATAATTAAATATGTCTCCTCGCTATGGAATCCCTTTACTAGTCTGGACTCCTCGTCGTCCCCATCTTCCATCTCACTGCACTTGGCTGTTTAGGAAAAGGGCGTACAGACGTGATGTCACTGCGCTCTCTGATCAGAATATCACTGTCAGGACACGCGGAAGATGTCATGGCGGTGGAGCAGGGAGAGGTAAGTATTTCAACTTTGTAAGTGCTGTGATCCGGAGCAAGCGGGGGGGCCCACTTGTTGGCGACGGCACTGGCACAGGGCCCCTCATAGTACGGAAGTGTGTCTGACGGTGGGTGGGCCCTCCCACCGGCAGACACTTTTGCATACTATGAGGGGCCCTGTGCCAGTGCCGTCACCCATGAGTATGCCCCCCCACCTGCTCAAGGAACCTGCACTTTCATCTGCACCTTCCTCTTTGTCACCGTGTAAGGTGGTATAGTATGCGGGAAGGGGAACCTGAGTTTCCTCAGGGTCAGATTCTGGCTGTGTAGAATGTAAGGGGAATGTAGTGGTCTGGGTCAATGTACCATCAGAATCATCTAGCAGTGGCTGGGCATCAGTGCACTTGTGGCGTCCCCAGGAGTACAGTCGCCACAGTGGCATTACCTTCCTCCTAGGGAGTGTGATGTCATGCTTGGGAGCAATGAAGGATCTCTCTAGCAGTTCAACCAACACACAACACATTTCCCACTCCAGGCCAGCAGGGAGACCTCTGAACCTGACTGCTGAGGAGCTGCTCTCTGTGGTCGGGAGGAGGTAAGTTAGGGCACTCTGTGCAGGGATGGGGAAGTGTGTGGACGTGAGAAGGGGAGCTGGAGAGTTAAGGCTCACTCCTAGCTGGAGCGCATGGTCCGGATTCCGGTCTCCGAGTTTGTAGGGACACTGACGATCCTGCAGCAGAAACCGGAGGAAGTAGCAGCTGTAAATGCTCTGTACCCAACTAAGGTTCGGAGGCCCCAGCATCGACGTGTGGGAGCCAGAAGGAAAAGGCTACGGCTGCCTGCCATACGAGAAAGTTCCAAAAGAGAATCAACAGGGGGAACTTCATTGAACTCAGCACTGCAAGTACCTCAGATATGCGCTAGAACAGAGGCCACACTACCTATCTGCAGAGAGAGAATTCCAAATTGGCTTCCAGGCTGACCAACTCCTTCTCCATCCTTCACCACCGTGACACATCCCTGTGAGACACCGGCCCGGTACCGATTAACCCCACTGCCCTGGATGGCCACCCACACTCCATGTCTGATTCATCTTGGACTTGGGAATTCACGATTTGACTTGATAACCCAGGCATGGTATGATAGAAAGAGCTACATGGACTAAAGTGAAGTGTGGCCTGCTGCATCATTCACTTTTGGTGGGGGTGAAGGACACAAGGAAAGGGGTTCTTCCTGACCAGGAGCCAGCACTTGATGACTCAGTGCTTGCATTTTTTGAAACTTCAGAAGAGGAGGGCATATTTGCTGGAGTCTGTTTCGGCAATGTAAGCCAAAACCAGTTCCTCATGCTCCGCCTTTAAAAGCGGTTAACCTACTCCCAGAAAAGGTAGCCTTCCAGGCGTTCTGGAGCCAGACCATGACGCAGGCTCAACACCTCCTGCCTTAGCTGCTATTGTGCTTTTGCCACTACCAGCAGATGCACCACCACCATCAGCACGAGTTGGCCCCCCCACGCCCACGTCCGCGGCCTCTTCCACCAAACTTCAAAATTTTGCAGAAAATAGTCCCAAAATAACATCAGATATATGGCACTGTATCAGAAGCGTAAAGCTCTATTCAGTCAAAGGATAATTGTCAATCTCCCTATATATTCCATCAGTCACACAGAGACGCTCACAGGCTCAGTATGGATTAGACAAGAATATAAAAATTAAACAAAGTGTACAGTATCATCAGATAGCAGGTATATATAGTATAGTTTAAACATTCTAAATCTCCGTAGATATTTGAGGAGGCACACACAAACACTCTCAGGCTCAGTATTGGATTACAACACAATCTAAAAAGCCGTAAAAAGGTAATGGATCTCACGAGTACAGCTGTACACAGTGTAGGGGTCATTGTTGTCAATCTCAGTATTTATTTCCACAGTCAGAAAATAACTCTCACTTGGTCAGTTTGGATTAGACCAGAAAATAACAAGCAGTAAATGGGTAATGTATCCCAAGCGTAGAGCTGTATACAGTGTTGGGGTAATTTTTAAATGTACATCTAAATTGCAGGAGTAACCCATAGACACACGCTCAGGATGGATCACACCAGAATATAACAAGAAGATCCGCAAAAAATAATCACACATGTGGGACAATGTTCCAGGTGTCAATGATACACTTAGAGTGTTGGTTGGAGGACTTCCTGGCAGAAAGGGTACAGTATCACCAGATAGCAGGTATATATAGCATACTTTAAACATTAACAATGTATGTCTATATATCTGGAGTAGTGTTGAGCCACCCCGCTAGTGTTTTGGTTCGTCGCACAGGAGGCAAGTTCGTCGAATGTTCGTCGAACGTTCGAAGAACACCGTCGAACCCCATTGAAAACAATGGCAGGCAAACACAAACACATACAAACACATAGAAAACAATTACAAAACACCTTAAAAGGTGTCCCAAAGCCGACAAAATGCTCAGAAGACAAAAATAACATATGGAAAAGGGCAACTACATTTAGAAAAGAGGTGGAGGAGAAAAAGGAGGAGGTGGAGGAGACACAGATCTAGGCTTGTCATGCCCTTATGAAGTCAAGAAAGGCTGGAATAAAAATGTAAAATACCAACCAAAAAAAAAAATTCTGAAATCGAACACGATCATATACCGTCTGACTTCCCACCAATAAATTATGCCAACTGCCGATGGGGCGGCGTTATTCCCACAAACCTCCAAACTGCGTCCATGAAGGCCAAGTGTTTGGTTTCCGGGGGGGCTGTATGATTGCAAAGCTGAACCTTAAAGGAATGTCCAAAAGGGCACCACCAGGAGTGGAGCCTGTGGCTTAATTGGACTCCACCCGGGAAACCACAACCATACAAGCTACAGAAAAGATGGACTGATTGCAAGCTTTGTCGATTCTGTGTGTGGTGTGGTAGGTCCATTTGTAGTTGTGCTAGCGATTTCCCAGCTTTATTCCGCTAACGACCAAGACTCCGGCATGCCCCCGCGGTATGCGTCAAGCTTACTAGAGGGACATGCGAGGCTCTGGCACGCGAGATCGATCAATAACAGGTCTGTCATGCCCTTACATGTCCAGGGCTGCATGCACGGTACACTGAAAGGACCAGCTTTTGTCGCTTACAGGTGCTGATAACCCGCTGAACACCGTTAGTAATGGGGATCTGGGATTCCAATTATTCCCCGTGGACGATGATTTCCCAGTAAGTGCAGGTCAACCGCAATTCCGGAATTAGGCCTAACTGTCATTCCTGACAAAATGAAAAAATTACGTGTCCAAGCCACAGGTGCTGTAGCTTGCTTAACAGCTCGCCAGCCGTTCTCGGGCCCAGTATGGATTCGACAACATTGTAGAAAGTTGATAAAGGGTACAGATTCACCGGATAACACGTATATATGTAGCATAGTTTACACATTAAAAACCAATGTCTATATATCAGGAGGCAGGCTCAGATGGTCTCAGGCCCAGTATGGATTAGATGTGATTGGACAAAGGTGAGAAAGGGTACCGTATCACCGGATAACATGTATGTATAGCATAGTTTACACATTAAAAACCTATGTCTATAGATCAGGAGGCAGGCTCAGACGTTCTCAGGTCCAGTATGGATTCGACAATATTGTAGAAAGTTGATAAAGGGTACAGTTTCACCGGATAACACGTATATATGTAGCATAGTTTACACATTAAAAACCAATGTCTATATATCAGGAGGCAGGCTCAGACGGTCTCAGGCCCAGTATGGATTAGACATGATTGAACAAAGGTGAGAAAGGGTACCGTATCACAGGATAACAGGTATGTATAGCATAGTTTACACATTAAAAACCTATGTCAATAGATCAGGAGGCAGGCTCAGACGTTTTCAGGCCCAATATGGATTAGACGTGATTGGACAAAGGTGAGAAATGGTACATTATCACTGGATAGCAGGTATATATAGCATAGTTTAAACATTTAAAATCTCCGTGTTCTCATTATGGATTAGACAGCAATCTAAAAAGTAGAAAAAAGGAAATGTTTTTGAAGCGTACACCAGTATACACTTTTGGTGGTATTTTTAAATCTTCATATATATTTCTGTCTCAGTAAGATAGTCCAGACTCTCCACAATAGGAAATGAGATGCATACAATTACTGACATAAAGTCTAGTGACTGCAGAAATCTAGGAATTAATAATCACGGGAAAAATTCCGTCAAAATTCACAGAGGCGATGCAGATGCTCAATTAATTAGTGTGTGGAGACAGCGAAAACATTTCTTTGTGAAGAAAGTGTTGCTGTATCGCAGTACCGTTGATCCCATCAGCGTTACTCATCTCCATCAAATTTTGATCACAGGGAGAGATGTAAACATGGTGCTCACTGCCTATCATGATCTGTCACGTAACTTTGGAGTGCAAAAGACCGAAGCCACAGGTCGTAGGCGATTCTATGGGATTGCCATGAGAGGGCACATTTAAAAATGTGCTCTGGAATGTCACACGTCTGTGAGTAGGAAAACTGTGAAAGCTGATGAGAAACCACCACTGCATCTCATTGTGAGTCGATGTCCATAAGAAATGGAAGCCATTGATCATCTGAAGCTAGAGCCCGGCCAGTGGGACAGGGCATAGCTACGTCTTAACCATCATCTATCAGTTCAACAAATTTGTAGTGGCACTCCCAGTGAAGGATTTGACATCCCAGACTACACAGTGGAGGAGCAGGGAGAGGTAAACATTGCAAATGCTGTGGCCCTCCCCAAGCAAGGGGGGGCACACTCATGGGTGTCGGTACTGGCCCTGGGCCCCTCATAGTACGGCGGTGTGTCTGACGGCGGGTGTGCACCCCCACCGTCAGAGACACTTGATTGCACTATGAGGGACCCTGTACCAGTGCCCACGCCCAAGAGTCGGCCTACCCACCTGTCCAGGGTAACAGCACTCACACGGTTGTGTGCGCTAGGTGGTGACCCCGGCCATGGAGGGGGGGGCAGCCCAGTTAGGGAGGTTTACAAAATGGCATATGTTGATCTGGGACATTCAGCTGCTGCTAAAGGCGAAATTGGTCAAGTCCGAGGAAGAGGAGGACCAAAGCAAGCCATTTTTCTGACAACCTATGTGTCATCAGGGTAAGGTGGGACAAAATCCTTGGAAACCCATGCATGGTTCATTTTAATGAAGGTTAGATCATTCACATTTTGGGTCGACAGACGGGTCCTTTTTTCTGTCAGGATTGATCCAGCTGCACTGAAAACTCTTTCTGATAGCACACTTGCAGCTGGGCAAGCGAGCTCCATCACCGCTGCTGTGTGCTGAGAATGCCTCAACAACCGGTTTACCAGAGTTGCTTGTTTGTTAGCCAATATTAGGTCAAGGTTCTCCTGTGGCATTATGTTTTGGAATTTGCCTTCATAGCGTGGATCCAGGATGTTGGACAACCAGTAGTCTTCATCGTTCATCATTTTGGCAATGCGGGGGTCCCTTTTTAGGATCTGCAAGGCATAATCTGACATGTGGGCCAATGTTCCCGGTGTCAATGATGCACTGCGAGTGCTGGGTGGAGGAGCACTTTCTGGCAAATCCACATCCCTCCAGTCACGCACAAACCCTGTACCTGACCTTGCCACGCCAACATTTTCAAGTGCATGGTGGTTAAATGTCTAAGCATGCAACTGGTAATCAAATTTCTCAGATTTTTCCCTCGGCTAAAGGTCTTTGCGCACTTCTTACAGATAACCTTTGCCTGATCATTAGGATTTTGTTCAAAAAAGTGCCACACTGCACTCTTCCTACTAGGGAAGACATTTTGAGGCCTTGCACGCTGTGCTATTTTGACCGTCTGGCCAAGCTGTCCTGCAACTCTTTTGGTTTTTGTAACCCGTTTTTGTACTGCTCCGGGTCTGCCAGATAACAAATGTTGCGATGTCGATGCCCGCTGCGGATGCTCCTCCTCTTCTGAGCTATTGGCAGCGGCACCCTCTTCCCCCAATGGATGCCAATCTGGGTCAACAACTGGGTCATCCATCACCTCCTCTTGAATGTCATGTGCACCTTCCTCTGTGTCACCGTGTATGGTGGTTTAGTATGCGGGAAGGGGCACCTGAGTTTCATCAGGGTCAGATTCTGCCTCCGTACACGGCAAGGACAATGTAGTGCTCTGAGTGAATGTACCAGCAGATAAATCTAGCAGTGGCTGTGCATCAGTGCACTCCATGTCAGATTCATCTTGGACTGGGGAATTCACGATTTAACTTGATAACCCAGGCATGGTATGAGAAAAGAGCTCCATGGAGTAATCTGTAGTGTGGCCTGCCGCATCCTTCACTTTTGGTAGGGGTGAAGGACACAAGGAAAGGTGTTGTTCCTGACCAGGAGCCTCCACTGACGACGCAGTGCTTTTAGTTTTTGAAACTTCAGAAGAGGAGGCGATAGAGCTGGAGGCTGTGTCAGCAATGTAAGCCAAAACTTGTTTCCGAAGCTCCGGCTTTAAAAGCAGTTTACCTACTCCCAGAAAAGGGAGCCTACGAGGCCTTGTGGAGCCAGACAATGACGCCGGCTCACTACCTCCTACCTTAGGTGCTATTGTGCTTTTGCCACAACCAGCAGACGCACCACCACCAACACCACCATCAGGACCAGCTGGCAACCCCCACCCACTTCCACGGCCTCTTCCACCATACTTTTTCATTTTTTGAAAAAGGTACCCAAAATAACAACAGCTATATGGTACTGTAAAACAAGGTAAAGGGTCTATAGAGTATTGGTGAGAATTTGAATCTCACTGTAGATTGGAGGACGCTGAACTATTGTCTCAGGCCCAGTAGAGATTACACCGCAATGTGACAGGCAGAAATTGGCTGGTGAATGAGAAGGCAGAAGATGTATATAGTATTGGTGAGAATTTGAATTTCACTGTAGATTGGAGGATGCTGAACTATTGTCTCAGGTCCAGTAGAGATTACACCGCAAAGTGACAGGCAGAAATTGCCTAGTGTATGACTAACTGCAAGGTGTATATAGAATTGGGCAGAATTGGAATCTCCCTAGAGTGTAGGTCTGTAAGAACGGACAAACTCCTCGGTTTTTCCTTACAGAGTCACACACAGCTTCAATTTGGCCGTGATAACAGCCGGTACACGGTACTGTGTGAGGAGCGTACACCGCTGTACGGTGTGTGAAAAAATGAACGCTCAGTAACTCACAAGGACAAAACAATAAAATTTGGATTGCTTTGAAAAAAGCAGCTTGCTCAACAGTGTGAAAACAGCAATGCAGCTATCAGGGAGCCTTAAAAGGCAGCCTAATAACCAACAGAGCTGATGCACCAAAATATAGCCTCCCCTTGCACTGCATAGTAACTGGTGTGTTGTACAGGCAAAATCGCTAGCAGCAGAAGTAGTTTTTGGTGTCTTCTTCCCTGCCTAACTCTCTCCCTACAGAATCAGCAGCAGCTCTCCGTATTCTGAGATCAGCATAAGTAAGATGGCGGTCGTCGTGCACGCCCTTTTATACCCCCTGTGACGCCACACAAAGCAAGCCAATCACTTGCATGCCCTTCACAAACATGGTGGTAACCGCTGCCTATGTCATCACGATGCCCACAGTGTCCGTTCTTCCTGATTGGCTGAAAAAGGGCACAAAAGCATCTTTTGAAACGCGACTTTGGCACAATGGTCGCCGACCTAGTGGCGGACTTCACGCTAAGGTCGGGTTTCGTTTCATGAAACCCGACTTTGGCGAAAGTCGGCGACTTTTGAATTTTTTCGACCCGTTTCGCTCAACTCTACTGCTCAGACTTTAGGAGGTGGGCCACTGACACTCAGTGGAATGACCCTGCACTTAGGAGTCAATTTGTGCAGGGTCTGTCTCCAAAGTTGCAGGATACTCTGGTGCAGTACGCCGTCCCCAGGTCGCTGGAGGCCGCCATGTCCCTTGCCATCCGGGTGGATAGACGCCTTAGGAAGAGACATACACAAAATGTGGCCCCTGTTTTCCTCGCTAGGGAGGAGGACCCACCAGTGCGGACGGAGGAACCCAGACAGACCGGTGTTGTTGGTACAAAAAAGGGGGTGTCTGCGGCTCGCCGTGGTGGGAGGGTATGCTTTTCCTGTGGGAAGCCGGGCCATTTCATGGGAGCCTGCCCAGTACGTGCCAAGTCTCCAGACGAACCCATGCAAGTAGGAGGAGCTAGTTTGTGTACGGAGCTGTCTATGGTTCGGGGAGTGGTGTCGGCATGTTTTTGCTGTGAGCAGACTGGTCATGTCCAGAAGGCTTGCCCAACACGCCCCAAATTATCTGTGCCATCTCAGAAGCCGCATTCCCCTGGTCGCTTGGAGGGAGGCGACCAGGGAGTGTATATTTCCTCCATTTTGCCCTTCCAAGGTACTATGTCAGCAGAGGTGTTGGCTGGCGGGGTACCGGAGGTGATACCGATGCTTGTGGACAGCGGAGCAGGAGTCAGTCTCGTGGATGCTCGCTTTGTCCAGACTCATGGCCTGAGGTGTAGGACACTAGCCCAACCTATAAGCGTCCAGGCCATAAACTCTGTTCCACTGAGACAGGGGAGCTTGACCCAAGTCTAAGAAAATATCCATCTACGTATAGGACATCATGAGGAGTCCTTGTCATGCTACGTCTTGGAGGGAATGCCAGTACCTATCGTTTTAGGCCTCCCTTGGCTGAAAAAACACATCCCGGTAATAGATTGGCGGGCTAGGGAAGTAGTCAGCTGGGGGCAGTCGTGTGAGGGCCGCTGCCTAGGGGCTACTGTCTCTGCCGTCTCTCTGCACCTGGCCCCTTCCTCTCCCGTGGGAGCAGTAGATGTGCTGCAGGAGAGTAGGGGCAAGTCTCAACCCTCGCCATTAGCCAACCCTGGGAGGCGCAGACCTCGTAGTGGAAGGGGTTGGAGGGTGGTGTACCCCTTGGTGAATTGCGGGGGTGTGAGTGTGGTGACACAGGGGGATGCCTCTGTTGTCAGTTCCAGTAAGAGTTCACCGAATTATGACAAACGAATGTGTGGCAATAAACGTTCAGGTCCGGACTTGTGTGTGAACGAGCATGTATGTGTGGCCACCAAAAAACATCCAGTGGAAGTGTGTTGCGGAGTCTTGTCAGCTCAAGTTACCCCCAAACATGCACATACCAACTCGTTCCCCAGGTCGGCGCTTTGGAGATGTGTGGTGCCTCCAGAACATACATTGCCAATACCAGCGGTACTTGTTTGTCATAAACCTGAAGTTCAGGTACTGTTTAGGGTGAACTCTGGATCTGGGCGTCCCCTCTGTAGGTGATTCCCTGATGAGGAGCGGTCTTGAGGGTCCGGAGGCCCCTCATTGAGGGAGGGTACTGTCACGATCCATGCTGGATTGTGACAGATAAAAGCATATGTAACCTTTTTTTTTCCTTTAAGCTGCTTGCTTAAAGTTAGTTTTGCCCCCGGTGGCCATTAGGGTCATTACACAGTGGTGTCTTTAGTTCTAGTTTGCCCCCGGTGGTGGCTAGCGTTATTACACGGGAATCACTAGCAGGTGTTTTTGCTCTGGCTTTCCTATAAAGGAGTGTCAGGTGTGTTCACTCACTGTTGGTGATATTGGTCATTTCCAACCATCCTTGGTGAAGAAAGGAGCTTGAGAAGAGTTCCTTGCAGCTTACTCAGAGTCCTGGTGTGGAAGGAGCTAGAGTGGAGTTCCTTGCAGCTCTGACAAAGCCTTGGAGAAGTATCAGCTATTCAGGTGGAAAGCTGTACTCAGGTGCTGGACTCTGTTGCTGGGAGCAATAGCAGCAGAAGAAAGCTAAGTGGTGTTTCCCTGTTTGTGTATTTTTCCTTGTGTGTGTATTAGTGCAGCGGTGGGATTAGTGTCTGCACCATCCAGCTCACTAGTAAGGGATAGGTGCAGGGTGAGCTAGGATTTAAAGGTATCCTGCTCGGCGACAGGTGAGAAGCCTGTATAGGGAACGTGAGGAGTGCAGGGACACTGGCTCAAGGGAGTGCAGGAGGTCTCCACGTCCCCATTCCCTAGAGCAGGGCCCACCATTGTAGCTGTTTTCCCCGGTGTTCCCCTTTACTCTGTAAATTCGCCCTGCTGGAGGCGGTGTATCCAGCTACAAGTGTAATTATTGAAATTCGTCCTGCTGGAGGCGGTGTATCCTGCTGCACGTGACATTGTTTAAATTCGCCCTGCTGGAGGCGGTGTATCCAAGGTCATGAGTGTCTTAGAAATTCGCCCTGCTGGAGGCGGGGTATCCAGTCACACTTTACATCACACCACCTTTTGGGAATAAACTATAAACTTATTACCTCTGTCTCCATGCTCTAAAAAACGAACTTACGCGCCTTTAAGATAGTTACGCTACTGAATTGGGTTGGCTTCGAACCCTTCTATTAAGTTTATAGATTAAGCAGAAAAATCTGAAGCTGGTGGCGGCAAAGTGTGATCTGGGCCCTGGGCACTGCTGAGAGTGACGGAAGGGATTTTGTAAGCTAATTGGGTGGCTGCGGCCAGAGCATTTGTAATTCCCTCACTGCAGTGTGCCGGGTGGCCAGACCTCATTGAAGCAGCTGGCCGGCGACCCATTATCCTAGGTGTAGCTCCCTGACTGACCTGAGGGTAAGGGGGGCGCCAGAGAGCTGCGAGTTCCAAAGTGGAACTGAAAATTGGGATATACATAAATCCCCGCAGTTCGTGGAAGATTGTTAGCAGTGGTGGGACATCCAAAATAACCCCCCTGTGATAAATTGTTAGAGCAAGACTAGCTTGCTGTTTTTATCACATGGTGCCAGTGGTGAGATAATTAAGATATCCTCCTGTGCCTGTGATAGCCATGTGTCGGCAGTGTGTCGAGTTCCTCTGTCCGCTGACATACTGGTGTCAGCGGCGGGATCGTGACATATTGGTGGCAGTGGTGGGATAATCATAGAGCATTAGTGATCTGGTTTGAGCAATCATTCCTCTCACTAAAAACCTGCACGGTTCCTGCGGGGATCCTGCATCATAGGTTTTGGAGAACAGACTCAGCGGTTATTAGTCCTGAGACAATTGTGTGTACGAGCAAGTATCCCCTCCCCCCTCTTCGTTTTTCTATCCTATCTTTTATTTGGTAACCATGGCTGCAAAAGGAGAATGCTGGTACGCCCAGCAGAAAAAGGAAACTCTTGCTGGAATATGCACATACCGGGGCCTTGATTCCACGAACAAAAACAAAGACCAACTGATCACGGCTCTGGTGCAGCTGGACAACGCCCAGAGCCCAGCGAGTGCAGAAGCCGGCCCAAGCCGAGATGGTGCTGCAGCCGAGCTTCAACCACCGTATGCTGGCCCCACAAGCAACCAGGGCAGGTTGGACCCCTACCTGCAAGCGGCCTTGAACGAACTCTCTGCTGATGACCGTGATGGACGTCTGAAGCTGATCCAGCAAGCTCAAGAGAGAGCGGAGCAGCGAGCCGAGCAAGAGGCCCAGGCCCAGAGAGCCGAGCGGGATGCTGAGAGAGCCGAGCGCCAAGCCCAGCGAGAGGCCCAGCAGTCGGAGGCACAAGCTCAGAGAGACTACGAACTTGAGGTGCTCCGACAAGGGGGAGTACTCCCCACAGCCCGGAGCAGTGAGCCCCACAGCGCCCAGAGTATTTTCCCGTGATGGAAAAGGACAGGGATTTGGACACGTTTCTGCGGGCCTTTAAGAAAGCCTGCAGACAATACCGGCTGCATAAGGACCAATGGGCCAGGTATCTGACACCAGGGCTAAAAGGCAAAGCCCTGGAGGTGTTTGCTTCTCTGTGGCTAGAAGACGATGACGACTATGATGCCATCAAGCAGGCCCTGATCGCCAAATACCAGCTGACACCTGAGGTATACCGAAAAAAGTTCCGGAACCTCCAATGTGGCCCACACGATAGCTATAGCGATGTGGTGCAAGGACTCAGGACCCACTTTGACCAGTGGATCCATGGACTGTCAGTTGAATCCTTTGACCTGCTGAAGGACCTGATGATCAAAGACCAGTTCCTGCATCTCTGCCCAGCTGAGGTCTGACAGTTCATCCTGGACCGTGAACCAACTAATGCGGACAAAGCCACGCAGATCGCCGACAACTATGAGGCCAACCGGAAGCCAGAGACACAGAGGCCAGTCACCGCCAGCTGGAGCAGACAACCCCAGTACCCCTGCCAGCCTTCCCTCCGGAGGCCCTGTCCCTGTTGCCAACACCAGGCCTACTACTGACAGTCGCAAGTGTTACAACTGCAGTCTGACTGGTCATATCAGTGTCACCTGTCCGGAAAAGCAGAAGACCCCCCCAGCCAAGGCCTCTGGGCCCAACGCCTCTGTTCTTATGGTGGGAGGTGTGGTTGGGAGGAGTGATGGCAACATACAGTACGTCCGGGTGGGGGTCCATTTTGCTACAGGCCTCAAGGACACCGGGGCTGAACGAACCCTCATCCGTCCTGGACTGGCGACCCCTGAAGAGTTTGTTGAGGGGAAAACCCTGACTGTCACCGGGATCGGGGGCACCCGCTGTCGCTTGCCAGTGGCCCGGGTATTCCTTGATTGGGGTGCTGGGAGCGGGGTGAGGGAAGTGGGAGTGTCCGAAAACCTGCCCACTGATGTTCTATTGGGGACTGATTTGGGGAGGATGGTTGCCTACTACGTCCCTGACACCCCTCCCCAATCTGATAATAAGGGTAACGTTAACCCTGATGATGATGGGAAACTAAATGTGTTACCTCCTAATGCCTTGATGAGTAATGATGCGACTAATAACCATTCTCTCCCCAGAAATGATGCTGTTGGTGATGTATATGTACCAAAGAAATCTGATCATCATCATTCCTAGGAAAAGAATGGTTATTATTATTATTTACTGTTATAGCGCCATTTATTCCATGGCGCTTTACATGTAAGGAGGGGTATACATAATAAAAACAAGTACAATAATGTTTAACAATACAAGTCATAACTGGTAGAGGAGGAGAGAGGACCCTGCCCACGAAGGCTCACAATCTACAAGGGATGGGTGAGAATACAGTAGGCGAGGGTAGAGCTGGTCATGCAGCGGTTTGGTCGATTGGTGGTTACTGCAAGTTATAGGCTTGTCGGAAGAGGTGGGTCTTCAGGCTCCTTTTGAAGGTTTCGATGGTAGGAGAGAGTCTGATATGTTGTGGTAGAGAGTTCCAGAGTAGGGGTGATGCGCGAGAGAAATCTTGTATGCGATTGTGAGAATAGGAGATAAGAGGGGAGTAGAGAAGGAGATCTTGTGAGGATCGGAGGTTGCGTGCAGGAAAGTACCGGGAGACGAGGTCACAGATGTATGGAGGAGACAGGTTGTGGATGGCTTTGTATGTCATGGTTAGGGTTTTGTACTGGAGTCTCTGGGCAATGGGGAGCCAGTGAAGGGATTGACAGAGGGGAGAAGCTGGGGAATAGCAGGGGGACAGGTGGATTAGTCAGGCAGCAGAGTTTAGAATAGATTGGAGGGGTGCGAGAGTGTTCGAGGGGAGGCCACAGAGCAGGAGGTTGCAGTAGTCAAGGCGAGAGATGATGAGGGCATGGACTAGGGTTTTTGCAGATTTTTGGTTGAGGAATGAACGGATTTGTGAAATATTTTTGAGTTGAAGTCGGCAGGAAGTGGAAAGGGCTTGGATGTGTGTGTTGAAGGAGAGATCAGCGTCAAGGATTACCCTGAGGCAGCGAGCTTGTGGGACTGGGGAGAGTGGGCAGCCATTTACTGTAATGGATAGGTTCGTTGGGGGGGGTCACATGAGATGGGGGAAAGATGATGAATTCTGTTTTGTCCATGTTAAGTTTCAGAAATCTAGCGGAGAAGAAGGATGAAATAGTGGACAGACATTGAGGGATTCTGGTTAGTAGGGAGGCGATATCTGGTCCAGAGATGTAGATCTGTCATCAGCATAGAGATGATACTGAAAGCCATGAGATTCTATGAGCTGTCCCAGGCCAAAAGTGTAAATGGAGAAGAGCAGGGGTCCTAGGACTGAACCTTGTGGGACTCCGACAGATAGGGGGCGAGGTGAGGAGGTGGTGTGTGAGTGGGAGATGCTGAATGTCCGGTCTGTTAGGTATGATGAGATCCAGGATAGGGCCAAGTCTGTGATGCCAAGGGATGAGAGGGTCTGTAATATAGAGAATGGTCCACTGTGTCAAAGGCAGCCGACAGGTCCAGGAGGAGGAGGACGGAGTAGTGTCGCTTGCTCTTGGCGGTTAAGAGGTCATTGGTGACCTTAGTAAGGGCAGTTTCAGTGGAGTGGTGTGACCGGAAGCTAGATTGTAAGCGGTCGAAGAGGGAGCAAGAAGAGAGATGGGAGGACAGTTCAAGGTAGACGTGTTGTTCCAGTAGCTTGGAGGCATAGGGGAGAAGTGATATAGGGCGATAGCTAGATACAGAGGATGCGTCAAGAGAGGGCTTTTTGAGGATAGGTGTGATGGAGGCATGTTTAAAGCTTGAGGGGAAAACACCAGTTGTTAGTGATAGGTTGAAGAGATGGGTTAGGGTTGGGATGAAGACTGTGGTGAGGTTTGGGATGAAGTGGGATGGGATTGGGTCAAGTGCACAGGTAGTGAGATGTGATCTTGAGAGTAGAGTGAAGAGTCGATCTTCTGTAATGGTGGAGAAGTTGGTTTTGGAGGTGGAGGGCTGGGAAGTCTGGAGGAAGGGCTTTGGGGGTTGTTGACCAAAACTGTCTCTTATGTTATCAATCTTCTGCTTTAAAAATGAGGCAAAGTCTTCAGCTGAGATTAGTGGGGAGGGAGGAGGTGCTGGGGGACGGAGGAGAGAATTGAAGGTGTTGAATAACTGTTTAGGGTTGTGAGACAGGGAGGATATGAGAGATGAGAAGTAGGTTTGTTTAGCTGTGGCGAGTGTGGTCTTGAAAGTAGTGAGGGACTGTTTGAATGCGATGAAGTGCTCGTTGGAGTGGGATCTTTTCCATCTGCGCTCAGCAGCCCTGGAAGCTCGCCTCAGTTCTTTGGTCAGGCTGGTGTGCCAGGGCTGTCTGTTGATTTTTGCGAGCTTTGGTATGTGTAAGTGGGGCAGCAGATTCCAAAGCTACAGCTATTGTGGTGTTATATAGAGCAGCAGCATCATCCGCATTGTGTAAGGAACTTATATCTGTGAGAGGGAGGAGGGATTCAGAGAATGAATGTAGGTCAAGGTGTTTAAGATTTCTGCGAGGGTGTGAAAGTTTGTGGGGTGGGGATTGTAGACATGGAGTGGAGAGGGAAGAGAATGTGAGAAGGTTGTGGTCAGAGAGAGGAAGAGGTGAGTTAGAAAGGTTAGATAGGGCGCAGAGGCGGGTGAAGATGAGGTCCAGTGTGTGGCCATCTTTGTGGGTGGCTGTAGAAGACCATTGAGTGAGGCCGAAGGAGGAAGTGAGAGATAGAAGTTTAGTGGAAGCTGAGAAGGAAGTGTCAATGGGGATGTTGAAGTCACCCATGATGATAGTATGGATGTCCGCGGAAAGGAAATGAAGTAGCCAGGTGGTGAAGTGGTCAAAGAAGGTGGTGGCTGGCCCTGGGGGGCGGTAGATGACAGCCAGTTGGAGGTTTGAGGGGGAGTAGATGCGCACAGAGTGCACCTCAAAGGAAGGGAGGGTAACATAAGGTGGCAGTGGGATTGGGGTGAAGGAGCAGGTACCTGACAGGAGAAAACCAACTCCTCCGCCATGTTTGCTGCTGGGGCGGGGGTGTGAGAAAGGTGGAAGCCATCATATGAAAGTGCAGCAGGAGAGGCTGTGTCAGAAGGGGTGAGCCAGGTTTCGGTGATGGCGAGGAAGCAGTTTGGTAGTAACAAAAAGATCATGGATGTAGGAAAGCTTGTTGCAAGCAAACGTTCCACAGAGCTCCTGTTAGTGGGACTGGGGAAGCGGGGGCTGGGTGAATGGGTATAAGGTTGCAGTGGTTACGGAAGGTTGTGATAGAGCGTGGATGGGAGTAGAAATGACTGTGGGAATGTGGTGAGGAGGACCAGGATTTGGAGAGATATCACCGGCAGTGAGAAGGAGCAGAGAAAGTGTTAGCAGGTGGGAGCAGGAGAGGGCATGAGGGGGCTGTCTGTGTTTGGAGACAGAGGATTGTATGTTAAGGAACAGTTTTGAGGAGGAGGTGAGGTGGATGGGGAGGATTGAAGAAGAGATGAACAGTTCCTTACTAGGAGTAGGGATTAGGGGAATTAGCAGAAAGTGAAGGATTATAGGGGTGAAAGTGAAAACAAACAGAAACATTGTTTACAGTGACTGTGTACAGTTACCTTCAGTTCCCTTCTGGTTCCATTCTGGTTTTAATTCTAAAATTAATCTTCTCACTACTAGGACACACTTATAGGAATCACACTGCAGACTGAAGTCTATGCAGACTTGAGCTATGCAATATATGTACAACTAAGTGCATTCAGGTGTGAAGCAGAGAGGAGTGGTCTCTGCTCATCTTGGTCAGACAATTAAGAGTGGACCAGATGCATATGATCAAGCCAGAGTAAACAAGGTCATAAATAACTCTGGGGTTAGCTGAAAGGCATACCATGTGAATGCTAGGTGCAGAGGCAAGTCTATGTGCAAAGCTGGGTGATGTACTATGTGCACTTCATAGACAGACAGCAGGAGAGCAGGAGAGCTGGGTGGATGAACATACCATGTGAATGCTAGGTGCAGAGGCAAGTCTATGTGCAAAGCTGGGTGATGTACTATGTGCACTTCATAGACAGCAGGAGAGCTGGGTGGATGAACATACCATGTGAATGCTAGGTGCAGAGGCAAGTCTATGTGCAAAGCTGGGTGATGTACTATGTGCACTTCATAAACAGACAGCAGGAGAGCAGGAGAGCTGGGTGGTTATGATGTATCTGTGCCGACTGAACCTGTTAACCATTTCTTTGAAACGGTAGATGTGTCCACAGGTACCGAAGTGCTCAGCCCCGTCGCTCTGCGGAGTGAGACGGCTGAGGAACCCCTAGCAGGAGCAGGCAACGGTGCTCAAGGAAACGGGGAGGTGCATGGGAACCGTGAGGAAGGTGATGCCATGCAACTGACCAGTGCCACCGAGAAAGGTAACTGGCCCATAAGTAGCACTGCTCCTGAAGTGTTGGGGGTGGATGGGGAGGTAGAGCCCATAGCAGCGCCGGCTGGTGGGTCTGTAGAAATCCTCGGGGAGACAGCATACATAGCCACTGTCACATGCAGTCAGAGTGCCTGGATCGCAGGTAGCGCCCTGCCTTCTGGACCTGTGACGAACGGCCCACCGCCGTTCGTCCACTTACGGGGCGACTAACGGGGGTCCCGCTGCCACCAAAACGCGACGGACAGCGGACCCTGTGTCACCACTATGTCACAGTCCCACCACTGACACGGGTGTATCAGCGGACGGAGGGACGAGACACACTGCCGGCACACGGCTATCACAGGCACCGTTGGGGCTTATCTTAGTTATCCCACCACTGGCACCATGTGACCAAAAATATCCAGCAAGCTAATCTCGCTCTACAATTTGCCGCAGGGGGGAGTTTAATTTGGATGCCCCACCACTGCTATCAATCTTCCAAGTACTGCGGGGATTTATGTATATCCCACTTTCTCAGTTCCACTTTGGAACTCGCAGCTCTCCGGCGCCCCCCTTACCCTCAGGTCAGTCAGGGAACTGTACCTAGGATAATTAGTCGCCGGACGGGCTGCCTGTTGTGAACCGGCAATTAGGCTTCTGCAGTAAGGGAATTATCAATGCCGTGGCCGCGGCCCCTCATTCAGCAATATAAGACCCTTCTAGACTGCCAGCAAGACGCAATAGCCGTACACAACGCGCTGCCACCAGTCACGGTTACTTAATTCACAGTGTTAAATTAAGAGGGTCCGTGGCAAACCCCTTGAATTAGTAGCGATTATCTATCAAAGGCGTATAGTTCGATTCTTAGAGCATGGAGACAGATCTAAATAATTATTTCATTTATTTTCCTAAAGAGGACAGTGATTACAGATAAAAGTTGCTATAAAATTGAGACATAAAATATGTACATTACAGGTATAAAATAAAAGTGGAGAAAACAAAGAGATTACACTCACAGTTCCATATTGTTGTTAGGCATCCCATGTGGTTTTAAGGGGGGTGGAGGCGGAGCTGCACTTCTCCGCTCATCTGAGTTCTTGTCAGCCCGGACCCTGCAGCTGTTCTGCGCTGGTTTTGTCCAGGAAATGCTTTATAGACTTGCTATGTGACATCACGGAGAGATGCATGCTGGGTTAATCCCACCTCTCCCTTTTGGATTTAGAATTACACTAGAAAACTTATACTAATCATAACTCCGTGGGGGCAGCCCGCACAGACACATATAGGGCATCATTGGTTGTGATTTGTTGAGTACAATAATTCAAGACCAAATATGCAGTAGTTCTGATACACCGTTTAGCTGGAACACATATCTCAGGTTCTGAAAGGATTAGGCTTCGCAAGAACCACGGCAGCGACGCTGTGACCGCCCGGATTACAAAAATGTGATTTTCATATCTCTAGGGTGTTTGGTTCTTATGGTATAGTCTCTCATAGTTTTATTCGTTTCAAACAAAGAAGTTTTTCCTGCACTTTTTTTTCTTCTCTTTCAGCTGAGGCTGAGAGAAGCCAAATGGGGTGACAGGAAATTGGTTTATGGCACTCGGGGGAAGGGAAGCTGCTGTAGTGTGCAATGTAACTGAGACACTGGCAGGCAGCTTCTCAAAGAAAATGGAGGGTTTGTTAGCACATTGCAACAGAAAACATATCTTGCAGACATTGTACATCACAGGACCCTCTTCTGCTACAGGAGAGACTGAACCAGAGGTGAACCCAGAGCAGGTTCCAGAGAGTCCCAGTGAGGAAGGAACCCTGACGTCACTTCTGGCTGCCTCCAGCCAGGAGTTCTAGGCTGCTCTGCACTCAGATACGAGCCTGGGGAAATTGAGACACCTCGCCGAGACGCCCACCTCCAGGACTGATAAGGAGAGGGTGTTCTGGGAACGAGGAAGGTTGTACCGGGAGACAGTACCCGGAGAATCCCAAAAGGAGTGGTTGATGGAAAGACAGCTGGTCGTCCCATATCAGTTCAGAACTGAGTTGTTGCGGATTGCCCATGAGATTCCACTCGTTGGACACTTGGGGGTCGGCAAAACTAAGGCACGGCTGTCTCAACACGTCTATTGGCCCAAGATGGGGACAGATGTCACGACCTACTGCCGCTCCTGTGCCACCTGTCAAAGAGTGGGTAAGGCGGGGCCTGCTCTTAAGGCTCCCCTTATCCCTTTGCCAGCGATAGAGAAGCCTTTCCAGAGAATCGCGGTGGACATTTTGGGCCCGCTGGCCATCCCCAGCAGCTCTGAAAAGCAATACATCCTCACCGTGGTAGACTACGCTACCCGGTACCCAGAGATGCTTACCGATCAAGGGACCCAATTCATGTCTCGCCTAATGGAGGCTTTCTGTGAAAACATGCAAATGAGGCACCTGGTATCGAGTGAGTATCACCCACAGACCAATGGTTTGTGTGAATGCTTCAATAGTACCCTCAAACAAATGCTCTGCATGCTGGTTGAGACCCAAGGGTGCGACTGGGAGCGGTACCTCCCACACCTGCTATTCGCTTACAGAGAAGTTCCGCATGCCTCGAATGGGTTCTCCCCCTTCGAGCTCCTGTATGGCAGGCGAGTCCGGGGACCCCTTGGGTTGATAAAAGAATCCTGGGAAGATGAGCCAAACCCCTCTGAAGTGTCCATCGTGGATTATGTCATGCGCTTCCGTGACAAGATGCAGACCTTGACGCAGTTGGTGCATGACAACATGACGCAGGCTCAGGCTGACCAGAAGCAATGATACGACCAGAACGCCCGGGAGCGGACCTACCTGGTAGGTGGGTCAAAAGGTGTGGGTGCTGGT
This sequence comes from Dendrobates tinctorius, assembly GCF_039654945.1. NCBI lineage: Eukaryota > Metazoa > Chordata > Amphibia > Anura > Dendrobatidae > Dendrobates > Dendrobates tinctorius. Next base: position 177,017 of record NW_027362155.1, on the reverse strand, counting down.
CCCCGTACCAACGGATAAGCTTCAGGCAGCCTGGGAAGGCCCATACGTCGTCCACCAACAGCTCAACCCGGTCACCTACGTGGTCACGCTTGACCATGCTCGGGGTAGGCGCAAGGCCTTTCACGTCAATACACTGAAGGCGCACCACGAACGTGAAGCTTGTGTCCTACCGGTCTGCAACCTGCCCGAGGATGGGGAGGAAGATCCCCTCCTGGACATGTTGGCCCAAGCCAAGGTCCATGGGTCCATTGAGGACATGGAGGTAAGTGGCTCACTATCCAAATCCCAGCGGTCGCAGTTGTTGACCACCCTGGGACTCTTCCGGGCCGTGTTCTCCAACCGATCGGGACGGACTGAGTTAGCGGTTCATGAGATGGACACCGGGAATCACGCCCCACTAAGGCGAACACCTTATCGGATCTCTGAGGTGCAACAGGTCATGCTCCAAGAGATCAATGAGATGTTACAGCTGGGGGTAATTCAACGGTCAAAAAGCGCGTGGGCCTCGCCTGTAGTCCTCGTGCCTAAAAAGGAACGGACCACTTGGTTCTGCGTGGACTACAGGGGGCTCAACGCCATCACAACCGCTGATGCTCACCCAATGCCGCGCATCGAGGATCTGCTTAAGCAGTTGGCAAGCGCAAAATACATATCCATTATGGATTTGAGTCAGGGATACTGGCAGATTCCCCTGAGCCCTGAGGCACAGAAGAAATCCACCTTTATCACCCCCTTTGGACTGTACGAGTCCACAGTCATGCCCTTTGGCATGAAAAATGCCCCTGCCACTTTCCGGCGGATGGTCAACCACCTGCTCCGGGGACTGGAGGAGTACGCGGTGGCGAACCTGGATGACATTGCCACCTTCAGTTCCACCTGGGAAGAACACCTTCAGCATATCCAGGAGGTACTCAAGCATATTCACCAGGCAGGCCTGACCATCAAGCTCGGAAAGTGCCAAATGGACATGAGCGCGGTCCACTACCTGGGGCACCGGGTAGGCGGGGGTTCCATGAGTCCAGAAACAGAGAAAGTGGACGCAATCGTATCATGGCCCACCCCCAGGACCAAGAAACAGGTGAAGTCCTTCTTGGGCACCGCAAGGTACTATAGGCGGTTCGTACAGGACTATAGCGCCCTTGCAAAACCCTTGACGGACCTCACCAAGCAGAGGCTACCCCAAACAGTTAACTAGACGGCTGCCTGCGAGGCGGCCTTCCAAGCTTTGAAAACAGCCCTGTGCAACTCTCCAGTGTTGAAAGCAGTCGACAGCAGTTGCCCATTCCTGGTACAGACCGACGCCAGCAAGTTTGGCCTCGATGCTGTGCTCAGCCAGGTCAACTCGGGAAACCAGAAGCACCCCGTGTTGTACCTGAGCTGGAAACTTTTGCCGAGGGAAGTGGCATACTCCACCGTCGAGAAGGAGTGCCTGGCCATGGTCTGGGCACTGCAACGTTTGCAGTCCTACCTGTACGGGCGCACCTTCACGGTGGTTACCAACCACAACCCTCTGAGCTGGCTGCATACAGTGTCCGTAACCAACGGAAGGTTGCTCCGCTGGAGCCTTGCCCTCCAGCAGTACGACTTTACCGTACAACACAAAAAGGGCAGCGAGCATGGAAATGCTGTTGGGTTGTCCCGCCGGGGCGAACCCTCTGAGGTGCGCAAGGCAGATTACTGACAGGTTATGCCTCTGTAGCGCACTCTAAAAGGGGGAGGTGTAATGGTAATGTAAAATATGTATGACTTCTCTGGAACATTTCAGAATCTTCCATTCTCTAACCTACAGATGAGACTTTAGCCTGTCACAGCTGCAGATTTGCATTCTGTCCCTGCAGCCACTCTCCCCCTTGTTCCTCCCCCCCTCCTCGACTCACACACTGTACTGCTCTGTATAATCTGAGATCCCAGTGAGGATTCTCCCCCCTTCTCTCCTTAGCCATGAAAAGATTTCTTTTGTTTGAAACACCATGCGGCTGCATACAAGTATGGGAAATATTAAAGAGGCTGGATCGCGAAAACAATACGTGATAGAAATATGAAAATTACATATCTGCGAAGGGCACCAACCCAGCTTCCTAGCCCATTTTTTCACGGTTCAAGCACCAACAGAACCTGAGAAATGGATTTCCCCTGAACAATGTAAAATAATTAGTCCGTGTTTGGTCTTGAATTATTGTCTTCGACAGGCTAGAAAAGATGAGACTATGTGCGTATTTATACGAGGTACCCTCTGCGAGATATAGTTATTATAAGTTTTGTAGTCAGAATTGTAACTCCAAGAGCATGGGGAGGACCATCACCTGACTTCCCCTTTTATGATGTCATGACTCAGAACTATAGAGTACACTCACTCAGTCGGGAGGTCATTCCTGCCAGAGATCTCAGGCCAAGAGGTTCTCAGATGAGTGGAGACATTTAGCTCCGCTTTCTCCCCACATGGTTAGCTAAAAAGACCATCTAAGCAAATGTAAGTGTTAATCTCTATTTTAATCCTGTTTATTTTATATTTGCATTGTACATATCTAATGTCTCAATTTTCCTAAATCTTTTATCTCTGTAATCACTGCCCGCCTTTGGGAATAAATTATAACTTTATTACTCTGTCTTCATGCTCTAAGACAAATTTACGTGCCTTTAAAATAATTACACTACTGAATTGGGTTGGCTTCAAACCCCTCTATTAAGTTTAAATCTTAATCAGAGACATCTGGAGCTGGTGGCGGCGAAGTGTGGTCTGGGTTCTGGGCACTGCTGAGAGTGACGGAAAAGATTTTATAAGCTAATTGGGTGGCTGCGGCCAGAGCATTTTATAATTCCCTCACTGCAGCATGCTGGGTGGCTAGTCCTAAGTGAAGCAGCCGGCCGGCGACCAATTATCCCAGGTGTAGTTCCCTGACTGACCTGAGGGTAGGGGGGGCGCCGGAGAGCTGTGAGTTCCAAAGTGGAACTGAAAAGTTTCGTGAAGTATTGTGGGCTGTGGTGTGACCCCCAAAATAACACCCCTGCGATAAATTGTTAGGGCAAGACTAGCTTGCTTTTTTTATCACATGGTGCCAGCGGTGGGTTAACTAAGATAAGCCCCCCTGTGCCTGTGATAGCTGTGTGTTGGCAGTACGTCGCGTCCCTCCGTCCGTGACATACCGGTGTTAGCGGTGGGATCGTGACAGAGGGCACCAGTGAAGTGTGTGATACACGGTGTATGTGATAGTGGAGGGCGGCAGTGGTGTGTGATACACGGTGTATGTGATAGCGGAGGGCGGCAGTGATGTGTGATACACGGTTTATGTGATAGCGGAGGGCGGCAGTGATGTGTGATACACGGTGTATGTGATAGCGGAGGGCGGCAGTGATGTGTGATACACGGTGTATGTGATAGTGGGAGGTCGGCAGTGATGTGTGATACACGGTGTATGTGATAGTGGAGGTCGGCAGTGATGTGTGATACACAGTGTGTGATAGTGGAGGGAGGCAGTGATGTGTGATACATGGTGTGTGTGATAGTGGAGGTCGGCAGTGATGTGTGATACACGGTGTATGTGATAGCGGAGGGCGGCAGTGATGTGTGATACACGGTGTATGTGATAGTGGAGGTCGGCAGTGATGTGTGATACACAGTGTGTGTGATAGTGGAGGTCGGCAGTGATGTGTGATACACGGTGTATGTGATTGTGGAGGTCGGCAGTGATGTGTGATACACGGTGTATGTGATAGCGGAGGGCGGCAGTGATGTGTGATACACGGTGTATGTGATAGCGGAGGGCGGCAGTGATGTGTGATACACGGTGTATGTGATAGTGGAGGTCGGCAGTGATGTGTGATACACGGTGTATGTGATAGCGGAGGGCGGCAGTGATGTGTGATACACGGTGTATGTGATAGTGGAGGTCGGCAGTGATGTGTGATACACAGTGTGTGTGATAGTGGAGGTCGGCAGTGATGTGTGATACACGGTGTATGTGATAGTGGAGGTCGGCAGTGATGTGTGATACAGGGTGTATGTGATAGCGGAGGGCGGCAGTGATGTGTGATACACGGTGTGTGTGACAGTGGAGGTCGGCAGTGATGTGTGATACACAGTGTGTGATAGTGGAGGGAGGCAGTGATGTGTGATACACGGTGTGTGTGATAGCGGAGGGCGGCAGTGATGTGTGATACACGGTGTATGTGATAGTGGAGGTCGGCAGTGATGTGTGATACACGGTGTATGTGATAGTGGAGGTCGGCAGTGATGTGTGATACACAGTGTGTGATAGTGGAGGGAGGCAGTGATGTGTGATACATGGTGTGTGTGATAGTGGAGGTCGGCAGTGATGTGTGATACACGGTGTATGTGATAGCGGAGGGCGGCAGTGATGTGTGATACACGGTGTATGTGATAGTGGAGGTCGGCAGTGATGTGTGATACACAGTGTGTGTGATAGTGGAGGTCGGCAGTGATGTGTGATACACGGTGTATGTGATTGTGGAGGTCGGCAGTGATGTGTAATACACGGTGTATGTGATAGCGGAGGGCGGCAGTGATGTGTGATACACGGTGTATGTGATAGTGGAGGTCGGCAGTGATGTGTGATACACGGTGTATGTGATAGCGGAGGGCGGCAGTGATGTGTGATACACGGTGTATGTGATAGTGGAGGTCGGCAGTGATGTGTGATACACAGTGTGTGTGATAGTGGAGGTCGGCAGTGATGTGTGATACACGGTGTATGTGATAGTGGAGGTCGGCAGTGATGTGTGATACAGGGTGTATGTGATAGTGGAGGTCGGCAGTGATGTGTGATACACAGTGTGTGATAGTGGAGGGAGGCAGTGATGTGTGATACACGGTGTGTGTGATAGCGGAGGGCGGCAGTGATGTGTGATACACGGTGTGTGTGATAGTGGAGGGCGGCAGTGATGTGTGATACACGGTGTATGTGATAGTGGAGGTCGGCAGTGATGTGTGATACACAGTGTGTGTGATAGTGGAGGTCGGCAGTGATGTGTGATACACAGTGTGTGTGATAGTGGAGGGCGGCAGTGATGTGTGATACACGGTGTATGTGATAGTGGAGGGCGGCAGTGATGTGTGATACACGGTGTATGTGATAGTGGAGGGCGGCAGTGATGTGTGATACACGGTGTGTGTGATAGTGGAGGGCGGCAGTGATGTGTGATACACGGTGTGTGTGATAGTGGAGGGCAGCAGTGATGTGTGATACACGGTGTGTGTGATAGTGGAGGGCGGCAGTGATGTGTGATACACGGTGTGTGTGATAGTGGAGGGCGGCAGTGATGTGTGATACACAGTGTGTGTGATAGTGGAGGGCGGCAGTGATGTGTGATACACTGTGTATGTGATAGTGGAGGTCGGCAGTGATGTGTGATAGTGGAGGGCGGCAGTGATGTGTGATACACAGTGTGTGTGATAGTGGAGGGCGGCAGTGATGTGTGATACACGGTGTATGTGATAGTGGAGGTCGGCAGTGATGTGTGATAGTGGAGGGCGGCAGTGATGTGTGATACACGGTGTGTGTGATAGTGGAGGTCTGCAGTGATGTGTGATACACGGTGTATGTGATAGCGGAGGGCGGCAGTGATGTGTGATACACGGTGTGTGTGATAGTGGAGGGCGGCAGTGATGTGTGATACACGGTGTGTGATAGTGGAGGGCGGCAGTGATGTGTGATACACGGTGTGTGTGATAGTGGAGGGCGGCAGTGATATGTGATACACGGTGTGTGTGATAGTGGAGGGAGGCAGTGATGTGTGATACACGGTGTGTGTGATAGTGGAGGGCGGCAGTGATGTGTGATACACGGTGTGTGTGATAGTGGAGGTCGGCAGTGATGTGTGATACACGGTGTATGTGATAGTGGAGGGCGGCAGTGATGTGTGATACACGGTGTGTGTGATAGTGGAGGGCGGCAGTGATGTGTGATACACGGTGTGTGTGATAGTGGAGGGAGGCAGTGATGTGTGATACACGGTGTGTGTGATAGTGGAGGTCGGCAGTGATGTGTGATACACGGTGTATGTGATAGTGGAGGGCGGCAGTGATGTGTGATACACGGTGTGTGTGATAGTGGAGGGCGGCAGTGATGTGTGATACACGGTGTGTGTGATAGTGGAGGGCGGCAGTGATGTGTGATACACGGTGTATGTGATAGCGGAGGGCGGCAGTGATGTGTGATACACGGTGTATGTGATAGTGGAGGTCGGCAGTGATGTGTGATACACAGTGTGTGTGATAGTGGAGGTCGGCAGTGATGTGTGATACACGGTGTATGTGATAGTGGAGGTCTGCAGTGATGTGTGATACACGGTGTATGTGATAGCGGAGGGCGGCAGTGATGTGTGATACACGGTGTGTGTGACAGTGGAGGTCGGCAGTGATGTGTGATACACAGTGTGTGATAGTGGAGGGAGGCAGTGATGTGTGATACACGGTGTGTGTGATAGTGGAGGTCGGCAGTGATGTGTGATACACTGTGTATGTGATAGCGGAGGTCGGCAGTGATGTGTGATACACGGTGTATGTGATAGTGGAGGGCGGCAGTGATGTGTGATACACGGTGTGTGTGACAGTGGAGGTCGGCAGTGATGTGTGATACACAGTGTGTGATAGTGGAGGGCGGCAGTGATGTGTGATACACGGTGTGTGTGATAGTGGAGGGCGGCAGTGATGTGTGATACACGGTGTATGTGATAGTGGAGGTCGGCAGTGATGTGTGATACACGGTGTATGTGATAGTGGAGGGCGGCAGTGATGTGTGATAGACGGTGTATGTGATAGTGGAGGGCGGCAGTGATGTGTGATACTCGGTGTATGTGATAGTGGAGGGCGGCAGTGATGTGTGATACTCGGTGTATGTGATAGTGGAGGGCGGCAGTGATGTGTGATACACGGTGTATGTGATAGTGGAGGTCGGCAGTGATGTGTGATACACGGTTTATGTGATAGTGGAGGGCGGCAGTGATGTGTGATACTCGGTGTATGTGATAGTGGAGGGCGGCAGTGATGTGTGATACACGGTTTATGTGATAGTGGAGGGCGGCAGTGATGTGTGATACTCGGTGTATGTGATAGTGGAGGGCGGCAGTGATGTGTGATACTCGGTGTATGTGATAGTGGAGGGCGGCAGTGATGTGTGATACACGGTGTATGTGATAGTGGAGGTCGGCAGTGATGTGTGATACACGGTTTATGTGATAGTGGAGGGCGGCAGTGATGTGTGATACTCGGTGTATGTGATAGTGGAGGGCGGCAGTGATGTGTGATACACGGTGTATGTGATAGCGGAGGGCGGCAGTGATGTGTGATACACGGTGTGTGTGATAGTGGAGGGCGGCAGTGATGTGTGATACACGGTGTGTGTGATAGCGGAGGGCGGCAGTGATGTGTGATACACGGTGTATGTGATAGTGGAGGGCGGCAGTGATGTGTGATACACGGTTTATGTGATAGTGGAGGGCGGCAGTGATGTGTGATACTCGGTGTATGTGATAGTGGAGGGCGGCAGTGATGTGTGATACTCGGTGTATGTGATAGTGGGAGGTCGGCAGTGATGTGTGATACACGGTTTATGTGATAGTGGAGGGCGGCAGTGATGTGTGATACACGGTGTATGTGATAGTGGAGGGCGGCAGTGATGTGTGATACACGGTGTGTGTGATAGTGGAGGTCGGCAGTGATGTGTGATACACGGTGTATGTGATAGTGGAGGTCGGCAGTGATGTGTGATACACGGTGTGTGTGATAGTGGAGGGAGGCAGTGATGTGTGATACACGGTGTGTGTGATAGTGGAGGTTGGCAGTGATGTGTGATACACGGTGTGTGATAGTGGAGGGCGGCAGTGATGTGTGATACACGGTGTATGTGATAGTGGAGGGCGGCAGTGATGTGTGATACACGGTGTGTGTGATAGTGGAGGGAGGCAGTGATGTGTGATACACGGTGTGTGATAGTGGAGGGAGGCAGTGATGTGTGATACACGGTGTGTGTGATAGTGGAGGGAGGCAGTGATGTGTGATACACGGTGTGTGTGATAGTGGAGGTCGGCAGTGATGTGTGATACACGGTGTGTGTGATAGTGGAGGTCGGCAGTGATGTGTGATACACGGTGTATGTGATAGTGGAGGGCGGCAGTGATGTGTGATACACGGTGTGTGTGATAGTGGAGGGCGGCAGTGATGTGTGATACTCGGTGTGTGTGATAGTGGAGGGCGGCAGTGATGTGTGATACACGGTGTGTGATAGTGGAGGGCGGCAGTGATGTGTGATACACGGTGTGTGTGATAGTGGAGGGCGGCAGTGATGTGTGATACACGGTGTGTGTGATAGTGGAGGTTGGCAGTGATGTGTGATACACGGTGTGTGATAGTGGAGGGCGGCAGTGATGTGTGATACACGGTGTATGTGATAGTGGAGGGCGGCAGTGATGTGTGATACACGGTGTGTGTGATAGTGGAGGGAGGCAGTGATGTGTGATACACGGTGTGTGATAGTGGAGGGAGGCAGTGATGTGTGATACACGGTGTGTGTGATAGTGGAGGGAGGCAGTGATGTGTGATACACGGTGTGTGTGATAGTGGAGGTCGGCAGTGATGTGTGATACACGGTGTGTGTGATAGTGGAGGTCGGCAGTGATGTGTGATACACGGTGTATGTGATAGTGGAGGGCGGCAGTGATGTGTGATACACGGTGTGTGTGATAGTGGAGGGCGGCAGTGATGTGTGATACACGGTGTGTGTGATAGTGGAGGGCGGCAGTGATGTGTGATACACGGTGTGTGTGATAGTGGAGGTCGGCAGTGATGTGTGATACACGGTGTGTGTGATAGTGGAGGTCGGCAGTGATGTGTGATAGTAATATGAGTTGGTGCCATTACATGTACAGCATCGCTTCAGGTGACATGATGTCAGTACAGGGGACATGTTCTTCTGCGGAGTGTCTCCTGGGATCAGTTTCACTCACGTTTCCTCATAATCCTCTCCTGGGTGTTGAATATGACGAGGGTCAGACACGTAGCATTAACAAATTGTGACAGGCTGCGGCCCCTGTCAAGTAGCAGCCCGGACTGTGTGGCCCCCACGAGGGTTAGGTTCCATTACTCAGGTGGGATGCTAGTCAGCCTGGTAAGACACAAGGTTTACACACGTAGCGTATCAATGTTGTAGATTTGGTTCGCTTGGACGACAGAGCTAGGGGAGAAGTCAGTGTTTGCTTTCACGGTCCGATGGGGCTTGTTTGGATCAGGAAATGAGAGAAAATCTGGAAGGACAAATCTGTTGAGTTTTTCCCCCATTAGCATTTAGTAAATTTACTCTAAGCCGGATGACAGAAAGAAAGGAGGAGGAACGGAGACATTATCGCATCATTCCTCAATCTTTTAATAAGTGGTTGCAAGCGTTTACTATATTGGCTAGTGTGATAGGCGAGGAGGCGCATGATGATTGTTTGTATCATGAACTGGGGTGTGAGGTTGCCCCCAGTTGTCAGAGATTTATTATATCCCATCAATTGTCACAAATTTACTACTTGTTAGTGGTCTTGGGTCCTTTAACCACTCACAACAGTTGTTTCCACCTGCAGTTCCGGTTTAGAAACTTGCAGCTCTCTGGCGCCCCCCCTTATCCTGAGGTCAGTTCAGGATAAGTAGTCACCAGAATGGCTGCCTTGCTGTGTACTGGCTATTGGATACTCTGCAGTGAGGGCAGTATGTATGTCCCCAGCAGGTAATACACACATAAAGCCTCCGTTCCGTCACTGCCAGATTCTCTCAAATCCCCAGAAAACTGTGCTGCCACCAGCTCCTCTTTCTACATAAAAATCAATATCAGGTCAGGAGCCAACCCAAGGAGCATAATTAGCATGGAGGACGTGGCAGTAGGCTGTAGAGTACGGTGAAACTAAACTAGTACATTTATAGATTTACTCCAGAAAGGATAGGCAGTGCTTACAAAAATATAAAAAGATGTTTCAAACAAAACAAGATACAGTATATACAGACAATTACAAAATTAAATGGATTAAAATAAGAACATACATTTATGAGTCCATGGCACGCCATGTGGAGGAGGGGCGCTGTAATAATAAGTAAGATATGACGTTGCTGGAACATTCCAGAATCTCCCATTGTTACACTGCAAATTAGATTTCTGATTGCCACACGCTGCAGAGGTGACCCCCTCCTCTTTCCCCCACGGCCCTTCCACACACACACCAGTGTCTCTCTTCCTGCAGCTCTGTGAAATCTGAGACTCCAGTGAGGATTCTTCTCCCTTCCCCCCTAGCCAAAAAGGATCTCTTTTGTTTAAGCACCATGCAACTGAATAACAGTATGGGTGATATTAAAGAGACTGGATTGCGAAAACAATATGCAACAGAGCTATAAAAATCACATCTCTGCGTAGGGCACGAAACCAGCATTCTGGCCCATAATTTTCACGGTTCTAGCACCCCCAGAAACTGAGAAATGGATTCCTTCTAAACGGTGTGTCATAACTACTGCTTGTTTGGTTTTGAATTATTGTATTCAACAAACTACAAAGAATGATACTATGTGCGTGTTAATGCGAGGTACCCTCTGTATATAGTTATTATAAGTTTTGTAGTCAGAATTGTAACTTAGAGAAGGGGGGAGGACCGATCCCAGACGGCCCCTTTTATGATGTCACAAATCCAAACCTATAAGGTACTCCCCCCCTGAAATTAGTCAGATGAGCTGGAGGTTTTCATGCCTAAAGGACCCCCCCAGATGCAGGGCGACGTATGGCCCCGTCTCCTCCCCACATGGTAGCCTACAGACCAGCTAAGCAACTGTAAGTTTTGATTTCTGCTGTTAATCCCATTTATTTTATATTTGCATTGTACATATCTAATGTCTCAACTTTGTAATATCTTTTATCTGTGTAATCACTGCCCACCTTTTTCGGGAATAAATTATAAAATTTATTAGTCTGTCTTCATGCTCTAAGAACGAACGTACACGTGCCTTTAAGATTATTACGCTACTGAATTGGGTTGGCTTCGATCCCCTCTATTAAGTCTATAACTTAAGCAGAGAAATCTGTAGCTGGTGGCGGCATGGTGTGTCTTGGTTGGTTGGGTTAGCTGGCAGTGACGGAAGAGTTTTATATGCTGATTGGGTGGCTGCGGCCAAAGCATTAATAATTCCCTCACTGCAGTGGTCTTATCACCCGTGCACAACAAGCAGCCCGTCCGGCGACTAATTATCCTAGGTGTAGTTCCCTGACTGACCTGAGGGTAAGGGGGGCGCCAGAGAGCTGCGAGTTCCAAAGTGGAACTGAAAAGTGGGATATCCATAAATCCCCGCAGTTCGTGGAAGATTGTTAGCAGTGGTGGGGACATCCAAAGTAACCCCCCCTGCGATAAATTGTTATGGCAAGACTAGCTTGCTGTTTTTTTTGTCACATGGTGCCAGCGGTGGGATAACTAAGATAAGCCCCCCTGCGCCTGTGATAGCCGTGTGTCAGCAGTGCATCGCATCCCCCTGTCCATGACATATTGGTGTCAGACAGCGGGATCGTGACAGGCGCCTTCCCCAAGGGAAAATTGTCTATCAGCACAGCTTCCTAGCTGGCACCCCGGGGAAATGACAAATTCCTAATTTGGCATCCTAGCCTTATACTTTCTTCTGGCTGACCTCACTGGGTGAGTGGAGCTAGGGAATGTACTACCCTTTTGAAAGTTACTGGAAAACTTATGAGTGCAATAACTCTGGCTGTGAGGCTCACAGTGTGTTGACAGAAGTATCATGTTATCTCTTGCAAATTTATCTATCGATACCAAACAAGAACTACCTGTGGGCTCGTGGACGGCCGGAACCCTTTTTTTCAATTCTTGATGGGCACGTAAGCCTGGAAACACTGCTGTGGGTAGCTCAAATTATGCAGATGTCAAAAATATAAGTTTCCTGCCTCTATGCCTAATCTGCATTATTATATTCTAGTTTGGTAAGACAAAAGAACATGTGCTACAACCTTTACTTCCTGTTTGAGCTGGCCAGAAGCCACACTCCTGAGGGAGGGGGAAAAAGTGGGATCGAATTACACACAGGCAGAGGGAACAGAGGAAGGGGGTTGGATGCTGCAGCTATGAGAGCTCAGTGTGACACTGCACAAATGTGATGGGGGAAGTGTACATAGAATGTAAACATATTCATATTTTCCTGACAGTTCGGCTCTGTGTTTCCTATTTGGACTCGATCAAGGAGGCTTACTGTACTTATGGTGGTACTGCATGCTGCGTCATGATGAATAATTTAGGCAGAGGAAAGTGGTTTGACCAAATTTGTGCTCAGAACATAACACTATTAGCTTATGGTTGCGCCTAATGGCAGCCCCAAAATCGTCATCGCAGTCCTTTCCTGGGAGTTCTGGAGGTGCCGCCAGTAATGCCGCATCCTCTTCTGGTACAAGAAAAGGTGTGTGTTTGCAATTCAATAAAAAAGGTTTTAGTTTTTGATCATCATGCAATAATAAGCATGAATGTTCTGGATGTGGGGGATACCGCAGCCATACCAAATGCTTTAAGAAGGGAAACAGCAAAGCCAGCAAGTCTTCATGAAATAGGGAAGACAACGTTGGGAGAGTAGATCGTATGCTACCTTTTTAAAGTAGGTATCCTGATAGGGAGGCTGCTTGCTCGTTGGCAAGGGTTTCAGTTTTGGTTTTAAGATCCCATCTTTGGTTGAACTGTGTAATATGCGGCTGAGCAATTTATGGTCGGTTCGCATGCATGATGGCCGGACCTTTTGATTCCCCGTCGTGGCCCGATTTGCAGGTTTCCCCCTTGGCAGTGGTTTCTTAAAAGGAGCCTAATAAGTTTAGGCTAATCCACCATTTGTCATATCCGAACAGTTTGTTTGTTAATGGCGGAATAAGCCCAGAACTGATGTCGGTCTCCTATTTACAGTTTGATAAGTAAGTTGAGTGCGTGTGTAGGCTTCACGGGGGTCGTTGATAGCCAAATCGTATGTTGAGTCCGCGTTCTTTCTGCTTTCGGTGCATCCAGAGAGTTTTCTTTTGTTAGGCTGTTTTTGGGATGATAGTTTTTATGTGGATTGTTATTTGCCTATGGGTTGTTCGATTTCATGCTCTTATTTTGGAAATTTAGCTGTTTCATTGAGTGGATAGTGAGAGAGGAGTCCGGTTTGGATTCAGTTTTGCATTACTTGGATGATTTCTTTTGTATCGGACTAGCAGGGTCCCTGATTTGTTTGTTGCTGCTCAGATAAACAGAACAGGTGGCCCAACATTTCGGTGTTCCATTGACTCATGAAAAGACAGAGAGACTGTCAACGTTTTTGGACATTGACTGTCAATAAGGAATGCCGTTTGCCAGCAGACAACTTGTTGGATTTGAAGGTCAGTTGTTGGGTTTTGACTGCGGCAGTTGCGATCTCTATTAGGTTGCAGAATTTTGCCTGTGGGTAGAGTGGATGGCACCATCTACAGCAGGTGTCAAGCACCCTCAGCATCTTGTTCGGTTGAATGAGGAGAATAAAGCGGATCTGAAGGCTTTGGGCTGACTTCTTGCAGTTGTGTAATGGATGATCAATGTGGTTGTAGCCAGTATTATCCATTGTGGTACGTTATACTGATGCATCAGGGCGGTTGGTTTTGGGGCCTACTTTGGTGGTCGTTGATGGGTTGGTGAATGGCCGGATCCATGAAGAGCTTTGTGTGTGATAAAGATCATGGCCTTGCTGGAAATATTTCCTACTGCGGTTGCTTTGGCAGTTTGGGGCTTTGAATTTAAAAACAAAAAAGTGCGTTTTGTGTGCGACAATTTCAGCGTGGCTCACAGTATAAATAACATGTCAGCAGAATCGCCTCCACTGGTGGCTTTATTGCATCACCTGGTTTTGAAGTGCTTAGAATTTAACCCCTTTCTGACATGTGACGTACTGTCCCGTCCACGGTAGACGGGCCCGTATGACCGGGGACGGGATAGTACGTCACCGCGATCAGCAGCGCTCGCGGAGGAGCGCTGCTGATCGCATCCAAGTGTCAGCTGATTATCACAGCTGACACCTGGCACTATATGCCAGGGGCGGTCACGGACCGCCCCCGTCACATTAACCCCTGGGACACTGCGGTCAAACATGATCGCAGTGTACCGGAGACACAGGGAAGAATCGCGCAGGGAGGGGGCTCCCTGCATGCTTCCCTGAGACCCTCGGAACAGCGCGATCACATCTCCTCCCTGCAGGCCCCCAGATCCAAGAAGCCACGGGGTCCTTCGGGGTCCTGCGGGGTGACGGCTTTCTCAGTGCCAGCTGAGAGCAGGCACAGAGAACGCCTCCAGCAGTGCCTGTCAGATCGCTGATCTCACACAGTGCACTACAAAGTGTCAGATCAGCGATCTGACACTTTATTATATTGTCCAACACTGGGACAGTATAATAAGGTAAAAAAAAGTGTAGAAATAATTATTAAAAAATTCCCAAATAAATAAATAAAAAAAAATATTCCCTAATAAATTCTTTTTTTTTTGTAAATTAAAAAAAAAATAAAAGTACTCATATTTAGTATCGCCACGTCCGTAACGACCCGGCCTATAAAACTGTCCCATTTAGTTAACCCCTTAAAAAATAAAGAAAAAACAAAGCAAAAAACAATGCTTTATCATCACACCGACGAACAAAAAGTGCAATAACGCGCGATCAAAAAGACGGATATAAATAACCATGGTACCGCTGAAAACGTCATCTTGTCCCGCAAAAAACGAGCTGCAATACTGCATCATCAGCGAAAAAATAAAAAAATTATAGCTCACAAAATAAAGCGATGCAAAATAATTATTTTTTATATAGAATTGTTTTTATTGTATAAAAGCGCCAAAACACAAAAAATGATATAAATGAGGTATCGCTGTAATCATACTGACCCAAAGAATAAAACCGCCTTATCAATTTTACCACCCAAGTAACGGTGTAAAGGCCCCCCCCCCCAAAGAAATTCATGAAATGCTGGTTTTTGTTCATTCTGCTTCCCAAAAATCGGAATAAAAAGTGATAAAAAAAGTCACGTGCCCGAAAATGGTACCTATAAAAACGTCAACTCGTCCCGCAAAAAATAAGACCCCACATGACTCGGGGGCTCAAAATATGGAAAAATTATAGCTCTCAAAATGTGGTGATGCAAAAACTATTTTTACAATAAAAAGCGTCTTTTAGTGTGTGAGAGCGGCCTAACATAAAAACCGCCATAAATAGTAAATCAAACCCCCCGATATCACCCCCTTAGTTAGGGAAAAATAATAAAACTAAAAGAAAATGTATTTATTTCCATTTTCCCATTAGGGCTAGGGTTAGGGCTAGGGTTAGGGGTGTGTTGGGGTTAGGGTTGGAGTTAGAATTGGGGGAGTTTTCACTGTTTGGGCACATCAGGGGCTCTCCAAACGCAACATGGCATCTGATCTCAATTTCAGCCAATTCTGCGTTGAAAAAGTCAAACAGTGCTCCTTCCCTTCCAAGCTCTGCCATGCGCCCAAACAGTGGTTTACCCCCACATATGGGGTATCAGCGTACTCAGAACAAATTGCACAACAACTTTTGGGGTCCAATTTCTCCTGTTACCCTTAGGAAAATAAAACAATTGGGGGCAAAAATATAATTTTTGTGGAAAAAAATAAGATTTTTTTTATTTTTATGGCTCTACGTTATAAACTTCTGTGAAGCACTTGGGGGGTTCAAAGTGCTCATCACACATATAGCTAAGTTCCTTTGGGGGTCTAGTTTCCAAAATGGGG
Source organism: Dendrobates tinctorius (assembly GCF_039654945.1). NCBI lineage: Eukaryota > Metazoa > Chordata > Amphibia > Anura > Dendrobatidae > Dendrobates > Dendrobates tinctorius. The sequence goes on along the minus strand of NW_027362155.1, from coordinate 161,252 downwards.
TCACTTGTGGGGGAGTTTCCACAGTTTAGGCACATCAGGGACTCTCCAAACGTGACATGACCCTCGCAGACCATTCCATCAAAGTTTGCATTCCAAAACGTCACTACTTTCTTTCCGACCCCGACGTGTGCCTATACAGTAGTTTTCTCCCACATGTGGGATATCAGCGTACTTAGGACAAATTGTACATCAACTCTTGGGATCCAATTTCTCCTATTACCCTTTGGAAAATAAAAAAAAAAATCTGGGACTAAATGATCATATTTGTGGAAAAAATATGATTTTTTTAATTGTTCGGCTGTACGTTCTAAACTTCTGTGAAGCTCTTGGGGGTCCAAAGTTCTCACCACATATCTAGATAAGTTCCTTGGTGGGTCTAGTTTCCAAAATGGGGTCACTTGCGGGGGATTTCCACTGTTTAGGCACATCAGGGGCTCTCCAAACGTGACATGGCATCCGATCTCAATTGCAGCCAATTTTGCATCAAATGGCGCTGCTTCCCTTCCGAGCTCTGCCATGCGCCCAAACAGTGGTGTACCCCCACATATGGGGTATCAGCGTACTCAGGATAAATTGCAAAATTAATTTTGGGGTCCTGTTTCCCTTGGGAAAATAAAAATTGGGGGTGAAAAGATCATTTTTGTTGAAAAAATATGATTTTTTAATTGTACGGCTGTACGTTATAAACTTCTGTGAAGCCCTTGGGGGTTCAAAGTTCTCACCACATATCTAGATAAGTTCCTTGGGGGGTCTAGTTTCCAAAATGGGGTCACTTGTGGGTGGTGTCCACTGTTTAGGTACATCAGGGGCTCTCCAAACGTGACATGGCGTCCGATCTCAATTCCAGCCAATTTTGCGTTGAAAAAGTCAAACGGCGCTCCTTCCCTTCTGAGCTCTGCAATGCGCCGAAACAGTGGTTCTCCCCCCACATATCAGGTATCAGCGTACTCAGGACAAATTGCACAATAACTTTTATCGTCCAGTTTCTCCTGTTACCATTGGTAAAATAAATAAAATTGGACCTGAAGTAATTTTTTTTTTAAAAAAGTTGTGTTCATTATTTTTTAAACATTCAAAAAATTCCTGTGAAGCACCTGAAAGGTTAATAAACTTCTTGAATGTGGTTTTGAGCACCTTGAGGGGTGCAGTTTTTAGAATGGTGTCACTTTTGGGTATTTTCTATCATATAGACCCCTCAAAGTGACTAGAAATGTGATGTGGTCCGTAAAAATAAAATTGTGTTGCAAAAATGAGAAATCGCTGGTCCACTTTTAACCCTTATAACTTCCTAACTAAAAAAAATTTTGGTTCCAAAATTGTGCTGATGTAAAGTAAACATGTGGGAAATGTTACTTATCAAGTTTTTTGTGTGCCATATCTGTGTGATTTAAGGGCATAAAAATTCAAATTTGGAAAATTGCAAAATTTTCAAAATTTTCGCCAAATGTCCATTTTTTTCACAAATAAACGCAAGTTATATGAATGAAATTTACCCACTAACATGAAGTACAATATGTCACAAGAAAACAATGTCAGAATCACCGGGATCCATGGAAGCTCCAGAGCTATAACCTCATAAAGGGACAGTGGTCAGAATTGTAAAAATTGGCCCGGTCATGAACATGCAAACCATCCTTGGGGGTAAAGGGGTTAATGTCTGGTTTTGTGCTGCCCATGTACCTGGTATATAGAATGCAATAGCTGATGCTTTGTCTAGCTTCCGGTGGCAACAATTTCGGGAGCTGGCACCGGATGTGCAGAAGCAACAAACTGTTTGGCCCCCATCGGATCAGTTGTGGGATTTGGTTTTGGTTCAGCTATGAAACTGGTTAGGAAATCAGTCTCGCCGGGCACTTGGACAAAGTATTCTGCAGATTGGCATCAGTGGCAGAAGCTTATGAAAGCGGTAGGGGAGCAACTTTTGGGGGCTGACAGAGTTTACATGTCACTTTATATGATCGGGAAAGCATGTGAAGAGGGTTTGTCGTTCACCGTTGTTTCCTGCAGGATTGGTGCTTTTCATTACGTTAGTGGGCTGGAAGATGTTACGAAAGAATTTTTGGTTCGTCAATTGCTCAGAGTGTTTCAGAAGAGTCAAGTGGTGAAGCACTGGAGTCACACAATATCTTTCCCGATTTCGAATAAGTTATTAAGTTGCCTTAAACGAGTGTGTAAATCCGAATGTGAGTGTTGTTTGTTTTTCTGAGCTTTTCGGGTGGACGGATTTGTAAAGTAAGAATGTGAAGTGCCATGTTGGTTTATTATTCAAGGATGTAGTCTGCGAGTCAGATGTGGTACGGTGTCATTTAATGCGTTCAAAGACGGATCTCTTTGGATAGGGTTGCGTTGTATAGCTTTGTGGAGTGCAAGGATTGGAACAGTGTCCAGTTAGATGGGTTTGGGTGTGTATGCCATGCACAGGATTGGCCGTTTGGAGTCTGTTAGATATCGGTCCTGTTAGGCCTCACTTGGATGATGTCTGTCCTTTGAACGTATACTCTTCACAGCTTTCATTGATTCATGTAGCTACACACCCTCCTCAGCTATTTTTTGTTTCTGTATTTCAGGATTTCCCCTTTGATTTGGGTGTTAGGACATTTTAATGTTTATCGGGGTGACGTTCGGGCCGTCGTGAAGCCGGCAGGACGTCAATTAGGTCTTGCCAGACAGGTAACCCCCATGTGGTGCAATGTCCTTACTAAAATTACAAGAGGGTCCTTAAGGGGAATCTGTCACCTCATTTTTCCGATATGAGATGCAGCCAGGGGCTGAAAGATAAGAAAAACACGTTAGATTATACTCACCGGGGGGCGCAGTCCGGTCCGATGGGTGTCGGAAAGGTCAGAGCGCTCTGGAGCCTGCGCACTGCAGTACGTTACTCTGCCCTCAATAGGGCAGATATAGTACGCCTGCGCAGGAGCCGCAGCAGAAGTAAGGAGGAGGATGTCATCGCTAGAAGATGGGAGGCACTGGACCGGACGGCGACACCCATCGCACCGGACCCCTGGGTGAGTATAATCTAACGTGTTTTTCTTCTCTTTCAGGTTACATCGGGGGCTTATCTACAGCATTACAGAATGCATTACAGAATGCTGCAGATAAGCCCCTGATGGCGGTGGCCGCATCTCATAGGGCAAAAATGAAATGACAGATTCCCTTTAATGGGCTTAGGTCTCAACAGGACATCTGGTGTGGGCAACGTGCAGCAGGGTGCCCTCAAGCCGGTGTGGTGCGGCTGAGGGTGGGGTTTAGGACCTATTGTTGCAATATGGAAAACTGGAACATTCATTGCATGCTCCCCCCTCCTTTTAAAGTGATGATACTATTTATTATTGAGACTTTGATGTTATTTCTTCTTGTTATTTTAATAATTGAGACTGCTGTGGCCTTTTTACATACAACGTTAAATAGTTAGGTAAGAAGTTGGGAAAGGGTTAATTGTGGGGTCTTATCTGTATGGTTGGGCAGTTCAGTCTAAGGGCCCCGTTACACGCTTCAATGTTCCAGCAATCTCACCAACGATCCGACATGGATGGGAACGCTGGGACATAGCTCACCAGCGATCAGCTGTCACAGACAGACTCACCAGTGATCAGGGCCAGCGAGCAAGCTGGTATCCAGGGTAAACAGCGGGTAACTAAGAGCCGCGCGGCTCTTAGTTACCCGCTGCTTACCCTGGATACCAGCTCCCAGTGTCGCTGATCGTTGGTCTCTTGCTGTCAGAGGCAGCTATGTGTGCTGCCCAGCAGGAGACCAATGATAGATTTATGGCCCAGACCATTAGTAAACGATTAACGATCAGCCAACTGATTGTTGATCGTTGCTACATGTCACACGCAACGATGTTGTTTCAACATCGCTGCGACGTCACCAAACTGGTGACGTTGCAATTATAGCGTTCACAATATCGTTGTGTGTAACGTGGCCTTTACAATCCCAGAGACCAACACAGACCACCAGCGCCCCTCATCCACAAGCCCACCGGAGAGGATTATGAGGAAATGAGAGTGAACCTGAGACACAAGTTGAGACACTCCTCAGCAGAACAACTTTTCAGCAGTGCAAGGGTTAATAGGGGGTGTAATGCTAAGTAGATATGATTTTGCGGAACATTCCAGAATCTTCCATTGCTACACTGGATGAGAAATCAGGCTGTCACAGCTGCAGCCCCCTCCTTTTGTTTTTCCCCCTCCTTAGCAGCTGTGTGTGTCTCCTCTACCTGCTGGTAATAGGACACCGGCCATTTCCTGTGAAGCTAAGGAATGTTGATTAGCTAAGTGAAAGGATTTCTTTTGTTTGAAGCCATGAGTCCAATCCAGCTATGGGAAATATTAAAAGAAGTCATATCGCAAGAACCATATGTGACAGAGATATAAAAACCACATCTGTGCTTAGGGCACGAACCCAGTATTCTGATCCCTAATTTTCACGGTTCTAACACTCCCAGGAACTGAGATATGGATTACTCCCAAATGGTGTGTCCTATCTACTGCATGTTTGGTTTTGTTTTATTGTTTTCAACGAACTACAACAAATGATACCATATGCGTGTTTATACGAGCTTTCCTCGGCTAGATATAGTCATGATAATTTTTGTAGCTAAATCATAACTTCAAGAGTAGGGGGGCAGACCCCCTCCAGCCGGCCCCTTCTGTGATGTCACACAGCAGAGGTCATAAGGGATGTCAGTGTACAAACCAGGCAGTTAAGCTGGAGTTTTCATGCTGAAAGGACCCACCAAATGTCGGGAGATGTCTGGCTGGCTGCCCCTCCCCCCTGCCACGTGGTTTGCCTAAGGACAATTGAGCAACTGTAAGTTTTAATTTCTGCTTTTCATCTCTGTTATTTTATATTTGCAATGGACATATCTAATGTCTCAACTTTGTAACAACTTTTTATCTATGTAATCACTGCCCACCTTTTGGGAATAAATTATAAAATTTACCAGTCTGCCTTCATGCTCTAAGAAACGAACACGTGCCTTTAGATAATTATGCTACTGAATTGGGTTGGCTTTGAACCCCTCTATTAAGTCTATAACTTAAGCAGAGAAACCTGGAGCTGGTGGCAACGTGGTGTATCTTGGTTGGTTGGGCTAGCTGGCAGTACGGAAGGGTTTTATATGCTGATTGGGTGGCTGAGGCCAAAGCATTGATAATTCCCTTACTGCACCGGTCTAATCGCCTGTGCACAACTAGCAGCCCGTCTGGTGAATAATTATCCTAGGTGTAGTTCCCTGACTGACCTGAGGGTAAGGGGGGCGCCGGAGAGCTGCGAGTTCCAAAGTGGAACTGAGAAAGTGGGATATACATAAATCCCCGCAGTTCTTGGAAGGTTGTTAGCAGTGGTGGGGCGTCCAAAATAACCCCCCTGCGATAAATTGTTAGGGCAAGATTAGCTTGCTGTATTTTTGTCACATGATGCCAGTGGTGGGATAACTAAGATAATCCCCACTGTGCTTGTGATAGCCGTGTGCCGGCAGTGCGTCGCATTCCCCCGTCCGTGACATACCAGTGTCAGCGGTGGGATCGTGACAGGGGGAAAAACTGAAGAGGCTATTATGGGTGTGTAATAGCAGATGGCCAATTGGACCTATGGAAATACATAATGTCCGATAATGTGCTGTTCCATATAATCGGTTATTACCCCACAGAATAATCCGTCCTCATACATAATAAATTAAGTTATGATCCACAAATCCGCATTTAGAGCGCAGATATGGTTACATGGATTGTGCATCCAATAGTCTACACTACCGAGCACGTGGGCATGAACTCATCTCCAGATTTCCTTGTAACGTGTAAGTATGACTCTCCATTATCCTTTAAAAATGTAACTAAAGAAACAAGTGCCTACTCTTCGTGGCCCGCCCTTTATCATATGTGGTGTTACATAGGACTGACAATTGGCACTCCATCACTATCATGAGCAATGCGGCACCAGCGGCCATCCAGCACTACATGCTTCTGTGGTGTGTATGTACTGTGCCTTATTATACAGTGGTAACGACAGCCACCAATGTAATTCACAGCTGTGACAGAAGACATGGAGAACCTAAAGTCATCAACATCAAGATCAAAGTAAAAAAAAAAAGAAGTATGGCATAACCTATAGAAAACATCACCCATGACCTCTCAAATTCTTATGGTCTCCTCCCAACATAGGGAAGGATCATATCCTCAAGTGACTATAACCTGTCTCCTACAGACTTCATATAGATCTACAAAGAGTCCAAAAAATACCCATAATAGATCATCTGAAACCTTCACCAAGAGGCACTGCCCAAGATAGCATTCAATAGAAACTCTCACCAAGATGCACATCCCACTCAAAACATCTAGAAATTATACCAAGTCACAGAGCAAGAGACAATCAACTGGAGATTTCACCAAACATCAGAGCCCAAGTCAAAATATCGGACAGAAACATTCACCAGACGCACAGCCTAAGATTCAATTTCAACAGGGACTTTCTCCTAGAATCAGAGCTCAAGATAAGACATACACCTGGAGATTATAGGAAGATACAGAGCCCAAGGCAAGACGCTCAACAGACACGTTCCTCAAGATTCAAAGTCCAAGACTCAACTACAACAGAAGCTTTCATCTAAAGGCAGAACCCAAGACAAGATATTCAAAAAAACATTTATCAAGATGTGGAGCCCAAGTCAAGACTTCAACAGGTAAATTTAAGAATTCATCATTGGTTTACACCACGTAGCTAACACCAAGGCTGCTACTACTGCTTTTACTACTAGATGTAAAGTATTCCTACAAAGTTAGTGTTTCCTAAGGCCCTAAAGAACACTCGTCATATAATACTATAGAGGAAGTGATCTACACATAGATCCACCATGTGGTTTTACCTCATGGTAATGAATGACCAACCACTCAGTGAGGGAATTAAAAAAATACTCACCGAGTTGTAGAGCCGCCCTTCTGAATTCATGGCCACATACTGACCACAGGCTGAGCTCTGTATGGCAACAACTCGGAGACCCACAGGAATAACATTGAAAAGAGCTTAAAAAGGGAAAAACAGACAAAGTTAATGTAAAGGTAAATGTAATAAGACTCTAGAGACTGTGGCCATGAGAGTTTCTGAGACACCAAAAATCATGGAGAGCCTCATATTACTGTAAGATTCAGCTGTAGACCAAAGACCTCCAAAGGGAACTCTTCCAAGTGTCTGATACACAACAACGATGTCCTCTGAAGTCTTCAATCTTCTCAATATTGGCTTCTTTAGGACCTTCAGTCATTTAAACTCCGATGACAGTAGACATCCCCCACCATCTTTCCGACTGTGGGACCATTTCTCCCTACATTGTAGTATGAAGTTTTAACTCTAATGAATTTCCTTAGGTAATTTGTATAGGGCATTGTAAGGTGTAGAGATGAAGCATGGCAGGTTATGGTCTGTTAACCTTTTAGAGTTCAGATAATTGTAGATGCAAATGATTAGGTTCAGATTTAGGACCTAGAACTTGATATAATTTAAAGTTTAAGGTTACAGCTTTGAGCAAGTAGATTCCGATATGGGACACTGTAACATGTTTAGATTGAAAAGAAAAGCTTTAGTTTTTCACCTCTAGGATGCAGTGAGTTCCTTGCTCCTCTGTTCTCCATGCTACAGTACCCAAGTCTTCTTGTGCTTGTTTTCCACCCAGTAATACTTCACTTGTTCTTGTGTTCTCAAAGCGATAGTGCATATTTTGATCCCGTGCTCTCCATCATATAGTACCTAATCTGTTCCTGTGCTTCCCTCTTGTCTAACCACTAATACCTAATGTGCCCCCTGCTGTTTTCCATCCTGTAGTACTGATTCTATTCCTTAACACGTCGTAAGTTACTAGTCTTGTTTTTCTAATTTCCACATTAAGTTCTAAAATCTGTTCCTCTCCTCCTTTGCTCAACTTTTGCCTATTCCTGTGCCTTCCCCATGGTGAACCAACTCCATTCATGTACTGTCTAACAGCATTAATTACTGTATGTCTGGGCTCCCTATTCTCCACCCTGTAGTTCACGCTAGGATTCTTGTTCTCCCTGACCTACCTAGTAGATTCTTGGGCACCTTTTTTCACTTCTATATGATACCATCAAGTTTCCATTCTTCCTGTTCTATGGTACCATGTATGGATGTATGGTTCCATGCTGTCTGTCCTCCATAGTGGAGTACCATTTATATTTCTGTGCTTCCTGCTCTCCACCATGTGGTACCAAGTAGGTTTTGGTTCTCCCTGATCTACCTAGTTGATACTTGATCACCTTTCATTCCTCTCTGTTCTGTGGTACCATGTATGGTTCTGATCTTCTTGTCCTCAAACCTGGAGTACCATTTCAGCTTCCTTGCTCTCTGTCATCCATCCTGAAGTACCATATATGATATTGTGCTCCCTGTGCTCAACCCTTCCTGTGTTCTACGTCTTGTAGTACCTTACCTGATTCTATACTGCCAAACATCTAGTACTATCCTGTAAACCACCAATCTCCACCTCTAATACCTAGTCTGTCCATCTGTAGTAACTTTACTCACTATATGGGCAAAGTTCTTCCTTGGTTCCCGAAACTGTTCCATCAGGAAGAAACTGGAGGTAGAAGCCCATTCTACTGAAAAGGCGAGTCACTATACCCTTCAGCTGCGGCTCTGCAAAAAAAGTTATAGATTACTAAGAAACACTAAGAATACATCACTCCACCTTCCCCTCCTTCATGTTAGCACTTCTGCACTTCTCTCCTCTCATTGCCCCTGACCTCCTTTCTTGATTCCACCGGGAAACAGAATTCATTATCCAGGAAAGAGAGAAACAGAAAAAAAAAGAGAAAAGAATAGACGAGCGGTCTACAAGTATATACAGTACAGGAATAGTAGATATGGGAGAAGATGGAGGTGTAGTGTAGAGCTGTGTGTACAGTGCAGGAATAGTAGATACAGGACAGGATGGAGGTGTAGTGTAGAGCTGTGTGTACAGTACAGGAATAGTAGATACAGGACAGGATGGAGGTGTAGTGTAGAGCTGTGTACAGTACAGGAATAGTAGATATGGGAGAAGATGGAGGTGTAGTGTAGAGCTGTGTGTACAGTACAGGAATAGTAGATACAGGACAGGATGGAGGTGTAGTGTAGAGCTGTGTACAGTACAGGAATAGTAGATACGGGACAGGATGGAGGTGTAGTGTAGAGCTGTGTGTACAGTACAGGAATAGTAGATACAGGACAGGATGGAGGTGTAGTGTAGAGCTGTGTACAGTACAGGAATAGTAGATACAGGACAGGATGGAGGTGTAGTGTAGAGCTGTGTGTACAGTACAGGAATAGTAGATACAGAACAGGATGGAGGTGTAGTGTAGAGCTGTGTGTACAGTACAGGAATAGTAGATACAGGACAGGATGGAGGTGTAGTGTAGAGCTGTGTGTACAGTGCAGGAATAGTAGATACAGGACAGGATGGAGGTGTAGTGTAGAGCTGTGTGTACAGTGCAGGAATAGTAGATACAGGACAGGATGGAGGTGTAGTGTAGAGCTGTGTGTACAGTACAGGAATAGTAGATACAGGACAGGATGGAGGTGTAGTGTAGAGCTGTGTACAGTACAGGAATAGTAGATACAGGACAGGATGGAGGTGTAGTGTAGAGCTGTGTGTACAGTACAGGAATAGTAGATACAGGACAGGATGGAGGTGTAGTGTAGAGCTGTGTGTACAGTACAGGAATAGTAGATACAGGACAGGATGGAGGTGTAGTGTAGAGCTGTGTGTACACTACAGGAATAGTAGATACGGGACAGGATGGAGGTGTAGTGTAGAGCTGTGTGTACACTACAGGAATAGTAGATACAGGACAGGATGGAGGTGTAGTGTAGAGCTGTGTGTACAGTACAGGAATAGTAGATACTGGACAGGATGGAGGTGTAGTGTAGAGCTGTGTGTACAGTACAGGAATAGTAGATACAGGACAGGATGGAGGTGTAGTGTAGAGCTGTGTGTACAGTACAGGAATAGTAGATACGGGACAGGATGGAGGTGTAGTGTAGAGCTGTGTGTACAGTACAGGAATAGTAGATACGGGACAGGATGGAGGTGTAGTGTAGAGCTGTGTGTACAGTACAGGAATAGTAGATAAAGGACAGGATGGAGGTGTAGTGTAGAGCTGTGTGTACAGTACAGGAATAGTAGATACAGGACAGGATGGAGGTGTAGTGTAGAGCTGTGTACTGTACAGGAATAGTAGATACAGGACAGGATGGAGGTGTAGTATAGAGCTGTGTGTACAGTACAGGAATAGTAGATACAGGACAGGATGGAGGTGTAGTGTAGAGCTGTGTACAGTGCAGGAATAGTAGATACAGGACAGGATGGAGGTGTAGTGTAGAGCTGTGTGTACAGTACAGGAATAGTAGATACGGGACAGGATGGAGGTGTAGTGTAGAGCTGTGTACTGTACAGGAATAGTAGATACAGGACAGGATGGAGGTGTAGTATAGAGCTGTGTGTACAGTACAGGAATAGTAGATACAGGACAGGATGGAGGTGTAGTGTAGAGCTGTGTACAGTGCAGGAATAGTAGATACAGGACAGGATGGGGGTGTAGTGTAGAGCTGTGTGTACAGTACAGGAATAGTAGATACGGGACAGGATGGAGGTGTAGTGTAGAGCTGTGTACTGTACAGGAATAGTAGATACAGGACAGGATGGAGGTGTAGTATAGAGCTGTGTGTACAGTACAGGAATAGTAGATACAGGACAGGATGGAGGTGTAGTGTAGAGCTATGTACAGTGCAGGAATAGTAGATACAGGACAGGATGGAGGTGTAGTGTAGAGCTGTGTGTACAGTACAGGAATAGTAGATACGGGACAGGATGGAGGTGTAGTGTAGAGCTCTGTGTACAGTACAGGAATAGTAGATACGGGGCAGGATGGAGGTGTAGCGAAGAGCTGTGTATACAGTACAGGAATAGTAGATACGGGGCAGGATGGAGGTGTAGCGAAGAGCTGTGTATACAGTACAGGAATAGTAGATACGGGACAGCATGGAAGTGTAGTGTAGAGCTGTGTACTGTACAGGAATAGTAGATACAGGACAGGATGGAGGTGTAGTATAGAGCTGTGTGTACAGTACAGGAATAGTAGATACAGGACAGGATGGAGGTGTAGTGTAGAGCTCTGTGTACAGTACAGGAATAGTAGATATGGGGCAGGATGGAGGTGTAGTGAAGAGCTGTGTACTGTACAGGAATAGTAGATACAGGACAGGATGGAGGTGTAGTGTAGAGCTGTGTGTACAGTACAGGAATAGTAGATAAAGGACAGGATGGAGGTGTAGTGTAGAGCTGTGTGTACAGTACAGGAATAGTAGATACGGGACAGGATGGAGGTGTAGTGTAGAGCTGTGTACTGTACAGGAATAGTAGATACAGGACAGGATGGAGGTGTAGTATAGAGCTGTGTGTACAGTACAGGAATAGTAGATACAGGACAGGATGGAGGTGTAGTGTAGAGCTGTGTACAGTGCAGGAATAGTAGATACAGGACAGGATGGAGGTGTAGTGTAGAGCTGTGTGTACAGTACAGGAATAGTAGATACGGGACAGGATGGAGGTGTAGTGTAGAGTTGTGTACTGTACAGGAATAGTAGATACAGGACAGGATGGAGGTGTAGTATAGAGCTGTGTGTACAGTACAGGAATAGTAGATACAGGACAGGATGGAGGTGTAGTGTAGAGCTGTGTACAGTGCAGGAATAGTAGATACAGGACAGGATGGAGGTGTAGTGTAGAGCTGTGTGTACAGTACAGGAATAGTAGATACGGGACAGGATGGAGGTGTAGTGTAGAGCTCTGTGTACAGTACAGGAATAGTAGATACGGGGCAGGATGGAGGTGTAGTGTAGAGCTGTGTGTACAGTACAGGAATAGTAGATACGGGACAGGATGGAGGTGTAGTGTAGAGCTCTGTGTACAGTACAGGAATAGTAGATACGGGGCAGGATGGAGGTGTAGCGAAGAGCTGTGTATACAGTACAGGAATAGTAGATACGGGGCAGGATGGAGGTGTAGCGAAGAGCTGTGTGTACAGTACAGGAATAGTAGATACGGGACAGGATGGAGGTGTAGTGTAGAGCTGTGTGTACAGTACAGGAATAGTAGATAAAGGACAGGATGGAGGTGTAGTGTAGAGCTGTGTGTACAGTACAGGAATAGTAGATACGGGACAGGATGGAGGTGTAGTGTAGAGCTGTGTACTGTACAGGAATAGTAGATACAGGACAGGATGGAGGTGTAGTATAGAGCTGTGTGTACAGTACAGGAATAGTAGATACAGGACAGGATGGAGGTGTAGTGTAGAGCTGTGTACAGTGCAGGAATAGCAGATACAGGACAGGATGGAGGTGTAGTGTAGAGCTGTGTGTACAGTACAGGAATAGTAGATACGGGACAGGATGGAGGTGTAGTGTAGAGCTGTGTACTGTACAGGAATAGTAGATACAGGACAGGATGGAGGTGTAGTATAGAGCTGTGTGTACAGTACAGGAATAGTAGATACAGGACAGGATGGAGGTGTAGTGTAGAGCTGTGTACAGTGCAGGAATAGTAGATACAGGACAGGATGGATGTGTAGTGTAGAGCTGTGTGTACAGTACAGGAATAGTAGATACGGGACAGGATGGAGGTGTAGTGTAGAGCTCTGTGTACAGTACAGGAATAGTAGATACGGGGCAGGATGGAGGTGTAGTGTAGAGCTGTGTGTACAGTACAGGAATAGTAGATACGGGACAGGATGGAGGTGTAGTGTAGAGCTCTGTGTACAGCACAGGAATAGTAGATACGGGGCAGGATGGAGGTGTAGCGAAGAGCTGTGTATACAGTACAGGAATAGTAGATACGGGGCAGGATGGAGGTGTAGCGAAGAGCTGTGTGTACAGTACAGGAATAGTAGATACGGGACAGGATGGAGGTGTAGTGTAGAGCTGTGTGTACAGTACAGGAATAGTAGATAAAGGACAGGATGGAGGTGTAGTGTAGAGCTGTGTGTACAGTACAGGAATAGTAGATACGGGACAGGATGGAGGTGTAGTGTAGAGCTGTGTACTGTACAGGAATAGTAGATACAGGACAGGATGGAGGTGTAGTATAGAGCTGTGTGTACAGTACAGGAATAGTAGATACAGGACAGGATGGAGGTATAGTGTAGAGCTGTGTACAGTGCAGGAATAGTAGATACAGGACAGGATGGAGGTGTAGTGTAGAGCTGTGTGTACAGTACAGGAATAGTAGATACGGGACAGGATGGAGGTGTAGTGTAGAGCTGTGTACTGTACAGGAATAGTAGATACAGGACAGGATGGAGGTGTAGTATAGAGCTGTGTGTACAGTACAGGAATAGTAGATACAGGACAGGATGGAGGTGTAGTGTAGAGCTGTGTACAGTGCAGGAATAGTAGATACAGGACAGGATGGAGGTGAAGTGTAGAGCTGTGTGTACAGTACAGGAATAGTAGATACGGGACAGGATGGAGGTGTAGTGTAGAGCTCTGTGTACAGTACAGGAATAGTAGATACGGGGCAGGATGGAGGTGTAGCGAAGAGCTGTGTATACAGTACAGGAATAGTAGATACGGGGCAGGATGGAGGTGTAGCGAAGAGCTGTGTATACAGTACAGGAATAGTAGATACGGGACAGCATGGAAGTGTAGTGTAGAGCTGTGTACTGTACAGGAATAGTAGATACAGGACAGGATGGAGGTGTAGTATAGAGCTATGTGTACAGTACAGGAATAGTAGATACAGGACAGGATGGAGGTGTAGTGTAGAGCTCTGTGTACAGTACAGGAATAGTAGATACGGGGCAGGATGGAGGTGTAGTGAAGAGCTGTGTACTGTACAGGAATAGTAGATACAGGACAGGATGGAGGTGTAGTGTAGAGCTGTGTGCACAGTACAGGAATAGTAGATACAGGACAGCATGGAGGTGTAGTGTAGAGCTGTGTACTGTACAGGAATAGTAGATACAGGACAGGATGGAGGTGTAGTATAGAGCTGTGTGTACTGTACAGGAATAGTAGATACAGGACAGGATGGAGGTGTAGTGTAGAGCTGTGTACAGTGCAGGAATAGTAGATACAGGACAGGATGGAGGTGTAGTGTAGAGCTGTGTGTACAGTACAGGAATAGTAGATACGGGACAGGATGGAGGTGTAGTGTAGAGCTCTGTGTACAGTACAGGAATAGTAGATACGGGGCAGGATGGAGGTGTAGCGAAGAGCTGTGTATACAGTACAGGAATAGTAGATACGGGACAGCATGGAAGTGTAGTGTAGAGCTGTGTACTGTACAGGAATAGTAGATACAGGACAGGATGGAGGTGTAGTATAGAGCTGTGTGTACAGTACAGGAATAGTAGATACAGGACAGGATGGAGGTGTAGTGTAGAGCTCTGTGTACAGTACAGGAGTAGTAGATACGGGGCAGGATGGAGGTGTAGTGAAGAGCTGTGTATACAGTACAGGAATAGTAGATACGGGACAGGATGGAGGTGTAGTGTAGAGCTGTGTGTACAGTACAGGCAAATAGGAGATACAGGACAGGATGGAGGTGTAGTGTAGAGCTGTGTACAGTACAGGAATAGTAGATACGGGACAGGATGGAGGTGTAGTGTAGAGCTGTGTACAGTACAGGAATAGTAGATACGGGACAGGATGGAGGTGTAGTGTAGAGCTGTGTGTACAGTACAGGAATAGTAGATACAGGACAGGATGGAGGTGTAGTGTAGAGCTGTGTGTACAGTACAGGAAAATAGGAGATACAGGACAGGATGGAGGTGTAGTGTAGAGCTGTGTACAGTACAGGAATAGTAGATACGGGACAGGATGGAGGTGTAGTGTAGAGCTGTGTGTACAGTACAGGAATAGTAGATACGGGACAGGATGGAGGTGTAGTGTAGAGCTGTGTGTACAGTACAGGAATAGTAGATACGGGACAGGATGGAGGTGTAGTGTAGAGCTGTGTATACAGTACAGGAATAGTAGATACGGGACAGGATGGAGGTGTAGTGTAGAGCTGTGTGTACAGTACAGGAATAGGAGATACAGGACAGGATGGAGGTGTAGTGTAGAGCTGTGTGTACAGTACAGGAATAGTAGATACAGGACAGGATGGAGGTGTAGTGTAGAGCTGTGAGTACAGTACAGGAATAGTAGATACAGGACAGGATGGAGGTGTAGTGTAGAGCTGTGAGTACAGTACAGGAATAGTAGATACAGGACAGGATGGAGGTGTAGTGTAGAGCTGTGTGTACAGTACAGGAATAGTAGATACGGGACAGGATGGAGGTGTAGTGTAGAGCTTGTGACGAACAGCCCACCGCCGTTCGCCACTTACGGAGGACTACTAACGGGGGTCCCGCTGTCACCAAAACGCGACAGACAGTGGACCCTGTGTCACCACTATGTCACAATCCCACCACTGACACCGGTGTATCAGAGGACGGAGGGACGTGACACAATGCCGGCACACGGCTATCACAGGCGCAGTGGGGCTTATCTTAGTTATCCCACCACTGGCACCGTGTGACCAAAAATTATCCAGCAAGCTAATCTCGCTCTACAATTTGCCGCAGGGGGGTTATTTTGGGTGCCCCACCGCTCCTATCAATCTTCCAAGTACTGTGAGGATTTATGTATATCCCACTTTCTCAGATCCACTTTGGAACTCGCAGCTCTCCGGCGCCCCCCTTACCCTCAGGTCAGTCAGGGAACTGCACCTAGGATAATTAGTTGCCGGACGGGCTGCCTGTTGTGAACCGGCAATTAGGCTTCTGCAGTAAGGGAATTATCAATGCTGTGGCCGCAGCCCCTCATTCAGCATGCAAGACCCGTCTGTACTGCCAGCTAGCCTCGCCAGTCACACACACCACGCTGCCACCAGCCACGCTTTACTTAATCAAAGAGTTAATTAAGAGGGTCCGTGACAAACCCCAAATTAGTAGCGATTATCTAAAAAAGGCACATAGCTCTGTCTCCATCCTCTAAGAAACGAACTAATAGATTTTATCATTTATTCCCAAAAGAATGCGGGCAGTGATTACATAGATAAAAGTTGCTATAAAGTTGAGACATTACATATGTACAAATACAAATATAAAACAAAGTGGATGAAAGAGCAGAAAGTTACACTCACATGTGCGTAGTTGGTATTAGGCAGACCATGTGGCTGGGGGAGGGGCGCTTAACCAAATTTCCCCACTCATCGGCACGTCTCTCTGGCAGGAGGACTCCACCTGAACTGACTGGAATTTGGTAGGGAATACCTATAGCCTCACGATATGGGCGGTCTGGAGAGGTCCAACCTCCCTCTCTCCAAGTTATGATTTGGCTACAAATCTTAGAATAACTATATCTAAACGAGAAAAGCCCGTACCAACACACATAGGGCATCATTGTTTGTGATTTACCGAATAGAATCCGAAAACACCAAGCATGCCATAATTAAGACCCTCCATTTGGGAGCAATCCATATCTCAGTTTCTGGAGAGATTAGGATTTTGCAAAAGCCACTGTAGGGAAGCCGGGTCCACGCAGATCACAGAAATGTTCGTTTCGTTTTTCTGTCGCGATCGGAGCCCATGCTAGCCTATTTTAATATCTCTCACAGTTTTATTTCAGACACATGTCCCAGAGGACAAAGGACTTCCTTTAGCTGTGCAGGGAGGGGGGAGGAGAAGAATTCTACACTGAGGCTTCAGGCTTCACAGAGCTGCATGCAGGAAGACGCTGGTGTGTGTGTTGTGGGGGGGTTGCAGCTACATGACAGAGGGATTTTCTACAATGTTACAGAAACATATCTACAGTACATTACACCTCTCCCCTTTAGAGGGTGCTACGGAGGCATTATCTGTCGGTAATCGGCCATGCGCACCTCAGCGGGTTCGCCCCCGCCGGGACAACCCATCAGCATTTTCATGTTCACTGCCCTTTTTGTGTTGTACAGTAAAGTCGTACTGTTGAAGGGCAAGGCTCCAGCGGAGCAACCTTCCATTGGTTCCGGACACTGTGTGCAACCAGCTCAGAGGGTTGTGGTCAGTTACCACCAAGAAACCGCGCCCGTACAGGTAGGGCTGCAAACGTTGCAGTGCCCACACCATGGCCAGACACTCCTTCTCGATGGTCGAGTATGCCACTTCCCTCGGCAAAAGTTTCCGGCTCAGGTACAACACGGGGTGCTCCTGGTTCCCCGAGTTGACCTGAGCACAGCACCGAGGCCAAACTCGCTGACTTCGGTCTGTACCAGAAACGGGCGACTGCTGTCGTCTGCTCTCAACACTGGAGAGTTGCACAGGGCTGCTTTCAAAGCTTGGAAGGCCGCCTCACTGTCATCTGTCCAGTTGACTGTTTGTGGTAGCTTCTGCTTGGTGAGGTCAGTCAAGGGTTTTGCAAGGGCACTATAGTCTTGAACAAACCGCCTATAGTACCCTGCAGTGCCCAAGAAGGACTTCACCTGTTTCTTGGTCCTGGGGGTGGGCCAGGACACGATTGCGTCCACCTTTTTTGGCTCCGGACTCATGGAACCCCGCCTATCCGGTGCCCCAGGTAGTGGACCTTGCTCATGCCCATCTGGCACTTTCCCGGCTTGATAGTCAGGCCTGCCTGGTGAAAACGCTTGAGCACCTCCTGGAGATCCTGAAGGTGTTCCTCCCAGGTGGAACTGAAGATGGAGATGTCGTCCAAGTACGCCACCGCGTACTCCTCCAGTCCCGGAACAGGTGGTTGTCCATCCGTTGGAAAGTGTCAGGGGCATTTTTCATGCCGAAGGGCATGACTGTGGACTCGTACAGTCCAAAGGGGGTGATAAAGGCGGATTTCTCCTGCGCCTCAGGGCTCAGGGGAATCTGCCAGTATCCCCGACTCAAATCCATGATGGATATGTAGTTGGCGTTTGCCAACCGCTCGAGCAGATCCTCGATGCGCGGCATCGGGTGAGCATCAGAGGTTGTGATGGCGTTGAGCCCCCTGTAGTCCATGCAGAACCGGGTGGTCCGATCCTTTTTAGGCACGAGGACTACAGGTGAAGCCCATGCGCTTTTTGACCGTCGAATCACCCCCAGCCTTAACATCTCATCGATCTCTTGGCGCATGACTTGTTGCACCGTTTCAGAGATCTGATAAGGTGTTCGCCGTAATGGGGCGTGATTCCCGGTGTCCACCTCATGAACCGCTAACTCCGTCCTCCCCGGTTGGTTGGTGAACACGGCCCGGAAGGGTTCCAGGGTGGCCATCAACTGCAACCGCTGGGATACGGTTATAAACCACTTATCTCCATGTCCTCAATGGACCCATCAGCCTTGGCTTGGGCCAGCATGTCCAGGAGGGGATCTTCCTCCACATCCTCGGGCAGGTTGCAGACCGGTAGGACGCAAGCTTCATGTTCGTGGTGCGCCTTCAGCATATTGACGTGAAAGGCCTTGCGCCTACCCCGAGCATGGTCAAGCGTGACCACGTAGGTGACCGGGTTGAGCTGTTGGTGGACGACGTACGGGCCTTCCCAGGCTGCCTGAAGCTTATCCGTTGGCACGGGGACCAGCACCCACACCTTTTGACCCACCTGGTAGGTCCGCTCCCGGGTGTTCTGGTCGTACCAGTGCTTCTGGTCAGCCTGAGCCTGCGTCATGTTGTCATGCACCAACTGCGTCAAGGTCTGCATCCTGTCAGGGAAGCGCATGACATAATCCACGATGGACACTTCTGTGGGGTTTGGTTCATCTTCCCAGGATTCTCTTATCAACCCAAGGGGTCCCCGGACTCACCTGCCGTACAGGAGCTCGAAGGGGGAGAACCCGGTCGAGGCCTGTGGAACTTCTCTGTAACCAAACAACAGGTGTGGGAGGTACCGCTCCCAGTCGCGCCCGTGGGTCTCAACCAGCATGCTGAGCATCTGTTTGAGGGTACTGTTGAAGCGTTCACACAAACCATTAGTCTGTAGATGATACGGACTCGATACCAGGTGCGTCACCTGCATTTTCTCACAGAGAGCCTCCATTAGGCGAGACATGAATTGGGGCCCTTGATCGGTAAGCATCTCCCTGGGAAATCCTACTCTTGAAAAGATGGTCACCAGTGCGTCAGCCACCTTATCTTCCCTGGTTGAAGACAGAGCTACTGCCTCGGGGTACCGGGTAGCGTAGACTACCACAGTGAGAATGTATCACTTTCCGGAGCTGCTGGGGACGGACAGCGGTCCTACGATGTCCACCGCGATTCTCTGGAAAGGCTCCTCTATCACCAGCAAAGGAATAAAGGGAGCCTTAAGAGCAGGCCCCGCCTTACCCACTTTTTGACAGGTGGCACAGGAGCGGCAGTAGTGTGTTACATCTGTCCCCATCTTGGGCCAATAGAAGTGTTGAGACAGCCGTGCCTTTGTTTTGCTGATCCCCAAGTGTCCAGCGAGTGGAATCTCATGGTCAATCCGCAACAACTCAGTTCTGAACTGATAGCGGACGACCAGCTGTCTTTCCCTCAACCACTCCTTTTGAGGATTTCTGGGTACTGTCTCCCGGTACAACCTTCCTCGTTCCCAGAACACCTTCTCCTTATCAGACTCGGAGGTGGGCGTCTTGGCGAGACCTCTCAATTTCTCCAGGCTGGCATCTGAGTGCAGAGCAGCCTGGAACTCCATGCTGGAGCCTGCCAGAAGTGACGTCAGGGTCCCCTCTTTACTGGGACCCTCTGGAACCGGCTCTGGGTTCACCTCTGGCTCAGTCTCTCTTGTAGCAGCAGAGGGTCCAGAAGACAGTGCGTTACCTGCGATCTGGGCACTTTGACTGCGTGTGACAGCTGCTATGTATGCTGCCTCCCTGGGGATTTCTACAGACCCACCAACCGGTGCTGCCCTGGGCTCTACCTCCCCATCCACCCCCAACACTTCAGGAGCAGTGCTACTTATGGGCCAGTTACCTTCCTCGGTGGAACTGGTCAGTTGCATGGCATTACCTTCCTCATGGTCCCCATGCACCTCCCCATTTCCTTGAGCACCGTTGCTTCCTCCTGCCAGGGGTTCCTCAGCCATCTCACTCCGCAGAGTGATGGGGCTGAGCACTTCGGTACCTGTGGACACATCTACCGTTTCAAAGAAAGGGTTAACGGGTTCAATCGGCACAGATACATCAACATCATCATTCCTAGGAAAAGAATGGTTATCAGATTGCTTTGGTACATTCACATCAGCATCAGCATCATACCTGGGGAAAGAATGGTTGTTAGTTGCATCGTTACTCATCAAGGCATTAGCAGGTAACACATTCAGTTTCCCATCATCATCATCAACATCAGGGTTAACGTTACCCTTATTATCAGTTTGGGGAAGGGTGTCAGGGACGTAGTATGCAACCATCCGCCCCAAGTCAGTCCCCAATAAAACATCAGTGGGCAAATTTTCAGACACTCCCACCTCCCTCAACCCGCTCCCAGCACCCCAATCAAGATAAACCCGGGCCACTGGCAAGGGACAACGGGTGCCTCCAATCCCAGTGACAGTCAGGGTTTTCCCCTCAACAAACTCTTCAGGGGCCGCCAGTCCAGGACGGATGAGTGTTCGTTCAGCCCCGGTGTCCTTGAGGCCTGTAGCAAGACGGGCCCCCACCTGAACAGGTTGAACGTTGTCGTCAGCCCTCCCAACCACACCTCCCACCAAAAGAACAGAGGCGTTGGGCCCGGGGGCCTTGGCTGGGGGACTCTTCGGCTTTTCCGGATAGGTGTACGAGAAGTGACCAGGCCGCTGGCAGTGGTGACACAGGCGCCTGTTAGTAGCCGGCCTGCTGTTGGCAACAGGGACTGGGCCTCCGGAGGGACGGCTAGCTGGGGCACTGGGGTTGGTTGCAGGCTTACCCCCTTTCCAGCTGGTGGCGACTGGCCTCCGCGTCTCGGGCTTCCGGTTGGCCTCGTAGTTGTCGGCGAACTGCGCCACTTTGTCCGCGTTCGTTGGTTCGCGGTCCAGGATGAACTGTCGGACCTCAGCTGGGCAGAGATGCAGGAACTGGTCTTTGATCATCAGGTCCAGTAGCTGCTGAAAGGATTCAACGGACAGTCCATGGATCCACTGGTCAAAGTGGGTCCTGAGTCCTTGCACCACATTACTGTAGCTATCATGTGGGCCACGTTGGAGGTGTCGGAACTTCTTTCGGTATACCTCAGGTGTCAGCCGATATTTGGCGATCAGCGCCTCCTTTATGGCGCGATAGTCATCATCATGCACTTGCAGAAGAGAAGCAAACTCCTCCAGAGCTTTGCCTCTTAGCCCTGGGGTCAAGTACCTGGCCCATTGATCTTCGGGCAGTCGGTACTGTCTGCAGGCTTTCTCAAAGGCTCGCAGAAACGTGTCCAAGTCCCCGTCCTTTTCCATCACGGGAAAATGCTCTGGCCGGGGTTTAGGAGTCTGGACGCTGCTGGACTCACCGCTTCGAGCTGTGGGGGCATGCCCCCCTTGTCGGAGCATCTCCAGCTCATGGGCTCTCTGAGCTTCTGCTTGGCACTCTGCTCTCTCAGCCTCCTGCTCGGCTCGCTGCTCTGCTCTCTCGAGCTTGCTGGATCAGCTGCAGACGTCCGTCACGGTCTTCGGCAGGGAGTGCGTCCAAGGCCGCTTGCAGGTAGGGGTCCAGCGTGCTCTGATTGAATGTGGGGCCAGCGCTCAGGAGTGGAGCCTCTGCTGCAGCCCCATTGCCACTTGGGCCAACGTCTGCGCCCGCTGGATTCTGGTCGTTGTCCAGTTGCACTAGAGCCGCGATCAGTTGGTCTTTGGTTTTGTTTGTGGCGTCAAAGCCTCGGTACGTGCATATCCCAGCAAGAGTTTACTTTTTCTGCTGCTGATACCACTCCGCTCTCCTCGCCGCCATGGTTGCCAAATAAAAGATAGAAAAGAAAAAAAGAAAAACGGGAGGGAATATTTGAAAGTACACACTAATGTCTCAGGACTAATAACCACTGAGTCTGTTCTCCAAAACCTATGATGCAGGATTCCCGCAGGAACCGTGCAGGTTTTTAGTGAGAGGAATGATTGCTCAAACCAAATCACTAATGCTCTAGGATTATCCCACCGCTGCCACCAATATGTGACGAACAGCCCACCGCCGTTCGTCCAAATACGGGCGACTGGGGTCCCGCTGCCACCAAAACGCGACGGACAGCGGACCCTGTGTCACCACTATGTCACAATCCCACCACTGACACCGGTGTATCAGAGGACGGAGGGACGTGACACAATGCCGGCACACGGCTATCACAGGCGCAGTGGGGCTTATCTTAGTTATCCCACCACTGGCACCGTGTGACCAAAAATTATCCAGCAAGCTAATCTCGCTCTACAATTTGCCGCAGGGGGGGTTATTTTGGGTGCCCCACCGCTCCTATCAATCTTCCAAGTACTGTGGGGATTTATGTATATCCCACTTTCTCAGTTCCACTTTGGAACTCGCAGCTCTCCGGCGCCCCTCTTACCCTCAGGTCAGTCAGGTTACTGCACCTAGGATAATTAGTTGCCGGATGGGCTGCCTATTGTGAACCGGCAATTAGGCTTCTGCAGTAAGGGAATTATCAATGCTGTGGCCGCAGCCCCTCATTCAGCAATATAAGACCCTTCTGTACTGCCAGCAAGCCGCAATCACCGTACACAATGCGCTGCCACCAGCTCCTGGTTTCTCCGCTTAAGTTATAGACTCAAGGGAGGGGTTTGAAGCCAACCCGACAGATTAGAAGCGATTATCTAACAAAGGCATATAGTTCGATTCTTAGAGCATGGAGACAGGCTAAATAATAAATAATTTATTTTCCGAAAGAGGACAGTGATTACAGATGAAAGTTGCTATAAAATTGAGACATAAAATATGTTCAGTACAAACATAAAATAAAGGGATTAAAAACAGAGGTACACTCACGGTTGATCATGACTCTTTAGGCAAACCAATGCGGCTGAGGGGGGTGGAGCCACACATCTCCACTCATCTGGAGTTCTTGTCAGCACGAGGATTGGAGCTCTTCTCCTGGTTTTGCCAAGGGAATGCCTTATAGACTCTGCGATGTGACATCACGGAGAGGTACATTCTGGGTTAATCCCACCTCTCTCATCCAAGTTAAAATTTGGCTACAAAACTTAGATTAGCTATAACTTTATGGGGGAAGCTGGTATGGACTCATCAGTGGTATCATGTTTCCCAGCGTAACGAGCCCATCAAGAAAACATCAAACATCTATGCGATATGACCGTCCATTTGGGAGCAAACCATATCTCAGGTTCTGGACATGTTAGGACTTCGGAAGTGACACTGTAGCGGAGCTGGGACCGCTCGGATCACAGAGATATGGTTATTATATCTCTATGTTATAGGGTTTTCACAGGGCAGGCTAACCTTGATTTCAGACAAAGACCCTTTTTTCCCCGCACTTTTTTTCCTTTCAGTTGAGGCTGAGAGAAGCCAAATGGTGTAAGAGGAAGTGTCCTGGTTTATAACACTTGGGGGGAAGGGAAACTACTACAGTGTACCATGTAACTCAGAAGGGGAAGAGAGGGGGCTGCAGCCCCACTGCCAGGCTGGCAGTTTACAATGTCATAGAATGCCGGATTTTTTCTAGAACGTTCTAACCGAAAACATGATATCTTGTAGACATTGTACATCACAGAGCTGTATACACAGTACAGGAATAGTAGATAGGGGACAGGATGGAGGTGTAGTGTAGAGCTGTGTGTACAGTACAGGAATAGTAGATACAGGACAGGATGGAGGTGTAGTGTAGAGCTGTGTACAGTACAGGAATAGTAGATAGAGGACAGGATGGAGGTGTAGTGTAGAGCTGTGTACAAAACAGGAATAGTAGATACAGGACAGGATGGAGGTGTAGTGTAGAGCTGTGTGTACAGTACAGGAAGAGTAGATACGGGACAGGATGAAGGTGTAGTGTAGAGCTGTGTGTACAGTACAGGAAAAGTAGATACAGGACAGGATGGAGAGGTAGTGTAGAGCTGTGTGTACAGTACAGGAATAGTAGATACGGGACAGGATGAAGGTGTAGTGTAGAGCTGTGTGTACAGTACAGGAATAGTAGATACAGGACAGGATGGAGGTGTAGTGTAGAGCTGTGTGTACAGTACAGGAATAGTAGATACGGGACAGGATGGAGGTGTAGTGTAGAGCTGTGTGTACAGTACAGGAATAGTAGATACAGGACAGGATGGAGGTGTAGTGTAGAGCTGTGTACAGTACAGGAATAGTAGATAGAGGACAGGATGGAGGTGTAGTGTAGAGCTGTGTACAAAACAGGAATAGTAGATACAGGACAGGATGGAGGTGTAGTGTAGAGCTGTGTGTACAGTACAGGAAGAGTAGATACGGGACAGGATGAAGGTGTAGTGTAGAGCTGTGTGTACAGTACAGGAATAGTAGATACAGGACAGGATGGAGAGGTAGTGTAGAGCTGTGTGTACAGTACAGGAATAGTAGATACGGGACAGGATGAAGGTGTAGTGTAGAGCTGTGTGTACAGTACAGGAATAGTAGATACAGGACAGGATGGAGGTGTAGTGTAGAGCTGTGTGTACAGTACAGGAATAGTAGATACAGGACAGGATGAAGGTGTAGTGTAGAGCTGTGTGTACAGTACAGGAATAGTAGATACAGGACAGGATGGAGGTGTAGTGTAGAGCTGTGTGTACAGTACAGGAATAGTAGATACGGGACAGGATGGAGGTGTAGTGTAGAGCTGTGTGTACAGTACAGGAATAGTAGATACGGGACAGGATGGAGGTGAAGTGTAGAGCTGTGTGTACAGTACAGGAATAGTAGATACGGGACAGGATGAAGGTGTAGTGTAGAGCTGTGTGTACAGTACAGGAATAGTAGATACAGGACAGGATGGAGGTGTAGTGTAGAGCTGTGTGTACAGTACAGGAATAGTAGATACAGGACAGGATGGAGGTGTAGTGTAGAGCTGTGTGTACAGTACAGGAATAGTAGATACAGGAAAGGATGGAGGTGTAGAGTAGAGCTGTGTGTACAGTACAGGAATAGTAGATACAGGACAGGATGGAGGTGTAGTGTAGAGCTGTGTGTACAGTACAGGAATAGTAGATACAGGACAGAATGGAGGTGTAGTGTAGAGCTGTGTGTACAGTACAGGAATAGTAGATACAGGACAGGATGGAGGTGTAGTGTAGAGCTGTGTACTGTACAGGAATAGTAGATACAGGACAGGATGGAGGTGTAGTGTAGAGCTGTGTACAGTACAGGAATAGTAGATACAGGACAGGATGGAGGTGTAGTGTAGAGCTGTGTGTACAGTACAGGAATAGTAGATACAGGACAGGATGGAGGTGTAGTGTAGAGCTGTGTACAGTACAGGAATAGTAGATACAGGACAGGATGGAGGTGTAGTGTAGAGCAGTGTGTTCCGTTGCAGGAATAGTAGATACAGGACAGGATGGAGGTGTAGTGTAGAGCTGTGTACAGTACAGGAATAGTAGATACAGGACAGGATGGAGGTGTAGTGTAGAGCAGTGTGTTCCGTTGCAGGAATAGTAGATACAGGACAGGATGGAGGTGTAGTGTAGAGCTGTGTACTGTACAGGAATAGTAGATACAGGACAGGATGGAGGTGTAGTGTAGAGCTGTGTGTACAGTACAGGAATAGTAGATACAGGACAGGATGGAGGTGTAGTGTAGAGCAGTGTGTTCCGTTGCAGGAATAGTAGATACAGGACAGGATGGAGGTGTAGTGTAGAGCTGTGTGTACAGTACAGGAATAGTAGATACAGGACAGGATGGAGGTGTAGTGTAGCGCTGTGTGTACAGTACAGGAATAGTAGATACAGGATAGAGTGTGTATTGACCGGACTGTCCTTGTTTTGCAATCTTACCAGGGTCTTTGTCCAGCGATCTCCGTTGATTCCCACACAGACGGACCTTGGAAACAAGAAATAGCAGCTGCTTCTGGCACAATGACTTGGTTCCCGGTGGACAGACTTTTCTTTGAGGAGGTGCAGGGCGGGTTCCACCAGAGTCTTTAATTTCTCGCTTTTGACGGATCAGAGAACTGGCGAGAGCGGCCATCTCCCCCCTCCAGCGTGAAACCCCATGAGCAGAAGTCCACTTAGTGTTATCGGATGTCTCCCAGCAGCGATCTTAATTGTCCCACGATCTCAACGACATCTGCCTGCTGGCGCCTTGCCCGTGCATCATTTCTTCAACACAAGGTCCGAATACATCATTGTCTAACGCGATCACCGTCTCCTCCTATATATCCCCTCCCTTCTCTCTACAGCCCTGTCTGCTACAAGCTCTGATGAAGGAACCAGAAACTAACTCTAAAACTTACACTGACTGGACACTGCTCATCCTGGTGCCGACTCTACAGTCTGTCCTGTATCTACTATTCCTGTACTGTACACAGCTCTACACTACACCTCCATCCTGTCCTGTATCTACTATTCCTGTACTGTACACACAGCTCTACACTACAACTCCATCCTGTCCTGTATCTACTATTCCTGTACTGTACACACAGCTCTACACTACACCTCCATCCTGTCCTGTATCTACTATTCCTGTACTGTACACACAGCTCTACACTACACCTCCATCCTGTCCCGTATCTACTATTCCTGTACTGTACACACAGCTCTACACTACACCTCCATCCTGTCCTGTATCTACTATTCCTGTACTGTACACACAGCTCTACACTACACCTCCATCCTGTCCCGTATCTACTATTCCTGTACTGTACACACAGCTCTACACTACACCTCCATCCTGTCCTGTATCTACTATTCCTGTACTGTACACACAGCTCTACACTGCACCTCCATCCTGTCCTGTATCTACTATTCCTGTACTGTACACAGCTCTACACTACACCTCCATCCTGTCCTGTATCTACTATTCCTGTACTGTACACACAGCTCTACACTACACCTCCATCCTGTCCTGTATCTACTATTCCTGTACTGTACACACAGCTCTACACTACACCTCCATCCTGTCCTGTATCTACTATTCCTGTACTGTACACACAGCTCTACACTACACCTCCATCCTGTCCTGTATCTACTATTCCTGTACTGTACACACAGCTCTACACTACACCTCCATCCTGTCCCGTATCTACTATTCCTGTACTGTACACACAGCTCTACACTACACCTCCATCCTGTCCTGTATCTACTATTCCTGTACTGTACACACAGCTCTACACTACACCTCCATCCTGTCCTGTATCTACTATTCCTGTACTGTACACACAGCTCTACACTACACCTCCATCCTGTCCCGTATCTACTATTCCTGTACTGTACACACAGCTCTACACTACACCTCCATCCTGTCCTGTATCTACTATTCCTGTACTGTACACACAGCTCTACACTACACCTCCATCCTGTCCTGTATCTACTATTCCTGTACTGTACACAGCTCTACACTACACCTCCATCCTGTCCTGTATCTACTATTCCTGTACTGTACACAGCTCTACACTACACCTCCATCCTGTCCTGTATCTACTATTCCTGTACTGTACACACAGCTCTACACTACACCTCCATCCTGTCCTGTATCTACTATTCCTGTACTGTACACACAGCTCTACACTACACCTCCATCCTGTCCCGTATCTACTATTCCTGTACTGTACACACAGCTCTACACTACACCTCCATCCTGTCCTGTATCTACTATTCCTGTACTGTACACACAGCTCTACACTACACCTCCATCCTGTCCCGTATCTACTATTCCTGTACTGTACACACAGCTCCACACTACACCTCCATCCTGTCCCGTATCTACTATTCCTGCACTGTACACACAGCTCTACACTACACATCCATCCTGTCCCGTATCTACTATTCCTGTACTGTACACAGCTCTACACTACACCTCCATCCTGTCCCGTATCTACTATTCCTGTACTGTACACGCAGCTCCACACTACACCTCCATCCTTTCCCGTATCTACTATTCCAGTACTGTACACACAGCTCTACACTACACCTCCATCCTGTCCCGTATCTACTATTCCTGTACTGTACACACAGCTCTACACTACACCTCCATCCTGTCCTGTATCTACTATTCCTGTACTGTACACACAGCTCTACACTACACCTCCATCCTGTCCCGTATCTACTATTCCTGTACTGTATACACAGCTCTACACTACACCTCCATCCTGTCTCGTATCTACTATTCCTGTACTGTATACACAGCTCTACGCTACACCTTCATCCTGTCCTGTATCTACTATTCCTGTACTGTACACACAGCTCTACACTACACCTCACCTCCATTCTGTCCCGTATCTACTATTCCTGTACTGTACACACAGCTCTACACTACACCTCCATCCTGTCCCGTATCCACTATTCCTGTACTGTACACACAGCTCTACACTACACCTCCATCCTGTCCCATATCTACTATTCCTGTACTGTACACACAGCTCTACACTACACCTCCATCCTATCCCGTATCTACTATTCCTGTAGTGTACACACAGCTCTACACCACACCTCCATCCTGTCCCGTATCTACTATTCCTGTACTGTTCACACAGCTCTACACTACACCTCCATCCTGTCCTGTATCTACTATTCCTGTACTGTACACACAGCTCTACACTACACCTCCATCCTGTCCCGTATCTACTATTCCTGTACTGTACACACAGCTCTACACTACACCTCCATCCTGTCCCGTATCTACTATTCCTGTACTGTACACACAGCTCTACACTACACCTCCTTCCTGTCCCGTATCTACTATTCCTGTACTGTACACACAGCTCTACATTACACCTCCATCCTGTCCCGTATCTACTATTCCTGTACTGTACACAGCTCTACACTACACCTCCATCCTGTCCCGTATCCACTATTCCTGTACTGTACACACAGCTCTAAACTACAACTCCATCCTGTCCTGTATCTACTATTCATGTACTGTACACACAGCTCTACACTACGCCTCCATCCTGTCCCGTATCCACTATTCCTGTACTGTACACACAGCTCTACACTACACCTCCATCCTGTCCCGTATCTACTATTCCTGCACTGTACACACAGCTCTACACTACACCTCCATCCTGTCCGGTATCTACTATTCCTGTACTGTACACACAGCTCTAGACTACACCTCCATCCTGTCCTGTATCTATTCCTGTAAACAGCTCTACATTACACCTCCATCCTGTCCCGTATCTACTATTCCTGTACTGTACACAGCTCTACACTACACCTCCATCCTGTCCCGTGTCTACTATTCCTGCACTGTACACACAGCTCTACACTACACCTCCATCCTGTCCTGTATCTATTCCTGTAAACAGCTCTACACTACACCTCCATCCTGTCCCGTATCCACTATTCCTGTACTGTACACACAGCTCTACACTACACCTCCATCCTGTCCTGTATCTAGTATTCCTGTACTGTACACACAGCTCTACACTACACCTCCATCCTGTCCCGTATCTACTATTCCTGTACTGTACACACAGCTCTACACTACACCTCCATCCTGTCCCGTATCTACTATTCCTGTACTGTACACAGCTCTACACTACACCTCCATCCTGTCCCGTATCTACTATTCCTGTACTGTACACACAGCTCTACACTACACCTCTATCCTGTCCCGTATCTACTATTCCTGTACTGTACACACAGCTCTAAACTACACCTCCATCCTGTCCCGTATCTACTATTCCTGTACTGTACACACAGCGCTACACTACACCTCCATCCTGTCCTGTATCTAGTATTCCTGTACTGTACACACAGCTCTAAACTACACCTCCATCCTGTCCCGTATCCACTATTCCTGTACTGTACACACAGCTCTACACTACACCTCCATCCTGTCCTGTATCTACTATTCCTGTACTGTACACAGCTCTACACTACACCTCCATCCTGTCCTGAATCTACTATTCCTGTACTGTACACACAGCTCTACACTACACCTCCATCCTGTCTCGTATCTACTTTTCCTGTACTGTACACACAGCTCTACACTACACCTCCATCCTGTCCCGTATCTACTATTCCTGTACTGTATACACAGCTCTACGCTACACCTTCATCCTGTCCTGTATCTACTATTCCTGTACTGTACACACAGCTCTACACTACACTACACTACACCTCCATCCTGTCCCGTATCTAGTATTCCTGTACAGTACACACAGCTCTACGCTACACCTCCATCCTGTCGCGTATCTACTATTCCTGTACTGTACACACAGCTCTACGCTACACCTCCATCCTGTCCCGTATCTACTATTCCTGTACTGTACACACAGCTCTACGCTACACCTCCATCCTGTCCCGTATCAACTATTCCTGTACTGTACACACAGCTCTACACTACACCTCCATCCTGTCCCGTATCTACTATTCCTGCACTGTACACACAGCTCTACACTACACCTCCATCCTGTCCTGTATCTACTATTCCTGGAAACAGCTCTACACTACACCTCCATCCTGTCCCGTATCCACTATTCCTGTACTGTACACACAGCTCTACACTACACCTCCATCCTGTCCTGTATCTAGTATTCCCTTACTGTACACACAGCTCTACACTACACCTCCATCCTGTCCTGTATCTACTATTCCTGTACTGTACACACAGCTCTACACTACACCTCCATCCTGTCCTGTATCTACTATTCCTGTACTGTACACACAGCTCTACACTACACCTCCATCCTGTCCCGTATCTACTATTCCTGTACTGTACACACAGCTCTACGCTACACCTCCATCCTGTCCTCTATCTACTATTCCTGTACTGTACACACAGCTCTACACTACACCTCCATCCTGTCCCGTATCTACTATTCCTGTACTGTACACCCAGCTCTACACTACACCTCCATCCTGTCCCGTATCTACTATTCCTGTACTGTACACACAGCTCTACGCTACACCTCCATCCTGTCCTCTATCTACTATTCCTGTACTGTACCCACAGCTCTACACTACACCTCCATCCTGTCCTGTATCTACTATTCCTGTACTGTACACACAGCTCTACACTACACCTCCATCCTGTCCCGTATCTACTATTCCTGTACTGTACACACAGCTCTACGCCACACCTCCATCCTGTCCTCTATCTACTATTCCTGTACTGTACACACAGCTCTACACTACACCTCCATCCTGTCCCGTATCTACTATTCCTGTACTGTACACACAGCTCTACGCTACACCTCCATCCTGTCCTCTATCTACTATTCCTGTACTGTACACACAGCTCTACACTACACCTCCATCCTGTCCCGTATCTACTATTCCTGTACTGTACACACAGCTCTACACTACACCTCCATCCTGTCCCGTATCTACTATTCCTGTACTGTACACACAGCTCTACGCTACACCTCCATCCTGTCCTCTATCTACTATTCCTGTACTGTACACACAGCTCTACACTACACCTACATCCTGTCCTGTATCTACTATTCCTGTACTGTACACACAGCTCTACACTACACCTCCATCCTGTCCCGTATCTACTATTCCTGTACTGTACACACAGCTCTACGCCACACCTCCATCCTGTCCTCTATCTACTATTCCTGTACTTTACACACAGCTCTACACTACACCTCCATCCTGTACCGTATCTACTATTCCTGTACTGTACACACAGCTCTACGCTACACCTCCATCCTGTCCCGTATCTACTATTCCTGTACTGTACACACAGCTCTACGCCACACCTCCATCCTGTCCCGTATCTACTATTCCTGTACTGTACACACAGCTCTACACTACACCTCCATCCTGTCCCGTATCTACTATTCCTGCACTGTACACACAGCTCTACACTACACCTCCATCCTGTCCTGTATCTACTATTCCTGTACTTTACACACAGCTCTACACTACACCTCCATCCTGTCCTGTATCTACTATTCCTGTACTGTACACAGCTTTACACTACACCTCCATCCTGTCCTGTATCTACTATTCCTGCACTGTACACAGCTCTACATTACACCTCCATCCTGTCCCGTATCTACTATTCCTGCACTGCACACACAGCTCTACACTACACATCCATCCTGTCCCGTATCTACTATTCCTGTACTGTACACAGCTCCACACTACACCTCCATCCTGTCCCGTATCTACTATTCCTGCACTGTGCACACAGCTCTACACTACACCTCCATCCTGTCCCGTATCTACTATTCCTGTACTGTACACAGCTCTACACTACACCTCCATCCTGTCCCGTATCTACTATTCCTATACTGTACACGCAGCTCCACACTACACCTCCATCCTGTCCCGTATCTACTATTCTTGTACTGTACACACAGCTCTACACTACACCTCCATCCTGTCCCGTATCTACTATTCCTGTACTGTACACACAGCTCTACACTACACCTCCATCCTGTCCTGTATCTACTATTCCTGTACTATACACACAGCTCTACACTACACCTCCATCCTGTCCCGTATCTACTATTCCTGTACTGTATACACAGCTCTACACTACACCTCCATCCTGTCCCGTATCTACTATTCCTGTACTGTATACACAGCTCTACGCTACACCTTCATCCTGTCCTGTATCTACTATTCCGGTACTGTACACACAGCTCTACACTACACCTCCATTCTGTCCCGTATCTACTATTCCTGTACTGTACACACAGCTCTACACTACACCTCCATCCTGTCCCGTATCCACTATTCCTGTACTGTACACACAGCTCTACACTACACCTCCATCCTGTCCCGTATCTACTATTTCTGTACTGTACACACAGCTCTACACTACACCTCCATCCTGTCCCGTATCTACTATTCCTGTACTGTACACACAGCTCTACACCACACCTCCATCCTGTCCCGTATCTACTATTCATGTACTGTACACACAGCTCTACACTACACCTCCATCCTGTCCCGTATCTACTATTCCTGTACTGTACACACAGCTCTACACTACACCTCCATCCTGTCCCGTATCTACTATTCCTGTACTGTACACACAGCTCTACACTACACCTCCATCCTGTCCCGTATCTACTATTCCTGTACTGTACACACAGCTCTACACTACACCTCCATCCTGTCCCGTATCTACTATTCCTGTACTGTACACACAGCTCTACATTACACCTCCATCCTGTCCCGTATCTACTATTCCTGTACTGTACACAGCTCTACACTACACCTCCATCCTGTCCCGTATCTACTATTCCTGTACTGTACACAGCTCTACACTACACCTCCATCCTGTCCTGTATCTACTATTCCTGTACTGTACACAGCTCTACACTACACCTCCATCCTGTCCCGTATCTACTATTCCTGCACTGTACACAGCTCTACACTACACCTCCATCCTGTCCTGTATCTACTATTCCTGTACTGTACACACAGCTCTACACTACACCTCCATCCTGTCCCGTATCTACTATTCCTGTACTGTACACAGCTCTACACTACACCTCCATCCTGTCCTGTTTCTACTATTCCTGTACTGTACACAGCTCTACACTACACCTCCATCCTGTCCCGTATCTACTATTCCTGCACTGTACACAGCTCTACACTACACCTCCATCCTGTCCTGTATCTACTATTCCTGTACTGTGCATACAGCTCTACACTACACCTCCATCCTGTCCCGTATCTACTATTCCTGTACTGTACACACAGCTCTACACTACAACTCCATCCTGTCCTGTATCTACTATTCCTGTACTGTACACAGCTCTACACTACACCTCCATCCTGTCCTGTATCTACTATTCCTGTACTGTGCATACAGCTCTACACTACACCTCCATCCTGTCCCGTATCTACTATTCCTGTACTGTACACACAGCTCTACACTACACCTCCATCCTGTCCCGTATCTACTATTCCTGTACTGTACACAGCTCTACACTACACCTCCATCCTGTCCTGTATCTACTATTCCTGTACTGTACACAGCTCTACACTACACCTCCATCCTGTCCCGTATCTACTATTCCTGCACTGTACACAGCTCTACACTACACCTCCATCCTGTCCTGTATCTACTATTCCTGTACTGTGCATACAGCTCTACACTACACCTCCATCCTGTCCCGTATCTACTATTCCTGTGCTGTACACACAGCTCTACACTACAACTCCATCCTGTCCTGTATCTACTATTCCTGTACTGTACACAGCTCTACACTACACCTCCATCCTGTCCTGTATCTACTATTCCTGCACTGCACACACAGCTCTGTCCTGTATCTACTATTCCTGTACTGTACACAGCTCTACACTACACCTCCATCCTGTCCCATATCTACTATTCCTGTACTGTACACACAGCTCTACACTACACCTCCATCCTGTCCCGTATCTACTATTCCTGTACTGTACACACAGCTCTACCCTACACCTCCATCCTGTCCTCTATCTACTATTCCTGTACTGTACACACAGCTCTACACTACACCTACATCCTGTCCTCTATCTACTATTCCTGTACTGTACACACAGCTCTACACTACACCTACATCCTGTCCTGTATCTACTATTCCTGTACTGTACACACAGCTCTACACTACACCTCCATCCTGTCCCGTATCTACTATTCCTGTACTGTACACACAGCTCTACGCCACACCTCCATCCTGTCCTCTATCTACTATTCCTGTACTGTACACACAGCTCTACACTACACCTACATCCTGTCCTGTATCTACTATTCCTGTACTGTACACACAGCTCTACACTACACCTCCATCCTGTCCCGTATCTACTATTCCTGTACTGTACACACAGCTCTACGCTACACCTCCATCCTGTCCCGTATCTAATATTCCTGTACTGTACACACAGCTCTACGCTACACCTCCATCCTGTCCCGTATCTACTATTCCTGT
Organism: Dendrobates tinctorius; assembly: GCF_039654945.1. Taxonomy (NCBI): domain Eukaryota; kingdom Metazoa; phylum Chordata; class Amphibia; order Anura; family Dendrobatidae; genus Dendrobates; species Dendrobates tinctorius. The sequence continues at coordinate 126,317 of NW_027362155.1, read as the reverse complement.
ACTGTACACACAGCTCTACACTACACCTCCATCCTGTCCCGTATCTACTATTCCTGCACTCTACACACAGCTCTACACTACACCTCCATCCTGTCCTGTATCTACTATTCCTGTACTTTACACACAGCTCTACACTACACCTCCATCCTGTCCTGTATCTACTATTCCTGTACTGTACACAGCTTTACACTACACCTCCATCCTGTCCTGTATCTACTATTCCTGCACTGTACACAGCTCTACATTACACCTCCATCCTGTCCCGTATCTACTATTCCTGCACTGTACACACAGCTCTACACTACACCTCCATCCTGTCCCGTATCTACTATTCCTGTACTGTACACAGCTCTACACTACACCTCCATCCTGTCCCGTATCTACTATTCCTGTACTGTATACACAGCTCTACACTACACCTCCATCCTGTCCCGTATCTACTATTCCTGTACTGTACACAGCTCTACACTACACCTCCATCCTGTCCCGTATCTACTATTCCTGTACTGTACACACAGCTCTACACTACACCTCCATCCTGTCCTGTATCTACTATTCCTGTACTGTACACACAGCTCTACGCTACACCTCCATCCTGTCCTCTATCTACTATTCCTGTACTGTACACACAGCTCTACACTACACCTACATCCTGTCCTGTATCTACTATTCCTGTACTGTACACACAGCTCTACACTACACCTCCATCCTGTCCCGTATCTACTATTCCTGTACTGTACACACAGCTCTACGCCACACCTCCATCCTGTCCTCTATCTACTATTCCTGTACTGTACACACAGCTCTACGCTACACCTCCATCCTGTCCCGTTCTACTATTTCTGTACTGTACACACAGCTCTACGCTACACCTCCATCCTGTCCCGTATCTACTATTCCTGTACTGTACACACAGCTCTACGCTACACCTCCATCCTGTCCCATATCTACTATTCCTGTACTGTACACACAGGTCTACACTACACCTCCATCCTGTCCCGTATCTACTATTCCTGCACTGTACACACAGCTCTACACTACACCTCCATCCTGTCCTGTATCTACTATTCCTGTACTTTACACACAGCTCTACACTACACCTCCATCCTGTCCTATATCTACTATTCCTGTACTGTACACAGCTTTACACTACACCTCCATCCTGTCCTGTATCTACTATTCCTGCACTGTACACAGCTCTACATTACACCTCCATCCTGTCCCGTATCTACTATTCCTGCACTGTACACACAGCTCTACACTACACATCCATCCTGTCCCGTATCTACTATTCCTGTACTGTACACAGCTCTACACTACACCTCCATCCTGTCCTGTATCTACTATTCCTGCACTGTACACGCAGCTCCACACTACACCTCCATCCTATCCCGTATCTACTATTCCTGCACTGTACACACAGCTCTACACTACACATCCATCCTGTCCCGTATCTACTATTCCTGTACTGTACACAGCTCTACACTACACCTCCATCCTGTCCCGTATCTACTATTCCTGTACTGTACACGCAGCTCTACACTACACCTCCATCCTGTCCCGTATCTACTATTCCTGTACTGTACACACAGCTCTACACTACACCTCCATCCTGTCCTGTATCTACTATTCCTGTACTGTACACACAGCTCTACACTACACCTCCATCCTGTCCCGTATCTACTATTCCTGTACTGTATACACAGCTCTACACTACACCTCCATCCTGTCTCGTATCTACTATTCCTGTACTGTATACACAGCTCTACGCTACACCTTCATCCTGTCCTGTATCTACTATTCCTGTACTGTACACACAGCTCTACACTACACCTCACCTCCATTCTGTCCCGTATCTACTATTCCTGTACTGTACACACAGCTCTACACTACACCTCCATCCTGTCCCGTATCCACTATTCCTGTACTGTACACACAGCTCTACACTACACCTCCATCCTGTCCCATATCTACTATTCCTGTACTGTACACACAGCTCTACACTACACCTCCATCCTGTCCCGTATCTACTATTCCTGTAGTGTACACACAGCTCTACACCACACCTCCATCCTGTCCCATATCTACTATTCCTGTACTGTTCACACAGCTCTACACTACACCTCCATCCTGTCCTGTATCTACTATTCCTGTACTGTACACACAGCTCTACACTACACCTCCATCCTGTCCCGTATCTACTATTCCTGTACTGTACACACAGCTCTACACTACACCTCCATCCTGTCCCGTATCTACTATTCCTGTACTGTACACACAGCTCTACACTACACCTCCATCCTGTCCCGTATCTACTATTCCTGTACTGTACACACAGCTCTACATTACACCTCCATCCTGTCCCGTATCTACTATTCCTGTACTGTACACAGCTCTACACTACACCTCCATCCTGTCCCGTATCCACTATTCCTGTACTGTACACACAGCTCTAAACTACAACTCCATCCTGTCCTGTATCTACTATTCATGTACTGTACACACAGCTCTACACTACACCTCCATCCTGTCCCGTATCCACTATTCCTGGACTGTACACACAGCTCTACACTACACCTCCATCCTGTCCCGTATCTACTATTCCTGCACTGTACACACAGCTCTACACTACACCTCCATCCTGTCCGGTATCTACTATTCCTGTACTGTACACACAGCTCTACACTACACTACACTACACCTCCATCCTGTCCCGTATCTAGTATTCCTGTACAGTACACACAGCTCTACGCTACACCTCCATCCTGTCGCGTATCTACTATTCCTGTACTGTACACACAGCTCTACGCTACACCTCCATCCTGTCCCGTATCTACTATTCCTGTACTGTACACACAGCTCTACGCTACACCTCCATCCTGTCCCGTATCAACTATTCCTGTACTGTACACACAGCTCTACACTACACCTCCATCCTGTCCCGTATCTACTATTCCTGCACTGTACACACAGCTCTACACTACACCTCCATCCTGTCCTGTATCTACTATTCCTGGAAACAGCTCTACACTACACCTCCATCCTGTCCCGTATCCACTATTCCTGTACTGTACACACAGCTCTACACTACACCTCCATCCTGTCCTGTATCTAGTATTCCCTTACTGTACACACAGCTCTACACTACACCTCCATCCTGTCCTGTATCTACTATTCCTGTACTGTACACACAGCTCTACACTACACCTCCATCCTGTCCTGTATCTACTATTCCTGTACTGTACACACAGCTCTACACTACACCTCCATCCTGTCCCGTATCTACTATTCCTGTACTGTACACACAGCTCTACGCTACACCTCCATCCTGTCCTCTATCTACTATTCCTGTACTGTACACACAGCTCTACACTACACCTCCATCCTGTCCCGTATCTACTATTCCTGTACTGTACACCCAGCTCTACACTACACCTCCATCCTGTCCCGTATCTACTATTCCTGTACTGTACACACAGCTCTACGCTACACCTCCATCCTGTCCTCTATCTACTATTCCTGTACTGTACCCACAGCTCTACACTACACCTCCATCCTGTCCTGTATCTACTATTCCTGTACTGTACACACAGCTCTACACTACACCTCCATCCTGTCCCGTATCTACTATTCCTGTACTGTACACACAGCTCTACGCCACACCTCCATCCTGTCCTCTATCTACTATTCCTGTACTGTACACACAGCTCTACACTACACCTCCATCCTGTCCCGTATCTACTATTCCTGTACTGTACACACAGCTCTACGCTACACCTCCATCCTGTCCTCTATCTACTATTCCTGTACTGTACACACAGCTCTACACTACACCTCCATCCTGTCCCGTATCTACTATTCCTGTACTGTACACACAGCTCTACACTACACCTCCATCCTGTCCCGTATCTACTATTCCTGTACTGTACACACAGCTCTACGCTACACCTCCATCCTGTCCTCTATCTACTATTCCTGTACTGTACACACAGCTCTACACTACACCTACATCCTGTCCTGTATCTACTATTCCTGTACTGTACACACAGCTCTACACTACACCTCCATCCTGTCCCGTATCTACTATTCCTGTACTGTACACACAGCTCTACGCCACACCTCCATCCTGTCCTCTATCTACTATTCCTGTACTTTACACACAGCTCTACACTACACCTCCATCCTGTACCGTATCTACTATTCCTGTACTGTACACACAGCTCTACGCTACACCTCCATCCTGTCCCGTATCTACTATTCCTGTACTGTACACACAGCTCTACGCCACACCTCCATCCTGTCCCGTATCTACTATTCCTGTACTGTACACACAGCTCTACACTACACCTCCATCCTGTCCCGTATCTACTATTCCTGCACTGTACACACAGCTCTACACTACACCTCCATCCTGTCCTGTATCTACTATTCCTGTACTTTACACACAGCTCTACACTACACCTCCATCCTGTCCTGTATCTACTATTCCTGTACTGTACACAGCTTTACACTACACCTCCATCCTGTCCTGTATCTACTATTCCTGCACTGTACACAGCTCTACATTACACCTCCATCCTGTCCCGTATCTACTATTCCTGCACTGCACACAAAGCTCTACACTACACATCCATCCTGTCCCGTATCTACTATTCCTGTACTGTACACAGCTCCACACTACACCTCCATCCTGTCCCGTATCTACTATTCCTGCACTGTACACACAGCTCTACACTACACCTCCATCCTGTCCCGTATCTACTATTCCTGTACTGTACACAGCTCTACACTACACCTCCATCCTGTCCCGTATCTACTATTCCTATACTGTACACGCAGCTCCACACTACACCTCCATCCTGTCCCGTATCTACTATTCTTGTACTGTACACACAGCTCTACACTACACCTCCATCCTGTCCCGTATCTACTATTCCTGTACTGTACACACAGCTCTACACTACACCTCCATCCTGTCCTGTATCTACTATTCCTGTACTATACACACAGCTCTACACTACACCTCCATCCTGTCCCGTATCTACTATTCCTGTACTGTATACACAGCTCTACACTACACCTCCATCCTGTCCCGTATCTACTATTCCTGTACTGTATACACAGCTCTACGCTACACCTTCATCCTGTCCTGTATCTACTATTCCGGTACTGTACACACAGCTCTACACTACACCTCCATTCTGTCCCGTATCTACTATTCCTGTACTGTACACACAGCTCTACACTACACCTCCATCCTGTCCCGTATCCACTATTCCTGTACTGTACACACAGCTCTACACTACACCTCCATCCTGTCCCGTATCTACTATTTCTGTACTGTACACACAGCTCTACACTACACCTCCATCCTGTCCCGTATCTACTATTCCTGTACTGTACACACAGCTCTACACCACACCTCCATCCTGTCCCGTATCTACTATTCATGTACTGTACACACAGCTCTACACTACACCTCCATCCTGTCCCGTATCTACTATTCCTGTACTGTACACACAGCTCTACACTACACCTCCATCCTGTCCCGTATCTACTATTCCTGTACTGTACACACAGCTCTACACTACACCTCCATCCTGTCCCGTATCTACTATTCCTGTACTGTACACACAGCTCTACACTACACCTCCATCCTGTCCCGTATCTACTATTCCTGTACTGTACACACAGCTCTACATTACACCTCCATCCTGTCCCGTATCTACTATTCCTGTACTGTACACAGCTCTACACTACACCTCCATCCTGTCCCGTATCTACTATTCCTGTACTGTACACAGCTCTACACTACACCTCCATCCTGTCCTGTATCTACTATTCCTGTACTGTACACAGCTCTACACTACACCTCCATCCTGTCCCGTATCTACTATTCCTGCACTGTACACAGCTCTACACTACACCTCCATCCTGTCCTGTATCTACTATTCCTGTACTGTACACACAGCTCTACACTACACCTCCATCCTGTCCCGTATCTACTATTCCTGTACTGTACACAGCTCTACACTACACCTCCATCCTGTCCTGTTTCTACTATTCCTGTACTGTACACAGCTCTACACTACACCTCCATCCTGTCCCGTATCTACTATTCCTGCACTGTACACAGCTCTACACTACACCTCCATCCTGTCCTGTATCTACTATTCCTGTACTGTGCATACAGCTCTACACTACACCTCCATCCTGTCCCGTATCTACTATTCCTGTACTGTACACACAGCTCTACACTACAACTCCATCCTGTCCTGTATCTACTATTCCTGTACTGTACACAGCTCTACACTACACCTCCATCCTGTCCTGTATCTACTATTCCTGTACTGTGCATACAGCTCTACACTACACCTCCATCCTGTCCCGTATCTACTATTCCTGTACTGTACACACAGCTCTACACTACACCTCCATCCTGTCCCGTATCTACTATTCCTGTACTGTACACAGCTCTACACTACACCTCCATCCTGTCCTGTATCTACTATTCCTGTACTGTACACAGCTCTACACTACACCTCCATCCTGTCCCGTATCTACTATTCCTGCACTGTACACAGCTCTACACTACACCTCCATCCTGTCCTGTATCTACTATTCCTGTACTGTGCATACAGCTCTACACTACACCTCCATCCTGTCCCGTATCTACTATTCCTGTGCTGTACACACAGCTCTACACTACAACTCCATCCTGTCCTGTATCTACTATTCCTGTACTGTACACAGCTCTACACTACACCTCCATCCTGTCCTGTATCTACTATTCCTGCACTGCACACACAGCTCTACACTACACCTCCATCCTGTCCTGTATCTACTATTCCTGTACTGTACACAGCTCTACACTACACCTCCATCCTGTCCCATATCTACTATTCCTGTACTGTACACACAGCTCTACACTACACCTCCATCCTGTCCCGTATCTACTATTCCTGTACTGTACACACAGCTCTACCCTACACCTCCATCCTGTCCTCTATCTACTATTCCTGTACTGTACACACAGCTCTACACTACACCTACATCCTGTCCTCTATCTACTATTCCTGTACTGTACACACAGCTCTACACTACACCTACATCCTGTCCTGTATCTACTATTCCTGTACTGTACACACAGCTCTACACTACACCTCCATCCTGTCCCGTATCTACTATTCCTGTACTGTACACACAGCTCTACGCCACACCTCCATCCTGTCCTCTATCTACTATTCCTGTACTGTACACACAGCTCTACACTACACCTACATCCTGTCCTGTATCTACTATTCCTGTACTGTACACACAGCTCTACACTACACCTCCATCCTGTCCCGTATCTACTATTCCTGTACTGTACACACAGCTCTACGCTACACCTCCATCCTGTCCCGTATCTAATATTCCTGTACTGTACACACAGCTCTACGCTACACCTCCATCCTGTCCCGTATCTACTATTCCTGTACTGTACACACAGCTCTACACTACACCTCCATCCTGTCCCGTATCTACTATTCCTGCACTCTACACACAGCTCTACACTACACCTCCATCCTGTCCTGTATCTACTATTCCTGTACTTTACACACAGCTCTACACTACACCTCCATCCTGTCCTGTATCTACTATTCCTGTACTGTACACAGCTTTACACTACACCTCCATCCTGTCCTGTATCTACTATTCCTGCACTGTACACAGCTCTACATTACACCTCCATCCTGTCCCGTATCTACTATTCCTGCACTGTACACACAGCTCTACACTACACCTCCATCCTGTCCCGTATCTACTATTCCTGTACTGTACACAGCTCTACACTACACCTCCATCCTGTCCCGTATCTACTATTCCTGTACTGTATACACAGCTCTACACTACACCTCCATCCTGTCCCGTATCTACTATTCCTGTACTGTACACAGCTCTACACTACACCTCCATCCTGTCCCGTATCTACTATTCCTGTACTGTACACACAGCTCTACGCTACACCTCCATCCTGTCCTGTATCTACTATTCCTGTACTGTACACACAGCTCTACGCTACACCTCCATCCTGTCCTCTATCTACTATTCCTGTACTGTACACACAGCTCTACACTACACCTACATCCTGTCCTGTATCTACTATTCCTGTACTGTACACACAGCTCTACACTACACCTCCATCCTGTCCCGTATCTACTATTCCTGTACTGTACACACAGCTCTACGCCACACCTCCATCCTGTCCTCTATCTACTATTCCTGTACTGTACACACAGCTCTACGCTACACCTCCATCCTGTCCCGTTCTACTATTTCTGTACTGTACACACAGCTCTACGCTACACCTCCATCCTGTCCCGTATCTACTATTCCTGTACTGTACACACAGCTCTACGCTACACCTCCATCCTGTCCCATATCTACTATTCCTGTACTGTACACACAGGTCTACACTACACCTCCATCCTGTCCCGTATCTACTATTCCTGCACTGTACACACAGCTCTACACTACACCTCCATCCTGTCCTGTATCTACTATTCCTGTACTTTACACACAGCTCTACACTACACCTCCATCCTGTCCTATATCTACTATTCCTGTACTGTACACAGCTTTACACTACACCTCCATCCTGTCCTGTATCTACTATTCCTGCACTGTACACAGCTCTACATTACACCTCCATCCTGTCCCGTATCTACTATTCCTGCACTGTACACACAGCTCTACACTACACATCCATCCTGTCCCGTATCTACTATTCCTGTACTGTACACAGCTCTACACTACACCTCCATCCTGTCCTGTATCTACTATTCCTGCACTGTACACGCAGCTCCACACTACACCTCCATCCTGTCCCGTATCTACTATTCCTGCACTGTACACACAGCTCTACACTACACATCCATCCTGTCCCGTATCTACTATTCCTGTACTGTACACAGCTCTACACTACACCTCCATCCTGTCCCGTATCTACTATTCCTGTACTGTACACGCAGCTCTACACTACACCTCCATCCTGTCCCGTATCTACTATTCCTGTACTGTACACACAGCTCTACACTACACCTCCATCCTGTCCTGTATCTACTATTCCTGTACTGTACACACAGCTCTACACTACACCTCCATCCTGTCCCGTATCTACTATTCCTGTACTGTATACACAGCTCTACACTACACCTCCATCCTGTCTCGTATCTACTATTCCTGTACTGTATACACAGCTCTACGCTACACCTTCATCCTGTCCTGTATCTACTATTCCTGTACTGTACACACAGCTCTACACTACACCTCACCTCCATTCTGTCCCGTATCTACTATTCCTGTACTGTACACACAGCTCTACACTACACCTCCATCCTGTCCCGTATCCACTATTCCTGTACTGTACACACAGCTCTACACTACACCTCCATCCTGTCCCATATCTACTATTCCTGTACTGTACACACAGCTCTACACTACACCTCCATCCTGTCCCGTATCTACTATTCCTGTAGTGTACACACAGCTCTACACCACACCTCCATCCTGTCCCGTATCTACTATTCCTGTACTGTTCACACAGCTCTACACTACACCTCCATCCTGTCCTGTATCTACTATTCCTGTACTGTACACACAGCTCTACACTACACCTCCATCCTGTCCCGTATCTACTATTCCTGTACTGTACACACAGCTCTACACTACACCTCCATCCTGTCCCGTATCTACTATTCCTGTACTGTACACACAGCTCTACACTACACCTCCATCCTGTCCCGTATCTACTATTCCTGTACTGTACACACAGCTCTACATTACACCTCCATCCTGTCCCGTATCTACTATTCCTGTACTGTACACAGCTCTACACTACACCTCCATCCTGTCCCGTATCCACTATTCCTGTACTGTACACACAGCTCTAAACTACAACTCCATCCTGTCCTGTATCTACTATTCATGTACTGTACACACAGCTCTACACTACACCTCCATCCTGTCCCGTATCCACTATTCCTGGACTGTACACACAGCTCTACACTACACCTCCATCCTGTCCCGTATCTACTATTCCTGCACTGTACACACAGCTCTACACTACACCTCCATCCTGTCCGGTATCTACTATTCCTGTACTGTACACACAGCTCTAGACTACACCTCCATCCTGTCCTGTATCTATTCCTGTAAACAGCTCTACACTACACCTCCATCCTGTCCCGTATCTACTATTCCTGTACTGTACACAGCTCTACACTACACCTCCATCCTGTCGCGTGTCTACTATTCCTGCACTGTACACACAGCTCTACACTACACCTCCATCCTGTCCTGTATCTATTACTGTAAACAGCTCTACACTACACCTCCATCCTGTCCCGTATCCACTATTCCTGTACTGTACACACAGCTCTACACTACACCTCCATCCTGTCCTGTATCTAGTATTCCTGTACTGTACACACAGCTCTACACTACACCTCCATCCTGTCCCGTATCTACTATTCCTGTACTGTACACACAGCTCTACACTACACCTCCATCCTGTCCCGTATCTACTATTCCTGTACTGTACACAGCTCTACACTACACCTCCATCCTGTCCCGTATCTACTATTCCTGTACTGTACACACAGCTCTACACTACACCTCTATCCTGTCCCGTATCTACTATTCCTGTACTGTACACACAGCTCTAAACTACACCTCCATCCTGTCCCGTATCTACTATTCCTGTACTGTACACACAGCGCTACACTACACCTCCATCCTGTCCTGTATCTACTATTCCTGTACTGTACACAGCTCTACACTACACCTCCATCCTGTCCTGTATCTACTATTCCTGTACTGTACACACAGCTCTACACTACACCTCCATCCTGTCTCGTATCTACTTTTCCTGTACTGTACACACAGCTCTACACTACACCTCCACCCTGTCCCGTATCTACTATTCCTGTACTGTATACACAGCTCTACGCTACACCTTCATCCTGTCCTGTATCTACTATTCCTGTACTGTACACACAGCTCTACACTACACTACACCTCCATCCTGTCCCGTATCTAGTATTCCTGTACAGTACAAACAGCTCTACGCTACACCTCCATCCTGTCGCGTATCTACTATTCCTGTACTGTACACACAGCTCTACGCTACACCTCCATCCTGTCCCGTATCTACTATTCCTGTACTGTACACACAGCTCTACGCTACACCTCCATCCTGTCCCGTATCTACTATTCCTGTACTGTACACACAGCTCTACACTACACCTCCATCCTGTCCCGTATCTACTATTCCTGCACTGTACACACAGCTCTACACTACACCTCCATCCTGTCCTGTATCTACTATTCCTGGAAACAGCTCTACACTACACCTCCATCCTGTCCCGTATCCACTATTCCTGTACTGTACACACAGCTCTACACTACACCTCCATCCTGTCCTGTATCTAGTATTCCCTTACTGTACACACAGCTCTACACTACACCTCCATCCTGTCCTGTATCTACTATTCCTGTACTGTACACACAGCTCTACACTACACCTCCATCCTGTCCTGTATCTACTATTCCTGTACTGTACACACAGCTCTACACTACACCTCCATCCTGTCCAGTATCTACTATTCCTGTACTGTACACACAGCTCTACGCTACACCTCCATCCTGTCCTCTATCTACTATTCCTGTACTGTACACACAGCTCTACACTACACCTCCATCCTGTCCCGTATCTACTATTCCTGTACTGTACACACAGCTCTACACTACACCTCCATCCTGTCCCGCATCTACTATTCCTGTACTGTACACACAGCTCTACGCTACACCTCCATCCTGTCCTCTATCTACTATTCCTGTACTGTACCCACAGCTCTACACTACACCTCCATCCTGTCCTGTATCTACTATTTCTGTACTGTACACACAGCTCTACACTACACCTCCATCCTGTCCCGTATCTACTATTCCTGTACTGTACACACAGCTCTACGCCACACCTCCATCCTGTCCTCTATCTACTATTCCTGTACTGTACACACAGCTCTACACTACACCTCCATCCTGTCCCGTATCTACTATTCCTGTACTGTACACACAGCTCTACGCTACACCTCCATCCTGTCCTCTATCTACTATTCCTGTACTGTACACACAGCTCTACACTACACCTCCATCCTGTCCCGTATCTACTATTCCTGTACTGTACACACAGCTCTACACTACACCTACATCCTGTCCTGTATCTACTATTCCTGTACTGTACACACAGCTCTACACTACACCTCCATCCTGTCCCGTATCTACTATTCCTGTACTGTACACACAGCTCTACGCCACACCTCCATCCTGTCCTCTATCTACTATTCCTGTACTGTACACACAGCTCTACACTACACCTCCATCCTGTACCGTATCTACTATTCCTGTACTGTACACACAGCTCTACGCTACACCTCCATCCTGTCCCGTATCTACTATTCCTGTACTGTACACACAGCTCTACGCTACACCTCCATCCTGTCCCGTATCTACTATTCCTGTACTGTACACACAGCTCTACACTACTCCTCCATCCTGTCCCGTATCTACTATTCCTGCACTGTACACACAGCTCTACACTACACCTCCATCCTGTCCTGTATCTACTATTCCTGTACTTTACACACAGCTCTACACTACACCTCCATCCTGTCCTGTATCTACTATTCCTGTACTGTACACAGCTTTACACTACACCTCCATCCTGTCCTGTATCTACTATTCCTGCACTGTACACAGCTCTACATTACACCTCCATCCTGTCCCGTATCTACTATTCCTGCACTGCACACACAGCTGTACACTACACATCCATCCTGTCCCGTATCTACTATTCCTGTACTGTACACAGCTCCACACTACACCTCCATCCTGTCCCGTATCTACTATTCCTGCACTGTACACACAGCTCTACACTACACCTCCATCCTGTCCCGTATCTACTATTCCTGTACTGTACACAGCTCTACACTACACCTCCATCCTGTCCCGTATCTACTATTCCTGTACTGTACACGCAGCTCCACACTACACCTCCATCCTGTCCCGTATCTACTATTCTTGTACTGTACACACAGCTCTACACTACACCTCCATCCTGTCCCGTATCTACTATTCCTGTACTGTACACACAGCTCTACACTACACCTCCATCCTGTCCTGTATCTACTATTCCTGTACTATACACACAGCTCTACACTACACCTCCATCCTGTCCCGTATCTACTATTCCTGTACTGTATACACAGCTCTACACTACACCTCCATCCTGTCCCGTATCTACTATTCCTGTACTGTATACACAGCTCTACGCTACACCTTCATCCTGTCCTGTATCTACTATTCCTGTACTGTACACACAGCTCTACACTACACCTCCATTCTGTCCCGTATCTACTATTCCTGTACTGTACACACAGCTCTACACTACACCTCCATTCTGTCCCGTATCCACTATTCCTGTACTGTACACACAGCTCTACACTACACCTCCATCCTGTCCCGTATCTACTATTCCTGTACTGTACACACAGCTCTACACTACACCTCCATCCTGTCCCGTATCTACTATTCCTGTACTGTACACACAGCTCTACACCACACCTCCATCCTGTCCCGTATCTACTATTCATGTACTGTACACACAGCTCTACAATACACCTCCATCCTGTCCCGTATCTACTATTCCTGTACTGTACACACAGCTCTACACTACACCTCCATCCTGTCCCGTATCTACTATTCCTGTACTGTACACACAGCTCTACACTACACCTCCATCCTGTCCCGTATCTACTATTCCTGTACTGTACACACAGCTCTACACTACACCTCCATCCTGTCCCGTATCTACTATTCCTGTACTGTACACACAGCTCTACATTACACCTCCATCCTGTCCCGTATCTACTATTCCTGTACTGTACACAGCTCTACACTACACCTCCATCCTGTCCCGTATCTACTATTCCTGTACTGTACACAGCTCTACACTACACCTCCATCCTGTCCTGTATCTACTATTCCTGTACTGTACACAGCTCTACACTACACCTCCATCCTGTCCCGTATCTAGTATTCCTGCACTGTACACAGCTCTACACTACACCTCCATCCTGTCCTGTATCTACTATTCCTGTACTGTACACACAGCTCTACACTACACCTCCATCCTGTCCCGTATCTACTATTCCTGTACTGTACACAGCTCTACACTACACCTCCATCCTGTCCTGTTTCTACTATTCCTGTACTGTACACAGCTCTACACTACACCTCCATCCTGTCCCGTATCTACTATTCCTGCACTGTACACAGCTCTACACTACACCTCCATCCTGTCCTGTATCTACTATTCCTGTACTGTGCATACAGCTCTACACTACACCTCCATCCTGTCCCGTATCTACTATTCCTGTACTGTACACACAGCTCTACACTACAACTCCATCCTGTCCTGTATCTACTATTCCTGTACTGTACACAGCTCTACACTACACCTCCATCCTGTCCTGTATCTACTATTCCTGTACTGTACACACAGCTCTACACTACACCTCCATCCTGTCCCGTATCTACTATTCCTGTACTGTACACAGCTCTACACTACACCTCCATCCTGTCCTGTATCTACTATTCCTGTACTGTACACAGCTCTACACTACACCTCCATCCTGTCCCGTATCTACTATTCCTGCACTGTACACAGCTCTACACTACACCTCCATCCTGTCCTGTATCTACTATTCCTGTACTGTGCATACAGCTCTACACTACACCTCCATCCTGTCCCGTATCTACTATTCCTGTGCTGTACACACAGCTCTACACTACAACTCCATCCTGTCCTGTATCTACTATTCCTGTACTGTACACAGCTCTACACTACACCTCCATCCTGTCCTGTATCTACTATTCCTGCACTGCACACACAGCTCTACACTACACCTCCATCCTGTCCTGTATCTACTATTCCTGTACTGTACACAGCTCTACACTACACCTCCATCCTGTCCCATATCTACTATTCCTGTACTGTACACACAGCTCTACACTACACCTCCATCCTGTCCCGTATCTACTATTCCTGTACTGTACACACAGCTCTACGCTACACCTCCATCCTGTCCTCTATCTACTATTCCTGTACTGTACACACAGCTCTACACTACACCTACATCCTGTCCTCTATCTACTATTCCTGTACTGTACACACAGCTCTACACTACACCTACATCCTGTCCTGTATCTACTATTCCTGTACTGTACACACAGCTCTACACTACACCTCCATCCTGTCCCGTATCTACTATTCCTGTACTGTACACACAGCTCTACGCCACACCTCCATCCTGTCCTCTATCTACTATTCCTGTACTTTACACACAGCTCTACGCTACACCTCCATCCTGTCCTCTATCTACTATTCCTGTACTGTACACACAGCTCTACACTACACCTACATCCTGTCCTGTATCTACTATTCCTGTACTGTACACACAGCTCTACACTACACCTCCATCCTGTCCCGTATCTACTATTCCTGTACTGTACACACAGCTCTACGCTACACCTCCATCCTGTCCCGTATCTAATATTCCTGTACTGTACACACAGCTCTACGCTACACCTCCATCCTGTCCCGTATCTACTATTCCTGTACTGTACACACAGCTCTACACTACACCTCCATCCTGTCCCGTATCTACTATTCCTGCACTGTACACACAGCTCTACACTACACCTCCATCCTGTCCTGTATCTACTATTCCTGTACTTTACACACAGCTCTACACTACACCTCCATCCTGTCCTCTATCTACTATTCCTGTACTGTACACAGCTTTACACTACACCTCCATCCTGTCCTGTATCTACTATTCCTGCACTGTACACAGCTCTACATTACACCTCCATCCTGTCCCGTATCTACTATTCCTGCACTGTACACACAGCTCTACACTACACCTCAATCCTGTTCCGTATCTACTATTCCTGTACTGTACACAGCTCTACACTACACCTCCATCCTGTCCCGTATCTACTATTCCTGCACTGTACACAGCTCTACACTACACCTCCATCCTGTCCTGTATCTACTATTCCTGTACTGTGCATACAGCTTTACACTACACCTCCATCCTGTCCCGTATCTACTATTCCTGTACTGTACACACAGCTCTACACTACAACTCCATCCTGTCCTGTATCTACTATTCCTGTACTGTACACAGCTCTACACTACACCTCCATCCTGTCCTGTATCTACTATTCCTGTACTGTACACAGCTCTACACTACACCTCCATCCTGTCCCATATCTACTATTCCTGTACTGTACACACAGCTCTACACTACACCTCCATCCTGTCCCGTATCTACTATTCCTGTACTGTACACACAGCTCTACACTACACCTCCATCCTGTCCCGTATCTACTATTCCTGTACTGTACACACAGCTCTACATTACACCTCCATCCTGTCCCGTATCTACTATTCCTGTACTGTACACAGCTCTACACTACACCTCCATCCTGTCCCGTATCCACTATTCCTGTACTGTACACACAGCTCTAAACTACAACTCCATCCTGTCCTGTATCTACTATTCATGTACTGTACACACAGCTCTACACTACACCTCCATCCTGTCCCGTATCCACTATTCCTGGACTGTACACACAGCTCTACACTACACCTCCATCCTGTCCCGTATCTACTATTCCTGCACTGTACACACAGCTCTACACTACACCTCCATCCTGTCCGGTATCTACTATTCCTGTACTGTACACACAGCTCTAGACTACACCTCCATCCTGTCCTGTATCTATTCCTGTAAACAGCTCTACACTACACCTCCATCCTGTCCCGTATCTACTATTCCTGTACTGTACACAGCTCTACACTACACCTCCATCCTGTCGCGTGTCTACTATTCCTGCACTGTACACACAGCTCTACACTACACCTCCATCCTGTCCTGTATCTATTACTGTAAACAGCTCTACACTACACCTCCATCCTGTCCCGTATCCACTATTCCTGTACTGTACACACAGCTCTACACTACACCTCCATCCTGTCCTGTATCTAGTATTCCTGTACTGTACACACAGCTCTACACTACACCTCCATCCTGTCCCGTATCTACTATTCCTGTACTGTACACACAGCTCTACACTACACCTCCATCCTGTCCCGTATCTACTATTCCTGTACTGTATACAGCTCTACACTACACCTCCATCCTGTCCCGTATCTACTATTCCTGTACTGTACACACAGCTCTACACTACACCTCTATCCTGTCCCGTATCTACTATTCCTGTACTGTACACACAGCTCTAAACTACACCTCCATCCTGTCCCGTATCTACTATTCCTGTACTGTACACACAGCGCTACACTACACCTCCATCCTGTCCTGTATCTAGTATTCCTGTACTGTACACACAGCTCTAAACTACACCTCCATCCTGTCCCGTATCCACTATTCCTGTACTGTACACACAGCTCTACACTACACCTCCATCCTGTCCTGTATCTACTATTCCTGTACTGTACACAGCTCTACACTACACCTCCATCCTGTCCTGTATCTACTATTCCTGTACTGTACACACAGCTCTACACTACACCTCCATCCTGTCTCGTATCTACTTTTCCTGTACTGTACACACAGCTCTACACTACACCTCCACCCTGTCCCGTATCTACTATTCCTGTACTGTATACACAGCTCTACGCTACACCTTCATCCTGTCCTGTATCTACTATTCCTGTACTGTACACACAGCTCTACACTACACTACACCTCCATCCTGTCCCGTATCTAGTATTCCTGTACAGTACAAACAGCTCTACGCTACACCTCCATCCTGTCGCGTATCTACTATTCCTGTACTGTACACACAGCTCTACGCTACACCTCCATCCTGTCCCGTATCTACTATTCCTGTACTGTACACACAGCTCTACGCTACACCTCCATCCTGTCCCGTATCTACTATTCCTGTACTGTACACACAGCTCTACACTACACCTCCATCCTGTCCCGTATCTACTATTCCTGCACTGTACACACAGCTCTACACTACACCTCCATCCTGTCCTGTATCTACTATTCCTGGAAACAGCTCTACACTACACCTCCATCCTGTCCCGTATCCACTATTCCTGTACTGTACACACAGCTCTACACTACACCTCCATCCTGTCCTGTATCTAGTATTCCCTTACTGTACACACAGCTCTACACTACACCTCCATCCTGTCCTGTATCTACTATTCCTGTACTGTACACACAGCTCTACACTACACCTCCATCCTGTCCTGTATCTACTATTCCTGTACTGTACACACAGCTCTACACTACACCTCCATCCTGTCCCGTATCTACTATTCCTGTACTGTACACACAGCTCTACGCTACACCTCCATCCTGTCCTCTATCTACTATTCCTGTACTGTACACACAGCTCTACACTACACCTCCATCCTGTCCCGTATCTACTATTCCTGTACTGTACACACAGCTCTACACTACACCTCCATCCTGTCCCGCATCTACTATTCCTGTACTGTACACACAGCTCTACGCTACACCTCCATCCTGTCCTCTATCTACTATTCCTGTACTGTACCCACAGCTCTACACTACACCTCCATCCTGTCCTGTATCTACTATTTCTGTACTGTACACACAGCTCTACACTACACCTCCATCCTGTCCCGTATCTACTATTCCTGTACTGTACACACAGCTCTACGCCACACCTCCATCCTGTCCTCTATCTACTATTCCTGGAAACAGCTCTACACTACACCTCCATCCTGTCCCGTATCCACTATTCCTGTACTGTACACACAGCTCTACACTACACCTCCATCCTGTCCTGTATCTAGTATTCCTGTACTGTACACACAGCTCTACACTATACCTCCATCCTGTCCTGTATCTACTATTCCTGTACTGTACACACAGCTCTACACTACACCTCCATCCTGTCCTGTATCTACTATTCCTGTACTGTACACACAGCTCTACACTACACCTCCATCCTGTCCCGTATCTACTATTCCTGTACTGTACACACAGCTCTACGCTACACCTCCATCCTGTCCTCTATCTACTATTCCTGTACTGTACACACAGCTCTACACTACACCTCCATCCTGTCCCGTATCTACTATTCCTGTACTGTACACACAGCTCTACACTACACCTCCATCCTGTCCCGTATCTACTATTCCTGTACTGTACACACAGCTCTACGCTACACCTCCATCCTGTCCTCTATCTACTATTCCTGTACTGTACACACAGCTCTACACTACACCTCCATCCTGTCCTGTATCTACTATTCCTGTAATGTACACACAGCTCTACACTACACCTCCATCCT
Organism: Dendrobates tinctorius; assembly: GCF_039654945.1. Taxonomy (NCBI): domain Eukaryota; kingdom Metazoa; phylum Chordata; class Amphibia; order Anura; family Dendrobatidae; genus Dendrobates; species Dendrobates tinctorius. The sequence goes on along the minus strand of NW_027362155.1, from coordinate 106,844 downwards.
GTCCCGTATCTACTATTCCTGTACTGTACACACAGCTCTACGCCACACCTCCATCCTGTCCTCTATCTACTATTCCTGTACTGTACACACAGCTCTACACTACACCTCCATCCTGTCCCGTATCTACTATTCCTGTACTGTACACACAGCTCTACGCTACACCTCCATCCTGTCCCGTATCTACTATTCCTGTACTGTACACACAGCTCTACGCTACACCTCCATCCTGTCCCGTATCTACTATTCCTGTACTGTACACACAGCTCTACACTACACCTCCATCCTGTCCCGTATCTACTATTCCTGCACTGTACACACAGCTCTACACTACACCTCCATCCTGTCCTGTATCTACTATTCCTGTACTTTACACACAGCTCTACACTACACCTCCATCCTGTCCTGTATCTACTATTCCTGTACTGTACACAGCTTTACACTACACCTCCATCCTGTCCTGTATCTACTATTCCTGCACTGTACACAGCTCTACATTACACCTCCATCCTGTCCCGTATCTACTATTCCTGCACTGTACACTCAGCTCTACACTGCACATCCATCCTGTCCCGTATCTACTATTCCTGTACTGTACACAGCTCTACACTACACCTCCATCCTGTCCCGTATCTACTATTCCTGTACTGTACACAGCTCTACACTACACCTCCATCCTGTCCCGTATCTACTATTCCTGCACTGTACACAGCTCTACACTACATCTGCATCCTGTCCTGTATCTACTATTCCTGTACTGTACACACAGCTCTACACTACACCTCCATCCTGTCCCGTATCTACTATTCCTGTACTGTACACAGCTCTACACTACACCTCCATCCTGTCCTGTTTCTACTATTCCTGTACTGTACACAGCTCTACACTACACCTCCATCCTGTCCCGTATCTACTATTCCTGCACTGTACACAGCTCTACACTACACCTCCATCCTGTCCTGTATCTACTATTCCTGTACTGTGCATACAGCTCTACACTACACCTCCATCCTGTCCCGTATCTACTATTCCTGTACTGTACACACAGCTCTACACTACAACTCCATCCTGTCCTGTATCTACTATTCCTGTACTGTACACAGCTCTACACTACATCTACATCCTGTCCTGTATCTACTATTCCTGCACTGCACACACAGCTCTACACTACACCTCCATCCTGTCCTGTATCTACTATTCCTGTAATGTACACAGCTCTACACTACACCTCCATCCTGTCCCATATCTACTATTCCTGTACTGTACACACAGCTCTACACTACACCTCCATCCTGTCCTGTATCTACTATTCCTATACTGTACACAGCTCTACACTACACCTCCATCCTGTCCTGTATCTACTATTCCTGTACTGTACACACAGCTCTACACTACACCTCCATCCTGTCCCGTATCTACTATTCATGTACTGTACACAGCGCTACACTACACCTCCATCCTGTCCCGTATCTACTATTCCTGCACACAGCTCTACACTACACCTCCATCCTGTCCCGTATCTACTATTCCTGTACTGTACACAGCTCTACACTACACCTCCATCCTGTCCTGTATCTACTATTCCTGTACTGTACACAGCGCTACACTACACCTCCATCCTGTCCCGTATCTACTATTCCTGTACTGTACACACAGCTCTACACTACACCTCCATCCTGTCCTGTATCTACTATTCCTGTACTGTACACACAGCTCTACACTACACCTCCATCCTGTCCTGTATCTACTATTCCTGTACTGTACACACAGCTCTACACTACACCTCCATCCTGTCCTGTATCTACTATTCCTGTACTGTACACAGCTCTACACTACACCTCCATCCTGTCCTGTATCTACTATTCCTGTACTGTACACACAGCTCTACACTACACCTCCATCCTGTCCTGTATCTACTATTCCTGTACTGTACACAGCTCTACACTACACCTCCATCCTGTCTCGTATCTACTATTCCTGTACTGTACACACAGCTCTACACTACACCTCCATCATGTCCCGTATCTACTATTCCTGTACTGTACACACAGCTCTACACTACACCTCCATCCTGTCTCGTATCTACTATTCCTGTACTGTACACACAGCTCTACACTACACCTCCATCCTGTCTCGTATCTACTATTCCTGCACTGTACACACAGCTCTACACTACACCTCCATCCTGTCCTGTATCTACTATTCCTGCACTGTACACACAGCTCTACACTACACCTCCATCCTGTCCTGTATCTACTATTCCTGCACTGTACACACAGCTCTACACTACACCTCCATCCTGTCCTGTATCTACTATTCCTGTACTGTACACACAGCTCTACACTACACCTCCATCCTGTCTCGTATCTACTATTCCTGTACTGTACACACAGCTCTACACTACACCTCCATCATGTCCCGTATCTACTATTCCTGTACTGTACACACAGCTCTACACTACACCTCCATCCTGTCCTGTATCTACTATTCCTGTACTGTACACACAGCTCTACACTACACCTCCATCCTGTCCTGTATCTACTATTCCTGTACTGTACACACAGCTCTACACTACACCTCCATCCTGTCCTGTATCTACTATTCCTGTACTGTACACACAGCTCTACACTACACCTCCATCCTGTCTCGTATCTACTATTCCTGTACTGTACACACAGCTCTACACTACACCTCCATCATGTCCCGTATCTACTATTCCTGTACTGTACACACAGCTCTACACTACACCTCCATCCTGTCCTGTATCTACTATTCCTGTACTGTACACAGCTCTACACTACACCTCCATCCTGTCTCGTATCTACTATTCCTGTACTGTACACACAGCTCTACACTACACCTCCATCCTGTCCTGTATCTACTATTCCTGTACTGTACACAGCTCTACACTACACCTCCATCCTGTCCCATATCTACTATTCCTGTACTGTACACACAGCTCTACACTACACCTCCATCCTGTCCCGTATCTACTATTCCTGTACTGTACACAGCTCTACATTACACCTGTATCTGTCCGGTTGTCTAGCAGGATTCTTCTGCACTATCTTTCTGTCGCATCTGTCATCACACTGCACCGTTTTCAAGTTGACACATTTATTAAAAGTGCATTTTCTGGGATGGGCCGGGGGCCAGTTTGGCAGAGCTGTGCCGCACACAAGGACAGCAGTTTTGTGCCTGCGCCTTCCTCTTGTTGCGCTGTCTGATGGTCAGAATGAGGTCATGGACACAGGGACTTGTCCGGGGAGCAGCTTGAGGATAGGTATTCAGTTCTTATTGGTCATCAGTCTGTATTTGGCAGGAACCCTCAAGGAGGATGATTGCAGGAGAATAAGATGGTCAGATCCTTGGCCAGAGGTATAAATCTGTTTATGGAAAGCACTATTAAAGAACAGATCACCGGGCGAGGATATATAGGTAGCAGATATTTGAGATAAAATCTCTTTCACATGGAGCCAGATGCAGATATAAGATATTTTTAATCTGGAGTAACAGACGGTCCCTGATCTTGAAAGGGATCCGGTCGCCTGATTAGTGCCGTGCAAACCACAGTCAGCAGGAATCAGATCGTGGCTGCATATTTCATCCATAAGTCCCCAGGCTTTTCATAGAGACGTAATCAGACGAGTTGTCCAGGACAGCCAGCGTTGAGACTAGTCCGTCTCCAGCCTCAGCTAGATCCTCCCAGTGATGCTGCAGGTGATTGGCAGGTCTCTCCCATAGTGAGTTACCGGTCAATCCCCTCTTGCAGGGATCTTAAAAGGCAGCTGGGGCAGAGCAGGACCAGTCCCAGCTCCGGCCGGACAAATAAATCTCCGAAATGCCCAAGTATTTCAGATAAAGTCATACCTGGAGGCATTCATGCATTTATCAGGCAGCAGATTCCCTTTAACTTGCAGGCATACAGGAGCTGTATAGGTAGGCTAAGGGTTAATAATTGGGATCTGTAAACTCTGGAGATCTACAGTTGGAGATGAGGAAATTGGTAATCTGTAGTCAATTGATTTCCATAGCTGGGGTGGACTGTGTGGACACTGAAGATTTATGGTTGGGTGGTGGATCTATATTGTAGAAGCATCCGTAGACAATGGAGATCTGTAGTTGTGGTGGTAGGGGGCTTTGTAGGCACTGGAGATTTATAATTGAGGGAGGGGTCTGTAGACCCTACAGATCTATAATTGGGGAGATGGGAAGGATCTGTAGACGCTAAAGATCTATAGTAGGGAATGGGGTTTTTTTACACTGACGATCTACAATTGAGGCAACGGGAAGATGTATGAATGATGGGTGGGATCTGTAGACAACAGGGATCTATAATTGACGGTATCTGTAAACACTGGGAATGTGTAACTGCAGGGTGGGATCTGTAGACACTCAAGATTTATAGTAGGCAGCGAGATCTGTAGACACTAGAGATCAATAGTAGGCGGTGGGATCTGTAGACACTAGAGATCTATAGTACGGGGTGGGATCTGTAGACAGTGTAGATCTATAGTAGTGGTGGGATCTGTAAACACTGGAGAACCATACTGGGGGATGCAGATCTATAGTAGTAGTGGTGGGATCTGTAGACACTGGAGATCAATAGTAGGCAGTGGGATCTATAGACACTGGAGATCCATATTGGGGTTGGGATCTGTAAACACTGGAGATCTATAGTAGTGGTGGGATCTGTCGACAGTGTAGATCTATAGTAGTGGTGTGATCTGTCGACAGTGTAGATCTATAGTAGTGGTGGGATCAGTAGACACTGGAGATCCATATTGGGGGTGGGTTCTGTAGACACTGGAGATCCATATTGGGGGTGGGATCTGTAGACCCTGGACATCTATAGTACTGGTGGGATCTGTAGACACTGGAGATCTATAGTAGTGGTGGAATCTGTAGACAATGCAGATCTTTAGTAGTGGTGGTGGGATCTGTAGACACTGGAGATCAATTGTAGGCGGTGGGATCTGTAAACATTGGAGATCCATATTGGGGGTGGGATCTGTAGACAGTGTAGATCTATAGTAGGCGGTGAGAGCTGTAGACACTGGAGATCCATATTGGTGGTGGAATCTGGAAACACTGGAGATCTATAGTAGTGGTGGGATCTATAGACAGTGTAGATCTATAGTAGTGGTTGGATCTGTAGACAGTGTAGATCTATAGTAGTGATGGGATTTGTATACACTGGAGATCCATATTGGTGGTGGGATCTGTAGACAGTGTAGATCTATAGTAGTTGTGGGATCTGTAGATACTGGAGATCGATATTGGGGGTGGGATCTGTAGACAGTGTAGATCTATAGTAGTGGTGGGAACTGTAGACACTGGAGATCCATATAGGTAGTGGGATCTGTAGACAGTGTAGATCTATAGTAGCGGTGGGATCTGTAGACACTGGAGATCCTTATTGGTGGGGGGATCTGTAGACACTGGAGATCCATATTGGTGGCGGGATCTGTAGACACTGGAGATCCATATTAGGGGGGAGATCTGTAGACAGCGGAGCTCTTTGAGCAGGCCAGGAACAGCTCATCAGGCAGAGCTGCTGGCGTCAGCATCTTGCTGGATCAGGGCTGCTGTGTCCTTGGGCCGGTGCTGGCGGGTGACTGACATTAGGGTGGGGGTAGTGTCCACACAGGAGGCGACCGCTCTGCCCTGCACATCTGCATGCTGCAGATTCTGGATATGACACTATATATATATATATATATATATATATATATATATATATATATACACATACACTGCCTGACGTTGCTGCCAGATATAATATATACACTGCGCCGCTGCCAGCACTGAGCTAATCAGAAAATTCATCAGAATTAAGGAGGGGACAGCGCGTGCGGGACGTGAGGGGAATCCATCATACACAGCCGCTCTGCAGGCCTCCAGCGGGCCGGGGGTTAATGCAGTCAGGCAGACAAGGGGTTACCAGCATATGCTCTGCAGAGTATTGCAGCACAGACACCAAACTCTGCAGAGCGCAGCCCAATTATCATCCACCGAGCAGATGTAGCAGAGCTGGAATTGTCAGGTATCACAGTGATCAGTGCAGTCCGATGTAAGACCGCAGATAATGGAGGAGATGTCACCCGCAGTCCTATGTAACGCTGCAGATAATGGAGGAGATGTCACCTGCAGTGCTATGTAACACCACAGATAACACAGTGATTACTGAGTACAAATAATGAAGTAGAGGTCACCTGCAGTCCTATGTAACACCACAGGAAACAGTGATAACTGTATACAGATAATGTAGTAGATGTCACCTGCAGTCCTATGTAACATCACAGGGCTCCGACAAGTTGAGCTCTGCTATATTCGGGGAGGGTGCAGCTAGCTGGTATAACACGAGGAGCCCCTTTCCTCCTTTTCCTCCACCTCCTCTTTCTCCCCCTTGTCCCCACCTTTCACCACCTCCTTGGCATCTCTGATCACTGCCCGCAGGTACTTGGCTGGATGGGCCCTGATCTCGGTGATGTGCCGTGCCAGGTGCGGCCCATGGGAACTGCCCAGAAGGAGGTCACATCCTGGCAGGAACGGGTTAGGGCAGGAGCCCTTCAAAAACAAGCGGGAAAGTTCCTCCAAAAGCCCCAAAAAGCACAAAGCTGCATTGTGCCCCTGACTTAGATAACCCCGTGGCAGCCTCTGATAGGCCTGCAAGAGGGTTACCCACACAACATAAGGCCCCGGGGCCCCTTTTTCCTGCAGAATCTGCCCTAGAACAGCTTTAGAGGCTCTGAGCACTCGGGAGAGGGCAGGATGCAGGAACCTCCTCATATATAGCTCTACGCCTGGGAGGCCCACTCTCCACCGTCCATCTGCACCCCAGGGGAGGAGGTGGAAGACCTTGGGAGCTAACCCATCTTCTGCCACCAAGTCTTCCTGGTACTGGACCCCTGGGGGCCAACCCTGGACCTCAACTACAGGGACAATGTCAAAGCGAATTAACAGAGTGGAGGTAGATAGGAGGATGGAGACACTGCTGCCCCAACGTTCAGCTCCCTGTAGTGTCAGAGACGTCTCGGAGAGGCTTGATACCATAGACAGCAGTGAAGCACTAAACCACATGGACACATCGTGTGGCGAGAGGTGTGAAGTGGGGGACTCAGAAGGTGCAGAATCCCAGGCAGAGGCGGGCAGAGAATAGTGGCATGGGCTCGACTGTGAGAGGAGGTCAGGGGATGGTAGGCGGACGATGGGCACTAAAACGGTGTAAGAAATAGAATGGCATATGAAGGGCGAGGGGGATCCCAAATCTGTAGGCGAGACATCAAGGGAACCAGAGCATAGGCCACCAGAAAGAAGGAGAAACGCGTTGGGAGAAGGCAAAGGCTGAACTTGAGCTGCAAAAGAAAGAAAATGAAAAAAGTAATACACGCAGTCACATTACAGTACTGCCACACCACATCCTGGATGACACTGAACATGAGGAGACCACAGGGAGCCATTCTGAAAGCAGCCGAGACCTCAAAACTGTACTAGAAAAGTAAAAGGTCTGCTACTGGACGACAGCCACAATCCCATGCACCTGGAAAAGGAGACCTGTGGTGGGAGACCCATAGGAGATGTCCATGGGGACCTTAGCTGGAAGCGGCTGAGACCACAAGGACCTGAAGTGAACACCAATGGAAGTCATCAAAACCAAGGAAGTTATTCTGGGAGCAGCTGAGACCACAAATACTTGAATGATTAGCCGTCAAGACCAGAGAGGACAACCAAGACCACAGGAAGCTTTGCTGCTAACACTCAAGACCAAAGGGATTTTCACTGCAGACCGTAAGGAGCTTCCTTAGTACGTCACTTTAACATTCCTTAACCTTATGATCACAAAATCTAGGGATGGGTCAACTAAAGACAATATTTCACAAATCTACCTCCACCAATGCCTCCTTAAATGGGAAAGCCAACACCCACTGTCTCTCAGAAAGGGCATTCCCAAGGGACAACTGAGACACAGCTGCACCAGAAAACGGGAATTTATCCAACTATCCCGGGACCTGCGAGATGGGTTCATGAAGCCATCAAGATGATCTTTTGAGAGAGGCTTTCAAACATTCCCTTAATCAAAAGAGGGAGAATCTCCTTGTACTGAGGGTAAGGGGATATGAGGACAAATGTGAATAGTTGATCAACACTTTTGACAATGGGGAATCCGGATTAGAAGGACATTATCTAAACAATAGGACATACCGAAAATGTACAAGGACATGGTAGGCCTTACACCTAAAATAACGTTACAAAAAAAAAGGAAATCGGTTAATTGGGGATCGATTTGTACACAGTGATTTCTTGGTCCCCCCCTCCCATGGATTTCTAGTAGACTAGAAGGCTGCTTTAAAGGCCAGGGTGTGGCCATTCCCTTTATAGAGGGAAAACATTTACCAGCCAAGTCACTCAAGAAAAAAAAAAAACTATCATCAATATATTTATATACTGTAAAATCAAAGGCAAACTCTGCAGGAGAGCACATGAGGGACATCTCCAATTGTTGTGATACCTCCTTGGCAAGGTATGTCAACCTTGTATATGGGGGCATACCTCGAATTTGAGATTCCTGGGAATTGATCAGGAAAGACCACCCAAGAGGGGGAAGTGATTTTGATTAACTACTTCTACAGAGGGAGCCGAAGTGGACCTTCTGCCTCTAGACTTGCTCCCGATGGACTCAATGAGCAGCTACATTTCTGCTGTTTTCTTGGATTCTTCTTTGAGGTCAAATCTCTGCACTAGAACTTCTTTCTCCTCGTCTCTTACACACATTTCCAACTTTCAGGCCCTGGATTATACCATAATGTGGAACAATGGGGTCAATCCTTCCACAGTGAGATTCAGCTGCCTATAATGTCCAATTCTGGTCACGTAGAATATGTCCACTGGACGACGTCATGCCTCACATCTACACACGACCCTTATCTTAGCATTACACTGGGTCTTGGCCCCATTGTGGGGCATCCCTACATGCGACCATCTATGGGGCTTCTATGGGAATGCTTTTATTTTGTTTGTAAGTAAGATGAGAAAGCTTGGGCTAGGGGAAAATGTGTGTAGATGGGTAGGGAGCTGGCTTAGTGATAGAAAACAGAGTGGTTATTAATGGGGCATCCTCAGATTGGGCCAGGGTCACTAGTGGGGGACCACAGGGGTCTGTATTGGGCCCCCTACTATGTAATATATTTATTAATGATCTAGTGGATGGCTTACACAGTAAAATATCAGTATTTGCAGATGATACAAAACTATGTAAGGTAGTTAACACAAAGGAGGACAGTTTGCAACTACAGACAGATTTGAGTAAATTGGAGAATTGGGCTGAAAAATGGCAAATGAGGTTTAACCCAGATAAGTGTAAGGTGATGCCCATGGGAGGGAGAAACAGACGCTACAATTACTTACTAAATGGGAAACTGCTGGGGAAATCAGACATGGAAAAAGACTTCGGCATCTTAGTCCATAAGAAGGTAAATTGGAGTGCCCAGTGTCAGGCAGCTGCCACCAAAGCAAATAGTGTCATGGGATGCATTAAAAGAGGTCTGGGGGCACGAGATGAAAACATAATTCTCCCTCTGTACAAATCACTCGTCAGACCACACTTGGAGGATTGTGTGCAATTTTGGATGCCGGTGCTCAAGAAAGACATTACTGAACATGAAAGGGTTCAAAGGTGGGCTACTAAAATGATAAATGGAGTTGGTTCACTACAATACCCAGAAAGGTTATCAAAATTAGGTCTATTTACTCCAGAAAAGAGAAGACTTAGGAGAGACTTAATATATATGTACAAGTATATCAGAGGGCAATACAGAGATCTCTCCAATGAACTGTTTGTACCAAGGACTGTGACAAGAACAAGGGGGCATTCTCTTCGTGTGGAGGAAAGACAATTTCTGCCCCAGCATAGAAGAGGGTTCTTCACGGTAAGAGCAGTGAGGCTCTGGAATTCTCTTCCTGAGGAAGTGGTGATGGCCAACTCACTGAATGAATGTAAGAAATGAATGGAGGCTTTTCTTGTGAGTAACAGTATAGAAGGTTACGAATAACAGAATATTATAGGTAGATGGTTGACCCAGCTTAGGGGAAGGAATTTTTTTCCCTATGGAGAAAATTGGCTTCTACTCTGTGGGTTTTTTGCCTTCCCCAGGATCAATAATGCAGAACAGCTGCACTAAAAATAGGCTGAACTAGATGGACATAAGGTCTTCCTTCAGCCTTCAAAACTATGTTACTATGTTTGAGCCTGTTCTGCATTTCGGTGGTCCCGTGACACAATTTTATTGTATGTGTCCGTGGGCTGCGACGGATCTGTTTGTGGAGGTAAATGCATTTAATGAATATGAGTCACAGATACGATCTGGAGATAGCACCCCTTGTGACGGCTACCAACCAATCAGGGCATGCATGAAATGGTAGAACTCAGCTACTTCTTGGTAGTGCAGCTGCAATGGCGCCATTTAGTCGAGCCCCTGTGACGGTAACTAATCAATTATGGCAGAAGACATCAATAGTATTGCATCCAGCGACTGCATCATGTAGCTACTCCCGGTCACAGCTGGGACACCGGCCATAACACACAATAGATGTACAGTGGGTACGGAAAGTATTCAGACCCCTGTAAATTTTTCACTCTTTGTTTCATTGCAGCCATTTGGTAAATTCAAAAAAGTTAATTTTTTTCTCATTAATGTCCACTCTGCACCCCATCTTGACTGAAAAAAAATGAAATGTAGAAATTTTTGCAAATTTTTAAAAAAAGAAAAACTGAAATATCACATGGTCATAAGTATTCAGCCCCTTTGCTCAGACACTCCGATGTAAGTCCCATGCTGTCCATTTCCTTGTGATCCTCCCTGAGATGGTTCTGCTCCTTCATTGGAGGCCAGCTGTGTGTAATTACACTGATAGGACTGGATGTGTGAAGGCGCAGAGTGACATTAATGAGAAAAAAATGAACTTTTTTGAATTTACCAAATAGCTGCAATGAAACAAAGAGTGAAAAATTTACAGGGGTCTGAATACTTTCCGTACCCACCGTAAGAGAGGTCACAGCCATGGCATCCATTTGGCGCTCAGCAAACCTTAGCATTGCGTTCCAATAGAGACACGATGGCGCTTCAGCCTGGCCAGGAAGTGCTGTATAGCATACGCGGGCCTCTAAATGAGGCACCCTGGATATCCCCTATATAAGGCGTCCTTGGGAGTGTTCTGCAGGACTCTGCAGACCTCACTGACCGGACCCACCCTTCACATGCGGAGCTAATGATGAGACCTCGTTGTTGAGGGGCTATTCTTTGGGGGTGTACTCTACCTAAGTATAGGTCATACACTTGGGTACTGCTCTCGTTAGGGCAGGGGCCGTACAGGGGACATGAGGTCGTCCGCTCATCCCTCTGGCCATGTACTCCTGGTTTCACGTGTGACCATACTTCACTACAAGAATTGGGTGAGATCAAACCTTTTTATTGGCGCTGGAATCGCTGAGCACCTTATTATCGGGTACGGGCGGGTTTACTCATCGCTGATCCCCTTGTCTGTGTAGACTGGACTTATTTCACCAGAGATCGTTTTATTCATCATCATTACAAGTTTGAATCAATAGTTAAAGCCTAACTTCTATTAATATTCTCCTGCTGATTAAGAAACATCACTGTAACCATGACTGGGGGCGGCTGAGATAACCGGGATCATCCCTGGAACCGTGGAGGGACTTGTACTGGGAGCAGCTAAGTATATGGGAAACGGTCCAGGAAGACCATGAGGGTCATTTACTGGGAGCAGTCAAGACCACAGGGACCTGTAGTGAGAAACCACTGGGACTATGGGGACCTCTCGTGAAAAACCATTGGGGACGGTCAAGCCTACAGCGAGCTCCACTGGGAGACCATGAGGACCTGGACTGGTACACCAGAATGTCCACAAATGGGAACATCCAAGATTAGAAAAAATAGTACAAACACCTGTACAGGCAACAGCAGATACCACAAGTATGGCAGTGAGAGACCACAAGGAAAATGGGAGACTTCTGCTGAGTGAAGCCTAGACCATAGGGCTTGCAGAGATGTGTATCTGCAATTGGGCTGGTTAACCTTATTACTGCTCTATTTTAACTCTTTCCGTATAGCTCGCTCAGCTTAGAGGAAATACAGGACTTTTACCAAGAAACCAAGGAGATTCACAGCCAAACCACAAGTACTTTCAATGGGAACAGTCAAGACCACACAAACCTTTCCTGTGAGTAGCGCAGAAGTCAGGGGCCTTCAATAGAGACAGAGATACCCAAAACTGCAAACCACTAAGGTCATATGGACCTGTGCCGGGAGACACCAGGGACCTGTGCCGAGAGACACCAGGGACCTGTGCCGAGAGACACCAGGGACCTGTGCCGAGAGACACCAGGGACCTGTGCCGAGAGACACCAGGGACCTGTGCCGAGAGACACCAGGGACCTGTGCCGGGAGACACCAGGGACCTGTGCCGGGAGACACCAGGGACCTGTGCCGGGAGACACCAGGGACCTGTGCCGAGAGACACGACTGGGAACTGCCTAGGCCAGGGGCCACCATTGAGAGTAACCAAGATTACTACAACCTGTACTGGCACACCACATGAACTTTTATTGGGAGTAGCCGTGCCCAAATGGATCTTCTGTAGGAACTGCTGAGAATTTCAGCGTTACACCACAAGGCCATGTACCAGACACCACTGTTGTCTGTACTGGGAATAGCAGAAGCCTTCTCTACAATTAATGGAAACTATGAGACCCTATAATGTGAAAACAAAACCACTTACTGGACTGACTACATAAACCTTTCGTGTTTGAAGTCAGCACCACAGAGACCTGTACTGAGAGTAGCTGAAACCATTTGGACCTTCACTGAGAGAAACCCAGACAACAGAGACCATACTGAGTGAGGCTGAGACCACAGGAACCAATAATGGGAGCAGCCAAACCACTGAGACATCTAGACCTTTTTTGGGAGTAACAAAGCTCATGGGGACCAATACTAGGAATAGCCATGATCTCAAGAACCACAGGACGCTGCAAAGATACTTGTAGTGGAAACCCAACTGGAACAACAGCGGCCACTAGGAACAAAACCACAAGACAGGGCACAGCAACCTGTACTGGAGCAGCCGAGGCCACAGAGACCTTCACTATAAGCAGCCAAGACCATGGGTATCTGCACCAGGAGACCACGGTCAGCTGGGATTATATATATTCATGTTCTGTGGTCCCTTGGGGGCATCTCCAGCAGACAACTGGGGCCCACAGGTTGCCAGCGAGGCCGGTGGACACAAAAGTCGCCGGTGATCTAATTACAAGCACTCAATGTCAAGCACCTGTTGCTAAAGCAGTGAGGATTTTCGAGCAGATGAAATGTAGTTCTCAGCCCCCTCATAATCTTGTATGGCCCTCGCTTGTATATACAGGGTGATAGTTTGGGGCCTCTCTATGTACAATGTAACAGAGCTGGAGAGGTTGCAGAGGCGACAATTAGGACAGGGGTGGACATACCATTGGTGCAACCAATGCAGCTACATGGGGCCGAAGAGGTCACCTCCACCTCATCAACTCCTGTCGCAGACCCTTTATGGGCATGTGCTGCTATGTAGGGGCGCTCTTCTGTCGGGTTCCCCCCCTGATATAGGTGGTATATATAACCCAAGGCTGGAGACTCTGGGACTTGAATAGGGGAATTCATGTGATATCCTTGGAAAGGCTTCTTTACAGGAAAAGCAGCGAGACCATGAAATCCAGACCCCAAAAGAGAGAAATGGTGACGACTGATGAAGAATGATGAGCTTTCTAGTTAATAGAATATTGGGTCACTACCTGCCCCCCCACTTTCTGCTCATCACTACCCCTCAGCAGCGCCCCCAGGGGTCTCCTCACTGCCCCTCAGGTGGGCATCATAGTCAGTGTCATCCATCCCAACCCCAGGTTCCCCAGCACCCACCTATGAGGGAGAAGATGAGCTCCTTGGCCTGGACACAGGTGTGGAGGACCTCCTTCCCCTGCAGAGCGATGCTCTCCCTCCGCTCCAGCTCCTCCAAGAGTTTATTCAGCTCCTCAATACGACACCCGGAGCAGAAATCCAGATCCGTCAGAGGTCGTGCGGGAGACGCCATCGCTGGAGTTCAGAGTCAACCCGAGCCTGAAAAGAGGGAAGATGTACGGCTTGGAGAAATGCTCTGCAGGGAGGTCAGAGGTGTAATAATCTGCAGAATGTCAGGAGGTACAGAGCAATGCTCTGCAGGGAGGTCAGAGGTGTAATAATCTGCAGAATGTCAGGAGATAGAGCAATGCTCTGCAGGGAGGTCAGAGGTGTAATAATCTGCAGAATGTCAGGAGATAGAGCAATGCTCTGCAGGGAGGTCAGAGGTGTAATAATCTGCAGAATGTCAGGAGATACAGAGCAATGCTCTGCAGGGAGGTCAGAGGTGTAATAATCTGCAGAATGTCAGGAGGTACAGAGCAATGCTCTGCAGGGAGGTCAGAGGTGTAATAATCTGCAGAATGTCAGGAGATAGAGCAATGCTCTGCAGGGAGGTGAGAGGTGTAATAATCTGCAGAATGTCAGGAGATAGAGCAATGCTCTGCAGGGAGGTCAGAGGTGTAATAATCTGCAGAATGTCAGGAGATACAGAGCAATGCCCTGCAGGGAGCTCAGTAGTGTAATAATCTGCTGAATGACAGTAGATACAGAGCAATGCCCTGCAGGGAGCTCAGAGGTGTAATAATCTGCAGAATGTCAGGAGATACAGAGCAATGCCCTGCAGGGAGGTCAGAGGTGTAATAATCTGCACAATGTCAGGAGATACAGAGCAATGCCCTGCAGGGAGGTCAGAGGTGTAATAATCTGCAGAATGTCAGGAGATACAGAGCAATGCCCTGCAGGGAGGTCAGAGGTGTAATAATCTGCACAATGTCAGGAGATACAGAGCAATGCCCTGCAGGGAGGTCAGAGGTGTAATAATCTGCACAATGTCAGGAGATACAGAGCAATACCCTGCAGGGAGGTCATTGGTGTAATAATCTGCAAAATGTCAGGAGATACAGAGCAATGCCCTGCAGGGAGGTCAGAGGTGTAATAATCTGCTGAATGACAGTAGATACAGAGCAATGCCCTGCAGGGAGCTCAGAGGTGTAATAATCTGCAGAATGTCAGGAGATACAGAGCAATGCTCTGCAGGGAAGTCAGTGGTGTAATAATATGCAGAATGTCAGGAGGTACAGAGCAATGCCCTGCAGGGAGCTCAGAGGTGTAATAATCTGCAGAATGTCAGGAGATACAGTGCAATGCCCTGCAGGGAGCTCAGAGGTGTAATAATCTGCAGAATGTCAGGAGATACAGAGCAATGCTCTGCAGGGAGGTCAGTGGTGTAATAATATGCAGAATGTCAGGAGGTACAGAGCAATGCCCTGCAGGGAGCTCAGTAGTGTAATAATCTGCTGAATGACAGTAGATACAGAGCAATGCCCTGCAGGGAGGTCAGAGGTGTAATAATCTGCTGAATGACAGTAGATACAGAGCAATGCCCTGCAGGGAGCTCAGAGGTGTAATAATCTGCAGAATGTCAGGAGATACAGAGCAATGCTCTGCAGGGAGGTCAGTGGTGTAATAATATGCAGAATGTCAGGAGGTACAGAGCAATGCCCTGCAGGGAGCTCAGAGGTGTAATAATCTGCAGAATGTCAGGAGATACAGTGCAATGCCCTGCAGGGAGCTCAGAGGTGTAATAATCTGCAGAATGTCAGGAGATACAGAGCAATGCTCTGCAGGGAGGTCAGTGGTGTAATAATCTGCAGAATGTCAGGAGATACAGAGCAATGCCCTGCAGGGAGGTCAGAGGTGTAATAATCTGCACAATGTCAGGAGATACAGAGCAATGCCCTGCAGGGAGGTCAGAGGTGTAATAATCTGCACAATGTCAGGAGATACAGAGCAATGCCCTGCAGGGAGGTCAGAGGTGTAATAATCTGCACAATGTCAGGAGATACAGAGCAATACCCTGCAGGGAGGTCATTGGTGTAATAATCTGCAGAATGTCAGGAGATACAGAGCAATGCCCTGCAGGGAGCTCAGAGGTGTAATAATCTGCTGAATGACAGTAGATACAGAGCAATGCCCTGCAGGGAGCTCAGAGGTGTAATAATCTGCAGAATGTCAGGAGATACAGAGCAATGCTCTGCAGGGAGGTCAGTGGTGTAATAATATGCAGAATGTCAGGAGGTACAGAGCAATGCCCTGCAGGGAGCTCAGAGGTGTAATAATCTGCAGAATGTCAGGAGATACAGAGCAATACCCTGCAGGGAGGTCATTGGTGTAATAATCTGCAGAATGTCAGGAGATACAGAGCAATGCCCTGCAGGGAGGTCAGAGGTGTAATAATCTGCAGAAAGTCAGGAGGTACAGAGCAATGCCCTGCAGGGAGGTCAGAGGTGTAATAATCTGCAGAAAGTCAGGAGGTACAGAGCAATGCCCTGCAGGGAGGTCAGAGGTGTAATAATCTCCAGAAAGTCAGGAGATACAGAGCAATGCCCTGCAGGGAAATCAGAGGTGTAATAATCTGCAGAAAATCAGGAGGTACAGAGCAATGCTCTGCAGGGAGGTCAGTGGTGTAATAATCTGCAGAATGTCAGGAGATACAGAGCAATGCCATGCAGGGAGGTCAGAGGTGTAATAATCTGCAGAATGTCAGGAGACACAGAGCAATGCACTGCAGGGAGGTCAGAGGTGTAATAATCTGCAGAATGTCAGGAGGTACAGAGCAATGCTCTGCAGGGAGGTCAGAGGTGTAATAATCTGCAGAATGTCAGGAGATAGAGCAATGCTCTGCAAGGAGGTCAGAGGTGTAATAATCTGCAGAATGTCAGGAGATAGAGCAATGCTCTGCAGGGAGGTCAGAGGTGTAATAATCTGCAGAATGTCAGGAGATACAGAGCAATGCCCTGCAGGGAGCTCAGTAGTGTAATAATCTGCTGAATGACAGTAGATACAGAGCAATGCCCTGCAGGGAGCTCAGAGGTGTAATAATCTGCAGAATGTCAGGAGATACAGAGCAATGCCCTGCAGGGAGGTCAGAGGTGTAATAATCTGCACAATGTCAGGAGATACAGAGCAATACCCTGCAGGGAGGTCATTGGTGTAATAATCTGCAGAATGTCAGGAGATACAGAGCAATGCCCTGCAGGGAGGTCAGTGGTGTAATAATCTGCTGAATGACAGTAGATACAGAGCAATGCCCTGCAGGGAGCTCAGAGGTGTAATAATCTGCAGAATGTCAGGAGATACAGAGCAATGCTCTGCAGGGAGGTCAGTGGTGTAATCTGCAGAATGTCAGGAGGTACAGAACAATGCTCTGTAGGGAGCTCAGAGGTGTAATAATCTGCAGAATGTCAGGAGATACAGAGCAATGCCCTGCAGGGAGGTCAGAGGTGTAATAATATGCAGAATATCAGGAGCTACAGAGCAATGCTCTGCAGGGAGGTCAGAGGTGTAATAATATGCAGAATGTCAGGAGATGCAGAGCAATGCTCTGCAGGTAGGTCAGTGGTGTAATCTGCAGAATGTCAGGAGATGCAGAGCAATGCTCTGTAGGGAGGTCAGAGGTGTAATAATCTGCAGAATGTCAGGAGGTACAGAGCAATGCCTTGCAGGGAGGTCAGAGGTGTAATAATCTGCAGAATGTCAGGAGATACAGAGCAATGCCCTGCAGGGAGGTCAGAGGTGTAATAATCTGCAGAATGTCAGGAGATACAGAGCAATGCCCTGCAGGGAGGTCAGAGGTGTAATAATCTGCAGAATGTCAGGAGATACAGAATGCCTTGCAGGGAGGTCAGAGGTGTAATAATCTGCAGAATGTAAGGAGGTACAGAGCAATGCCCTGCAGGGAGGTCAGAGGTGTAATAATCTGCAGAATGTCAGGAAATACAGAGTAATGCCTTGCAGGGAGGTCAGAGGTGTAATAATCTGCAGAATGTCAGGAGATACAGAGCAATGCCCTGTAGGGAGGTCAGAGGTGTAATAATCTGCAGAATGTCAGGCGGTACAGAGCAATGCTCTGCAGGGAGGTCAGTGGTGTAATAATCTGGAGAATGTCAGGAGATACAGAGCAATGCCCTGCAGGGAGTTCAGAGGTGTAATAATCTGCAGAATGTCAGGAGGTACAGAGCAATGCTCTGCAGGGAGGTCAGTGGTGTAATAATCTGCAGAATGACAGGAGATACAGAGCAATGCTCTGCAGGGAGGTCAGTGGTGTAATAATCTGCAGAATATCATGAGGTACAGAGCAATGCCCTGCAGGGAGGTCAGAGGTGTAATAGTCTGCAGAATGTCAGGAGATACAGAGCAATGCTCTGCAGGAAGGTCAGAGGTGTAATAATCTGCAGAATGTCAGGAGATACAGAGCAATGCTCTGCAGGGAGGTCAGAGGTGTAATAATCTGCAGAATATCAGGAGGTACAGAACAATGCACTGCAGGGAGATCAGAGGTGTAATAATATGCAGAATGTCAGGAGATACAGAGCAATGCTCTGCAGGGAGGTCAGTGGTGTAATAATCTGCAGAATGTCAGGAGATACAGAGCAATGCCCTGCAGGGAGGTCAGAGGTGTAATAATCTGCAGAATGTCAGAAGGTATAGAGCAATGCTCTGCAGGGAGGTCAGAGGTGTAATAATCTGCAGAATATCAGGAGATACAGAGCAATGCCCTGCAGGGAGGTCAGAGGTGTAATAATCTGCAGAATGTCAGAAGGTATAGAGCAATGCTCTGCAGGGAGATCAGAGGTGTAATAATCTGCAGAATGTCAGGAGATACAGAGCAATGCCTTGCAGGGAGGTCAGAGGTGTAATAATCTGCAGAATGTCAGAAGGTATAGAGCAATGCTCTGCAGGGAGGTCAGAGGTGTAATAATCTGCAGAATGTCAGGAGATACAGAACAATGCTCTGCAGGGAGGTCAGAGGTGTAATAATATGCAGAATCTCAGGAGATGCAGAGCAATGCCCTGCAGGGAGGTCAGAGGTGTAATAATATGCAGAATCTCAGGAGATGCAGAGCAATGCCCTGCAGGGAGGTCAGAGGTGTAATAATATGCAGAATCTCAGGAGATACAGAGCAATGCCCTGCAGGGAGGTCAGTGGTGTAATAATCTGCAGAATGTCAGGAGATGCAGAGCAATGCTCTGCAGGGAGGTCAGAGGTGTAATAATCTGCAGATTGTCAGGAGGGACAGAGCAATGCCCTGCAGGGAGGTCAGAGGTGTAATAATCTGCAGATTGTCAGGAGGGACAGAGCAATGCCCTGCAGGGAGGTCAGAGGTGTAATAATATGCAGAATGTCAGGAGATACAGAGCAATGCTCAGCAGGGAGGTCAGAGGTGTAATAATCTGCAGAATGTCAGGCGATACAGAGCAATGCTCTGCAGGGAGGTCAGAGGTGTAATAATCCGCAGAATGTCAGGAGATACAGAGCAATGCTCTGCAGGGAGGTCAGAGGTGTAATAATCTGCAGAATGTCAGGAGATACAGAGCAATGCTCTGCAGGGAGGTCAGAGGTGTAATAATCTGCAGAATGTCAGGAGATGCAGAGCAATGCCCTGCAGGGACGTCAGTGGTGTAATAATCTGCAGAATGTCAGGAGGTACAGAGCAATGCCCTGCAGGGAGGTCAGAGGTGTAATAATCTGCAGAATGTCAGGAGGTACAGAGCAATGCCCTGCAGGGAGGTCAGAGATGTAATAATCTGCAGAATGTCAGGAGGTACAGAGCAATTCCCTGCAGGGAGGTCAGAGATGTAATAATCTGCAGAATGTCAGGAGATACAGAGCAATGCTCTGCAGGGAGGTCATTGGTGTAATAATCTGCAGATTGTCAGGAGGGACAGAGCAATGCCCTGCAGGGAGGTCAGAGGTGTAATAATCTGCAGAATGTCAGGAGATACAGAGCAATGCTCTGCAGGGAGGTCAGAGGTGTAATAATCTGCAGAATGTCAGGAGATACAGAGCAATGCTCTGCAGGGAGGTCAGAGGTGTAATAATCTGCAGAATGTCAGGAGATACAGAGCAATGCTCTGCAGGGAGGTCAGAGGTGTAATAATCTGCAGAATGTCAGGAGATACAGAGCAATGCTCTGCAGGGAGGTCAGAGGTGTAATAATCTGCAGAATGTCAGGAGATACAGAGCAATGCTCTGCAGGGAGGTCAGAGGTGTAATAATCTGCAGAATGTCAGGAGATACAGAGCAATGCTCTGCAGGGAGGTCAGAGGTGTAATAATCTGCAGAATGTCAGGAGATACAGAGCAATGCCCTGCAGGGAGGTCAGAGGTGTAATAATCTGCAGATTGTCAGGAGAGACAGTGCAATGCTCTGCAGGGAGGTCAGTGGTGTAATAATCTGCAGAATGTCAGGAGATACAGAGCAATGCTCTGCAGGGAGGTGAGTGGTGTAATAATCTGCAGAATGTCAGGAGGTACAGAGCAATGCTTTGCAGGGAGGTCAGAGGTGTAATAATCTGCAGAATGTCAGGAGATAGAGCAATGCTCTGCAGGGAGGTCAGTGGTGTAATAATCTGCAGAATGTCAGGAGATACAGAGCAATGCTCTGCAGGGAGGTCAGTGGTGTAATAATATGCAGAATGTCAGGAGGTACAGATCAATGCCCTGCAGGGAGCTCAGAGGTGTAATAATCTGCAGAATCTCAGGAGATACAGAGCAATGCCCTGCAGGGTGGTCAGTGGTGTAATAATCTGCAGAATGTCAGGAGATACAAAGCAATGCCCTGCAGGGAGGTCAGATGTGTAATAATCAGCAGAATCTCAGGAGATGCAGAGCAATACCCTGCAGGGAGGTCAGAGGTGTAATAATCTGCAGAATGTCAGGAGATGCAGAGCAGTGCCCTGCAGGGAGATCAGAGGTGTAATAATCTGCAGAATGTCAGGAGATACAAAGCAATACCCTGCAGGGAGGTCAGAGGTGTAATAATCTGCAGAATGTCAGGAGATACAGAGTAATGCTCTGCAGGGAGGTCAGTGGTGTAATAATCTTCAGAATGTCAGGAGATACAGAGCAATGCTCTGCAGGGAGGTCAGTGGTGTAATAATCTTCAGAATGTCAGGAGGTACAGAGCAATGCTCTGCAGGGAGGTCAGAGGTGTAATAATCTGCAGAATGTCAGGAGATAGAGCAATGCTCTGCAGGGAGGTCAGAGGTGTAATAATCTGCAGAATGTCAGGAGATAGAGCAATGCTCTGCAGGGAGGTCAGAGGTGTAATAATCTGCAGAATGTCAGGAGATACAGAGCAATGCCCTGCAGGGAGCTCAGTAGTGTAATAATCTGCTGAATGACAGTAGATACAGAGCAATGCCCTGCAGGGAGCTCAGAGGTGTAATAATCTTCAGAATGTCAGGAGATACAGAGCAATGCTCTGCAGGGAGGTCAGAGGTGTAATAATCTGCACAATGTCAGGAGATACAGAGCAATACCCTGCAGGGAGGTCATTGGTGTAATAATCTGCAGAATGTCAGGAGATACAGAGCAATGCCCTGCAGGGAGGTCAGTGGTGTAATAATCTGCTGAATGACAGTAGATACAGAGCAATGCCCTGCAGGGAGCTCAGAGGTGTAATAATCTGCAGAATGTCAGGAGATACAGAGCAATGCTCTGCAGGGAGGTCAGTGGTGTAATCTGCAGAATGTCAGGAGATACAGAGCAATGCCCTGCAGGGAGGTCAGTGGTGTAATAATCTGCTGAATGACAGTAGATACAGAGCAATGCTCTGTAGGGAGCTCAGAGGTGTAATAATCTGCAGAATGTCAGGGGATACAGAGCAATGCCCTGCAGGGAGGTCAGAGGTGTAATAATATGCAGAATATCAGGAGCTACAGAGCAATGCTCTGCAGGGAGGTCAGAGGTGTAATAATATGCAGAATGTCAGGAGATGCAGAGCAATGCTCTGCAGGTAGGTCAGTGGTGTAATCTGCAGAATGTCAGGAGGTACAGAACAATGCTCTGTAGGGAGCTCAGAGGTGTAATAATCTGCAGAATGTCAGGAGATACAGAGCAATGCTCTGCAGGGAGGTCAGTGGTGTAATCTGCAGAATGTCAGGAGGTACAGAACAATGCTCTGTAGGGAGCTCAGAGGTGTAATAATCTGCAGAATGTCAGGAGATACAGAGCAATGCCCTGCAGGGAGGTCAGAGGTGTAATAATATGCAGAATATCAGGAGCTACAGAGCAATGCTCTGCAGGGAGGTCAGAGGTGTAATAATATGCAGAATGTCAGGAGATGCAGAGCAATGCTCTGCAGGTAGGTCAGTGGTGTAATCTGCAGAATGTCAGGAGATGCAGAGCAATGCTCTGTAGGGAGGTCAGAGGTGTAATAATCTGCAGAATGTCAGGAGGTACAGAGCAATGCCTTGCAGGGAGGTCAGAGGTGTAATAATCTGCAGAATGTCAGGAGATACAGAGCAATGCCCTGCAGGGAGGTCAGAGGTGTAATAATCTGCAGAATGTCAGGAGATACAGAGCAATGCCCTGCAGGGAGGTCAGAGGTGTAATAATCTGCAGAATGTCAGGAGATACAGAATGCCTTGCAGGGAGGTCAGAGGTGTAATAATCTGCAGAATGTAAGGAGGTACAGAGCAATGCCCTGCAGGGAGGTCAGAGGTGTAATAATCTGCAGAATGTCAGGAAATACAGAGTAATGCCTTGCAGGGAGGTCAGAGGTGTAATAATCTGCAGAATGTCAGGAGATACAGAGCAATGCCCTGTAGGGAGGTCAGAGGTGTAATAATCTGCAGAATGTCAGGCGGTACAGAGCAATGCTCTGCAGGGAGGTCAGTGGTGTAATAATCTGGAGAATGTCAGGAGATACAGAGCAATGCCCTGCAGGGAGTTCAGAGGTGTAATAATCTGCAGAATGTCAGGAGGTACAGAGCAATGCTCTGCAGGGAGGTCAGTGGTGTAATAATCTGCAGAATGACAGGAGATACAGAACAATGCTCTGCAGGGAGGTCAGTGGTGTAATAATCTGCAGAATATCATGAGGTACAGAGCAATGCCCTGCAGGGAGGTCAGAGGTGTAATAGTCTGCAGAATGTCAGGAGATACAGAGCAATGCTCTGCAGGGAGGTCAGAGGTGTAATAATCTGCAGAATGTCAGGAGATACAGAGCAATGCTCTGCAGGGAGGTCAGAGGTGTAATAATCTGCAGAATATCAGGAGGTACAGAACAATGCACTGCAGGGAGATCAGAGGTGTAATAATATGCAGAATGTCAGGAGATACAGAGCAATGCTCTGCAGGGAGGTCAGTGGTGTAATAATCTGCAGAATGTCAGGAGATACAGAGCAATGCCCTGCAGGGAGGTCAGAGGTGTAATAATCTGCAGAATGTCAGAAGGTATAGAGCAATGCTCTGCAGGGAGGTCAGAGGTGTAATAATCTGCAGAATATCAGGAGATACAGAGCAATGCCCTGCAGGGAGGTCAGAGGTGTAATAATCTGCAGAATGTCAGAAGGTATAGAGCAATGCTCTGCAGGGAGATCAGAGGTGTAATAATCTGCAGAATGTCAGGAGATACAGAGCAATGCCTTGCAGGGAGGTCAGAGGTGTAATAATCTGCAGAATGTCAGAAGGTATAGAGCAATGCTCTGCAGGGAGGTCAGAGGTGTAATAATCTGCAGAATGTCAGGAGATACAGAACAATGCTCTGCAGGGAGGTCAGAGGTGTAATAATATGCAGAATCTCAGGAGATGCAGAGCAATGCCCTGCAGGGAGGTCAGAGGTGTAATAATATGCAGAATCTCAGGAGATACAGAGCAATGCCCTGCAGGGAGGTCAGAGGTGTAATAATCTGCAGAATGTCAGGAGGTACAGATCAATGCCCTGCAGGGAGGTCAGAGGTGTAATAATCTGCAGAATGTCAGGAGGTACAGAGCAATGCCCTGCAGGGAGGTCAGTGGTGTAATAATCTGCAGAATGTCAGGAGATGCAGAGCAATGCTCTGCAGGGAGGTCAGAGGTGTAATAATCTGCAGATTGTCAGGAGGGACAGAGCAATGCCCTGCAGGGAGGTCAGAGGTGTAATAATCTGCAGATTGTCAGGAGGGACAGAGCAATGCCCTGCAGGGAGGTCAGAGGTGTAATAATCTGCAGAATGTCAGGCGATACAGAGCAATGCTCTGCAGGGAGGTCAGAGGTGTAATAATCCGCAGAATGTCAGGAGATACAGAGCAATGCTCTGCAGGGAGGTCAGAGGTGTAATAATCTGCAGAATGTCAGGAGATACAGAGCAATGCTCTGCAGGGAGGTCAGAGGTGTAATAATCTGCAGAATGTCAGGAGATGCAGAGCAATGCCCTGCAGGGACGTCAGTGGTGTAATAATCTGCAGAATGTCAGGAGGTACAGAGCAATGCCCTGCAGGGAGGTCAGAGGTGTAATAATCTGCAGAATGTCAGGAGGTACAGAGCAATGCCCTGCAGGGAGGTCAGAGATGTAATAATCTGCAGAATGTCAGGAGGTACAGAGCAATGCCCTGCAGGGAGGTCAGAGATGTAATAATCTGCAGAATGTCAGGAGATACAGAGCAATGCTCTGCAGGGAGGTCATTGGTGTAATAATCTGCAGATTGTCAGGAGGGACAGAGCAATGCCCTGCAGGGAGGTCAGAGGTGTAATAATCTGCAGAATGTCAGGAGATACAGAGCAATGCTCTGCAGGGAGGTCAGAGGTGTAATAATCTGCAGAATGTCAGGAGATACAGAGCAATGCTCTGCAGGGAGGTCAGAGGTGTAATAATCTGCAGAATGTCAGGAGATACAGAGCAATGCTCTGCAGGGAGGTCAGAGGTGTAATAATCTGCAGAATGTCAGGAGATACAGAGCAATGCTCTGCAGGGAGGTCAGAGGTGTAATAATCTGCAGAATGTCAGGAGATACAGAGCAATGCCCTGCAGGGAGGTCAGAGGTGTAATAATCTGCAGATTGTCAGGAGAGACAGTGCAATGCTCTGCAGGGAGGTCAGTGGTGTAATAATCTGCAGAATGTCAGGAGATACAGAGCAATGCTCTGCAGGGAGGTCAGTGGTGTAATAATCTGCAGAATGTCAGGAGATACAAAGCAATGCCCTGCAGGGAGGTCAGAGGTGTAATAATCTGCAGAATGTCAGGAGATAGAGCAATGCTCTGCAGGGAGGTCAGAGGTGTAATAATCTGCAGAATGTCAGGAGATGCAGAGCAGTGCCCTGCAGGGAGATCAGAGGTGTAATAATCTGCAGAATGTCAGGAGATACAAAGCAATACCCTGCAGGGAGGTCAGAGGTGTAATAATCTGCAGAATGTCAGGAGATACAGAGTAATGCTCTGCAGGGAGGTCAGTGGTGTAATAATCTTCAGAATGTCAGGAGATACAGAGCAATGCTCTGCAGGGAGGTCAGTGGTGTAATAATCTTCAGAATGTCAGGAGGTACAGAGCAATGCTTTGCAGGGAGGTCAGAGGTGTAATAATCTGCAGAATGTCAGGAGATAGAGCAATGCTCTGCAGGGAGGTCAGTGGTGTAATAATCTGCAGAATGTCAGGAGATACAGAGCAATGCTCTGCAGGGAGGTCAGTGGTGTAATAATCTGCAGAATGTCAGGAGGTACAGAGCAATGCCCTGCAGGGTGGTCAGTGGTGTAATAATCTGCACAATGTCAGGAGATACAGAGCAATGCCCTGCAGGGAGGTCAGAGGTGTAATAATCTGCAGAATGTCAGGAGATAGAGCAATGCTCTGCAGGGAGTTCAGTGGTGTAATAATCTGCAGAATGTCAGGAGATACAGAGCAATGCTCTGCAGGGAGGTCAGTGGTGTAATAATATGCAGAATGTCAGGAGATACAGAGCAATTCCCTGCAGGGAGGTCATTGGTGTAATAATCTGCAGAATGTCAGGAGATACAGAGCAATGCTCTGCAGGGAGGTCAGTGGTGTAATAATCTGCACAATGTCAGGAGATACAGAGCAATTCCCTGCAGGGAGGTCATTGGTGTAATAATCTGCAGAATGTCAGGAGATGCAGAGCAATGCCCTGCAGGGAGGTTAGAGGTGTAATAATCTGCAGAATGTCAGGAGATAGAGCAATGCTCTGCAGGGAGGTCAGTGGTGTAATAATCTGCAGAATGTCAGGAGATACAGAGCAATGCTCTGCAGGGAGGTCAGTGGTGTAATAATATGCAGAATGTCAGGAGATACAGAGCAATGCTCTGCAGGGAGGTCAGTGGTGTAATAATCTGCACAATGTCAGGAGATACAGAGCAATTCCCTGCAGGGAGGTCATTGGTGTAATAATCTGCAGAATGTCAGGAGATGCAGAGCAATTCCCTGCAGGGAGGTCATTGGTGTAATAATCTGCAGAATGTCAGGAGACACAGAGCAATGCCCTGCAGGGAGGTCAGAGGTGTAATAATCTGCAGAATGTCAGAAGGTATAGAGCAATGCCCTGCAGGGAGATCAGAGGTGTAATAATCTGCAGAATGTCAGGAAATACAGAGCAATGCCCTGCAGGGAGGTCAGAGGTGTAATAATCTGCAGAATGTCAGGAAATACAGAGTAATGCACTGCAGGGAGGTCAGTGGTGTAATAATCTTCAGAATGTCAGGAGACACAGAGCAATGCCCTGCAGGGAGGTCAGAGGTGTAATAGTCTGCAGAATCTCAGGAGATACAGAGCAATGCCCTGCAGGGAGGTCAGAGGTGTAATAATCTGCAGAATGTCAGGAGGTACAGAGCAATGCCCTGCAGGGAGGTCAGTGGTGTAATAATCTGCAGAATGTCAGGAGATGCAGAGCAATGCTCTGCAGGGAGGTCAGAGGTGTAATAATCTGCAGAATGTCAGGAGATACAGAGCAATGCTCTGCAGGGAGGTCAGAGGTGTAATAATCTGCAGAATGTCAGGCGATACAGAGCAATGCTCTGCAGGGAGGTCAGAGGTGTAATAATCCGCAGAATGTCAGGAGATACAGAGCAATGCTCTGCAGGGAGGTCAGAGGTGTAATAATCTGCAGAATGTCAGGAAATACAGAGCAATGCTCTGCAGGGAGGTCAGAGGTGTAATAATCTGCAGAATGTCAGGAGATACAGAGCAATGCTCTGCAGGGATGTCAGAGGTGTAATAATCTGCAGAATGTCAGGAGATGCAGAGCAATGCCCTGCAGGGACGTCAGTGGTGTAATAATCTGCAGAATGTCAGGAGGTACAGAGCAATGCCCTGCAGGGAGGTCAGAGGTGTAATAATCTGCAGAATGTCAGGAGGTACAGAGCAATGCCCTGCAGGGAGGTCAGAGATGTAATAATCTGCAGAATGTCAGGAGGTACAGAGCAATGCCCTGCAGGGAGGTCAGAGATGTAATAATCTGCAGAATGTCAGGAGATACAGAGCAATGCTCTGCAGGGAGGTCATTGGTGTAATAATCTGCAGATTGTCAGGAGGGACAGAGCAATGCCCTGCAGGGAGGTCAGAGGTGTAATAATCTGCAGAATGTCAGGAGATACAGAGCAATGCTCTGCAGGGAGGTCAGAGGTGTAATAATCTGCAGAATGTCAGGAGATACAGAGCAATGCTCTGCAGGGAGGTCAGAGGTGTAATAATCTGCAGAATGTCAGGAGATACAGAGCAATGCTCTGCAGGGAGGTCAGAGGTGTAATAATCTGCAGAATGTCAGGAGATACAGAGCAATGCTCTGCAGGGAGGTCAGAGGTGTAATAATCTGCAGAATGTCAGGAGATACAGAGCAATGCTCTGCAGGGAGGTCAGAGGTGTAATAATCTGCAGAATGTCAGGAGATACAGAGCAATGCCCTGCAGGGAGGTCAGAGGTGTAATAATCTGCAGATTGTGAGGAGAGACAGTGCAATGCCCTGCAGGGAGGTCAGAGGTGTAATAATCTGCAGAATGTCAGGAGATACAGAGCAATGCTCTGCAGGGAGGTCAGAGGTGTAATAATCTGCAGAATGTCAGGAGATGCAGAGCAATGCCCTGCAGGGACGTCAGTGGTGTAATAATCTGCAGAATGTCAGGAGGTACAGAGCAATGCCCTGCAGGGAGGTCAGAGGTGTAATAATCTGCAGAATGTCAGGAGGTACAGAGCAATGCCCTGCAGGGAGGTCAGAGATGTAATAATCTGCAGAATGTCAGGAGATACAGAGCAATGCTCTGCAGGGAGGTCATTGGTGTAATAATCTGCAGAATGTCAGGAGATACAGAGCAATGCTCTGCAGGGAGGTCAGTGGTGTAATAATCTGCAGAATGTCAGGAGGTACAGAGCAATGCTTTGCAGGGAGGTCAGAGGTGTAATAATCTGCAGAATGTCAGGAGATAGAGCAATGCTCTGCAGGGAGGTCAGTGGTGTAATAATCTGCAGAATGTCAGGAGATACAGAGCAATGCTCTGCAGGGAGGTCAGTGGTGTAATAATATGCAGAATGTCAGGAGGTACAGAGCAATGCCCTGCAGGGTGGTCAGTGGTGTAATAATCTGCAGAATGTCAGGAGATACAAAGCAATGCCCTGCAGGGAGGTCAGAGGTGTAATAATCTGCAGAATGTCAGGAGATGCAGAGCAGTGCCCTGCAGGGAGATCAGAGGTGTAATAATCTGCAGAATGTCAGGAGATACAAAGCAATACCCTGCAGGGAGGTCAGAGGTGTAATAATCTGCAGAATGTCAGGAGATACAGAGTAATGCTCTGCAGGGAGGTCAGTGGTGTAATAATCTTCAGAATGTCAGGAGATACAGAGCAATGCTCTGCAGGGAGGTCAGTGGTGTAATAATCTTCAGAATGTCAGGAGGTACAGAGCAATGCTTTGCAGGGAGGTCAGAGGTGTAATAATCTGCAGAATGTCAGGAGATAGAGCAATGCTCTGCAGGGAGGTCAGTGGTGTAATAATCTGCAGAATGTCAGGAGATACAGAGCAATGCTCTGCAGGGAGGTCAGTGGTGTAATAATCTGCAGAATGTCAGGAGGTACAGAGCAATGCCCTGCAGGGTGGTCAGTGGTGTAATAATCTGCAGAATGTCAGGAGATAGAGCAATGCTCTGCAGGGAGGTCAGTGGTGTAATAATCTGCAGAATGTCAGGAGATACAGAGCAATGCCCTGCAGGGTGGTCAGTGGTGTAATAATCTGCACAATGTCAGGAGATACAGAGCAATGCCCTGCAGGGAGGTCAGAGGTGTAATAATCTGCAGAATGTCAGGAGATAGAGCAATGCTCTGCAGGGAGGTCAGTGGTGTAATAATCTGCAGAATGTCAGGAGATACAGAGCAATGCTCTGCAGGGAGGTCAGTGGTGTAATAATATGCAGAATGTCAGGAGATACAGAGCAATGCTCTGCAGGGAGGTCAGTGGTGTAATAATCTGCACAATGTCAGGAGATACAGAGCAATTCCCTGCAGGGAGGTCATTGGTGTAATAATCTGCAGAATGTCAGGAGATGCAGAGCAATGCCCTGCAGGGAGGTCAGAGGTGTAATAATCTGCAGAATGTCAGGAGATAGAGCAATGCTCTGCAGGGAGGTCAGTGGTGTAATAATCTGCAGAATGTCAGGAGATACAGAGCAATGCTCTGCAGGGAGGTCAGTGGTGTAATAATATGCAGAATGTCAGGAGATACAGAGCAATGCTCTGCAGGGAGGTCAGTGGTGTAATAATCTGCACAATGTCAGGAGATACAGAGCAATTCCCTGCAGGGAGGTCATTGGTGTAATAATCTGCAGAATGTCAGGAGATGCAGAGCAATTCCCTGCAGGGAGGTCATTGGTGTAATAATCTGCAGAATGTCAGGAGACACAGAGCAATGCCCTGCAGGGAGGTCAGAGGTGTAATAATCTGCAGAATGTCAGAAGGTATAGAGCAATGCTCTGCAGGGAGATCAGAGGTGTAATAATCTGCAGAATGTCAGGAGATACAGAGCAATGCCCTGCAGGGAGATCAGAGGTGTAATAATCTGCAGAATGTCAGGAAATACAGAGCAATGCCCTGCAGGGAGGTCAGAGGTGTAATAATCTGCAGAATGTCAGGAAATACAGAGTAATGCCCTGCAGGGAGATCAGAGGTGTAATAATCTGCAGAATGTCAGGAAATACAGAGCAATGCCCTGCAGGGAGGTCAGTGGTGTAATAATCTTCAGAATGTCAGGAGACACAGAGCAATGCCCTGCAGGGAGGTCAGAGGTGTAATAATCTGCAGAATGTCAGAAGGTATAGAGCAATGCTCTGCAGGGAGATCAGAGGTGTAATAATCTGCAGAATGTCAGGAGATACAGAGCAATGCCCTGCAGGGAGATCAGAGGTGTAATAATCTGCAGAATGTCAGGAAATACAGAGCAATGCCCTGCAGGGAGGTCAGAGGTGTAATAATCTGCAGAATGTCAGGAAATACAGAGTAATGCCCTGCAGGGAGATCAGAGGTGTAATAATCTGCAGAATGTCAGGAAATACAGAGCAATGCCCTGCAGGGAGGTCAGTGGTGTAATAATCTTCAGAATGTCAGGAGACACAGAGCAATGCCCTGCAGGGAGATCAGAGGTATAGTAATCTGCAGAATGTCAGGAGATACAAAGCAATGCCCTGCAGGTAGGTCAGAGGTGTAATAATCTGCAGAATGACAGGAGATACAGAGCAATGCCCTGCAGGGAGGTCAGAGGTGTAATTGTCTGCAGAATCTCAGGAGATACAGAGCAATGCCCTGCAGGGAGGTCAGAGGTGTAATAATCTGCAGAATGTCAGGAGATACAGAGCAATGCCCTGCAGGGAGGTCAGAGGTGTAATAATCTGCAGAATGTCAGGAGATACAGAGCAATGCCCTGCAGGGAGGTCAGAGGTGTAATAGTCTGCAGAATCTCAGGAGATACAGAGCAATGCCCTGCAGGGAGGTCAGAGGTGTAATAGTCTGCAGAATCTCAGGAGATACAGAGTAATGCCCTGCAGGGAGGTCAGTGGTGTAATAATCTGCACAATGTCAGGAGATACAGAGCAATGCCCTGCAGGGAGATCAGAGGTATAGTAATCTGCAGAATGTCAGGAGATACAGAGCAATGCCCTGCAGGGAGGTCAGAGGTGTAATAATCTGCAGAATGTCAGGAGATACAGAGCAATGCCCTGCAGGGAGGTCAGAGGTGTAATTGTCTGCAGAATCTCAGGAGATACAGAGCAATGCCCTGCAGGGAGGTCAGAGGTGTAATAATCTGCAGAATGTCAGGAGATACAGAGCAATGCCCTGCAGGGAGGTCAGAGGTGTAATAATCTGCAGAATGTCAGGAGATACAGAGCAATGCCCTGCAGGGAGGTCAGAGGTGTAATAGTCTGCAGAATCTCAGGAGATACAGAGCAATGCCCTGCAGGGAGGTCAGAGGTGTAATAGTCTGCAGAATCTCAGGAGATACAGAGTAATGCCCTGCAGGGAGGTCAGAGGTGTAATAGTCTGCAGTACTTATTCCTGTGACTGAAGGTCCAGAGTTCACAAGAACCTAGCAGTGAGGATTGTCGGGTGACCCCTGATCTGTGCAGTGTGGACCCCACAGCTGGCAGCCAACATGCTGCATTCAGCACCCAAAGCTGAGACCCTCGTCCCCTCCCACTGCTGCGTCCCTCTTACCTGTCTGCAGACACCTCAGCTCCTCTCTCATACATCGGTGTAATCGCTTCCTGGATATGAGACAGCCGCGCCCTCACC
This sequence comes from Dendrobates tinctorius, assembly GCF_039654945.1. Lineage (NCBI taxonomy): Eukaryota > Metazoa > Chordata > Amphibia > Anura > Dendrobatidae > Dendrobates > Dendrobates tinctorius. The sequence goes on along the minus strand of NW_027362155.1, from coordinate 75,139 downwards.
TGAGCTGCTCAGCCCTTCCTCACCTGTGCACACCTGAGTAACACAGACCCTCCTCACCTGTGCACACCTGGGGTCCTCAGCCCCTCTTCACCTGTGCACACCTGAGTGACACAGCCCCTCCTCACCTGTGCACACCTGAGTGACACAGCCCCTCCTCACCTGTGCACACCTGAGTGACACAGCCCCTCCTCACCTGTGCACACCTGAGTGACACAGCCCCTCCTCACCTGTGCAAACCTGGAGTCCTCAGCCCCTCCTCACCTGTGCACACCTGAGTGACACAGCCCCTCCTCACCTGTGCACACCTGGGGTCCTCAGCCCCTCCTCACCTGTGCACACCTGAGTGACACCACCCCTCCTCACCTGTGCGCACCTGGGGTCCTCAGCCCCTCCTCACCTGTGCACACCTGAGTGACACCACCCCTCCTCACCTGTGCACACCTGCGTGACACAGCCCCTCCTCACCTGTGCACACCTGAGTGACACAGCCCCTCCTCACCTGTGCACACTTGAATGATACAGCCCCTCCTCACCTGTGCACACCTGAGTGACACCACCCCTCCTCACCTGTGCACACCTGGGGTCCTCAGCCCCTCCTCACCTGTGCACACCTGAGTGACACAGCCCCTCCTCACCTGTGCACACCTGAGTGACACCGCCCCTCCTCACCTGTGCACACCTGGGGTCCTCAGCCCCTCTTCACCTGTGCACACCTGAGTGACACAGCCCCTCCTCACCTGTGCACACCTGAGCCGCTCAGCCCCATGTCACCAGTACCCACATGAGCTTCCCAGCCCCTCCTCACCTGTTCAATCCTGAGCTGCAGCTCAAAACATGAATAGAGAAATATACATAATCCTGGTGGGTGCTTGACCCTCAGATGATCTCACATGATTCTGGTGAAAATCGATCCTTATAGGGTTTGATCTTGGCAATGTCCTAACACTGAAAGATGATCTGATCCTGGTGATGAACTGAATCTGGTGAAGTTCTGATCCTGGTGATGGTCTGATCCTGGTGATGGTCTGATCCTGGTGATAATCTGATCCTGGTGATGATTTGATCCTGGTGATCGTCTGATCCTGGTTGATGACGTAAGGTTACTTTCACACTTGCGTTTTTTTGCGCTGCGCACCGTGCACAGTGCAAACACACATAAAAAACGCATCATGCATTTGTGTGCTTTTTTTGTGGGTTTGGGTGCGTTTTTTGCGCATACGTGCGCATTACCATGTGCACGTATGCGCACCCATAGACTATAATGGGTGTTGCGCTTTTTGGGGGCAAGTCGGACGCTCAAAAAATGCAACAGGATGCATTTTGTGCGCCCGAGCGCACACTGCAAAAAAACGCATGCAGATACGAACGCGTACAAACGCATGTCTATGCGCACCCATGTAAAAGATAGGAGAAAAAAACGCAAGTGTGAAACCAGCCTAATCCTGGTGATGATCTGATCCTCATGATGAAGTTATTCAGGCGATGGTCTGATCCTGGTGATAAACTGATCCTAGTGATGGTCTGATCCATGATCAGACCATCATCAAGATCAGTTCATCACAAGGATCAGATCATCAACAAGATCAGACCATCACTAGGAACTGATAATCACCAGGATCAGACCATCAACAGGATCAGTTCATCACTAGGAACTGATAATCACCAGGATCAGACCATCACCAGGATCAGATCATCACTAGGAGCAGATCATCATCAGGATCAAACCATCTCAAGGTTCAGGCCATCACCAGGATCAGGTCATCACCATGATCAGACCTTCACCAAGATCAGAACATCTCAAGGTTCAGGCCATCACCAGGATCAGGTCATCACCATGATCAGACCATCACCAAGATCAGACCATCTCAAGGTTCAGGCCATCACCAGGATCAGGTCATCACCATGATCAGACCATCACCAGGATCAGATCATCACCAGGATCAGATCATCACCAGGATCAGACCATCACCAGGATCAGACCATCTCAAGGTTCAGGCCATCACCAGGATCAGGTCATCACCATGATCAGACCATCACCAAGATCAGACCATCACTAGGATCAGATCATCACCAGGATCAGACTATTACCAGGACCAGACGATCACTAGGATCAGGCCAATACGTTCATGGTTGACTGCTCTTGATAAGGACACTGCAATTTATTGAATACTTGAACTCCACTATTGCTGTAGATGTTAAAAACCTAAATTAAACTAGTTTACAATTTTTGATCAAAGAGCGCAAAAGCCATCCAACACATCAAGGGGAGCAAAATATGAATGCTTCCTATCACTAATTTCCTACCAGTCTATGTGTAGATCAAACAACCACAGCCACTTAGTCAAACTCATGAGACCTCTCTTGAAAAGCTAATATCCCAATTTTCTATAATGATGAAGGATACAGCCCTGGAGTAGAGAATGTCAGAATTTGCATCCCCCCACCCAAAAAAGCGTTTCGCCGCCAGCTTCTTCCGGGGGTGTCAGGCTTAACTCATCATCTGGGACTGCATAGAATCATAGAATCATAGAATCGTAGAGTTGGAAGGGACCTCCTGGGCCATCTGGTCCAACCCCCTGCTCAAAGCAGGATTCGCTAAATCATCCCAGTCAGATGTCTGTCCAGCCTCTGTTTGAAGACTTCCATTGAAGGAGAACTCACCACTTCTCGTGGCAGCCTGTTCCACTCATTGATTACTCTAACTGTCAAAAAGTTTTTTCTAATATCTAATCTGTGTCTCCTCCCATTCAGTTTCATCCCATTGCTTCTAGTCTTTCCTTGTGCAAATGAGAATAAAGTTGATCCTTCTACAATGTGACAGCCCTTTAGATATTTGTAGACAGCTATTAAGTCTCCTCTCAGTCTTCTCTTTTGCAAACTAAACATTCCCAAATCCTGCAACCTTTCCTCATAAGACAGGGTTTGCAGACCGTTCACCATTCTGGTCGCTCTTTTCTGAACTTGCTCCAGTTTGTTGATGTCTTTTTTAAAATGTGGTGCCCAAAACTGGACACAATATTCCAGATGAGGTCTGACCAAAGAGGAGTAGAGGGAAATAATGACTTCACATGATCTAGACTGTATGCTTCTGTTAATACATCCTAGAATTGCATTTGCCTTTTTTGCTGCTGCATCACACTGTTGACTCATATTCAGTCTGTGATCTATTAGTATACCCAAGTCTTTTTCACATGTGCTGTCACTTAGCCCTATTCCTCCCATTCTATATATGCTTTTTCCATTTTTATTGCCCAGATGTAGTACTTTGCATTTCTCCCTGTTAAAAACCATTCTGTTTGTTGCTGCCCACTTCTCCAGTTTATTTAAATCTTTTTGAATCCTCTCTCTCTCTTCTCTAGTATTAGCTATCCCTCCTAGCTTTGTGTCATCAGCAAATTTAATCAGTTTACCCTCAATGCCTTCATCTAAATCGTTGATAAAGATGTTGAACAATACAGGGCCCAGGACAGAGCCCTGTGGTACCCCACTTGAGACATTCTTCCAACTGGATGTGCAGCCATTTACGACCACTCTTTGGGTCCGATCACTAAGCCAGTTATGAATCCACCTAACAGTTGCCTTGTCCATTCCATACTTAATCATTTTTTCAATAAGGATTGTATGAGAGACTTTGTCAAATGCTTTGCTGAAGTCAAGATATACTATATCTACAGCATTTCCTTGATCCACCCAATCAGTGATACCGTCATAGAAGGAAATTAAGTTAGTCTGACATGACTTATTAGTTACAAACCCATGCTGACTCTGTTTAATCACTTCATTCTTATCCAGGTATTGACATACATGTTGTTTAATAATTTGTTCAAAGATCTTTCCTGGTATAGAAGTCAGACTCACCGGCCTATAGTTACCTGGGTCCACCTTCTTCCCCTTTTTGAAGATAGGAACAACATTTGCTCTTCTCCAGTCTTCTGGCACTTCTCCTGTTCTCCAAGAATTTTCAAAGATTATAGAGAGGGGTTCAAAAATTTCTTCTGCTATCTCCTTCAGTACTCTGGGGTGTAATTCATCTGGACCTGGAGACTTGAATTCATTTAGGCTAGCTAAGTGTTTCCTCACTATCTTTCTGTTTATAGATATCCTGGATTCTTCTATTCCCTTAATAGGACAGTGAATAACAGTTGATGTTACATTTCCTTTCTGAGAGAAAACAGATGCAAAATAGGAATTTAAAAGTTCAGCCTTCTCAACATCCTGTCTTACCATTTCATCATTTTCATCCTGTAAAAATCCTATAGCATCTTTGACTTTTCTTTTACTTTTGACATATCCCCAAAATCCTTTATTATTGCTTTTGACATCTCTTGCAAGCCTCAATTCATTTTCAGCTTTAGATAATCTGATTTGTGCCCTGCAGGTTCTGCAGACAGCATTATATTCTTCTTTAGATATGCCTCCCTCTTTCCATTTTATAAACATTTTTTTCTTCCTTTTTAGCATGTGCTTAAGTTCTGTGTTCATCCATCCTGGTTTCCTTAACTGCTTCCTATTCTTCCCTCTTTTCGAAATTGTTAACAACTGTGCTTTGAGAATTTCATTTTTCAAGATTTCCCATCCTTCCTGGACATTTTTGTCTTTAAGGATATCCAGCCATTGGATCCCTCCAATTCTCTTTCTGAATCCCTTAAAATCTGCCTTTCTGAAATCTAACCTTGACGTCTGAGTCTTCACAGGTCTTCCGCCTCTAGTTATCCAAAATTCTAAAATAGCATGGTCGCTACCTCCTAGGGTCCCAGCCACTTTTACCTCCTCAACCATTTCCTCCCTGTTTATAAGGATTAGATCCAAGGTAGCAGTTCCCCTTGTTTTCTCCCTTACCTTTTGGAAGATAAAGTTGTCAGCAAGAGAGGATAAGAATTTCCTTGACCTGTTAGTTTTGCCTGAGAGAGATTCCCAACAAATGTCTGGATAGTTGAAATCTCCCATGACAACTATGTCATATTTTTTGGAGAACTTGGCCATTTGATGCATAAAGAGTTCATCCATAGCTTCAGCTTGCACAGGCGGCCTGTAGTAAATGCCTACAATGGTGTCCTTTCCATTGTTCTGTCCTTGTATTCTTACCCAAACAGTTTCCACAGAACTCCCAGTCTCTGAAGCTTCAATCTCTGTGCAGATATACGCGTTTCTAACATACAATGCGACACCTCCTCCTCGTTTATCAAGTCTGTTTCTTGCAAATAAGTTGTATCCTTCTAGTCTTGTATTCCAATCATGTGTATTGTCCCACCAAGTTTCAGTGATTCCAATGACATCATATTTCTTTTCCTGTGTTAGTAGTTCCAATTCTCCTTGTTTGTTGCCCATGCTTTGTGCATTAGTATAGAAACATTTTAGTTTGTGATTGGTTTCTCTTTCTCCAATATTTTTATTAATTAGATTCTTTCGTCTTTGTTCTTCCTTTCCACTTCTAATAGCAGAGTTCTCAATAGCATTTGTCAGGTGTATGGCTTTTTCTGGTCTTTTGCTTCCCTTCCCATGTTGTTCTAGTTTAAAGCTCTCCTTACAAGTGTAGCAAGGCGACTTCCAAATACCCCCTGTGGTAACGGGTCCACTGGGTCTATTCTCTCCATCCACACAATGGGACTAGTGGCTCTGAGAACGATGGACACTAATGAGAGTAATGGGATGATTACTTTCATTGATTACTAATCTCCTGTCTGACCTTAGGTATCCATAAGATCCAGCCTGCATGTCATTGTAATGTTATGAGATATTACTGTAAGATATGATGTTTCTGGAACATTCCAGAATCTTCCCTTCTATGAGAAAATCTGCTTGCCACCCACTGCAGAGGTGACCCACACACCCCCTTCACTCCTTAGCAGCGCAGCTGTGTCTATCTGCTCTGCCTGCATCTGAAATAGGACACCGAATATTTCCTGTTGCAAGCAGCTGGCTCTCCTTCCCCCTCCATGCACAGCTAGGAAAGGAAGTCTTTGTTTAAACCATGCGGCTGAATAAAACTATGAAAGGTATTAAACTAAGCTAGCACGGGCTCCGGTCATGGCAGAAAAATTATACGGACATTTCTCTGATCTGTGCGGACCCGGCTTCGCTATGGGAGATCTTGCAAAGTTCTAACACCTCCCGAAACTGAGATATGGATTATTCCCAAATGGAGTGTTCCAATCACGGCATGCTGGGTGTTATTTTTTTGGATTCGATAAACTGAGAAAAATGAGACCATCGGCGTGTTTATACGAGTTCCCCTCGTTAAAATATAGTTATTAGAAGTTTTACAGTAAAATTGCAACTTGGAGAAAGGGGGGCTGAACTTCTCCAGACTGCCCCTTTCGTGATGTAACCGACCCTAGGCTATAAGATATCTGTAACGGGGTCTACCCAGGTTGGGGTACCTCTTTCTGTACCACCCCGTGTTTTCGGAGGTCCGCTCTGCGTTGGCTGGAGTCTGAATGAAGGACGCTGGATGGAATTTCTTGGTTACATGGGCGCATATAAAAGATCACTGCTTCTCCACGTATTTCCAGTCTGACAACACTTTACTCACAGGACACAGAATATATCACACAGATACAGAGGGCAGGCCAATAGAAAAGCGGCAGGCCAGACATGCATTACAAAAGCCGCAGGTGGCCGGAGCCTACCGATGTTTACTGTGGGAATTACAAAGGTGGGGGGAGGGCGGACAAAAGGAGAATATCGTGTCCCCTCTGCCCAGGAAACAGCCTGTGGACTGATGCATTAGGGACATGCAACTCACATAGAACCTCTTATACATACATATAACTGCACAACATATTCTGGGTGTTGAGTGGTTCTGTAACACGGCTCCCCCTTTTCAGCGACGCGATCGGCATACACAGTCTGATCCTCAACGGATCGGTTTGGGGATGACTGAAGTTTATGGGGTTGGTACAAGTTCCGTTTGTTGACTTAGTCCATCGGCGTTACCATTTTGTTTGCCGGGTCTGTGGTGGATGGTGAAGTCCAGAGGTTGTAGGGCTAAACTCCACCGCAGCAATCTGGCATTGTCTCCGGAGACCCGATTAAGCCAGACTAGGGGATTATGGTCCATTAGGAGGGAAAACTGTAGTCCATACAAATATGGTTGCAACTTCTTGAGTGCCCATACTACCGCCAGGCACTCCTTCTCGATGGCAGCATAGCTTACTTCACGGGGCAGTAGTTTCCGACTCAGGTAAACTACCGGGTGTTCTTGGCCGTCCGGCCCGACTTGGCTCAGTACTGCCCCCAATCCAAACATAGAAGCGTCTGTGTGAACAAGGAAACGTTTAGTTGGATCGGGTGCGGCCAATACAGGGGTATTGGTGAGGGCGTCCTTTAGTTGGCGGAAGGCTTCCTCACACTCTGAGGTCCAGGTTACCTGGCGGGGTTGGTTCTTACGGGTCAGATCAGTGAGGGGTTTGGCTACGCTGCTGTAATTGGGAACGAATTTCCTGTAATACCCCGCTGTCCCTAGAAACGCCATGACCTGGGTTTTAGTGCGTGGGATGGGCCATTTAGCTATGGACTCAATCTTGGCTGGTTCTGGTTGCTGTTTCCCACTACCCACCCAATGCCCTAAATACTGAACCTCTGCTTTGCCCACGTGACACTTGTTTGGGTTCAGGGTGATTCCAGCCTGGTGGATCCTGTCCAATACTGTCTCTAGGTGATTTAGATGCTCTTCCCATGTCGCACTGTAGATGGCGATGTCGTCCAGGTAGGCACAAGCATAGTCCTGGAGAACATCCAGAAGCTGGAAGGTTCGCCGGGGCATTCTTCATCCCGAATGGCATAACTCGAAACTGGAATAAGCCGAACGGGGTGACAAATGCCGACTTGGGAATAGCGTCAGGACTAAGGGGAATCTGCCAGTAGCCTTTGCATAGATCGATTGTGGTCAAATACTTTGCCCCCGCCAGTCGGTCTAACAACTCATCCACACGCGGCATGGGGTATGCATCCGTCACTGTTTTCTCATTGAGCTTACGATAATCTACACAAAACCGTGAAGTCCCATCCTTCTTGGGCACCAACACTACGGGGGATGCCCAGGGACTTTCTGACTCTTCAATGACCCCTAACCGCAACATCTCTTGTATCTCTTGTCGCATCCCCTCTCGTACAGACTCAGGGACGCGGAAGGGGTTTTGTCGCAGGGGGGTCTGATCCTGGGTCTCAACCTTGTGTTGTGCCAGGCGAGTGTACCCCGGTCTCTCTGAAAACATCCTCTGTCGCAGCCTCAACAACACCTCCGCCTGTCTCTTCCGGGGGCATAGGTCTTCACCCAAGTGTACCTGGTCCCATGTTTTAGATTGAGTCCTTTCCCCTAAGACATCCGGCAAGGGAAGTCCGGCTAAATCCTCTGCTTCAGGTGCACAGTTAGCCACTACCTCTTCAGGGCGCTCCCGGTAGGGCTTCAGCATATTCACGAGGAACATGCGGATAACCCTGGGGTCGTCACAATCGGCGACATTATAGGTTGTGTCGGCTATTTTCCCCACTACCTGGTAGGGCCCCTGCCATGCAGCTTGAAACTTATTCTGCTTAGTGGGCTCTAACACCAGGACCTTCTGTCCTATTTCCAAAGTGCGCTCTCTGGCCCTCCGATCGTACCATACGCGCTGGCGCCGCTGGGTCGCCTGCAGGTTCTCACATACAACCTGGGTCAGCTCCTGTAGGCGGTCCCGGAATTCCAGCACATAGGGTACAATAGGTACCCCTTCTATGAGGCCCTCCCCTTCCCAGTGTTCCAGCACTAAGTCTAGGGGTCCCCTTACCCGTCTCCCGTATACCAGCTCGAACGGGGAGAACCCCGTGGATTCTTGGGGCACCTCCCGATAGGCAAACAGGAGGTGTGGCAAGAATTTCTCCCAGTCCCTGTAGGTCCTTGTAAAAGTGCCAATTAGCTGTTTTAATGTCCCATTAAAGCATTCACACAACCCATTGGTTTGCGGGTGGTACGGGGCGCTTCTAATGGACTTTACGCCGCACAGCTTCCACAGTTGGTTGGTCACCTCTGCTGTAAACTGGGTACCCTGGTCCGAGATAATCTCCCGGGGAAATCTAACCCGAGAGAAAACCTGGAGCAGGGCGGCCGCCACCGTCTCTGCCAGTATGTTAGGTAACGCAACCGCCTCTGGATACCGTGTGGCATAATCTACCGCTGACAATATATACTTTTTCCCGGATGGACTGGGTTTGGCTAACGGCCCTATCAGATCGACCGCTACTCGGCTAAATGGCTCCTCCACAATGGGGAGGGGGTGTAGTTTGGCCTTGCAGCAATCTCCCCTCTTACCAATGCGCTGGCAACTGTCACAGGTCTGGCAGTACTGACGAACATCATAGGTTACCCCCGGCCAAAAGAAGTTTTGTGTCAGACGATGCCTGGTGCGAATGACGCCGAGGTGCCCGGCCAAGGGTATGTCATGAGAGATTCACAGTAGCTCCTGCCTATACTTCTTGGGAACTACCAGCTGTCATTTTATAGTGGGGCTCGTCCCTGTGTGGCGCTGCTCTGTAACCCGGTAGAGGAGTCCATGATGCCACACAAACTGTTCCCCTTCCAGTACTCCTCTCCCCTCCTGTGCCTTCCCATGATACCCCTGTAATGAGGGATCCTCAAGTACCTCCCTTTTAAACTCAGCTGGGGTGGCCCAAGAAATGTGTTTGGCTATGGGAATACGTGTAGGGCTGGGGTGTCTTACCTGGGCCTCCTCTGAGTGTGATTCCGCCTCCGCAGCTCGAGCTTGTCTCCGGGTGGTCACAGGATAGGTGTCAGCCAGAAGGGCGACTGAGAATGCAGACAACATGGGCCCCAAGTCATTTCCCAGCAAGACGTCTGCAGGCAAATCCTCCATCAGGCCGACCTCAACAAGGCTATCCCCAACTCCCCAGTTCAGGTGAATCCTGGCAGTGGGCAGTCGATGTATGGCTCCTCTGGCTACACGGACGGCCTCTGTCTGGTCCGTCTTCTCTTGGTCCCGGACGACATGAGGCTCCACCAGGGTCAAAGTTGCTCCGGAATCTCTTAGTCCCTGCATACATTTCCCAATAACCCACACCGCCTGTCGATGCTGTTGTCGATTATCTGCCCAGGCTGCCTGCATAAGGTCTACATCATGCAAAACTTCCTCCATCTCTTTCATCCCCGGATTAGTCATAGCCCCCAATGCCGGGTCAGCTTCGCCCTGGAAGTAGTGTACAGCGGCCCGATTGACGATAGCCGTTCCCGCCTTTTGCCACTGGGTACGCTGAGTCCGGTTGGGACATTGTCTTTGCAGGGGGCCCAGCTGATGGCAGGTGTGGCATCGCACCCCAGGGGGACTCTGGTAAGCCGGGGTTTTAGCTGGTCCCCCAACAATCTTCTGTGGTTTAGGGGCCTCCAGACCCATGGGAGGGCCCCTAGTGACAGTCTTTGATCCTGCCAACTGAGACCTCCTGGCATCATGATGTTCCCTGGCCAGACAAGCTGCCTCAAGAGTCATTGGCCGTCTGTCCTGAAGCCATTCTTGTGTCTCAGGATTTAGTCCAGTAAAGAATCACTCTAACAGGAAGAGCTGGAGGACGTCCTCCTTAGTGGTTGCTTGGCTCCCTTGTATCCACTGTAGCAGTGACCGCCGTAGTTTACAGGCCCATTCAGTGTGGGTATCTGTTACCTGTTTTATAAGTCCACAGAACTTTTGGCGTTATGCCTCTGGTGTCAACGCATACCGGGCCAAGATCACTTCTTTGACCTGCTCATAGTCCATACAGTTCTCATCGGGTACCGTGCGATAGGCGTCCGCTGCCCGGCCTGTCAGCTTGCTGGCCAGAACCTGAACCCATTTCTCCGGCTTCACTTGATGAAGGGCACACTGCCGCTCAAAGTCCTGCAGAAAGCCATCAATGTCTTCCTCTGCCTCCCCCAACTGTCGGAAGGCATTATACTGGATTTTTTTGTGGCTTACTGCTGACGGTATCTGGGCGGAGGTCAGAGCTCCCCCTGCTCGCTGACTCCTCTCTCCGCTCTGCCACCTCCATCTTGGCTAGATCTATCTTGGCTAGCTCTACTTTAGTAGGCTCTGCCATCTCCATCTTGGCTAGCTCTATCTTGGCTAGCTCTACTTTGGTCCTCTTTGCCATCTGCATCCTGGCTAGCTCTATCCTGGTCCGCTCGGCCATCTTTTCCTTCAGATCAGTACGCACATCAGCCATCACCTCTCGTATGATCTCTACTGCAGGGTTTGGGCCATAGAACGCCAATCTGCTCTTTACCTCCCTCTGGAATTCAGTCTCTTCCACGTTCACATTGGGGGGCGCTGCACTGTCGTGTTCCATGATGGCTGCTATCAAATCCGCTTTTGCTTTGTTGCTGGCGATTTCATTATTATAATTATTTTATTTATATAGCACCATTGGTTCCATGGTACTGTACATGAGAAGGGGTTACATACAGATTACAGATATCACTTACAGCAAACAAACTAACAATCACAGACTGATATAGAGGGGAGAGAGGACCCTGCCCTTTCGGGCTTACATGCTACAGGATGGTGGGGAAGGAGACCGTAGGTTGGGGGGTTACAGCAGTTCCAGTGATGGTGAGGCGGTAGCTCCAGTAGTGGTGAGTAGGCAGCGAGGATCACTGCAGGCTGTAGGCTTTCCTGAAGAGGTGGGTTTTCAGGTTCCGTCTGAAGGATCTGAGTGTGGTTGATAGCTGGACGTGTTGGGGCAGAGAATTCCAGAGGATGGGGGCTATTCTGGAGAAGTCTTGGAGGCGATTGGGTGAGGAGCGAATAAGTGTGGAGGAGAGAAGGAGTTCTTGGGAGGACCGGAGATTCCTTGAGGGAAGGTATCTGGAGATTAGTTCAGAGATGTATGGAGGAGACAGATTGTAGATGGCCTTGTAGGTCAGTATTAGTCATTTTAACTGGATACGCTGAGGGAATAGGAGCCAGTGAAGAGATTTGCAGAGGGGAGAAGAGGAGTAGCGAGGAGAGAGATGAATTAGTTGGGCGGCAGAGTTGAGAATGGACTGGAGAGGTGCAAGAGTGTTAGCATGGAGGCCACAGAAAAGGATGTTGCAATAGTCGAGGCGGGAGATGATGAGGGCATGCACAAGCATTTTAGTAGATTGAGGGTTGAGGAAGGAACGGATTCTGGAAATATTTTTGAGCTGGAGGCGACAGTAGGTGGAGAGAGCTTGGATGTGTGGTTTGAAGGACAGGGCAGAGTCAGGGTTACTCCGAGGCAGCGGACCTCCGGTACGGGGGAAAGCGTGATGTTGTCAATTGTTATAGAAAGGTCGGGTAAGGAAGATCTGTGAGATGGGGGAAAGATGATCAGTTCAGATTTGTCCACATTGAGTTTGAGGAAGTGAGAGGAGAAGAAGGAGGATATGGCTGATAGACACTCTGGGATTCTGGAGAGCAGAGAGGTGATGTCTGGGCCAGAGAGGTAGATCTGAGTATCATCGGCATAGAGGTGGTACTGGAATCCGTGGGACTTTATGAGTTGTCCCAGACCAAGTGTGTAGATTGAGAAGAGTAGGGGTCCTCGAACAGAGCCTTGGGGAACTCCAATAGAGAGAGGGTGGGATGAGGAGGTAGTGTGGGAGTGGGAGACGCTGAATGTGCGGTTGGAAAGGTATGAGGAGATTCAGGATAGGGTGAGGTCTTTGATGCCAAAGGAGAAGAGGATCTGTAGTAGGAGACAATGGTCAACTGTGTCAAAAGCAGAGGACAGGTCTAGAAGCAGGAGTATAGAGTATTGTCCGTTAGCTTTGGCTGTATGTAGGTCGTTGGTAATCTTGGTCAGGGCTGTCTCAGTGGAATGATGGGGGCGGAAGCCAGATTGTAAATTGTCAAAGAGCAAGTTAGGTGGGAGGAAAGTTCAGTGTGGACATGCTGCTCCAGGAGTTTCGAAGCGAATGAGAGCAGCGATATTGGGCGATAGCTGGACATGGCTGTTGGATCGAGGGTTGGCTTTTTAAGGATAGGTGTGATTGTGGCATGTTTGAAAGCAGAAGGGAAAGTACCAGAAGTTAGTGATAAGTTGAAGAGGTGCGTTAGGGATGGGATAAGTGTGGTGGTGAGGTTGGGGAGGAGGTGGGATGGGATGGGGTCAAGTGCACAGGTTGTGAGGTGCGATTTGGAGAAGAGGTGATTAAGCTCTTCTTCAGTGATGTTGGAGAGAGAGGTTATGGGGTTTGGACTTTGGTCTGGTATACAAAGGGGTTGAGGTGGTTGAGTGATGAAGACTTGCCTTGTTTGGTCAATCTTGTTTTTGAAGTGTGCGGCAAAGTCCTCGGCAGAGATTAGGGAAGTCGGAGGTGGCAGTGGTGGGCGGAGGAGGGAGTTAAAAGTATTGAACAACTGTTTGGGGTTGTGGGATAAGGAAGATACAAGGGATGTAAAGAAGGCCTGTTTAGCAGAGGTGAGAGCTGATTTGAATGCAAGTGTTGCTTGTTTGAGTGCAGTGAAGTCGTCTTGCAAATGTGTTTTCTTCCAGCGACGTTCTGCAATTCTGGATGCTTGCCGAAGCTTTTTAGTGGTGTTATTGTGCCAGGGTTGTCTATTGGTTCATCGCACTCTGTTATGCATGACAGGGGCGACCGAGTCGATGGCTGATGCAAGAGTGGCATTGTAGAAACTAGTGGCAGTGTCATTGTCGTGGAGTGAAGCTATGGAGGACAATGGTAGAATAGAGTCAGTGTGCGAGTGTCTAGATGTGCGAGGTTTCTGCGGGGGTGCGCATGCTGCTGGACGTGGGTGACAGGTGAGGAGGACAGGGATGACAAGGTGAGTAGATGGTGGTCAGATACAGGGAGAGGGGAGGTGGTGAAGTTAGAAAGAGAGCAGAGGCGGGTGAAGACCAAGTCTAATGTGTGTCCATCTGTGTGGGTTGCTGAGGAGGACCACTGAGTAAGTCCAAAGGATGAAGTAAGGGACAGGAGTTTAGAGGCTGCCGACTGGTGGGTGTCAATGGGGCTGTTGAAGTCACCCATGATGATGGTGAGAATGTCAGCAGAGAGAAAGTGAAGGAGTCAGGTAGAGAATTGGTAAATAAAGGAAGTGGTCGGGCCTGGAGGTCGGTATATGACGGCCACTTGGAGGTTGAAGGGAGAATAGATGCGGATGGAGTGGACTTCAAAAGAGGGTAGGACAAGAGAGGGAAGAGGTGGGATTGGACTGAAGGTGCAGATGGAAGAAAGGAGAAGGCCCACTCCTCCGCCATGTCTGTTGCCAGGGCGAGGAGTGTGGGTAAAGTGGAGGCCGCCGTAACATGGCGCAGCAGCGGAGGCGGTGTCGGAGGGTGTCAGCCATGTTTCGGTGAGGCCAAGGAAGGAAAAGTTACGAGAGGTAAAGAGGTCATGAATCACACGGAGTTTATTGCAGATGGAGCGGGCCTTGAGGAGTGATCCAGAGAGTGGGAGCAGGGTGGTGGTTGTCAGGGGTACGGATTTGAGGTGGGAAAGATTTCTGGTGTTTGTCTTGGTTTGGGAACGATAGAAGGGGGTAGTAATGGGAGGTATGAGCTGTGGGGGTCCAGGGTTGGGAGATATGTCGCCAGCAGTGAGGAGAAGCAGAGAGAGGGAGAGCATGTGGGAGAAGGAGGGTGGGTGGCTTGTTTGTATTTTATTAGGAGAGCACTGAGGTTGAGGAGCAGGTCAGCTGATGAGGTCAGGTGGGGAGGCAAGAGGGAAGGAGAGATTACTATTTGGTTAGCGGGTGCTGGGGTTTGTGGATAGCGAAGGAGAGTGAGGATTAAAGGAGCCAAAACTGTTAGAACATATGTCAGCATGGCGAGAGTAATTTTGAAGTGTGATAAAACACTCCGGGATCGCCTTTGCTGGGGTCAAAGGTCCCGTGCGTTCAGCATGAAACTCAGGCGCAGAGCTGGGATTCAGGTATAACTGACACTGGGTCAGGTTTATTAATGGTGAAAGCAATGCATAAAGGAAATAAAACATAAAACAAATCCTTGCCTGTCCGGCACTAACTAAACAAGGTACAACCTAACTACCAACTGGCGGGCTTCTCCCGTCCAGCCAAACCACAGTTGCAGTGGGCACTGCTTTCACTCACGTGTCTCTCACACAGACAAGCTCTCTGTGTTCCCAGGCTGAGACACTCACACAACCACCTGGCATCCTTTTATATCCACCTCCCATTATTCATTAGTAACCAGGTGCGATACTGACCAGACTAGGCCACAAAGGAAAGGTATCTGGGCGAGATATACCTGCCCTCATCCACTATTCCCACATGATTCTCACATATCCCCCCCCTCTGCTCAGACCACTCCGGTCGAGCAATGACACCCGCCAAACAGTGCACTCGGGACAGGGCATCTGCATTCCCCATCTGTACCCCTGGGCGGTGCTCTACCGTAAAAGTGTAGGCCTGCAGGGCAAGGATCCACCGGGTCACCCGGCTATTCCGTTCCTTGTTCAAGTGCATCCACTTGAGAGGGGCATGGCCAGTGATCAGCCTGAACTTTCGGCCCACCAGGTAATATTTGAGGGCCTCTAGAGCCCACTTAATGGCGAGGCACTCTTTTTCTATGACTGCATACCTTTGCTCGTGTTTATTCAGCTTCCTGCTGAGATAGAGGACTGGGTGTTCCACTCCGTCCCTCGCTTGTGAGAGTACGGCCCCGATACCGGTATCAGAGGCATCCGTTTGTACCACAAACTCGCTGCGGAAGTCCGGAGCCACCAGTACTGGTTGAGAGCAAAGTGCCCGTTTTAGGCTATGGAAGGCTTCTTCAGCCGCTAAACTCCATTTAATCATGACAGAGTCTTTCCCTTTTGTAAGATCCGTCAGGGGGGTAGCGATGGCTGCAAAATTGGGTATGAACTGGCGATAATAGCCGGCGATCCCCAGAAAGGCTTGCACCTGCTTCTTGTTGACAGGTTGTGGCCAGTCCTGAACCGCCTGAATCTTATCGAGCTGGGGTTTAACAATACCCCTCCCAATTACATACCCCAAATACCGGGCTTCTTCTAGCCCGATGTGACATTTCTTGGGGTTCGCGGTTAGACCTGCCTCCCACAGGTCGTCAATCACAGCTTGTACTTTCTGGAGATGAGTCTCCCAGTCCAAGCTGTAAATGACAATGTCATCCAAATAGGCCGAAGCGTACCGCCTATGTGGCCTCAAGACTCAATCCATCAGTCTCTGGAAGGTCGCCGGTGCCCCGTGCAGTCCAAACGGCATATACACATACTGAAATAGACCTTCCGGCGTAGCAAATGCCGTCTTTTCTCTGGCAGCCTCAGCCAGAGGGATCTGCCAATACCCCTTTGTTAGATCTAGGGTCGTAATATACCGGGCTTTTCCTAACCGATCTATTAACTCGTCGACCCGGGGCATAGGATAGGCATCAAATTTTGAGACCGCATTCAGTTTCCTGAAGTCATTGCTGAACCGGATGGTGCCGTCCGGTTTAGGAATTAGCATAATCAGGCTGGACCAAGCACTGTGCGATTCCTCAATGACTCCAAGCTCTAACATTGCCTTCACTTCTCGGGAAACGGCTTCACGGCGCGCTTCCAGGATTCGGTAGGGTTTTTCGTGAACTGTGACACCAGGTTCCGTTACAATGTCATGTTTCATTAGCGTAGTCTGCCCGGGTTTTTCTGAGAAAAACTTTTGGTTGTGAAGTAGAAACTGCCTGACCTCAGTCTTTTGCCACTCCGAGAGAGTCTCTGCAACCCGTACCTCCGGTACGGTATGCGAGCAGACGGGACGGGCCAGCTCCGCTGACAAGGCAGACCGATCTTTCCAGGGTTTTATCAGATTTACATGATAAATCTGTTCAGGTTTCCGTTTACCTGCCTGGTATACTTTGTAGTTTACTTCACCAACTCTTTCCTTAATCTCAAAGGGGCCCTGCCACTTTGCCAGGAACTTACTGTCCACCGTGGGGACCAGGATCAACACCCTATCTCCGGGTGCAAACGTACGGATCTTGGCGCCCCTATCATAGATTCTTTTTTGGGCTCCTTGAGCCTGTATCATGTGTTCTTTGACGATAGGCATAACAGCTGCAATACGGCCCTGCATCTGTGTGACGTGATCTATCACCGTTTTAAACGGAGTGACCTGACCCTCCCAGGTTTCTTTTGCAACGTCTAACAGTCCGCGAGGACGTCGGGCGTACAATAACTCGAAAGGCGAGAATCCCGTGGAAGACTGGGGTACTTCCCTGATGGCAAAAAGCAAATACGGAAGTAAATAGTCCCAGTTCTTCACATCCTTGTCTATCACCTTTCTCAGCATCTGCTTCAGAGTTTTATTGAACCGCTCGACCAACCCGTCTGTTTGAGGGTGATACACGGATGTGCGTAACGGTTCGATTTGTAACAATCGGCAGTGCTCCTTCATTACCCTGGACATAAAGGGGGTCCCCTGGTCGGTGAGTATCTGTTTTGGTATACCGACCCGACTAAACACATGCACCAGTTCCTTGGCAATCGTCTTGGTGGCCGTGTTATGCAAAGGGATGGCCTCCGGGTAACGAGTGGCATAATCCAAGATGACCAGGATATGTTGGTGTCCACGTGCAGACCGTGGAAGGGGCCCAACTAAATCCATCCCAATCCTCTCAAACGGGACTTCAATAATAGGTAGGGGTACCAAAGGGCTACAGAACCGGGGCTTAGGTGCAGAGGCTTGGCAGTCAGGACAAGACTCACAATATACACGAATATCGTGATGCATGCCTGGCCAAACAAAACAGTGTAATATCCTTTCGGTGGTTTTCTGGACTCCCAGGTGACCTCCCATCACATGTTCGTGGGCCAGGTCCAGCACCTGCCGCCGGTAGGGTTTTGGCACGACTAATAGTTGCACCGTGTCTTCCCCTTTTTTCTCTATCTGATAGAGTAAATCATTCTCCAGAACCATGTAAGGATATGCCAGCCTAGAGCCAGGTTCTACGGGTACCCCATTTATCACTTTTACATTTGTCCTAGCCTGAGAAAGGGTAGGATCCTTTATTTGCTCGCTTTGGAAGTCATCTTTCTGAACTTCTAAATCCGGCAAACGGGGAGGTGGACGGCTGTCGGCCTCCTCCTCTTCCCCGGTCTCCTCCGTATCACCCGCCATGACTGAAAACGGGAACTGCAGGTCATTTCCAGCAGACTCTTCCCCCGAGTCTTCCGTGGAGACCTCTTCCAGGGGTTCGGGACCCACACGCGCCCTGGGGGAAGAATCATGTACACTATTACTCTGGAGTATCAACTGATTCTCCCACAATTGCCAGAAGTGGGGAAAATCCCGGCCCAGGATAACATCATGCAATAACGCCGGGACGAGTCCCACTTTATGTTGCACAGACCCATAGGAAGTAGTAATGCATATGACCGTGGTGAGGTACGAACAGGTGTCTCCATGCACACACGTTACAGAAAATCTGTCTGATGGTCCAGTCGGGGCTGACACCAGACTGGCCTTCACCAGAGTCACCACACTTCCCGAGTCTAACAATGCCACCACATTTTTTCCATCAACAGTTAAATCACACAAGTGTTTTTCCACATCCTTTTGACCAGCATTCACACTCACTACCCGTGCAACCATAGACATGTGGTTTTTAGAGTCGCACTGCATGGGTTCAGTAGTGAGCGGACAGTTCGCAACAATGTGTCCCATCTCTTGGCAGCGGAAACACCTAACGGGCCCCTTGCTTAGACCATAGTTCGTTACTCTCGGCCTCGCAGTGTGGGCAGTCCCGTTTTCCTCCCCCACTGTCTTAGGGATTTTTCCTTCTCCCCTACTCCCTGGAACAGTCTTACCGGTTCCAAGTGGAGATGATGAAGAACGAGGTGGGGTAGCGTCGTCTCGGAGTCCTTCCGCCACGGAGTAATGTTCAACCAGATCCACCAGTTGATCTGCCGTCGTAGGATTTCCATGGCTTACCCACTTTCTCAGGGCTGGCGGTAGAGCTCTCAGGTACTTGTCCATGACGACTCTCTGGATTATCTCTGGCGCTGTCAACACCTCGGGTTGTAGCCACTTCTTCGTCACGTGGATCAGGTTGAACATCTGTGACCGCGGTGATTTATCCGGCTGATAAGTCCATTGGACAGCGGTCGTCACTCCCAGCCGGGCCAAGATCTCGGCTTTCAGTTTGTCAAAGTCCTGCACAGCTTCAGGCTCTAAGTCATAATAAGCCTTTTGGGCCTCACCGGAAAGAAACGGGGCAATCAGGCCGGCCCATCGTGCCTTCGGCCATTTTTCTCGCACCGCCGTCCGTTCAAACGTGGTCAGGTATGCCTCGATGTCATCTTCGGTCGTCATCTTCTGCCAGTACCGACTCACGTGAATCACTCTCGACTCTGCTTCCAGGTTCACCTCAGGTAGGCTTGCCAGGCGCTACGCCACCTGCTGGAGAAGCGAACGATCGGTAGCTGTCATGTCCATCAACTCCTTCAGCTGGGCCATAATCACCCGATTAGCTTCTTGCTGGACGGCGGTGGACTGTACCAGCGCTTTCACCACGTCCTCCATGCTCATGCTTCCAACGTGATGCCTCGCATTCTCCACCACATTGTGATAAAACATTCCGGGATCGGCTTTGCTGGAGTCAAAGGTCATGTGCGTTCAGCATGAAACTCAGGTGCAGAGCTGGGATTCGGGTATAACTGACACTGGGTCAGGTTTATTAATGGTGAAAGCAATGCAAAAAGGAAATAAAACATAAAACAAATCCTTGCCTGTCCGGCACTAACTAAACAAGGTACAACCTAACTACCAACTGGCGGGCTTCTCCCGTCCAGCCAAACCACAGTTTCAGTGGGCACTGCTTTCACTCACGTGTGTCTCTCACACAGACAAGCTCTCTGTGTTCCCAGGCTGAGACACACACAACCACCTGGCATCCTTTTATATCCGCCTCCCATTATTCATTAGTCACCAGGTGCGATACTGACCAGACTAGGCCACATAGGAAAGGTATCTGGGCGAGATATACCTGTCCTCATCCACTATTCCCACATGATTCTCACAGAAGGCAAAAGAAATGTAGTGCATTTATCTGCAGCGTTTAGTCGTACCTTCTGTCACTTCAGGCTAATTTCAGGCATATTTCAGATATTATCCTTAGACGACATCCTTGGAAAGACAGACCGAGGTCAGACAGACCTTAGAGTCTGAATTAATAAGAAGTCAATTACACATCAAACAGGCCAGGTGTGATCAGAAGGAGGGAGGAGCAGTAGAGAGACTGGACAGACACACGAGACGATTAATTAGAACTCAGAGAAAAAAAAACAAAAAAACCCCCCAAATGGTCAGATCTAAAAGGACAGATAAAGCATTGATAGGAAACAGATACAGGGGTGATTGATTGGGGTTCAGAGAGATGGGTGAGGAAGGTATTGCAGGCAGGACACATACCATTGATAGGAAGCAGATACAGGGGTGATTGATTGGGGTTCAGAGAGATGGGTGAGGAAGGTATTGCAGGCAGGACACATACCATTGATAGGAAACAGATACAGGGGTGATTGATTGGGGTTCAGGAGAGATGGGTGATGATGGTATTGCAGGCAGGACACATACCTGAGGAAGAAGCAGATCGATTGTCAGATTGATAGTAATAGTGAAGCATAGTAATAATAATAATGAAGCATCTATAGCAGGGAGTTATTTTTCAGGCATTATTTCACATATCCTTAGACGACATCCTTGGAAAGACAGACCGAGGTCAGACAGACCTTAGAGTCTGAATTTATAAGAAGGCAATTAACCCTCGAGCTTCCACCAGGTCTTTTAATGTATTCCTCTTTAACTTCTGGTAGTTGTTTTCCATTCAGTCCTTTACTCCTATAGATGGGGTATCATATCCCGCTGTCTGCCACCAGTGTAACGGGGTCTTCTGTGCTGTAATACCTCTTACATTACCACCCCGTTTCACAGGAGGTCCACTCTGCTTTTCCTCACTTTTGAATGAAGGGCGCTGGCTCGAAAGGCTTTGTAACATGGGAACATATAAAAGATCACTGCTACTCCACGTATTTCCAGTGTGACAACATTTTACTCACCGGTCTCAGAATATATCTACATACAGAGAATGTTTGTCCGGCCAGTAGATAACAGGCTCCAATTAAGATGCCAGACGTACATTACAATAGCCGTGGGATTTACAAAGGTGGGGGGAGGTCAGAAGTGGGATATCTTGTTTACCTCTGCCTAGGGGTCGCAGCCGGTCGGTTGCTGCATTAGGGGTATGCATCTCACATTGCACCTATCATACATGCATCTCCTATTCGGGATGCTGGGGGGTTCTGTATCAAGGGTCCATTCCCTTCCTGTGTTCTGGTGCTGCTGCTGCTGCTGCCTGTAGGATATATGAAAACCTCAAAAAGAGGAAAAAATCCTCCAAAAAATTCAGATACAAACCAGACAGGCCTAAATGTATCTGCACTAATACAAGGTGCAGCGGACCCAAGTAAAATGGCAGCTGCACAGGTGCATAAAAATACCAAATGAAACAGCCAGCCTACAATCACGGATTGACCGTGTGGTACACCAGTGCAAAAGATATAACCCGCAGGTGGCAGTGTTCACACAGGGAATGCAGGGCTTCTGGATCACAACCTCTTAGTAACACCATATAGGCTGGCTGTCTCATTTGGTATTTATGCACCTGTGCAGCTGCCATTTTGCACCTTGTATTAGTGCAGATGCATTTGGGCCTGTCTGGTTTGTATCTGAATTATTTGGAGGATTTTTTCCTCTTTTTGAGGTTTTCATGTTAGAGTTGGACTGGCAAGTGTAAGGAACTTTGACGCAGTTTGCCAGTTTCCGTATTAAGGCCTTAGTATCAACCAATACCTTACATATATTGCTATGTTTGTTGTGCACTTTTTATATTTCTTTCAGGGTGCAGTTGGGCCCAAATGGTTCTGCACACTTGTGGCCTTCTAGTTGGCACTGGGCAGCCCCCCAATATGGTGTTACTAAGAGGTTGTGAGCCAGAAGCCCTGCATTCCCTGTGTGAACACTGCCACATGCGGATTATTTCTTCTGCACTGGTGGACACACGGCCAATCCCTGATTGTAGGCTGGCTGTTTCATTTGGTATTTAGGCGCCTGTGCAGCTGCCATTTTACTTGGGTCCGCTGCACCTTGGATTAGTGCAGATGCATTTAGGCCTGTCTGGTTTGTACCTGTAGGAAATATTAGCTGTATATAGCTAGCACCAGGTGTAATTGGAATACAGGCCACACTTTTTTTGGTGTGGTATCTCCGTGCCAGCTCTTCTCTGTGTGCGTGGTGAAACTTTGGGCAGTTTACGGCTTTTTTCTCTTTTTTGCCTGGCTGTTAGTTTTGCTCAAATAAAGCAGTGTTTAGGCCAATAAAAATAAATAAAGGCCAGCCATTTTTGGGTGCGGTATCTTGGTGCCAGCTGTTACCTGTGCGTGGTGAAATTTTGACCATTTAACATTGGTTTACTTTTTTTGGCCTGGCTGTCAGTCGTTATATCCACCAGTCTTTTGTATACAAAAAATAATAAAAGAAAATAATACACCAGGCATCAGCCTGAGATAACAGACTATCTGCAGGCATATTTCTCACATCTACCACCGCCATGTCTTCCACACTGTCAAAGGACGCTGAGGACATGCAGAGCGAGGACAGCAGCACACATGGGGAAGGAGGCATATCACCGAAAGAAGCAGCGTGGTGGCCGCAGACAGAAGGCGGGCAACTGTTCCTCGTAACACCAACACAACAGAGGTTGGCAGAACAACTGTTAGGTCTTCCCGAGTCTGGTTGTTTTTTAAAGACTCTGCTGATAACCCCAAACAGGCCATTTGCAGCACTTACCATGCCCGCATCAGCAGGGGTAGCAAAACTACCAGCCTGACCACCACCAGCATGATCAGGCACATGGCAGCAAAACACCCGACTTTGTGGGCCGAACCCCAGGCTCCAGGAACAGTGTCTGCAGGTGACACCACTGCTTCTTCCACTGTTTTGCATCCAAGCCAATCCCCAGTTCACCGTGCCTGTGCAGATGCCTCGGGCTCTGCACCTGTTGCCCACAGTCAACCAGCACCATCATCAAGCCCGTCCACGTCCTTGTCCCAGCCCAGCATTCAGTTGTCTGTACCCCAGACCCCAGTCATTGGAACGCAAGCGGAAATACGCAGCCAATGCCCCACAGGCCACAGTACTTAATTCGCACATTTCTCGTCTGTATGCGCTCGAAATGTTGCCTTTTAGGCTCATTGAGATGGAGACCTGATAGCGGTGGCCGTCCCAAGGTACTCGGTCCCCAGATGCCACTACTCCCGTTGTGCCGTACCTGCATTATACCAGCATGTGTCCCACAACATTACCTGTGCCCTCAACAATGCTGTTACTGAGAAGGTCCACCTAACCACGGACATGTGGACAAGTGCCTGTGGGCAGGGATGGTACATCTCACTGACGGCACACTGGGTTAATATAGTGGGAGCTGGGACCCAGTCGGACCTTGGGATGGAACACATCCTACCCATGCCAAGGATTGCGGGCCCTACGTCAATCAGGGTTGCCCCCGCCAGTCTACAGCTCCTGCACCTCATCCTCCTCTTCAGCATCCATCTCTGAAATGAACACATCACTCAGAAACTGGAAGCACTGCAGCAATGCCTCAGCCAAGCGGCAACAGGCTGACTCACAACGGGGAACAGAACCGGGTCAGAACCATATAAACAAGCTATAGCAACAAACAGGCACACGGGGGTCAGCACACTAGGCCAAAGGCAAAAGTATAACTGACAGGGATTGGAGCTTCCCAGGGGTTTAAGAAAGCTCTCCCAGAACCAGAAAGAGGCCACAATCATTAACCCCAGGTGTGCAGGTCAAAACCTGCACTGAGCTCCAGACATTAACCCCTGACGTGCAGCTCAAAAACCTGCACTGGGATCATGACACAAAGTCCCGGAAAATATCGTTCATAAAAGATTGGAAGACAGAAGGGGCATTAGTGAGCCCAAAAGGCATCACCAGGTACTCAAAATGTCCTTCCGGAGCATTAAACGCCGTCTTCCATTCATCCCCGTGCTTGATGCGAATAAGATTATACGCCCCCCTGAGGTCAACCTTGGTAAACCAGCAGGCACTCTTAACTCTGGAAAATAAAGCAGAAATCAGGGGTAACGGGTACTGATATTTAACCGTGATTTTGTAAAGGGAACGATAGTCAATACACGGCCTTAATGAATCATCTTTCTTGGTCACAAAAAGAAACCTGGCACCAAAAGGTGACGAGGATGGTCTAATATGACCCTTCTCCAACGACTCCTTAATATAGGATCGCATAGCATCATGTTCGGGTACTGATAAGTTGAAAAGCCGACCCTTGGGAAATTTACACCCAGACATCAACTCAATTGCACAGTCATAACTCCTATGAGGAGGCAAAGACTCAGACTTACTCTCACTAAATACATCAGAAAAATCAGCCAAATAGTCAGGAATATCATGAGACTGGGGAGAGGTGGAGAAAACAGGAGCGTCACTAAGAACACACTGACAACCCCAACTCACCACAGACCCAGATTTCCAATCCAAAACTGGATTATGAGTTTGCAACCAGGGGAACCCCAGAACAATAGTATCATGCAAAGTTTGCAGCACCAAAAATTTACAAATTTCTTGGTGGTCTGGGGCGACCCGCATTATCACCTGAGTCCAAAACTGGGGTTTATTCTCTGCCAAAGGAGTAGCATCAATCCCCCTCAAAGGGATAGGAGTCCGCAGGGGTATCATAGGAAAACCACAACGTTTAGCAAAGTCCAAATCCATCAGATTCAAAGCTGCTCCTGAATCTACAAAAGCCTTAGCGGAAAATGCCCCACTGTTTGAGCGCCAACTGTTAATTTCTATGGATTCTGCCACACTAGGGTGTGGCCCGTCTTAATTGTCTGTGGCCAAATTGGATCTCTGGCAGAGATTATACGTGCACGGAGAAAAGAATACACAAGACAAGGTGTATCGTGTCAATATGATTCTTCTCTATCTTTAATCCAAGGTGTACAGTTTTTATAACAGAAATCGCGCTGTCTCATTGTGTTACATCATGGGTGCATTTCCAAATTACTGTTTACCCCAAATAGTAAATTAGTATTGATCTCGTGGGATCTCATATGTTCCCATATCGCTACATAATCATTATGTACATAATTATCGTCTTCTAGCCCACTCCACCCTAGTATTACATGAAGCCTAGGTGGGTTATACAATACAGAAACAATTCTCAGAAAATCGGAAGTATCTTAAAGTTACATGATCCCAATATTCAGCAAAGCGTCTACATAGTTGTACAGTTTTGATTCTTGTATATATTGATATGCCATATATTTTCCCCTTAACATAGATAAGGAGCAGATCAGAGTAATTGCCAAAAGGAACTTAGGTTGTAAACTGCCCACAGCAAATGTGTGCGCAAAACGTTTTTCTCATTTAGGGCAGACAGAAATAGTATGAGAGGCGTCGCCACAGAAAAAACACAGTTTATTACGCCTTCTATACTAAATTTCTGAATTTTAAGAATAATTGTAAATTATTTCTTGACTTGAAGCCTAACTCATCGGGGAGCTCTGCGCAGCAGGTTAAAATTGTCATCTCCTTGCTGCGCGGCGATCCCCAGGATTGGGCTTTTTCTCTGACACCTGAAGATCCTATTCTGACTAATGTGGATGCAATTTTTCAAGCCTTGGGGTTGTTGTATGATGAACCTAATGCTGTTGATCAAGCTGAGAGAACCCTGTTGGCATTAAATTTTCCGAAAGTGGGCGGTCCTTACTACATGGAATGATAGTGCTTTTGCAGCTCTCTTTCGGAAGGGTTTATCAGAGACCGTAAAAGATGTTATGGTGGGATTTCCTGTTCCCTCTGGTCTGGATGATTCCATGTCATTTGCCATTCAAGTTGATCGGCGTTTACATGAACGTAAAACTACACGGGAGGCGCTGCCACCTTTTGAACACACGTCTGAACCTATGCAATGTGATGGGGTTTTGTCTAGGGCGCAACGTCGGGAGTTTAGAAGGCGTAATAAGCTGTGTTTTTTCTGTGGAGACGCCTCTCATACTATTTCTGTCTGCCCTAAACGAGAGAAACGTTTTTCACACACATTTGCTGTGGGCAGTATACAACCTAAGTTCCTTTTGGCAATTACTCTGATCTGCTCCTTGTCCACATTTTCCACTAAGGCTTTTGTGGATTCAGGAGCAGCTTTGAATCTGATGGATTTGGACTTTGCTAAACGTTGTGGTTTTTCTATGACGCCTCTGCGGACGCCTATTCCTTTGAGGGGTATTGATGCTACTCCATTGGTGGAGAAGAAACCTGAGTTTTGGACCCTGGTGACAATGCGAGTTGCCCAAGACCACCAAGAAATTTGTAAATTTTTGGTGGTGCATAATTTGCATGATACTATTGTTCTGGGTTTTCCCTGGGTACAAACTCATAATCCAGTTTTGGATTGGAAATCTGTGTCTGTGGTGAGTTGGGGTTGTCAGTGTGTTTTTAGGGACGCTCCTGTTTTCTCCACCTCTCCTCAGTCTCATGATATTCCTGATTATCTGGCTGATTTCTCTGATATTTTTAGTGAGAGTAAGTCTGCGTCTTTGCCTCCTCATAGGAGTTATGACTGTGTAATTGAGTTGATGCCTGGGTGTAAATTTCCCAAGGGTCGGCTCTTCAATTTATCTGTACCCGAACATGATGCTATGCGATCCTATATTAAGGAGTCGTTGGAGAAGGGTCATATTAGACCATCCTCATCACCTTTAGGTGCTGGGTTTTTTTTGTGGCCAAGAAAGATGGTTCATTAAGACCGTGTATTGATTATTGTTCCCTTAACAAGATGATGGTTAAATATCAGTACCCGTTACCTCTGATGTCTGATTTATTCTCCAGAGCTAAGAGTGCCTGCTGGTTTACTAAGCTTGACCTCAGGGGGCGTATAATCTTATTCGCATCAAGCACGGGGATGAATGGAAGACGGCGTTTAATACTCCGGAGGGACATTTTGAGTACCTGGTGATGCCTTTTGGGCTCACTAATGCCCCTTCTGTCTTCCAATCCTTCATGAATGATATTTTCCGGGACTTTGTGGATAAGTTTTTGATCATCTATCTGGATGATATTTTGATCTTTTCTAGTGATTGGGATTCTCATGTGGAACACGTCCGGACTGTGTTTCGGATTTTGAGGGAGAATTCCCTGTTTGTTAAGGGATCGAAATGCCTCTTTGGTGTACAGAGGATTTCATTTTTGGGTTTTATCTTGTCTCCATCGACTATTGAAATGGACCCGGCCAAGGTACAGGCCATTTATGATTGGGTTCAGCCTACTTCTTTGAAGGCCCTCCAGAAATTGTTGGGTTTTGCTAATTTCTATCGTAAATTTATAGGTAATTTTTCTGGTATTGTCAAACCACTGACTGATCTGACCAAGAAGGGCGCTGATGTGCTGAATTGGTCTCCTGAGGCTATCTCAGCATTTCAGGAGCTTAAGCGGAGATTTACTTCAGCTCCGGTTTTACGGCAACCTGATGTCTCACTTCCATTTCAGGTGGAGGTAGATGCTTCTGAGATTGGTGCAGGAGCTGTCTTGTCCCAAAAAGACCCTGTGACTTCTAAGATGAATCCCTGTGCCTTCTTTTCTCAAAAGTTCTCCCCATCTGAACGCAACTATGACGTGGGGAATCAGGAATTATTGGCCATGAAATGGGCATTTGAGGAGTGGAGACATTGGTTGGAGGGAGCTAGACATCAAGTTGTGGTCCTCACCGATCACAAGAATTTGATTTATCTGGAGTCGGCCAAACGCTTGAATCCTAGACAGGCTAGATGGGCCTTGTTTTTCACGGGTTTTAATTTTGTGGTCTCTTTTCTTCCGGGCACTGAGAATGTTAAGGCAGACGCCCTTTCTAGGAGTTTCTTTGCCGATTCTCTTAATGTGACCGAGCCTACTACCATCCTAGGTGAGGGGGTAGTTCTTTCTGCCATTTCGCCCGATTTGAGACACGCCCTGGAGGAATTTCAGGAGGATAAACCTGAGCGTTGCCCTATGGGAAAATTGTATGTTCCTGACCAGTGGAGAAACAGAGCGATGTCTGAAATTCATTGCTCCGCATTGGCTGGTCATCCAGGTATTTTTAGTTCCAGAGATTTGGTGAGTTGGTCCATTTGGTGGCCTGCCTTATCTCGTGATGTCAGGAATTTTGTACAGTCCTGTGGGACTTGTTCTCGGTCTAAACCCTGTTCTCGTGGGTTGCTGATGCCCCTGCCGGTGCCCAAGAGGCCATGGACCCATATCTCAATGGATTTTATTTCTGATCTTCCTGTCTCTCAGAGAATGACTGTTATCTGGGTGATTTGTGATAGATTTTAGAAGATGGTCCATCTTGTGCCACTCCCAAAGTTGCCATCTTCCGCTGAGTTGGTGCCCTTGTTTTTACAACAGGTGGTTTGGTTACATGGGATTCCTGAGAACATTGTGTCCGACAGAGGAGTTCAGTTTGTTTCCAGATTCTGGAAAGTCTTTTGTTCCAGTCTGGGAATTCAGTTATCCTTCTCCTCCGCGTTTCATCCCCAGACCAATGGACAGACTGAGAGAACAAACCAGACCTTGGAGTCTTATTTAAGATCATAGAATCGCAGAGTTGGAAGGGACCTCCTGGGCCATCTGGTCCAACCCCCTGCTCAAAGCAGGATTCGCTAAATCATCCCAGTCAGATGTCTGTCCAGCCTCTGTTTGAAGACTTCCATTGAAGGAGAACTCACCATTTCTCGTGGCAGTTTGTCAGGGCCAGTGTTTGGACCAGGCAGACCAGGCAGATGCCTGGGGCCCCCACCTACAAAGGGGGCCCCCTGCATCTGCAGTCCATTTATGAAGTGCCCAGAGGGTGTACAGCAGTGAATAATGCTGTGCATTGCTCTGAAGTCTTGGAGCATCTCTCGCAAAGCCCCTTGAGCCCCCCTGTCTCTTTCTCCCTGCAGTCAGATTAAAAGTTGAGAGTGAGGGGGAGGGTCCGATTACAGCACAGTGACAGTGCAGGACAATGCCTGAAGCTCTGTCTCCTCCTGAGTCCTGATCATGGCTGCTCCTAGCACTGTCCTGAGAATGGATATGCCTAAATGAAGCCGCAGAACCTGGTAAGAGCAGCAATAACAGGTCAGAGTGCAGTGATTTACTCACTGTGGTCCGGAGCTCTGTGCTGATCGCTGCAGGATCAGGATTCACAGCCACATACAGCAGCGATCAGCATCAGCTCTGACCACACTCACTAATCCCTGCTTGTATTGTGACAGGGCGACCTCCTGTCACTGCTGCCTGGATGACACAAGACAGGGATACGGTCTGCTGAATCAGGGGATTTATGACATAGCAATAAATGAATTCCCATGTGAAATAATAAGGGTAAACCACACACATACATAGTACAGGTGTGCATAGGAATCAGCGTTTTGGTGCATTTTTTTTGCAGCCAAAGCCGGCTCTCTTTGTAGTAAAAACACTGCTTTCAAAACGCCTATTTTTTAGGGTATGTGCAGACTATCCGCAAATGGCAGCACTTTGGACGCAGCGGACATGTGCTCTGTCTAAAGTGCTGCCACCTTACGCAGGTGATTCCACATGTGTTCATTGAACCGTACGGAATCACCGCGTCCAATACATTGTACGGGTGAGATTTCACTTGCGGAGATTCGCATCTATGCAAGATAAATTGACATGCAGGGGTCTGGAAAGAAGCGCTGCATGTCTGTCTCTGCGGGTGAGGTGCGGGCGTGTGTGCACGCATAGTGGACATGGAATTTCTAGAAATCCCATCCACTATGCTGTAACATCTGGCTGCTGCAGGTTGGATGCTGCGGATGTACGCCGCATCTAGAGTTTACTGATTGCGGACACACATACCCTTAGAGGTTTTGCTGTTTTTTTTTTGTATAGTATTCATTTTGTCTACAGTTCATGTTTAATAAAGTTAGTTTTATTCACCAAAAACGCAGCGAAACACAACGTTGCGACATTTGCAGCTTTTCTAAAACGTTTTCATTGCTTTCTACGGGTGAAAAAAATTGCTGAAAGAAGTGACACGCTGCGGATTTATAAACACTGCAGTCGTGAAATTCAGTCAGGAGAAAATAAAAGGGTGTACGTCTTTGCTTGTGCTGTAAAATGCTGTAAACTTCTTATTTGCAGAAGAAAAAGCTGCAAAAATTCTGCATATGAACGTGGCCAAGAGCGGCTTTTTAAAGTACCAGCAAAACATATGAGATTTCTGACTGAATTTCAGAACTGTAGCGCTTTTTAAATCTGCAGCGTGTCACTTCTTTCAGTGTGTCTTCACCCGTAGAAAGCAATGAAAGAATATAAAAAAGAAAGCTGCAGCTATTGCAACGGCATTTTTCGCTGCAATTTTTTAAGTGGTTTTGGTGAGTTAAACTATTAGGTCTCATTCACACGTTCAGTATTTGGTCAGGATTTCACATCAGGATTTGTAATGCAGAAAAAGCAGTGGAACAATGAGAAGAAAAGTATAATAGGAACACGTCACCACTTCTGGATTTCTCACCCTCCTGGTTTTGACTTGCACATACTGATGTGAAATACTGACCGAATACTCAACGTGTGAACGTGGCCTTAAAAAAAGCTGAAAAAATTGTAAAGAACACCAGAAAGAAGCTGAAAAACAGGTCTTTTGAACGCAACATTTTTACTGCCAATAGAACAGGTTTTGGCTACTGAAAAATTGCATGTGAATATAGCCATACCGTTTCAGAGTAAGACTATCTGTGGTGTTACATAGGACTGCAGGTGACATCTACTACATTATCTGTTCTCAGAGAGTTATTACTGCTCTCTCTGGTGTTACATAGGATGAGGTCACAGTCATGTGACTGGTTACGTGAGCCGGGGAGGGCTTCTGTTCTGGAGTGTGCTGTGCATAGAGGGAATTGTATGGCGATCAGTACACAGTCCCTTCGGAAATGACAGGTGGGCGTGGCGGCAGTGCGGGGAAAACTACAATCCCGCAGGTGGGAGTGTCAAAATCGGGACTGTCCCACTGGATCCAGGACAGTTGGGAGCTCTGCTGTGTTATCTGCAGTGTTAAAAAAAAAATTAAGAGGGGGTTGGGGGACAACTCTTTGTCTTGGGCCCCCAATCTTTTCTGACCCTAGCAATGCTCCTGTGTAATGCTAATAGTGGCAGACCCATTGGCTGATATAAGGCCCCTGAATATGGGGGTGATATAGAAGAGTAAATGGTTTGCTTTTATATCCCTTTAAATGCCTTTAAGACTTCAATTGCCTTTTGCCTTATTGCTAGAATTATTCTTATGTTGACTAGTAGTCTCTGTCTTCAAGGAAACTATACTTGTTATCATATTTGTTCTCAACAACATGTTCTGGCTATATAAAAACAAGGTACGACCCTGAGGTGATGGTGGGGGCCAAATGAGCTCCATAGCGTCACATATTGTTGTAAATGGTATAAAAACATGTCTTATATTTCATTACGTCAGATAAAGTGATTTAGCCACGACCAGTGTGTGTGTCACTTTGTCTCCAAGCGCTTGTGAACTGAAGGGCGAGAAACCTCACAATTCGGACTCACTGGTGATCTGGACAGCTGACGCTTGGTCAGAACAAAAGCAGCTACGACAGTTTTGGTGCCCGACGGGGACCGTGGAAACCAGTCTATTCGGAATCCGTATGTGGGAGCTTCCTGGGAGGTTGAAAATGCAGAATCCAGGCTGCAGCAGGTGAGAACATCTATTCTTACATTGATTCTGCATCTACAACCTTTCTAAGGATGTCTACATATCTCTGGGTAAGACTGTAACAGCACGGTTCAAAAGAACCCACATCACCAGTGAGGGGTGAGTATGTCTGTATGAGAGTTGAATAATAGAGTAATAAGATAATAATTGTCATCTGTATTATCTGTTAATCTGTTCTGGCAATATACTAATATACTAACTGGTTGTGTACTGGTGTACTGTGTAGCACAAAGTCTGGGATAGACTCTGTGCAGCGTCTATTTTGGATTGGCAGTAAACCATATGAGGCTGTATTTTGTATAGGGCTGTGGTTTTTGGTTGTTTTGGACCTTCTGACGTTGGTTTGGTTTTCATTTGATTCTTGTTGTTAAAAAGTTGGCTTTGGTGTTCTCAGAGTGTCAGTGGACACTGCTGTAGGTTAAGGTGTCAAATCCAAAGTCCAAGATAGGCAGGCTGTGTGAATCCTTGTATATATGTCTATGAGAACCTCTGAATGAGTTGAGAGATGAGTAATTGAGTATAAGGGATATAAATAAATCCCTGATTGATGAGGGGTTCCGTTAGGCGTGGTCCTCTGTATGTGACAGAGGACATCATTCAACTCATTTTGGGCTGAATTAGGCGGAGTGATTGAGATAAGGGATTTTTGTTATCTTCTTTTTGTAAAATCAAATAACCGTTAAGTGAAAGAGAAAAAAATATTAAAAAAATCCCCGAATGTGCACGCATGAATGAATTTGATGAATTTGCACCATTCTGTGAAGATTGCAGAGGAGTTCTAGGGGTACTGAGTCAAGGGGCAGAGCCCTACAAAATTTTTTCATGGACTCCTAATGTTGTTACCTTTCCAGTTCTAGTGCAAGGTCCAGGACGGGTACTTTACAGATATTTCAATCTGCATCTGAGATTGAATGAATTGAGTAATGAAATAACCCGTGTTATATGTGGTATGACATTGGTAAGTTTTCTGGAATCATTTGGCCAGGCAAGGGCAAGGCGTGGATACTCACATTATACAGTTATTTGCCCATAAGTTCAGTGGTCACCAGAGATTGATGAGGGTTTTGAGGAGATTGATTCTGATTAAGTCAAAAGAACTAAGGAATTCAGTGAAAGATACTACAGTCTGATGGGGGGGATGATACCGCTGCACAATTTTCCTTCTCCCTTCACTCTTATCTCTGCTGAATACGAGCTGCGCTCAAAATTCTCTGTAATTCTATCCTCAAGGTACGCGCTGAAAGATTTGTGGTTTGTTTAAAGCAACAGTGCTGTACAAAGAGGGGAGGAAAGAAACTGTGCCTATTTTAAATTGTGGAAGATTGTTTGTTTGATCTTCAGTGTGATTGAATGATTGGTAAAAGATTCATCTGCTTCAAGTCAAATGATTGATGCATAACTGACTGTGGATCCACAGAGGAGGTAGCCGACTGTATGGCTGATAAAGTAGGTCAGAGGCCTATCACACCTGGGCCTTCTTACTTTAGTCAGCGGGTTTTATTGTTGTGGGTGAGAGGCGAGGGCGAGGAGCCCTCTGGATATACCTTGGCAGGCTCACTCTGACTTGCTAAGTGTGGCCTGTAAGACAGAGGTCCAGGCACACTGGGAGGGCATTTCAGAAAAAAGGTGAGCTGTCTAAGGTTGAAATAGCCTTCCCACAACAATCCATGGAGCTGGGCTGGAAGGATGCAGGCCTGATCCTATTCTAGCCAGCTGATCTAGTGGGTGAGAGGCAGAGAGCCTTCCCGCTACATCCTGTAGGTCTACCGGGTGAGAGGCAAGGAGCCTTCCCGCTACACCTTGGCAGGCTCTCTCTGACTTGCTAAGTGTGGCCTGTAAGACAGGGGTCCAGGCACACTGGGAGGGCATTTCAGAAGAAAGGTGAGCTGTCGGCAGAAAAAGGTTGAAGCCATGGGCAACTTTTTCTGTATACGATCGGTGCCCCCAATGGGATCCAAGACAGCTATGCAGATTGTGAAAGACAGAGAATGAAAGGAAGCAGTAAAAGATGTGAGACCAATATTTAAAAAGGCGAAAATGCCAGAGTGTGGATGTTTGGATGTACAAAAATGGCTCAGTTTCAGAGAGGAGAATAGGGGGTGGATAAAAGACAAAAAGAAAGAGCAACAAGTGAATAAATGGTGTCGTGTGGCAGAAGAAAGGGGGAAGAGTCTTGAGGAGATCATTTGCATATTCCCAGTGCCTTCTGGGATAAGTGAAGAGTCTCCGCGAGCTCAACGATCACTGGGTTTTGGCGGTTGCAGCTGAAAAGAGGAAATCGGAAAACCAGGGGAAGAGTCTTGAGGAGATCATTTGCATATTCCCAGTGCCTTCTGGGATAAGTGAAGAGTCTCCGCGAGCTCAACGATCACTGGGTTTTGGCGGTTGCAGCTGAAAAGAGGAAATCGGAAAAACCGTGCGCCGATTGGCTCATCTTTCATCGTTTTTAAGAAATCTCAAGATGGAAGAGGCCAGGAGCCATTTGGTGAGCTGCATTTCTTGCTACATGTTCACAGATTTACCAGTGGAAAAGCCAAACTTCACATGCCACAAATGCAAGCTTGTGTCCCTGTTGGAGGAAAAGTTGCAAAATCTCGAAGAGAG
The DNA here is from genome assembly GCF_039654945.1 of Dendrobates tinctorius. Lineage (NCBI taxonomy): Eukaryota > Metazoa > Chordata > Amphibia > Anura > Dendrobatidae > Dendrobates > Dendrobates tinctorius. Next base: position 40,762 of record NW_027362155.1, on the reverse strand, counting down.
GTTAGCTACGTTGAAGATCATTAAGGAAGGTGAAGAGTTCTTGGACAGAGCAGAATTATCTCTTCATGTTACAGAAAGAGCAGAAATTCGAAGTGCACCTGAAGAAACAGAGGAATGGAGACATGTGACCTAGAGAAGCAGGAGGCTCAGGAGGCAGTCAGCACCCATACTGCTCAGGAACCAGTACCAGGCTCTCACGCAGGAAAACGATGAAGAAATACATCAGGATAAGACTTTGCCAACAAGCAGCAACCTTGTACGCCTTCAGAGTCCTCCTGGATGGAGAAAGAAAAATGTTGTGAAGAAGAAACGGAGAGTGGTGGTCATGGGGGATTCCCTGCTGAGAGGAACAGAGGCCGCTATCTGCAGACCGGATATAACTACAAGAGAAATGTGCTGTCTTCCAGGTGCAAAAATTAAAGATGTGTCTGACAGGATATCAGGACTCTTCAGACCTACAGATGACTACCCATTCCTGCTACTACATGTGGGGACAAATGACACCGCAAGAAACGACCTGGAAACCATCTGCAGAGACTTTGAAGACTTAGGCAAGAAAGTGAAAGAACTGGGAGCGCAGGTGGTCTTCTCTTCCATCCTCCCAGTGGATGGCCATGGAACAAGGAGGTGGAATAAGATTCTGCAGGTGAACAACTGGCTACGTCGATGGTGCCGTCAGCAACGATTTGGATTTCTGGATCACGGAGTGAACTACTTATACGATGGACTACTTGCTAGAGATGGGGTGCACCTTACGAAGACTGGAAAGCATGTATTTGGAAGTCGCCTTGCTACACTTGTAAGGAGAGCTTTAAACTAGAACAACATGGGAAGGGAAGCAAAAGACCAGAAAAAGCCATACACCTGACAAATGCTATTGAGAACTCTGCTATTAGAAGTGGAAAGGAAGAACAAAGACGAAAGAATCTAATTAATAAAAATATTGGAGAAAGAGAAACCAATCACAAACTAAAATGTTTCTATACTAATGCACAAAGCATGGGCAACAAACAAGGAGAATTGGAACTACTAACACAGGAAAAGAAATATGATGTAATTGGAATCACTGAAACTTGGTGGGACAATACACATGATTGGAATACAAGACTAGAAGGATACAACTTATTTGCAAGAAACAGACTTGATAAACGAGGAGGGGGTGTCGCATTGTATGTTCGAAACGCGTATATCTGCACAGAGATTGAAGCTTCAGAGACTGGGAGTTCTGTGGAAACTGTTTGGGTAAGAATACAAGGACAGAACAATGGAAAGGACACCATTGTAGGCATTTACTACAGGCCGCCTGTGCAAGCCGAAGATATAGATGAACTCTTTATGCATCAGATGGCCAAGTTCTCCAAAAAATATGACATAGTTGTCATGGGAGATTTCAACTATCCAGACATTTGTTGGGAATCTCTCTCAGGCAAAACTAACAGGTCAAGGAAATTCTTATCCTCTCTTGCTGACAACTTTATCTTCCAAAAGGTAAGGGAGAAAACAAGGGGAACTGCTACCTTGGATCTAATCCTTATAAACAGGGAGGAAATGGTTGAGGAGGTAAAAGTGGCTGGGACCCTAGGAGGTAGCGACCATGCTATTTTAGAATTTTGGATAACTAGAGGTGGAAGACCTGTGAAGACTCAGACGTCAAGGTTAGATTTCAGAAAGGCAGATTTTAAGGGATTCAGAAAGAGAATTGGAGGGATCCAATGGCTGGATATCCTTAAAGACAAAAATGTCCAGGAAGGATGGGAAATCTTGAAAAATGAAATTCTCAAAGCACAGTTGTTAACAATTCCGAAAAGAGGGAAGAATAGGAAGCATTTAAGGAAACCAGGATGGATGAACACAGAACTTAAGCACATGCTAAAAAGGAAGAAAAAAATGTTTATAAAATGGAAAGAGGGAGGCATATCTAAAGAAGAATATAATGCTGTCTGCAGAACCTGCAGGGCACAAATCAGATTAGCTAAAGCTGAAAATGAACTGAGGCTTGCAAGAGATGTCAAAAGCAATAATAAAGGATTTTGGGGATATGTCAAAAGTAAAAGAAAAGTCAAAGATGCTATAGGATTTTTACAGGATGAAAATGATGAAATGGTAAGACAGGATGTTGAGAAGGCTGAACTTTTAAATTCCTATTTTGCATCTGTTTTCTCTCAGAAAGAAAATGCAACATCAACTGTTATTCACTGTCCTATTAAGGGAATAGAAGAATCCAGGATATCTATAAACAGAAAGATAGTGAGGAAACACTTAGCTAACCTAAATGAATTCAAGTCTCCAGGTCCAGATGAATTACACCCCAGAGTACTGAAGGAGATAGCAGAAGAAATTTTTGAACCCCTCTCCATAATCTTTGAAAATTCTTGGAGAACAGGAGAAGTGCCAGAAGACTGGAGAAGAGCAAATGTTGTTCCTATCTTCAAAAAGGGGAAGAAGGTGGACCCAGGCAACTATAGGCCGGTGAGTATGACTTCTATACCAGGAAAGATCTTTGAACAAATTATTAAACAACATGTATGTCAATACCTGGATAAGAATGAAGTGATTAAACAGAGTCAGCATGGGTTTCTAACTAATAAGTCATGTCAGACTAACTTAATTTCCTTCTATGACGGTATCACTGATTGGGTGGATCAAGGAAATGCTGTAGATATAGTATATCTTGACTTCAGCAAAGCATTTGACAAAGTCTCTCATACAATCCTTATTGAAAAAATGACTAAGTATGGAATGGACAAGGCAACTGTTAGGTGGATTCATAACTGGCTTAGTGATCGGACCCAAAGAGTGGTCGTAAATGGCTGCACATCCAGTTGGAAGAATGTCTCAAGTGGGGTACCACAGGGCTCTGTCCTGGGCCCTGTATTGTTCAACATCTTTATCAACGATTTAGATGAAGGAATTGAGGGTAAACTGATTAAATTTGCTGATGACACAAAGCTAGGAGGGATAGCTAATACTAGAGAAGAGAGAGAGAGGATTCAAAAAGATTTAAATAAACTGGAGAAGTGGGCAGCAACTAACAGAATGGTTTTTAACAGGGAGAAATGCAAAGTACTACATCTGGGCAATAAAAATGAAAAAAGCATATATAGAATGGGAGGAATAGGGCTAAGTGACAGCACATGTGAAAAAGACTTGGGTATACTAATAGATCACAGACTGAATATGAGTCAACAGTGTGATGCAGCAGCAAAAAAGGCAAATGCAATTCTAGGATGTATTAACAGAAGCATACAGTCTAGATCACGTGAAATCATTATTTCCCTCTACTCCTCTTTGGTCAGACCTCATCTGGAATATTGTGTCCAGTTTTGGGCACCACATTTTAAAAAAGACATCAACAAACTGGAGCAAGTTCAGAAAAGAGCGACCAGAATGGTGACCGGTCTGCAAACCCTGTCTTATGAGGAAAGGTTGCAGGATTTGGGAATGTTTAGTTTGCAAAAGAGAAGACTGAGAGGAGACTTAATAGCTGTCTACAAATATCTAAAGGGCTGTCACATTGTAGAAGGATCAACTTTATTCTCATTTGCACAAGGAAAGACTAGAAGCAATGGGATGAAACTGAATGGGAAGAGACACAGATTAGATATTAGAAAAAACTTTTTGACAGTTAGAGTGATCAATGAGTGGAACAGGCTGCCACGAGAAGTGGTGAGTTCTCCTTCAATGGAAGTCTTCAAACAGAGGCTGGACAGACATCTGACTGGGATGATTTAGCGAATCCTGCTTTGAGCAGGGGGTTGGACCAGATGGCCCAGGAGGTCCCTTCCAACTCTACGATTCTATGATTCTATGATTCTATGATTCTATGAAATACAACAGTATGGATGTAAAGAGACTACAGTAGGACGTAGGGTGTATTATGACTGTTTCGATACACAAAGATCTCTGACTGCTAGCGCCCCACCTCTGCATCATCAGAGACTGAGACAAGACGGTTGGACTTGTAAACACTGTGGTCAGCCAAACTTAGGCTGGAGAAACACTTGTATGACCTGTACTGCAACCCGACCTAAGCAAATTGCACTAAATCCTGTCAGGACAAGATCACATGTAGTGACAGAGGAAGCTGACTCACTAGAGAGAGCATTGACTTTTGGGGAAGAAGCTAGCAGTGGGGCCGAGGAAGAGGAAGCTAGGGAGCAGCATGTCACGCCCACCGATCATCAGCACAGGCCTCTCTGCCACCTGTATCCGCGTCCTGCTCATGTAATGTAACCTAAATGTGTGATTTTACAATGTTAGCATTTGGGGCCCCACTTTAAACTTTTGCCTAGGGCCCGACTTTGTCTAAAACCGGCCCTGCAGTTTGTTCCACTCATTGATCACTCTGTCAAAAAGTTTTTTTCTAATATCTAATCTGTGTCTCCTCCCATTCAGTTTCATCCCATTGCTTCTAGTCTTTCCTTGTGCAAATGAGAATAAAGTTGATCCTTCTACAATGTGACAGCCCTTTAGATATTTGTAGACAGCTATTAAGTCTCCTCTCAGTCTTCTCTTTTGCAAACTAAACATTCCCAAATCCTGCAACCTTTCCTCATAAGACAGGGTTTGCAGACCGGTCACCATTCTGGTCGCTCTTTTCTGAACTTGCTCCAGTTTGTTGATGTCTTTTTTAAAATGTGGCGCCCAAAACTGGACACAATATTCCAGATGAGGTCTGACCAAAGAGGAGTAGAGGGAAATAATGACTTCACGTGATCTAGACTGTATGCTTCTGTTAATACATCCTAGAATTGCATTTGCCTTTTTTGCTGCTGCATCACACTGTTGACTCATATTCAGTCTGTGATCTATTAGTATACCCAAGTCTTTTTCACATATGCTGTTGCTTAGCCCTATTCCTCCCATTCTGTATATGCATTTTTCATTTTTATTGCCCAGATGTAGTACTTTGCATTTCTCCCTGTTAAAAATCATTCTGTTAGTTGCTGCCCACTTCTCCAGTTTATTTATATCTCTTTGAATCCTCTCTCTCTCTTCTCTAGTATTAGCTATCCCTCCTAGCTTTGTGTCATCAGCAAATTTAATCAGTTTACCCTCAATTCCTTCATCTAAATCGTTGATAAAGATGTTGAACAATACAGGGCCCAGGACAGAGCCCTATGGTACCCCACTTGAGACATTCTTCCAACTGGATGTGCAGCCATTTACGACCACTCTTTGTTTTATATCTGCTGATCAGGATGATTGGGTCTCATTTTTGCCCTTGGCCGAATTCGCGCTGAACAATAGAGCTAGTTCTGCCACTTTGATGTCACCCTTTTTCTGTAATTTTGGGTTTCATCCTCGATTCTCTTCAGGGCAAGTGGAATCTTCGTCCTGCCCAGGTGTGGACACTGTGGTTGAGAGAATGCAGCAGATATGGGACCAAGTGGTGGATAAGTTGTCACTCTCTCAGGAAAAGGCCCAGCGATTTTCCAACCGGCATAGGACCATTGGTCCCCGGTTTAGAGTGGGTGATATGGTTTGGTTGTCGTCTAGGAATATTCCTATGAAGGTTGCATCTCCAAAATTTAAGCCAAGATTTATTGGAATTTATAAGATTTTGGAGATTCTTAATCCTGTTTCTTTTCGATTGGCTCTTCCAGTTTCATTCAAGATCCATAATGTATTTCACAAATCTCTGTTGATGAGAGAGAGAGTGGTTCCTATGGCAGTACCTCCTGACCCTGTGTTGGTTGAAGGCAATGTGGAATATGAGGTAGAGAAAATAGTAGATTCTCGTTTGGTTAGACGGAGACTCCAGTATTTGGTCAAATGGAATGGTTATGGCCAGGAGGATAATTCTTGGGTCTCTGCCTCTGATATTCATGCCAATAGATTGGTTCGTGCTTTTCACTGGGCCCATCCTGATCGGCCTGGTGGCATGGATGAGGGTTCGGTGACCCCTCCTCAATGGGGGGTACTGTTGTGAGTTCATTTTCTGGTCTACCAGTCAGGCCCCCTCTGGTGGTAACAGGAGGTAGTGAGGCTGATTTAATCAGTAGAGATCTGCCACCTGACAATGAGGATGACGATTGGACCTCAGGAATCTCAGATTGGATTTAAGACAGCCGACGCCCTACTCTGGTGATGGTGATTCCTTCTGCTTGTCAGGTCTTGGTTCTCAGCTCTGTTCCAGTCAGCTCAAGCAAAGTTTCTTTGCTAATGTTCACACATGTTTTTGTTGTTCTATTCAGTTTTTTGTGTGGTCAGCCAGCCCCGGCTGGGACTGTGCTGAATTTCCACTCTTATTTATTTGTATTTGCCAATTTGCTTTTTGTCCCTTACTAGATTGGCCTCTTTTTGCTCTGTCTCAGAATATTTCAGAGTGCTGATATAGTGGGAGAAGTCTAGTGACTTCAGGGTTAATTTTGTTATCAGAAGTGTTGGACATTATTTTGTAGGGTTTTGGGTAGATTGCAGACAGTGTCTTTCCTTTCCTCTCCTGTCTAGTTAGTTTGGGCCCCATCGTTTGCTCAGCCTATTTTCCTACCTGTGTTTGTGTTTTCATCTTGTTTCACCGTCAATACATGTGTTGGGGCTGTCTATTCCTTTGGGGTTTGCTCTGGGGCAGTTAGTTTTCCCTTTTCTTGCTTTAGGCTTATTTAGTCCTCCAGCCGTGACGAGGCGTCTAGGTTCATCGTAGGCACGCTCCACGGCTGCTGCTAGTTGTGTGGTAGGATCAGGGATCTGCATAGTTACCAACCTCTCTGGTTTTCCTGGGCTTAGCATGTTTAGGTTTTTTCCTCCTCAATGACCCATTTGTTATGATTGAGTCACCGTAGGAGACAGACACAAAAATAGAAGCTACGTCCAGAAAACCAGAGAAGTTGGCAACTATCAGATTGCAGACCCCTGAACCTATCAACACAACTAGCAGTAGCCGTGGGGGGTTCCTACGATGCCCTAGACCCCTCGATCACAGCCAGAGAGCTAAATAGCCTAAAGACAGAAAAGGAAATCTAAACTGCCCCAGAGCAGACGCCAAAGTAAAAGGCAGCCCCCAACATATAATGACGGTGAAGCAAGATGAAAAAACACTCACACAGATAGAAAGATAGGCTGAGCAAACGATGGGGCCCAAGCTAACTAAACAGAAAAGGAAAGGAAGGTTGCTGTCTGCAATCTGCCAAAAACCCTATCAAAGACATAAGCCAACAAGCTGATATGGAAAAAGACCCTGAAGCAGCTAGGCTTCAAAAACTAAATCTGCACTCAGGTATTTTCAGAAGACAGAGCTAAAGGAATTCAGCACACCCAGGCAGGGAATGGCAGAAATCTAGAAAAACAAAGCAAAACAAAGTCAAGCACAAATGCAAAAAGCCGAGCAGAAAACTTAGCTTTAGAAGAGCAGGAATTCAGACTGGTCTCCAAGGATCCCACAGAGAAATCACCCGCAGGGCAGAAGGGCGTCGGCAACCTTATATCCAGTCAGTAATTCCACTCAGCCAGTCATCATCATCAGACTCAGGTGTTTGATAATCAGGCACACTACCTTTCTTTACCAGAAGAGGGAGTTCCTCGGGCCTCAGTAGTGAAGGGGAAAATGAACTCACAACACCCATTCATAACACCCTCCCATATAAACAAAATGTCATTGATAAATCGAATCCATTTGTGAATATGCTCTATGCCCGTCACTGTCTCATCTTGGAAGATGGTCCACTCTCATGAAAAGGTTTGCATAGGAGGGGGCACAAGAGGCCCCCATCGCAGTACCCTACAGCTGCCAAAAAATTTTTTTATTGAAAGTGAAAATATTGTGCGTCAGCACAAATTCCAATATTAGCCCAATCATTTCTTTGTCAAGACTACTATGTCTTAAATATCTAGAAACTGCTCTCAGGTCATCCTCATGTCTACTGGACGAGTACAGTGCTTCCACATCTGCGGTCACTAGGACAATATCCGTGTTTAACTGTATCTGGTCCAAGTGTCCCAGGGCCGCTGTAGTGTCTTTGATATGAGGGTAATTCGGCAACAATGGGTTTTAGATAGAACTCAATGATGTTACATATTGTTTCACACAACCCTTCTTTTGTAGAAACAATTGGCCTCCCAGGTGGATCTAGGGCATTTTTATGTACTTTGGCTACATTTTATTTACTTCCTAAACGGGGATGTGCAGACTTATGCAGTTCTAATAGTTTTTTAGGAATAATCCCACACTCAAATGCCCTATTCAAAATCTCAACAAGATCACTCTGGAATTTAGTCAGATGATTATAGGTTAGTCTCTTGTAACATTTGGGGTCCTCAAGGATTTTATTGGCCTGAATCTCATACATGTCATTTGGCCAAATGACTATGTTGCCCCCTTTGTCTGCCATCTTAAACACAACGTCATACCATTCTTCCAATTCTTTTAAGGCCCTCCTCTCTTTACTAGTTAGGTTAGATTTATGAACTTTACTTTCATAGAATCATAGAATCGTAGAGTTGGAAGGGACCTCCTGGGCCATCTGGACCAACCCCCTGCTCAAAGCAGGATTCGCTAAATCATCCCAGTCAGATTTCTGTCCAGCCTCTGTTTGAAGACTTCCATTGAAGGAGAACTCTCCACTTCTCGTGGCAGCTTGCTCCACTCATTGATCACTCTGTCAAAAAGTTTTTTCTAATATCTAATCTGTGTCTCCTCCCATTCAGTTTCATCCCATTGCTTCTAGTCTTTCCTTGTGCAAATGAGAATAAAGTTGATCCTTCTACAATGTGACATCCCTTTAGATATTTGTAGACAGCTATTAAGTCTCCTCTCTGTCTTCGCTTTTGCAAACTAAACAATCCCAAATCCTGCAACCTTTCCTCATAAGACAGGGTTTGCAGACCGGTCACCATTCTGGTTGCTCTTTTCTGAACTTGCTCCAGTTTGTTGATGTCTTTTTTAAAATGTGGTGCCCAAAACTGGACACAATATTCCAGATGATGTCTGACCAAAGAGGAGTAGAGGGAAATAATGACTTCACGTGATCTAGACTGTATGCTTCTGTTAGTACATCCTAGAATTGCATTTGCCTTTTTTGCTGCTGCATCACACTGTTGACTCATATTCAGTCTGTGATCTATTAGTATACCCAAGTCTTTTTCACATGTGCTGTTGCTTAGCCCTATTCCTCCCATTCTGTATATGCTTTTTCATTTTTATTGCCCAGATGTAGTACTTTGCATTTTTCCCTGTTAAAAACCATTCTGTTAGTTGCTGCCCACTTCTCCAGTTTATTTATATATTTTTGAATCCTCTCTCTTCTCTAGTATTAGCTATCCCTCCTAGCTTTGTGTCATCAGCAAATTTAATCAGTTTACCCTCAATTCCTTCATCTAAATCGTTGATAAAGATGTTGAACAATACAGGGCCCAGGACAGAGCCCTATGGTACCCCACTTGAGACATTCTTCCAACTGGATGTGCAGCCATTTACGACCACTCTTTGGGTCCGATCACTAAGCCAGTTATGTATCCACCTAACAGTTGCCTTGTCCATTCCATGCTTAGTCATTTTTTCAATAAGGATTGTATGAGAGACTTTGTCAAATGCTTTGCTGAAGTCAAGATATACTATATCTACAGCATTTCCTTGATCCACCCAATCAGTGATTCCGTCATAGAAGGAAATTAAATTTGTCTGACATGACTTATTAGTTACAAACCCATGCTGACTCTGTTTAATCACTTCATTCTTATCCAGGTACTGACATACATGTTGTTTAAAAATTTGTTCAAAGATCTTTCCTGGTATAGAAGTCAGACTCACCGGCCTATAGTTCTCTGGGTCCATGTTCTTCCCCTTTTTGAAGATAGGAACAATATTTGCTCTTCTCCAGTCTTCTGGGATTTCTCCTGTTCTCCAAGAATTTTCAAAGATTTTCACTCATAGCTTCAATGTCCGCCGTCACCAATTTGGTGAACACGTCCACCGCCGGAACGAGTGAAAGGGCTGGAAATTTCTTAGATTTACCACACAATTTCAAGGGATAAGTACCCACCTCAGATTCATTCTCATCCAATAAGGATTGAAGAATTTCCAGAGCTTCTTGCTCTTCCTTTCTTGGAAAAATATCCATTACATGCCCTTTACTGCGGAATCTTTTAAGTACCAATTTTCTGGCAAAAATGTAAATCTTTTATGGTTTCAAATATGTCTAGATTAGAAGAGGATGAGAAAGATAATCCCATCTGTAAATCCCGCGTTTGGTCATCTGTAAGCACATGAGATGATAAATTAATTACCTTCAGAGAGTCTGCTTTGGAGATTTTATTCCAATTGAAATAAGATCCCCGATGTTTTCTTTTACCAAATTGTCTTATTCTTGGGCCTCTGCCGGTTTCACAACTCAAATCTCCACCCTCAATGAAACCATAGAAGAATTTCTGGATATACTTCTTTCCACAGGAGTTTTTTTCATTTGCCAAGGAAAAATCTTGTTAGATTTGTAATCCGTAACATCATGTAAAAATTTTCTTTGTCTTGACTAATGCTTTTTTCCCATTTCTCGAAGTCTTTTTCAAGACTAGCCAAAAGCTCTTGGAAAGATTCCTTCACCTCCTTTTGCAAAAATTTTTGGAAATCGTCAATTTCTGACTCGATTTTTTTTTTTTAGAGTCAGATTATTTTTATCAATAATGATATGAAGAAATTCCATTGAACAAGTGTTAGCTGCTCTAATCCACCTTTTAGTAAGTTCCTCATCCTCCAATTCAAAGGCCGGAAAAACTTTGTATTCGCAAGCATCTTCTTCAAGAGGCAGAGAGGTCTACAAAAATGTTGCTGTACCAGAGGTCCCTTGAAGCGGAATTACTAAAAATATTCCCATGTGAGAACGCTGGCAGCAGACGTCAGAGTTTGTTGTACAACCAAGGAGTCCAAGCGAGAGAGACAGAAGTACAATCCAGCTCAGGCAGAGGAACAATGGCAAAGTTCTGGGACACTTTTCTCCAACCCTCACATCATGCCACCACAGAAGCAAGGGGTGGTGTCACAAGAAGTGCAATGTTTGGGAAGATGGTGATGGAGTACCTTGCAGATCGTACAAATGTCCTCCGTGATGCCTCTGTGCCTTATAATTATTGGGTATCCAAGCTGGACATGTGGCATGAAGTGGCTCTCTACGCCTTGGAGGTCCTGGCCTGCCCTGCCGCTAGCGTCTGTCACAGTGGGTTTTTAGTGCTGCTGGTGGTATTATAACTGATAAGCGCATCCGCCTGTCAACTGACAATGCTGACAGGCTGACTCTTATCAAAATGAACAAGGGCTGGATTGGCCGAGACTTCTGTACACCACCGAATGAAAACGGCAAAACATAACTTCAAATAATTTTTTGCTCGGTTGGGGAGGTGTATTCTCATGCACCTCGTCACAGTCACACATGGGTATCCGCTTCATGATTGGGTCTGTTTGGTGTCATCCTCCTCCTTATCATCATCCTCATCATCCACAGCCAGTAGAACACCAGAGTCAAAGTATTTCATGATGCAAAGTCACTATATTTTTATTTATATCCCTGTATCTGAACGTTGCTAGGGACAATCATATCTCGTTGGACACATTCTGGCTTCATGTCTATGAACCTGTGTTCGCCCCTCCCTTTTGTTATTTTCTTTCATAGGTAGATTCACATTTTTTATTTATTTGTTTCATTTCAGTATGATTTCTCATTATGTCTCCTCATTCTCCGGCACCAGATGACCAGGGTTAACGTGTTCTGTGCTGCTACAGGCAGTCCAATTTTTGTCAAGGGTGTCTATGATGCCTTTATTAGGCTATAAAAAAAATGTACCCACCATGGGGAAGTTTTTTTCTGCCCATGCACTGCCTGTATGGTCATTACTAGTCTAGGAGACCCGCTCCTTTGTAATGGGCCTTTTTTTTTTTTTTTTTTTTAAGGCCCTCATCCATGTTTCGTCCAAGAGGGGATTGTGGTGCATTGAAATTTGGGTCAAAGCAGCCCTTGCATTCAAGGCATAAGGAAAGAGTACGGTAGTACAAAATGCATAATGTGAAGTGGATTTTTCTGGGCCCCTCCAGTACCTGGGTTCAAAGGCGTATTGGGGTACATATGACTTGGTAACAGGGCAGGCCTTGCATTCAATGCAACATTTTTTCTGGAAGCCCTCCTGTACCTCTCGTGAAAGGGGTATTGGGGTGTGTTGTAATTCTTGGCAGCCCATCCACTCACTGCATAGACAATAACAGTTTAGGAGAACCCACTGTTTAATAATGGCCCTTTAAGCAGATTAATGTCGCCTGATGCACCAGTAAAAATCGGCTCTGTGACTTTGAGTCCCTCCTTCAGAAATGAAGCAAGATGTGTCTGCTGATGTGTCACACACCACATGGCCAGCTAGGGTTGGTAAATGTTACAATGACATTTCCCAGTGAATGCATTTATATTGGTTGAAAGCAATGTTAAAGTTGAAAAACGCTTCAAAAACACTGTGTCTGAACATAGCCCAAGTGGGGGAGGAACATTTTGGTCTGGGGTTAGTTATTTTGCCTTATATACAAGTCATAAACCTGAAAAGGATGTACCTTAACATATTTCCCAGCAAAATCCATTTTGGTATGTTTTTTGGTGCATCGGTACAAACGGCATGAAACTCTGACAACATTGTTTACAGCTGTGACCTAGGAGTCAGGAATGCTTCCAGGGGCGATCCCCATGATGTCCCCGTGTCATTTTAGCAGTGTTTCCATCACTTTCAGACATTTTTAAAATGACCCCCGGGGGGGATCGCGGTAAAAATGCTCAGGTCACCCATAGACTTACATTGGGCTCGTTGTTCTGTCCGAGTACCTGAGTATTACAATGTGCTCGACCCGAACAACGAGCACCCGAGCATTTTCGTGCTCGCTCATCACTAGTAATAAACGAAGTTCTCAAGATTGTGTCACTATGAGCATTGTGTGCCTGAATTGTATGACCAAAACTGCTGCTCTGTAATGGTCTGAATACATTCTGTATGTTTCAATATGGACTCAAAATTGCCATTTTTATATTCACACTACAGCGGGGAACAGTGGGTAATTATAGTTACGGGGGGCACAGTGGGAGATAATCAGTTTACATTTGTAATGGTGGACGGCAGACTAGCAAATGATATATTAATGGTGGGTGCACGTCACTGTATTCAGCGGCGCAGCGCGGGGGGATTTCTTATTCAGGAAATATATGTGCACGTGTGGCCTTCTTTATTTTCGGGAGCTCGGTGATCAGTGCGGAAACTGCAGTGGCCGAGTCCAGGCATTAGGACTTCTGTATGAAGATTTTACAAAAAGAAGGAAAAAGGCTAAAACCAGACGAGACATCAGTGGTGATTACTGGATGTAAATATTTATTCTGTGTGGGGTACAGTATAGAGGTAGTGTTAGGCGTCAAGTTCCTGCCTCTGCACAGGAGGGAACTCGAGCCTTGCCTTCTGCGGTCTCCCATTCCTCTTCAGCTGGAGAGGAGGCTGCTCGGCAGAGACGTCGGTCCCAGCGCCTTGCCCAGGCTGATGCTTGGCGTCTGATTGCTCCTTCTGGCTCTACTATTGTATCATGCATGAGTCACCGGTAAGCAGACGCTCCTGAGACTAAGTCCTGCTTTTCCCCCTACTGAGCATGCCCGTGGGACGACTTCTCATTGGAGGTCGAAGGTCACATGCTCAGGTCCTGTTGCTGTCCGATAGGGCCACCAGGAAGGTCCCGGAAGGCTGCAGCCATAAAAGGTTCGCATGGTCGCCAGGCCATGCGCTAATATAAAGACTTGTTGCTAAGGGGTGTGCTTGATGATGGATGTCTGAGACTGGTGAATGACTTATTATATTTCCCCTCCCTTTGATACGCATGTTGGTAGGGCTTAGGGTTATTGAGTCAGCACCGAGTACTGGCACTGCCTAGTGCCGCAGTGCTCTCAGCTCCATTTACATATTAGCGCCTGAGGGCGCCATTCAGCACATGGCACCTCAGTACCGCATTTCCGCAGGGTCCGTCAGAGCGGCGCTGTGCGCAGATAGTGCACTTTCCAGCTCTAAGATGAGGCTGGTTAGTGGCGTCCGCCAGTGCGGCGCTGTACATACTCTGTGCGGTAAGCGACTGTCTGCTGCACCCTGTGACAGTTAACAGGACACAGCGTATCTTAAGGGTATACCCCTGGCGCCGCAGTAGCGGTTCCGTGTGGGTGTGGGAAGAGGGGCCCCCGCCGAGTGTCCAGGCCGGAACCAAGGGGCCCGTCACCTAGGTTCTGGGGGAGACTGTTCCCAGGGGACAGAGTTCGGGGATGGACCGTGGAGATGGACAGATGGGCTAGGGGAGGAGCCAGTATAAAAGGGGCGGGGAACACTAGTCATGGTGACTCAGCAGACCGGGACGGAAGCAGCAGGAGACCGTAGGAGCGACTGAGAGCCAAAGTGACTGACCAGAGCCAGGAGAGACGTTCACCTAGGACGACCGTCCGAGAGCCACTGCCCCGCTTTAACCCGCGGCAGATGCCGCCTCTCCCCAGGCTGCGGCTGCGGCCTGCCCGCAGTCGCTCGCGGCCGTTGCCGCCTCGCTCCAGCCCGCGGCTGCGGCCTGTCTCCCACCACCCGCAGCCGCCCTGCTCTCACCTGTGGCCGCGGCAAGTCCAGTGCCATCGGCGGCCACCACTGTCCCGCTCCGGTCCTCGGCAGGGGCTGGGCCGCTGCTCGCCGCGGATTCCCCGTCACAGCTGTTAGATGCACAGGTGGCCTACCAATCGCCACCCCACATCGCTGCCGCTTGCCCCAGTCCGGGGACTGCAGCCCATCTGTTCAAGGACTCCTCCGGGGCCTGTGGTGTCCCGGTGTCACCGGAGCGGCAGAATGCTCGAGGACTTCGCCAGCTCTTCGGCGGCTGGGCCCAGCGGCTGCTACGCCGAAGAACCCCCATCCAGAACGCCGAGGGACGTAAGGATGGCTAAGTTGACTATATAGTTAAGGACCTGTAGTCGGCCATACCGCGGCCCTATAGTGACCGGCTTTCACCGGTCATAGTCGTTTTCTACCTGTTTGTGTTTGCTTGTATTGAGCCCCTGCGAGGGCAACTTTTGTTGCCCCTGTGACTGGTCGGGCTACGGCTGAGGACAGTTACCTCTAGCCCTATAAACGTTATTACTGAAAGCACCAAACCGTCTTGCGCCTCGTCACTGCGTACCTGCTAGTATCACATTTGGCGTAGTTGGCAGGATGCAGTCTCTGAGCGCAGACGGCGGTGCGCCCGACCAGAGTGGGACTGCGGGTGCTACCGATAATGGGGGCCCACGCTCCTTTTTTTGGGGGGGGGCTATGCTAAGTAAACTGCCCCGGTCTTCTGGCTCCAATACACTGCTGTGGAGCTGGACAGAGCCCATGCAGGGCCTCTTCCGCATGCATCCGATGACCCCCGATTTAGAGGCTGAGGTGGCCCTCATGGCGTTAGATGGGGAAGCCCGGAAGTCAGTGATGTTGAGACCCCGGGACACCATAACACCTTTGCCAGGGTCTTGCAGATTCTGGAAGAAAACCACGGGGATCCAACAAACGTGGGAGAGTTGAAGACCCAGTTGTTCAGTTTGATGCAGGGTGTGGGAGAGACCATCACCCAGTATATGAACGCCCTCCAGGAGCTATACACAGCCATAGAGCGGAAGGACGGAGTAGGGGTAGGGCCCATAGACATTATCCTGCGTGACCAGTTAGTGACTGGACTCCGGGACCCCTTAATAAAGCAGGCATTGCAGGAGCAGATCCGAGTGAACCCACGTATAGCTTTCTCTGAGGTGGGTAGTCAGGTCCGGGTGCGGGAGCAGGAGCAGGGGGTGACGGTTCCTGTGGGGAAGGCCCAGAGCATGGAGGCTTCCATAAACATTGTCGGAGAGCCTCAGTGAATTGAGTAAATGAGACAAGAGCTGAAGAGTATTCGGGGTGAGCTGGCCGAATTGAAGAAGAGAACGGAGCCCGCGCCCGGCCAGCTTGGCTACAATCCCGGGCCCTGGGGGCCTCGCAATACTCGGGGTGGCCGGGCCTCACTGCCCTGGTGTTAGGAGTGTGGAGAACTGGGCCACTTCGCACGAGAGTGTCCGCGGCGTGGGAGATACCCACCCCGGCGGGCATTAAACTAGAGGGCTCCGGGCATGGGGGACGCTGCTCGGAGCCGGAAGCCACAACAAGGGGTGGTGGAAGTCCCGAAGATCTGGTCACTAAGTGCCCAATAGTGTGGGCCGAAGTCGAGGGTCATGCTGTACGGTGCCTAGTGGATACGGGGTCGCAAGTAACTACGATGCCTGCAACTTACTTCCGGCAGCAGTTTCTGGAAGCGGCAAGACCCCAGTGGGGGCCCATGATACGACTAGTAGCCGCAAACCAACTGCCGGTACCTGTCGCCGGAGTGGTGTGGCTCCAGATGATGCTGTGTGGTAAATCCCTCAGCCGCCGGGGAGTGGTCCTCACCCAAGGGGAAACTAACAACCATCATCCAGTTATCTTGGGCATGAACGTACTACGGGAGTTCGGCAATCTACTCCTCAACGATCCCACGCAGGAGACCCTGAACCAGTGGGGTTCTCGCACGGCCCAAAGGCAGGTCTTCCAGCGGTTGGTGCGGGAGGCGCGAGTGCTCCAGGAGTGCCAGGAGGGTGAGGCGCTGGGTAAAGTCGTCGCACCGGCAGCTCCCCCGCTCATGCTTCCCCCAGGGCAGACGGTGGTGGCCCTGCCGATCCGCGTCCCGATGCTACTGAAGGGCGTGGAGGTGCAGGTGGAACCATGCTATTCGAAGTGCCTACACCCTGGTATACTGGTAGCTCGCTCCATGGCCACAGTGCGGAAAGGGACCGTCCTGGTGTGTTATGTCAACCTGGAAGACCAAGATATCGCCTTGAAGCCCCGGGCCGAAATGGCTAAACTAGTAAGGCCTTTGGAGGAGATGCAACCGGACCCCGCGGTCCAGTTGAAGGTGCAGCCCGAAGATCCTTGGGTTCGTACCGTTACTGCCCTACAGACTGCCGTGTCCCCGACCCAGGAGAAAGGTCGAGCCATCCTGGAGAGAATGCGGGCCGAACTTTCCGGCCTAGCGCCAGCCCAACTTCTCCAGGTAGAGACGCTTCTCGGACAATATTAAAGTGTCTTTGCCAGTCATGAGGATGTCTTCGGATGTACCACGGCCATCACGCATGGGATCCCCACGGCAGGCGCGGCCCCCATCCGGGAGTGGTATCGGCAAATGTCACCGCAGCTATACCAAGAAGTAAAAACCCTATTGGCTCAAATGCTTCGGAAGGGGGTCATACGAGAAAGCCAGAGCCCTTGGGCGGCCTCCATTGTACTGGTTTGCAAAAAAGATGGCACTCTGCTTTTTTGCGTGAATTACCAAAAGTTGAATGCCTGCACCATCAAGGACTCGTACCCACTGCTCCGCATAGAAGAGTCTCTGTTCGCCTTGGGGAACGCAACATACTTCTCAACTCTAGACCTGGCCAGTGGGTACTGGCAGGTGCCGATGTCAGAGGAAGACAGAGCCAAGACGGCATTTATCCTTCCCATGGGACTGTTCGAGTTTAATCGGATGCCGTTCGGGCTGGCCAATGCCCAAGGAACCTTCCAGCGGTTGATGGAGCGGTGTCTGGGCGACCTCAACTTTGAAGCCACGCTTATATACCTGGACGATATCATTATCTATTCCGCCACGTTCGAGGACCACCTGCGGCGGTTGGGGCAGGTGCTCGGCCAGCTGGAGACGTACGGGTTAAAGGTTAAGCCCCAGAAATGCCACCTGTTCCGCACCCAGATCGAATATCTGGGGCATACCGTCTCGGCGGAGGGTGTCAGACCGTCCCTGGAAAAGGTTGCTGCTATCCAGGGGTGGCCTAATCCCGAGACGGTAAAAGACGTGCGGGCCTTCCTGGGGTTGGCCGGCTACTACTGTCGGTTCGTGAAGAATTTTGCACGCCGAACCCGAGCCCTGCAGGACCTGCTGAAGGGGACTCCAGCCGGGGCGAAAGGACGGAAGGTCCAATGGCAGCAACCGCAAGAGGATGCGTTTCAAGATCGCAAAGCTGCACTCTCGGAAGCCCCGGTATTGGCGTATGCGGATTTCTCGCAACCGTTCATCCTGCATACCAACGGGAGCCTCCAGGGACTAGGAGCTGTGTTGTCACAGGTGCAGGACGGCCGAGAGAAAGTGATCGCCTATGGTAGCCGGTCGCTGCATGACTCTGAACGCAACCTGGACAATTATAGCTACATTACTTTAAGCGCGAGCTCCTCGCAGTAGTGTGGGCAATGACGGAGTGGTTTGCAGCATACCTGGCGGGCTCCGAGGTGGTAGTACGGACTGACAACAACCCACTAGCCCATTTGGAGAATGCCAAACTGGGGGCCCTGGAGCAGCGGTCGGTGGCTCGGATGGCCAAGTTCAACTACAAGATCATCTACAAAAGAGGGGCTGAAAACGTGGACGCTGACGCACTCTCCAGAATCCGACACACCGCCCCAGGGAGGAATCGAGATGACGAATTAGAAGGAGAAGAGACGCCGTTCGCCCTCGCCACCGCCGCGCTTGCCGCCACCGCGCAAGAAGCGCCTCATCCAGGACCCTTAGGAGGAATGCTGGAACAGCCACGTGACAAGTGGATCCAGCAGCAACAGGAAGATGGAGAAATCGGACTCCTGCGCCGATGGGTGGTCACCGGCAAATTGCCCACTGGCTCACAGAGACAGACTTTAACCCAGGACATGTTGCTGATGTTGCGCCAGTGGGAGAAACTAGCCAGCAAAAAGGGACTTCTATATTGGAAAGCCGTGTCACGAACAACGTCGGCTACAATATGGCAGGTGATCGTGCCTGGAACACATCTCAGCCAACTAGTTCGGGAAGCCCACGAAAAGGGGGCTCACTTCGGTGCCCAAAAGACTTTGCAATGGTTGCAGCAGATAGTGTACCATCCACGCCTGCACTTTGCTGTGGACGACGTTTGCCGAACCTGCCGCCCGTGCGAGCTCGCTAAACCTGCCGCGCAATGAGCCCCGGTGCAGACAATTGTAACATCAGCTTCCCTCGAGCTCCTCACAGTGAACTATCTGACCATAGGTCCCGCTTACCAGGAGTATGAACATTGTCTCGTTATGGTGGATCATTTCACCAAGTTCGCCGTGGTCACCTCCACTCGAGGCCAGACAGCGGAGTCGGCTGCCTATGCGATTTGTAAAAACTTTATCCAAGTATACGGCTGCCCACAATGAATACATTCGGACCAAGGAGCGTGCTTCCTAGGAAGGGTCATGGAAGAACTACATCTCTATGGGATCGATAAGTCGTGAACTACACCATACCACCCACAGGGAAACGGAGCCTGCAAACGATTCAATCGGACACTAATCCAAATGCTGCGTACCCTGGAGAGCAACCGAAAGGCCCGCTGGCCTGAATACGCTCCTGAATTGGTGTGGGTGTATAATAACCGGGTGAACCGAGTGACTGGTTACACCCCCTATTCGTTGCTGTTCGGACGGGAAGGTAAAGGAATCACGGAAGTGGAATTAAACCCGGAGGAACCCCAACACTGGACCGGAATATCCTCGTGGGTCCGAAACCACCAACACCGGCTGTAGACCCTCCACCGAATCATTCATACAAAGCTTCAGGATCTAGAGCACCCAGGGGGGGCGCTGCCCCCACCAATTGACTTCCAGACTGGGGATCGGGTACTCGTACTAGATCAACGCCTCCAAAACAAGTTAGAACCACGGTGGGAGAACCCGTATCGAGTGTTGCGCTGAATAAGCCCCAACGGGCCTGTGTATGAAATACAATCCGAAGGAAACGACGCACCTCTCACTCGTGTTGTGCACCGTAACATGTTACGGCCTTGTGCGTCCACTGATCCCATGCGACTCGAACCGTTCCCTCAGGTCCCCGGCCCTCCGCCCACGTTCTGGGACTTGGACGATGAAGAGGACTCCCCAACCGCATTCGCGGGTCACCCAAGTAGTGACACTACAGTGGACTCGGGCATCCCACCAGACTCGGCTATCCTACCACCATCCACCACCCCAGAAGGCTCCACCATACCCGAACTCCGACGCTCCGAGCGATCAACAGCTGGCAAACCCCCTGAACCTTACTGTCAAAGACACCGCACTACACTTGCTCATAGAGCCAGTGCACGTGTCCTGAGTACAGAAGCAGTGCTAAAAGATACCAGTGGAGCAGGGCAGCAGAGGTGACAAAGCGTGCTACAAGCTAATAGGGTCAGGGTCCCGAGAACTCAGATTATGGCAAAGCAGAAGTCATGCACAGTACAGACCAGCGAGGTACAGGAGGGATAAACAGACGGGAGGTCAGACAAAGCAAAAGGTCATACACAAGATATCAGTACAGTACCAGGGAGGAGACATAGCGGATAATCAGGGCCAAGCAGAGATCAAAACCAAACAGACATAGGAGGTACCAGGCAGAATCCAAAGCGATATCCAGGGAACAGACCGAGTCATACACAGAGAATCAAGTAACCAGAACACAGCACAAACACACTCAGGGGTCACCACACAATGCCAAGGGCGAAAGTATAACTGACAGGGATGGGAGCGTCCTGAGGCTATAAGAAGCCTCCCCCAGAACCAGGGAGAGGCCATAATCATAGCCCCAGGTGTGCAGGTAAGCCTGCACCAGGATCACAACCTTTAACCCCAGAAATGCCAGTCATCAGCACTGGTTCCAGGCATTAACCCCACGTGTGCGAGTCAAACCCGCACTGAGATCATGACAGTACCCCCCTCTCAACGGGGGGCCTCTGGACCCCCAGGCTTGCCCGGGTACTTAGCATGGAAAGCCCACACCAGGCGATCAGCATGCATCAACCGGGCCGGTACCCAGGACCTGTCCTCCGGTCCATACCCCTTCCAATGAACCAGGTACTGTACCGACCACCGTACCAACCTGGAATCTACGATATGACCAACCTTGTACTCCACCTGCCCCTCGACAAAAACAGGAGGAGCGGCAGACTTCGGAGTCTCCCCGGACTGCTTCAAAAGGTTTCAGTAGAGATTTGTGGAAGACGTTAGGGATCTTGAAAGAAGGTGGAAGGCACAGCCTATACGCCACTGGATTGATTTTTTCCACAATCTTGTACGGGCCAATGAATTTGGGTCCCAACTTGGCTGACGGAATCTTTAACTTAATGTTTCGCGTGGAGAGCCAAACTTTCTCTCCCACCCGAAACATGGGACCAGGTGTTCGCTTCCTGTCCGCGAAAAACTTATAAATGCCTTGAGACCTAGATATACGCTGCTAGACTTCTGCCCATGCATCTTTTAACCACTGAACAGAGTCCTCAGCCCCGGGACACCCCGAATCCAGACGAGAAAACTCACCAAAATGAGGACTGAACCCATAGTTAATCAAGAAAGGGGACCTACCAGTGGATTGACTCACCCGACTATTGAAGGCAAATTCAGCCAACGGCAGTGCATCGCACCAGTCATTCTGTCTAGCAGAGGTTAGACACCTGAGGATCTGTTCCAGGGACTGGTTAGTGCGCTCTGTCTGCCCATTGCTCTCAGGATGGTATGCAGACGAAAAGGACAGAGACATACCTAATTTTTTGCAGAAAGCACGCCAAAACTTAGCCACAAACTGCACACCACGATCAGACACCATATTCAGGGGTACCCCATGCAACCGGATCACATGCTGCACAAACAACCTGGACAACGTCTCAGCTGACGGTAGTGCGGACAGGGGTACGAAATGAGCCTGCTTAGAAAACCTGTCCACCACTACCCATACCACTGTATTACCCTTAGATGGAGGGAGATTGGTAACAAAATCCATGGATAAGTGAGTCCATGGCCTTTCGGGCACTGCCAAGGGTATCAGCTCCCCTGCCGGCCGGCTATGAGAGCTTTTAGAACGAGCGCAGACCCCACAACCAGCAATGAATTTTTTTATGTCCGAACCAAGGGTAGGCCACCAAAAGATCCTAGCCACCGCCAGACGTGTGGCTGAAATACCAAGGTGAGCACTCAGCTTGGATTCATGGAACTCCTGCAAGAGTTTCAGGCGAAGTTGCTCTGGGACAAACAACTTCTCCTCCGGCTTGGCTGCCGAGGCCTGCGACTGGGCCCCCTGAATCTCCCGTTCCAATTCAGATGAGACCTCTGCTATCACAACCCCAGGGTGAAGAATGGAGGACGGTGGCTCAGGGGGCGACACCGGCTGAAAACTGCGTGATAAGGCGTCAGCCTTGACATTCTTAGACCCTGGACGAAATGTAATCGTAAACTGAAAACGGGAAAAAAAAAGTGACCAACGGGCCTGTCTGGGCGTTAGTCTTTTAGCAGACTCAATGTACGACAAATTTTTGTGATCCGTGATCACCGTAATCGGGTGACTGGCCCCCTCCAAAAAGTGCCTCCATTCTTCAAACGCCAATTTGACCGCAAGAAGCTCTCTATTGCCTACGTCGTAATTTCTTTCCGCAGCAGAGAACTTCTTGGAAAAGAAAGCACATGGCCTGAGGTTGGTTAGAGTGGCAGGCCCTTGGGACAACACCGCCCCCACCCCCACCTCGGAGGCGTCCACTTCCACGACGAATGGTTTGGACGGATCTGGCTGCACTAACACACGAGCAGACATAAAACATTTTTTCAGCGTTGCAAAGGCCTCTTTTGCGAGCGAGGACCAATTTCTCACATCCGCACCTTTGCATGTTAGATCCGTGAGAGGTTTGACCACTTGCGAAAACCCCCGGATAAATTTGCGGTAATAATTGGCGAACCCCAAGAAGCGCTGAAGACCCTTAAGATCTCGGGGTTGCACCAAACCCCCGGATAAATTTGCGGTAATAATTGGCGAACCCCAAGAAGCGCTGAAGACCCTTAAGATCTCGGGGTTGCACCCAATCCGCAATGGCCTGCACCTTCTTGGGGTCAATGCGAAAACCCTCACCGGATACAATTAACCCCAAAAAGGACAACTCTTGTACACAGAATACACATTTTTCCAATTTGGCATACAAATGATTTTCTCTAAGCCTTTGGAGCACAGTTCGTACATGTTCCAAATGAGAATACTTGTCGGGGGAATATATCAAAATATCATCTAAGTAGATAACGACAAAACGACCAATGAGATCCGAGAATACCACGTTGATGAAATTCTGAAATATGGCGGGGGCGTTGGAAAGACCAAACGGCATGACTAAATTTTCAAATAATCCCTCGGTCGTGAGGAACGCGGTTTTCCATTCATCCCCCTCTCGGACCCTTATCAAATTATATGCCCCCCGAAGGTCCAGTTTAGAAAACCACTTTGCCCCTGATAGTTGGTTACATAAATCGGGAATCAACGGAAGGGGGTACGTATTCCGTACAGTAATTTGATTAAGCTCCCGGAAGTCGAGACAGGGACGTAACCCGCCATCTTTTTTGTAAAGACAAAAAAGAAACCTGCCGAGGGGAGATGAGTCAATGGCCATCACCTTGATCGGAACCTTGAGCCTAACTGTCCCTATCTTACAGTGTGTGACCAATTGGGAGTCAATAAGATTAATAGATGATCCGCAGTCCACGAAGGCTGTAGAGGAAAAAGAACTACCATCCACAAACAGTTCCACAGGCAGTACCACTTTAGAAAACGAGGAAAATGGTACCTGAGGGTCTGAGCAGTTTCCCCGTTGACTACCCAGACCTAGTCGTTTCCCACCGACCGGGTTTGAAGACGGGCAATTCGGGCTCTCCCTTTTCCAATGTCCCGTTTTACCGCAGTAAAAGCATAACTGCTTGTCCTTCCGGCGTTTCCTCTCCATATCCTTCAGGGAGAGAGCGCCTACATTCATGGGCTCAGGGGCAGTCTCTTTTCCACTGGGGAATAATGGAGTATCCACCTGCATCACCCCTCTGGCCCGCAGCCTGCGGTCCATCCGGACGGCCTGGGTCATGGCGTCCTCGAGAGAGTTAGGTGGGGGATCACCGCTCCCCAGATATCAGTTATATTATACAGAGGAGACATCACCGCTCCCCAGATATCAGTTATATTATACAGAGGAGACATCACCGCTCTCCAGATATCAGTTATATTATACAGAGGTGACATCGCCGCTCCCCAGATATCAGTTATATTATACAGAGGAGACATCGCCGCTCCCCAGATATCAGTTATATTATACAGAGGAGACATCACCGCTCCCCAGATATCAGTTATATTATACAGAGGAGACATCACCGCTCCCCAGATATCAGTTATATTATACAGAGGAGACATCACCGCTCCCCAGATATCAGTTATATTATACAGAGGAGACATCACCGCTCCCCAGATATCAGTTATATTATACAGAGGTGACATCACCGCTCCCCAGATATCAGTTATATTATACAGAGGAGACATCGCCGCTCCCCAGATATCAGTTATATTATACAGAGGAGACATCACCGCTCCCCAGATATCAGTTATATTATACAGAGGAGACATCACCGCTCCCCAGATATCAGTTATATTATACAGAGGAGACATCACCGCTCCCCAGATATCAGTTATATTATACAGAGGAGACATCACCGCTCCCCAGATATCAGTTATATTATACAGAGGAGACATCACCGCTCCCCAGATATCAGTGATGTTACTTTACCTTCTCGGCGGCCGCTCGTCTCTGCTCTTTGCTGCTGATCGGGGGCTGTTACTGGTTTTATAGTTTCGGAATCTGCCCTGACTGGTTCGGCTGTCACAGGAGAATGTGGCATTATAGAAGATGAACGCTCCCAGTTGTGAAGGAAATGTCACGTCCCCATATACGGCGTCCGCCGCACGTCCCCATATACGGCGTCTGCCGCACGTCCCCATATACGGCGTCCGCCGCACGTCCCCATATACCGCGTCCGCCGCACGTCCCCATATACGGCGTCCGCCGCACGTCCCCATATACGGCGTCCGCCGCACGTCCCCATATACGGCGTCCGCCGCACGTCCCCATATACGGCGTCCGCCGGACGTCCCCATAAACGGCGTCCGCCGCACGTCCCCATATACGGCGTCCGCCGCACGTCCCCATATACGGCGTCCGCCGCACGTCCCCATATACGGCGTCCGCCAGACGTCCCCATATACGGCGTCCGCCGCACGTCCCCATATACGGCGTCCGTCCGCACGTCCCCATATACGGCATCTGCCAGACGTCCCCATATACGGCGTCCGCCAGACGTCCCCATATACGGCGTCCGCCGCACGTCCCCATATACGGCGTCCGTCCGCACGTCCCCATATACGGCGTCCGCCGCACGTCCCCATATACGGCGTCCGCCAGACGTCCCCATATACGGCGTCCGTCCGCACGTCCCCATATACGGCGTCCGCCGCACGTCCCCATATACGGCGTCCGCCGCACGTCCCCATATACGGCGTCCGCCGCACGTCCCCATATACGGCGTCCGCCGCACGTCCCCATATACGGCGTCCGCCGCACGTCCCCATGTACGGCGTCCGCCGCACGTCCCCATATACGGCGTCCTTCGCACGTCCCCATATACGGCGTCCTTCGCACGTCCCCATATACGGCGTCCGCCGCACGTCCCCATATAGACGGCGTCCGTCGCACGTCCCCATATACGGCGTCCGTCCGCACGTCCCCATATACGGCGTCCTTCGCACGTCCCCATATTCGGCGTCCGTCGCACGTCCCCATATACGGCGTCCGTCGCACGTCCCCATATACGGCGTCCGTCGCACGTCCCCATATACGGCGTCCTTCGCACATCCCCATATACGGCGTCCGTCGCACGTCCCCATATACGGCGTCCGTCGCACGTCCCCATATACGGCGTCCGTCGCACGTCCCCATATACGGCGTCCTTCGCACATCCCCATATACGGCGTCCGTCGCACGTCCCCATATACGGCGTCCGCCGCACGTCCCCATATACGGCGTCCGCCGCACGTCCCCATATACGGCGTCCGCCGCACGTCCCCATATACGGCGTCCGCCGCACGTCCCCATATACGGCGTCCGTCCGCACGTCTGCCCAAACTTCAACTTCCATTGTAGATCTAGCTAAATGGGAAGATTCATTGACGTCCATAAATCTTCCAAAGGTGAAACAATTGGTACATAACAAAACCACAGTCCATGCAGCAAGTGCGGAATCACCCGCCATCAGCTCTGTACCTCAGCAGCCTCAGCCACCGCCAACACAATACAGGTCTTTCCACTTTCACGTCCCAGACAACAACGGAGGCAGCTCAGCTGCAAACTCTGGATAGGAGAATGGGAATGGCCAGTCCCGCCCAGCTCTTCTAATCATCCCTAAAACCCGGGCCCATTAGAGAACCTCTCAACGCTACCGAGCATAGCCACCTTGGTGACATATAGCTGCCATCCAGGACTTACCCGGCTGCAACCTTTCGTCCCTATGCTGTACCCCTATACTATACCCCCTGCAGTACCTCCTACAATACCCCTATTCAGTACCCCTATACTATACCCTCTACAGTACCCCTTCACTACTCCTGTACAATACCCCTATACTGTACATCTTACAGAACCCCGATACTGTACCCCCTACAGTACCCCATACAGTACTCCTATAAAAATTCAAAGAAGCTTTATTGGCAGGACTTAATTCACATTAATTTTGACAAAGCAAGTGTACAAAAGGGAATAGGGATAAGGACTGTAGGGAAGGTGGATGGGGGGATGGGGGCAGATCCAGGATAGGGCTATAGAAGTCCATGGCATAGGGAAGGTGGATAGGGCAGATCCAGGGTGGGGGCTATAGAAGTCCATGGCATAGGGAAGGTGGATGGGGGGATGGGGGCAGATCCAGGATAGGGCTATAGAAGTCCATGGCATAGGGAAGGTGGATGGGGCAGATCCAGGTTGGGGGCTATAGAAGTCCATGGCATAGGGAAGGTGGATAGGGGGGATGGGGGCAGATCCAGGATAGGGCTATAGAAGTCCATGGCATAGGGAAGGTGGATGGGGGGATGGGG
Organism: Dendrobates tinctorius; assembly: GCF_039654945.1. Taxonomy (NCBI): domain Eukaryota; kingdom Metazoa; phylum Chordata; class Amphibia; order Anura; family Dendrobatidae; genus Dendrobates; species Dendrobates tinctorius. The sequence continues at coordinate 13,809 of NW_027362155.1, read as the reverse complement.
CAGATCCAGGGTGGGGGCTATAGAAGTCCATGGCATAGGGAAGGTGGATGGGGCAGATCCAGGGTGGGGGCTATAGAAGTCCATGGCATAGGAAAGGTGGATGGGGGGATGGGGGCAGATCCAGGGTGGGGGCTATAGAAGTCCATGGCATAGGGAAGGTGGATAGGGGGGATGGGGGCAGATCCAGGATAGGGCTATAGAAGTCCATGGCATAGGGAAGGTGGATGGGGGGATGGGGCAGATCCAGGGTGGGGGCTATAGAAGTCCATGGCATAGGGAAGGTGGATAGGGGGGATGGGGGCAGATCCAGGATAGGGCTATAGAAGTCCATGGCATAGGGAAGGTGGATGGGGGGATGGGGCAGATCCAGGGGAGCGGTGATGTCTCCTCTGTATAATATAACTGATATCTGGAGAGCGGTGATGTCTCCTCTGTATAATATAACTGATATCTGGGGAGCGGTGATGTCTCCTCTGTATAATATAACTGATATCTGGGGAGCGGCGATGTCACCTCTGTATAATATAACTGATATCTGGGGAGCGGTGATGTCTCCTCTGTATAATATAACTGATATCTGGGGAGCGGTGATGTCTCCTCTGTATAATATAACTGATATCTGGGGAGCGGTGATGTCTCCTCTGTATAATATAACTGATATCTGGGGAGCGGTGATGTCTCCTCTGTATAATATAACTGATATCTAGGGAGCGGTGATGTCTCCTCTGTATAATATAACTGATATCTGGGGAGCGGTGATGTCTCCTCTGTATAATATAACTGATATCTGGGGAGCGGTGATGTCTCCTCTGTATAATATAACTGATATCTGGAGAGCGGTGATGTCTCCTCTGTATAATATAACTGATATCTGGGGAGCGGTGATGTCTCCTCTGTATAATATAACTGATATCTGGGGAGCGGCGATGTCTCCTCTGTATAATATAACTGATATCTGGAGAGCGGTGATGTCTCCTCTGTATAATATAACTGATATCTGGGGAGCGGTGATGTCTCCTCTGTATAATATAACTGATATCTGGGGAGCGGCGATGTCTCCTCTGTATAATATAACTGATATCTGGGGAGCGGTGATGTCTCCTCTGTATAATATAACTGATATCTGGGGAGCGGTGATGTCTCCTCTGTATAATATAACTGATATCTGGGGAGCGGTGATGTCTCCTCTGTATAATATAACTGATATCTGGGGAGCGGTGATGTCTCCTCTGTATAATATAACTGATATCTGGGGAGTGGTGATGTCTCCTCTGTATAATATAACTGATATCTGGGGAGCGGCGATGTCTCCTCTGTATAATATAACTGATATCTGGGGAGCGGTGATGTCTCCTCTGTATAATATAACTGATATCTGGGGAGCGGTGATGTCTCCTCTGTATAATATAACTGATATCTGGAGAGCGGTGATGTCTCCTCTGTATAATATAACTGATATCTGGGGAGCGGCGATGTCTCCTCTGTATAATATAACTGATATCTGGGGAGCGGTGATGTCTCCTCTGTATAATATAACTGATATCTGGAGAGCGGTGATGTCTCCTCTGTATAATATAACTGATATCTGGGGAGCGGTGATGTCTCCTCTGTATAATATAACTGATATCTGGGGAGCGGCGATGTCTCCTCTGTATAATATAACTGATATCTGGAGAGCGGTGATGTCTCCTCTGTATAATATAACTGATATCTGGGGAGCGGTGATGTCTCCTCTGTATAATATAACTGATATCTGGGGAGCGGCGATGTCTCCTCTGTATAATATAACTGATATCTGGGGAGCGGTGATGTCTCCTCTGTATAATATAACTGATATCTGGGGAGCGGTGATGTCTCCTCTGTATAATATAACTGATATCTGGGGAGCGGTGATGTCTCCTCTGTATAATATAACTGATATCTGGAGAGCGGTGATGTCTCCTCTGTATAATATAACTGATATCTGGGGAGCGGTGATGTCTCCTCTGTATAATATAACTGATATCTGGGGAGCGGCGATGTCACCTCTGTATAATATAACTGATATCTGGGGAGCGGGTGATGTCTCCTCTGTATAATATAACTGATATCTGGGGAGCGGTGATGTCTCCTCTGTATAATATAACTGATATCTGGGGAGCGGCGATGTCTCCTCTGTATAATATAACTGATATCTGGGGAGCGGTGATGTCTCCTCTGTATAATATAACTGATATCTGGGGAGCGGTGATGTCTCCTCTGTATAATATAACTGATATCTGGAGAGCGGTGATGTCACCTCTGTATAATATAACTGATATCTGGGGAGCGGTGATGTCTCCTCTGTATAATATAACTGATATCTGGGGAGCGGTGATGTCTCCTCTGTATAATATAACTGATATCTGGAGAGCGGTGATGTCTCCTCTGTATAATATAACTGATATCTGGGGAGCGGTGATGTCTCCTCTGTATAATATAACTGATATCTGGGGAGCGGCGATGTCTCCTCTGTATAATATAACTGATATCTGGGGAGCGGCGATGTCTCCTCTGTATAATATAACTGATATCTGGGGAGCGGTGATGTCTCCTCTGTATAATATAACTGATATCTGGGGAGCGGTGATGTCTCCTCTGTATAATATAACTGATATCTGGGGAGCGGCGATGTCTCCTCTGTATAATATAACTGATATCTGGGGAGCGGCGATGTCTCCTCTGTATAATATAACTGATATCTGGGGAGCGGTGATGTCTCCTCTGTATAATATAACTGATATCTGGGGAGCGGTGATGTCTCCTCTGTATAATATAACTGATATCTGGGGAGCGGCGATGTCTCCTCTGTATAATATAACTGATATCTGGGGAGCGGCGATGTCTCCTCTGTATAATATAACTGATATCTGGGGAGCGGCTGATGTCTCCTCTGTATAATATAACTGATATCTGGGGAGCGGTGATGTCTCCTCTGTATAATATAACTGATATCTGGGGAGCGGTGATGTCTCCTCTGTATAATATAACTGATATCTGGGGAGCGGCGATGTCTCCTCTGTATAATATAACTGATATCTGGGGAGCGGCGATGTCTCCTCTGTATAATATAACTGATATCTGGGGAGCGGTGATGTCTCCTCTGTATAATATAACTGATATCTGGGGAGCGGTGATGTCTCCTCTGCATAATATAACTGATATCTGGGGAGCGGTGATGTCTCCTCTGTATAATATAACTGATATCTGGAGAGCGGTGATGTCTCCTCTGTATAATATAACTGATATCTGGGGAGCGGTGATGTCTCCTCTGTATAATATAACTGATATCTGGAGAGCGGCGATGTCTCCTCTGTATAATATAACTGATATCTGGGGAGCGGTGATGTCTCCTCTGTATAATATAACTGATATCTGGGGAGCGGTGATGTCACCTCTGTATAATATAACTGATATCTGGAGAGCGGTGATGTCTCCTCTGTATAATATAACTGATATCTGGGGAGTGGTGATGTCCTCCTCTGTATAATATAACTGATATCTGGGGAGCGGTGATGTCTCCTCTGTATAATATAACTGATATCTGGGGAGCGGTGATGTCTCCTCTGTATAATATAACTGATATCTGGAGAGCGGCGATGTCTCCTCTGTATAATATAACTGATATCTGGGGAGCGGTGATGTCTCCTCTGTATAATATAACTGATATCTGGGGAGCGGCGATGTCTCCTCTGTATAATATAACTGATATCTGGGGAGCGGTGATGTCTCCTCTGTATAATATAACTGATATCTGGAGAGCGGTGATGTCTCCTCTGTATAATATAACTGATATCTGGGGAGCGGTGATGTCTCCTCTGTATAATATAACTGATATCTGGAGAGCGGCGATGTCTCCTCTGTATAATATAACTGATATCTGGGGAGCGGTGATGTCTCCTCTGTATAATATAACTGATATCTGGGGAGTGGTGATGTCACCTCTGTATAATATAACTGATATCTGGGGAGTGGTGATGTCTCCTCTGTATAATATAACTGATATCTGGAGAGCGGTGATGTCTCCTCTGTATAATATAACTGATATCTGGGGAGCGGTGATGTCTCCTCTGTATAATATAACTGATATCTGGAGAGCGGCGATGTCTCCTCTGTATAATATAACTGATATCTGGGGAGCGGTGATGTCTCCTCTGTATAATATAACTGATATCTGGGGAGCGGTGATGTCTCCTCTGTATAATATAACTGATATCTGGAGAGCGGCGATGTCTCCTCTGTATAATATAACTGATATCTGGGGAGCGGTGATGTCTCCTCTGTATAATATAACTGATATCTGGGGAGCGGCGATGTCTCCTCTGTATAATATAACTGATATCTGGGGAGCGGTGATGTCTCCTCTGTATAATATAACTGATATCTGGAGAGCGGCGATGTCTCCTCTGTATAATATAACTGATATCTGGAGAGCGGTGATGTCTCCTCTGTATAATATAACTGATATCTGGGGAGCGGTGATGTCTCCTCTGTATAATATAACTGATATCTGGAGAGCGGCGATGTCTCCTCTGTATAATATAACTGATATCTGGGGAGCGGTGATGTCTCCTCTGTATAATATAACTGATATCTGGGGAGCGGCGATGTCTCCTCTGTATAATATAACTGATATCTGGGGAGCGGTGATGTCTCCTCTGTATAATATAACTGATATCTGGAGAGCGGTGATGTCTCCTCTGTATAATATAACTGATATCTGGGGAGCGGCGATGTCTCCTCTGTATAATATAACTGATATCTGGGGAGCGGCGATGTCACCTCTGTATAATATAACTGATATCTGGGGAGCGGTGATGTCTCCTCTGTATAATATAACTGATATCTGGGGAGCGGTGATGTCTCCTCTGTATAATATAACTGATATCTGGGGAGCGGTGATGTCTCCTCTGTATAATATAACTGATATCTGGGGAGCGGTGATGTCTCCTCTGTATAATATAACTGATATCTGGAGAGCGGTGATGTCTCCTCTGTATAATATAACTGATATCTGGGGAGTGGTGATGTCTCCTCTGTATAATATAACTGATATCTGGGGAGCGGTGATGTCTCCTCTGTATAATATAACTGATATCTGGGGAGCGGTGATGTCTCCTCTGTATAATATAACTGATATCTGGAGAGCGGCGATGTCTCCTCTGTATAATATAACTGATATCTGGGGAGCGGTGATGTCTCCTCTGTATAATATAACTGATATCTGGGGAGCGGCGATGTCTCCTCTGTATAATATAACTGATATCTGGGGAGCGGTGATGTCTCCTCTGTATAATATAACTGATATCTGGAGAGCGGTGATGTCTCCTCTGTATAATATAACTGATATCTGGGGAGCGGTGATGTCTCCTCTGTATAATATAACTGATATCTGGAGAGCGGCGATGTCTCCTCTGTATAATATAACTGATATCTGGGGAGCGGTGATGTCTCCTCTGTATAATATAACTGATATCTGGGGAGTGGTGATGTCACCTCTGTATAATATAACTGATATCTGGGGAGTGGTGATGTCTCCTCTGTATAATATAACTGATATCTGGAGAGCGGTGATGTCTCCTCTGTATAATATAACTGATATCTGGGGAGCGGTGATGTCTCCTCTGTATAATATAACTGATATCTGGAGAGCGGCGATGTCTCCTCTGTATAATATAACTGATATCTGGGGAGCGGTGATGTCTCCTCTGTATAATATAACTGATATCTGGGGAGCGGTGATGTCTCCTCTGTATAATATAACTGATATCTGGAGAGCGGCGATGTCTCCTCTGTATAATATAACTGATATCTGGGGAGCGGTGATGTCTCCTCTGTATAATATAACTGATATCTGGGGAGCGGCGATGTCTCCTCTGTATAATATAACTGATATCTGGGGAGCGGTGATGTCTCCTCTGTATAATATAACTGATATCTGGAGAGCGGCGATGTCTCCTCTGTATAATATAACTGATATCTGGAGAGCGGTGATGTCTCCTCTGTATAATATAACTGATATCTGGGGAGCGGTGATGTCTCCTCTGTATAATATAACTGATATCTGGAGAGCGGCGATGTCTCCTCTGTATAATATAACTGATATCTGGGGAGCGGTGATGTCTCCTCTGTATAATATAACTGATATCTGGGGAGCGGCGATGTCTCCTCTGTATAATATAACTGATATCTGGGGAGCGGTGATGTCTCCTCTGTATAATATAACTGATATCTGGAGAGCGGTGATGTCTCCTCTGTATAATATAACTGATATCTGGGGAGCGGCGATGTCTCCTCTGTATAATATAACTGATATCTGGGGAGCGGCGATGTCACCTCTGTATAATATAACTGATATCTGGGGAGCGGTGATGTCTCCTCTGTATAATATAACTGATATCTGGGGAGCGGTGATGTCTCCTCTGTATAATATAACTGATATCTGGGGAGCGGTGATGTCTCCTCTGTATAATATAACTGATATCTGGGGAGCGGCGATATCTCCTCTGTATAATATAACTGATATCTGGGGAGCGGTGATGTCTCCTCTGTATAATATAACTGATATCTGGGGAGCGGCGATGTCTCCTCTGTATAATATAACTGATATCTGGGGAGCGGTGATGTCTCCTCTGTATAATATAACTGATATCTGGGGAGCGGTGATGTCTCCTCTGTATAATATAACTGATATCTGGAGAGCGGTGATGTCTCCTCTGTATAATATAACTGATATCTGGGGAGCGGTGATGTCTCCTCTGTATAATATAACTGATATCTGGGGAGCGGCGATGTCTCCTCTGTATAATATAACTGATATCTGGGGAGCGGTGATGTCTCCTCTGTATAATATAACTGATATCTGGGGAGCGGTGATGTCTCCTCTGTATAATATAACTGATATCTGGAGAGCGGTGATGTCTCCTCTGTATAATATAACTGATATCTGGGGAGCGGTGATGTCTCCTCTGTATAATATAACTGATATCTGGGGAGCGGCGATGTCTCCTCTGTATAATATAACTGATATCTGGGGAGCGGTGATGTCTCCTCTGTATAATATAACTGATATCTGGAGAGCGGTGATGTCTCCTCTGTATAATATAACTGATATCTGGGGAGCGGTGATGTCTCCTCTGTATAATATAACTGATATCTGGAGAGCGGCGATGTCTCCTCTGTATAATATAACTGATATCTGGGGAGCGGTGATGTCACCTCTGTATAATATAACTGATATCTGGGGAGCGGCGATGTCTCCTCTGTATAATATAACTGATATCTGGGGAGCGGTGATGTCTCCTCTGTATAATATAACTGATATCTGGGGAGCGGTGATGTCTCCTCTGTATAATATAACTGATATCTGGGAGAGCGGTGATGTCTCCTCTGTATAATATAACTGATATCTGGGGAGCGGTGATGTCACCTCTGTATAATATAACTGATATCTGGGGAGCGGTGATGTCTCCTCTGTATAATATAACTGATATCTGGGGAGCGGCGATGTCTCCTCTGTATAATATAACTGATATCTGGGGAGCGGTGATGTCTCCTCTGTATAATATAACTGATATCTGGGGAGCGGTGATGTCTCCTCTGTATAATATAACTGATATCTGGGGAGCGGCGATGTCTCCTCTGTATAATATAACTGATATCTGGGGAGCGGCGATGTCTCCTCTGTATAATATAACTGATATCTGGGGAGCGGTGATGTCTCCTCTGTATAATATAACTGATATCTGGGGAGCGGTGATGTCTCCTCTGTATAATATAACTGATATCTGGGGAGCGGCGATGTCTCCTCTGTATAATATAACTGATATCTGGGGAGCGGTGATGTCTCCTCTGTATAATATAACTGATATCTGGGGAGCGGTGATGTCTCCTCTGTATAATATAACTGATATCTGGAGAGCGGTGATGTCACCTCTGTATAATATAACTGATATCTGGGGAGCGGTGATGTCTCCTCTGTATAATATAACTGATATCTGGGGAGCGGTGATGTCTCCTCTGTATAATATAACTGATATCTGGAGAGCGGTGATGTCTCCTCTGTATAATATAACTGATATCTGGGGAGCGGCGATGTCTCCTCTGTATAATATAACTGATATCTGGGGAGCGGCGATGTCTCCTCTGTATAATATAACTGATATCTGGGGAGCGGCGATGTCTCCTCTGTATAATATAACTGATATCTGGGGAGCGGTGATGTCTCCTCTGTATAATATAACTGATATCTGGGGAGCGGTGATGTCTCCTCTGTATAATATAACTGATATCTGGGGAGCGGCGATGTCTCCTCTGTATAATATAACTGATATCTGGGGAGCGGCGATGTCTCCTCTGTATAATATAACTGATATCTGGGGAGCGGTGATGTCTCCTCTGTATAATATAACTGATATCTGGGGAGCGGTGATGTCTCCTCTGTATAATATAACTGATATCTGGGGAGCGGCGATGTCTCCTCTGTATAATATAACTGATATCTGGGGAGCGGCGATGTCTCCTCTGTATAATATAACTGATATCTGGGGAGCGGCGATGTCTCCTCTGTATAATATAACTGATATCTGGGGAGCGGTGATGTCTCCTCTGTATAATATAACTGATATCTGGGGAGCGGTGATGTCTCCTCTGTATAATATAACTGATATCTGGGGAGCGGCGATGTCTCCTCTGCATAATATAACTGATATCTGGGGAGCGGTGATGTCTCCTCTGTATAATATAACTGATATCTGGGGAGCGGTGATGTCTCCTCTGTATAATATAACTGATATCTGGGGAGCGGTGATGTCTCCTCTGCATAATATAACTGATATCTGGGGAGCGGTGATGTCTCCTCTGTATAATATAACTGATATCTGGAGAGCGGTGATGTCTCCTCTGTATAATATAACTGATATCTGGGGAGCGGTGATGTCTCCTCTGTATAATATAACTGATATCTGGAGAGCGGCGATGTCTCCTCTGTATAATATAACTGATATCTGGGGAGCGGCGATGTCTCCTCTGTATAATATAACTGATATCTGGAGAGCGGCGATGTCTCCTCTGTATAATATAACTGATATCTGGGGAGCGGTGATGTCTCCTCTGTATAATATAACTGATATCTGGGGAGTCGGTGATGTCTCCTCTGTATAATATAACTGATATCTGGGGAGCGGTGATGTCTCCTCTGTATAATATAACTGATATCTGGGGAGCGGTGATGTCTCCTCTGTATAATATAACTGATATCTGGAGAGCGGCGATGTCTCCTCTGTATAATATAACTGATATCTGGGGAGCGGCGATGTCTCCTCTGTATAATATAACTGATATCTGGGGAGCGGTGATGTCTCCTCTGTATAATATAACTGATATCTGGGGAGCGGTGATGTCTCCTCTGTATAATATAACTGATATCTGGAGAGCGGTGATGTCTCCTCTGTATAATATAACTGATATCTGGGGAGCGGTGATGTCTCCTCTGTATAATATAACTGATATCTGGAGAGCGGTGATGTCTCCTCTGTATAATATAACTGATATCTGGGGAGCGGTGATGTCTCCTCTGTATAATATAACTGATATCTGGGGAGCGGTGATGTCTCCTCTGTATAATATAACTGATATCTGGGGAGCGGTGATGTCTCCTCTGTATAATATAACTGATATCTGGGGAGCGGTGATGTCTCCTCTGTATAATATAACTGATATCTGGGGAGCGGCGATGTCTCCTCTGTATAATATAACTGATATCTGGGGAGCGGTGATGTCTCCTCTGTATAATATAACTGATATCTGGGGAGCGGCGATGTCTCCTCTGTATAATATAACTGATATCTGGGGAGCGGTGATGTCTCCTCTGTATAATATAACTGATATCTGTGGGAGCGGCGATGTCTCCTCTGTATAATATAACTGATATCTGGGGAGCGGCGATGTCTCCTCTGTATAATATAACTGATATCTGGAGAGCGGCGATGTCTCCTCTGTATAATATAACTGATATCTGGGGAGCGGCGATGTCTCCTCTGTATAATATAACTGATATCTGGGGAGCGGGTGATGTCTCCTCTGTATAATATAACTGATATCTGGAGAGCGGCGATGTCTCCTCTGTATAATATAACTGATATCTGGGGAGCGGTGATGTCTCCTCTGTATAATATAACTGATATCTGGGGGAGCGGCGATGTCTCCTCTGTATAATATAACTGATATCTGGGGAGCGGCGATGTCTCCTCTGTATAATATAACTGATATCTGGGGAGCGGTGATGTCTCCTCTGTATAATATAACTGATATCTGGGGAGCGGTGATGTCTCCTCTGTATAATATAACTGATATCTGGGGAGCGGTGATGTCTCCTCTGTATAATATAACTGATATCTGGGGAGCGGTGATGTCTCCTCTGTATAATATAACTGATATCTGGGGAGCGGTGATGTCTCCTCTGTATAATATAACTGATATCTGGGGAGCGGCGATGTCTCCTCTGTATAATATAACTGATATCTGGGGAGCGGTGATGTCTCCTCTGTATAATATAACTGATATCTGGGGAGCGGTGATGTCTCCTCTGTATAATATAACTGATATCTGGGGAGCGGTGATGTCTCCTCTGTATAATATAACTGATATCTGGGGAGCGGTGATGTCTCCTCTGTATAATATAACTGATATCTGGGGAGCGGTGATGTCTCCTCTGTATAATATAACTGATATCTGGGGAGCGGTGATGTATCCTCTGTATAATATAACTGATATCTGGGGAGCGGCGATGTCTCCTCTGTATAATATAACTGATATCTGGGGAGCGGTGATGTCTCCTCTGTATAATATAACTGATATCTGGGGAGCGGTGATGTCTCCTCTGTATAATATAACTAATATCTGGGGAGCGGTCGATGTCTCCTCTGTATAATATAACTGATATCTGGGGAGCGGCGATGTCACCTCTGTATAATATAACTGATATCTGGGGAGCGGTGATGTCTCCTCTGTATAATATAACTGATATCTGGGGAGCGGTGATGTCTCCTCTGTATAATATAACTGATATCTGGGAGAGCGGTGATGTCTCCTCTGTATAATATAACTGATATCTGGGGAGCGGTGATGTCTCCTCTGTATAATATAACTGATATCTGGGGAGCGGTGATGTCTCCTCTGTATAATATAACTGATATCTGGGGAGCGGTGATGTCTCCTCTGTATAATATAACTGATATCTGGGGAGCGGTGATGTCTCCTCTGTATAATATAACTGATATCTGGGGAGCGGTGATGTCTCCTCTGTATAATATAACTGATATCTGGGGAGCGGTGATGTCTCCTCTGTATAATATAACTGATATCTGGGGAGCGGTGATGTCTCCTCTATATAATATAACTGATATCTGGGGAGCGGTGATGTCTCCTCTGTATAATATAACTGATATCTGGGGAGCGGTGATGTCTCCTCTGTATAATATAACTGATATCTGGAGAGCGGTGATGTCTCCTCTGTATAATATAACTGATATCTGGGGAGCGGTGATGTCTCCTCTGTATAATATAACTGATATCTGGAGAGCGGCGATGTCTCCTCTGTATAATATAACTGATATCTGGAGAGCGGCGATGTCTCCTCTGTATAATATAACTGATATCTGGGGAGCGGCGATGTCTCCTCTGTATAATATAACTGATATCTGGAGGAGCGGTGATGTCTCCTCTGTATAATATAACTGATATCTGGAGAGCGGTGATGTCACCTCTGTATAATATAACTGATATCTGGGGAGCGGTGATGTCACCTCTGTATAATATAACTGATATCTGGGGAGCGGTGATGTCTCCTCTGTATAATATAACTGATATCTGGGGAGCGGCGATGTCTCCTCTGTATAATATAACTGATATCTGGGGAGCGGCGATGTCTCCTCTGTATAATATAACTGATATCTGGGGAGCGGCGATGTCTCCTCTGTATAATATAACTGATATCTGGGGAGCGGTGATGTCTCCTCTGTATAATATAACTGATATCTGGGGAGCGGCTGATGTCTCCTCTGTATAATATAACTGATATCTGGGGAGCGGCGATGTCTCCTCTGTATAATATAACTGATATCTGGGGAGCGGTGATGTCTCCTCTGTATAATATAACTGATATCTGGGGAGCGGCGATGTCTCCTCTGCATAATATAACTGATATCTGGGGAGCGGTGATGTCTCCTCTGTATAATATAACTGATATCTGGGGAGCGGTGATGTCTCCTCTGTATAATATAACTGATATCTGGGGAGCGGTGATGTCACCTCTGTATAATATAACTGATATCTGGGGAGCGGTGATGTCTCCTCTGTATAATATAACTGATATCTGGGGAGCGGTGATGTCTCCTCTGCATAATATAACTGATATCTGGGGAGCGGTGATGTCTCCTCTGTATAATATAACTGATATCTGGGGAGCGGTGATGTCTCCTCTGCATAATATAACTGATATCTGGGGAGCGGTGATGTCTCCTCTGTATAATATAACTGATATCTGGGGAGCGGTGATGTCTCCTCTGCATAATATAACTGATATCTGGGGAGCGGTGATGTCACCTCTGTATAATATAACTGATATCTGGGGAGCGGTGATGTCTCCTCTGTATAATATAACTGATATCTGGGGAGCGGTGATGTCTCCTCTGTATAATATAACTGATATCTGGGGAGCGGTGATGTCTCCTCTGCATAATATAACTGATATCTGGGGAGCGGTGATGTCTCCTCTGTATAATATAACTGATATCTGGGGAGCGGTGATGTCTCCTCTGCATAATATAACTGATATCTGGGGAGCGGTGATGTCACCTCTGTATAATATAACTGATATCTGGGGAGCGGTGATGTCTCCTCTGTATAATATAACTGATATCTGGGGAGCGGTGATGTCTCCTCTGCATAATATAACTGATATCTGGGGAGCGGTGATGTCTCCTCTGTATAATATAACTGATATCTGGAGAGCGGTGATGTCTCCTCTGTATAATATAACTGATATCTGGGGAGCGGTGATGTCTCCTCTGTATAATATAACTGATATCTGGAGAGCGGCGATGTCTCCTCTGTATAATATAACTGATATCTGGGGAGCGGTGATGTCTCCTCTGTATAATATAACTGATATCTGGGGAGTGGTGATGTCTCCTCTGTATAATATAACTGATATCTGGGGAGCGGTGATGTCTCCTCTGTATAATATAACTGATATCTGGGGAGCGGTGATGTCTCCTCTGTATAATATAACTGATATCTGGAGAGCGGCGATGTCTCCTCTGTATAATATAACTGATATCTGGGGAGCGGCTGATGTCTCCTCTGTATAATATAACTGATATCTGGGGAGCGGTGATGTCTCCTCTGTATAATATAACTGATATCTGGGGAGCGGTGATGTCTCCTCTGTATAATATAACTGATATCTGGAGAGCGGTGATGTCTTCCTCTGTATAATATAACTGATATCTGGGGAGCGGTGATGTCTCCTCTGTATAATATAACTGATATCTGGAGAGCGGTGATGTCTCCTCTGTATAATATAACTGATATCTGGGGAGCGGTGATGTCTCCTCTGTATAATATAACTGATATCTGGGGAGCGGTGATGTCTCCTCTGTATAATATAACTGATATCTGGGGAGCGGTGATGTCTCCTCTGTATAATATAACTGATATCTGGGGAGCGGTGATGTCTCCTCTGTATAATATAACTGATATCTGGGGGAGCGAGCCGATGTCTCCTCTGTA